>NC_084466.1:54672500-55297500 GCF_027409185.1 Cynocephalus volans
GAAAGTAATTTTGAGCTCCGCGGGATTCTTTAAAACCTGTTTCAAGTCTTAGATTGCCTTTAGAGATATATGCTCAGCCCATCACATATCAATTACATTCAATGCATTACCATTTTAGCTTAGAAAAGTATTTGAATTTTTTTCAGACTTATACTATAGGACAAGTCAAAAAGCCAACAATTTGGTTGAATTGAATTGTGAGTTGGCTCTTTTTAAAAACGAGGTTTGGATACCACTTGGATGATGTCCTCATTTCTTCTTATCAAAGTCATAGAAATAAGTTTAGTGATGGCTTTAGACTGTTCTATGAAACTCTCACATTTCCATCATAAAAAGATAACATAACATTCAATATATAATACATAACAGTTAATATATAATAGTAAATTTACGATATCCATTTAAAGTTATACATTTAAACATAAATATATTTGGGTTTTTTGTTTGCTTTGTTTTTTTTCTTTTTCGTTGTCTATGAATATTCATGGGGTACAAAGCTGATTGTTACCATTTGTGCCCAAGATTTGATGGCCAGATCCATACTGGCATCATGCCCATTACCACAAGTTGGGATTATACCCTGTGCCCCCCCCCCCAATTATCCCCAACCTCCCTTCCTGTCCCCATTTCCCCCACTCCACTTTGTATACTTAGGTGTGCTCTCTCCCTCTACAAGTGCAACACACCACTGTGGTCTTTCTTTCCTTCCTTCTTTCTCTCTTAGCTCCCACTTATTAGTGAGTACATGTGGTATTTGTCCCTCTGTGCTTTCCTTATTTCATTCAACATAAGTTTCTCCAAGCTCATCCATGTTGTTGCAAATGCGAAAATTTCATTCTTTCTTCATGGCAGAGTAGTATTCCATTTTGTATATATACCACAGTTTCCTTATCTAATCGCCCATTGGTGGACATTTAGGTTGGTTCCATATTTTGGCTATTGTGAGCAGAGCTGCGATGAACATGGGAATGTAGTTATCCTTTTGACATGATGATTTCCATTCCTTTGGGTATATACCCAGAAGTAGGATTGCTGGATCGTATAGAAGATCTATCTGTAGTTGTTTGAGAAACCACCATAATGTTTTCCATAGTGGTTGTACTAATTTACAGTCCCACCAATAGCGTAGGAGCACTCCCTTCTCTCCACATCTTCTCCAGCATTTGTTATTCTGTCTTTTTAAATATGTTTATTAATAATAAATACATAATAATATAATTATAATATGATATAATGATAGTATTATATATGTGTGATGTGATCCATGAGACATTTTTTAGATGTTGATATCAAAACAGATAAATATACAGTAACTCAAATATTAAATAAAGGTCTATGGCTAGGGAAAATAAATAAGTATGTTGAATTTAGATTGCTGTATATAATAATGACATGAACACGATATATATAACACTGTACATAAAAATATGGATCACTATAATTAAGTGATATTCAATCATGAGGATTTTTTTTTCCTTCTGTCATACAAAAGGTGTTTGAAAGTTCAACCAAACTTAAATTATCTGGTGTGCTGATTAGTAAAAATGAGTTCAAAAAACAAACAAAAAGATCTTTTCACATAAGATCAGAATTAAAATTTAGGCAGAGTGAAAATCCACTAACACCTTTCTAGTCTGATTGTTAATAATTTACAGTTATAAAATTACATATTGAACATTTATATATTTAAAACACTTATCTGCGAAAACATACTTTTAAGCTAGAATGATACCATAAGATTTGTATGAATCCAGAAACTATTCCTTGGAATTTAGTTCCAATATAGAAAATTATTCAACAAAAGAGTTGGAAAAGAAAGTAGCTTTCCTTGGAAGGATTTTATGGAGCGTGTGCATTGTATACTTTTTACTTATATTTGTTTCTTTTGAGTGTTTAAAAAAACAGAAGTGACTGGTGAGTTAAAAGAGCAATTGGATGGACAGAAGTAACAGAACAGCAGATAGGCATTCATAGATGTGATGAAAAGAGCAAAGAGATTACGAACAAATTTCATAGTTCATAAATCGAGGGCGACTCATTTGTTTATTTGCTTAAGGCCTTCTATGTGATGGACACTGTACAAATAATTATATATTTCTAACACTTCTTATATTAAATATATTTCTAATCCACATATATTTTATATGTATATGTGTATGCCTATTTCAACACATATTCTAATAATCAAATATCTAGATGGAAATGTGGAGCTTTGAGGGCCTTCATAATTTTGCCAACTTAGACTCATAGCTATTAAACTAAAGTATATTTGCCAAATTCAAGTCAGTTCTACAGTCCCAGGCTGCCTCACAAGGTTATTTTCATGTACAATCTTAATTGTCAAAATAACCTTGCAAAACTGACACTTATATTTCCTTTTATTTTATTATAAAATAGGAATAATACATATAAATAGGAGTGAAATAAAAATAACTGTGAATTTTGGAGTCAAATGATTTTTCTACTACTGCACAGCACTATTTCTATTGTAGTATGCAAGCAACACTGTTGTGGTTGAGGAGACCTTTATATATACTTATATATCAGTCTTCTTTGGTTTTTTAAGTAAATAGATGGTAATGAGATTAACTGTTAGAGGTTTCTCTTCCTTTCAAATTGTGCAATCCCTGATCTGAGAGTCCATGATTATATGTCTATGGATGCCCACAGTCTAGTAAATTATTTGGGTATTCGACAGATTTATTAAAATAATAATACAACTCAGCAGCTGGTAGTCTGGGGTAAAAGTAGAACAAGTCTGATCTCACTCAATTGGACTATTGTGATGTGGACTGCAATTAATAATAATTTTCAAATTAATGCTTGTATGAGTCACTATTGTTTAGTTAGAAATTTTATTGTGATAACTATAATAGCAAAAGTTGATGGTTATCTGAATAGTGAGTCAAGCAGGGATTCTGTCAAGGTTCAAGTGAAGTGAAATTGAAGTACTTAATTGTGATTGACCTGTATGTGTTTAAAACCAAAACTATGTGACACCGAGAGCCTTGACAAGAAAATATGAGCCTAAGAGAGATTTTAACATAAAGAGATATCGCTGCACAGATAATTTGACTATTTTATTTCAGGAAAATTCAGTAAACTCAAACTTTTAGGTCTAATAAAACAGTTACCTCTTATAGAATTGTGTTTGACTCAATAGGTGGTCAGTAAATACTTATTACACTTTTTTAGCTTTATTGAGGTATCAATGGCAAAAGTATATTAAAGTGTACAACATGATGTTTTGATATATATTGTGAAATGATCACCACAATCAAGCAAATTAACATATTCATTACTTTACATAGTTATTTTTTTGTGTGTTGAGAATACTTAAGATCTATCCTCTTAGCAACATTTAAGTATAAAATACAGTACTATTAACAATAGTCACCATGAAATTTTGTACCTTTTGACCAATATCTCATCATTTTCCCCTCCCCAACAGCTCTTAGAAACCACTGTTCTCTGTTTCTATGAGTTAGACTATTTTCTTTTTCCGGGATAATTACTATATTCAACATTACAAAATGTTATCATTTTGGGGGGCCTTTTACCAATTCCTCACTAACCTCCCCTCTTCCTACCACTTTATCCTCTCTAGTAGCCTCAGTTGTGTCCCCTCCTTTGGAAAGATCAATGAGTTATCGTGAATGCTGCATCTTTCCTTTTCTCTCTCTCTCTATATATATATCACATTTTCCTTATCCAGTTGTCCATCAATGGACATTTAGGTTGATTCCATAGCCTGGCTATTGTAAATAGAGCTGCAATAAACATGGGAGTGCAGGTATCCTTTCAACATGATTATTTCCATTCTTTTGGGTGTATAACCAACAGTGATATTGATGGGTCATATGGCCATTTGATCTGTAGCTGTTTGAGGAACCTCCATAATGTTTTCCATAATGGCTGCACTAATTTACAGTCCCACCAATAGTGTAGGAGTGTTCCTCTTTCTCCATATGTTTGCCAAAATTTGTTATTCTCTGTCTTTTTGATAATGGCCAGTCTAACTGGAGTGTGATAATATCTCACTGTGGCTTGTATTTTCATTTCCCAAATTCTTGATGATGTTGAGCATTTTTTCCTATGTCTGTTGTCCATTCATATATATTCCTTTGAGAAATGCCTATTCAGCTCCTTTGCCCACTTTTTAATTGGGTTACTATTTTTTGTACTGTTAAATTGAGTTTTTTGTGCATTCTTGATATTAATTCCTTGTCGGTTGCATAGTCTGCAATCTGCAAATATCTTCTGCCATTCTGTAGGTTGTCTTTTCACTCTGTTAATTGCTTCTTTTACAGTTCAGAAGCTTTTTGTTTGATGTAATCCCATTTGCTTATTTTTTATTTTGTTGCCTGTGCTTTTGGGGCCTTATTCATGAGGTCTTTGGCCAGTCCTTCATCCTGACATGTTTCCCCCCATGTTTTCTTTTAGGAGTTTTATAGTTTCAGGTCTTAAATTTAAGTCTTTAGTCCATTTTGAGTTGATTTTTCACATCTGGTGAGAGAGATGGGTCTAGTTTTATTCTTCTACATATGGATTTCCATTTTTCCCAGCACCATTTATTAAAGAGGTAGTCTTTTCCCCAATGTATGTTCTTGGTATCTTTGTCAAGGAGGTATGTAATTATGTGAGTTGATTTCTGATTACTCTATTCTGTTCCATTTGTCCAAGTGTCTGTTTTTATGCTAGTACCATGATGTTTTGGTTACTGTACTTTTGGAATAGAATTTGAAGTCAGATAATGTTATGCCTCTGGCTTTATGTTTTTTGTTCATGATTGCTTTGGCTACTTGGGGTCTTTTGTTGTTCCATATGAATTTTAGTATTCTTATTTTTCTTTTTTTCTGTGAAGAATGCTATTGGTATTTTGATGGGGATTGCATTAAATCTGTAGATCACTTTGGGTAATATGGACATTTTCACAATATTAATTCTTCCAATCTAAGATTGTGGAATGTCTTTCCATCTTTTTATGTCCTCCTTACTTTCTTTTAGCAGTAATTAGTATTTCTTAATGTAGAAATCTTTCATCACCTTGGATAAATACCTAGGGGTATTTTTTGCTTTTGTTCGTGGTGACTGTTGTAAATGGACTTGCTTCCTTGATTTCTTTTTCTGCTAGGTTGCTGTTGAAGTATAAAAATGCTCTGATTTTTGTGTACTGATTTTGTATACTGAAATTTTACTGAAATTGTTTATAAGCTCTAAGAGGTTTTTTTTGTTGTTACTGTTGTTGCTGTTTTGTAGAATATTTAACTTTTACTCCATCTTTTCAATTTGGATGCCCTTTATTTCTTTCTCTTGCTTGATTGCTCTGGCTAGTACTTTCAATGCTATGCTAAGTAGGAATGGATGGTGAGAATAGGCACCCTTGTATTTTTCCTATTCTTAATGAAAAAGCTTTCAGCTTTTCCCTATTTAGGATGATATTGGTGGTGGTGGGTTTGTCACATGTAGCTTTTGTAGTGTTGAGATGCTTTCCTTTTATATTTAATTTGCTCATATTCTCTATCATAAAGTGATGTTGAATTTTGTCAAACACTTTTGTCAAATATCATTTCTCTTTGGCTCCTTTTAGTATTTTTGTCCTTGTCCTTCGAATTTAGCAGAATAACTCTGTTGTGACTAGTGAATTTCATTTGTATTTATTTTGTTTTTTATGAGCATATGTTCTTAAACACAGGGATGTTCTTTATTTTTGGAAGATTCCCATCCCTTTCATTATTATTTTTTAAATTATTCTGCCTCATCCTTACTCCTTCCTCTCCATCTGGGACTCCAATCAATCTTATCATATGTTAGTTTTTCACCTGTTGAGATAGTTATATGTTTTATGTCCTTGGTTTTATGCATGTGGTAGATTGCATTTATTGCCTTGCATATGTTAAACCATCCTTGCCTCCCTGGGAAGAATACCACTTGATTGTAATGAATATTTTTTTTGATATGCTGCTGTATTCTATTAGCTAATATTTTTTGAGTATTTTTGAAAAAGAAAAAAAAAATAGTTCTGTCCAAGATACATTATAGTCAAATGGGCAAAACTCAAAAATAAAAAGAGAATCTTAAAAACAGCAAGAGAAAAGCATCTCAACACCTATATGGGAGCCCTCATCAGACCAACAGCAGTCTTTTCAATAGAAAGTCTATAGGCTAGAAGAAAATGGGATGATAAATTTAAAATACTGAAAAAAAAAAAACCTGTCCACCAAGAATTCTATACCCAGCAAGGCTATCTTTCACAAATGAAGGAGAAATTGTGGATTTCCCAGATAAACAAAATCTGCAGGAGTTCACCAACACATGACTACTCATACAAGAAATCCTCAAGGGAGTCCTGCATCCAGAATCCAAAAAAACAATAATCACTATCATCAATGCACAGAAAGAATAAAACCCACTGGTGGAACAAAAATGCAAATGAGAAAGAGAATGAAACTCTATCTTACCACCTCAAAAACCAACAAACACTGAAGATAAACAATAACAGGGGAAGAAAGAAATGGAAGATGTTTAAAACATTGAGATGAAAATTGATAAAATTTCAGGAGTAAGTCAATACCTTTCAATAACAACCCTAAATGTAAGTGGATTTAATTCCCCACTCAAAAGACACAGATTGATTGTATTAAAAAGCTAGATCCAACTCAGTGTTTTCTTCAAGAGATTCACCTGTTCTATAAAGACACACAGACTAATGAAGGGATGGAAAAAGATATACCACACAAATGGAAAGCAAAAATCAGTAGGAACAGCTATTCTTGTATTCAATAAAATAGACTTTATACCAAAAACTATAAAAAGAGACAAAAAAGGTCACTGTATAATTCTAAAGGGACCTATCCAGCAAGAAAACATAACAATCATAAATATATATGCACCAAACAGCAGAGTACCTAGATATATAAAACAAACACTATTAGCCCTAAAGAAAGAGATAGACCCCAATGCAATAATATTTGGGAATGTGTACACCTTTTCTCAGCATTGGACAGAGCATATAGGCAACAAATCAACAGAGAAGAAGGATTTAAATTACAATTTAGACTAACTGGATCTGGCAAATATCTATAAAACTTTTCATCTAACAACTGTAAAATATACATTCTTCTCATCAGCAAATGGAGCATTCCCCAGGAAAGACTACATGTTAGGCCACAAATCAAGTCTTAACAAATAAAACAAAACAAAACAAAACAAAACAAAAACCTTGAAATAATTTCAAGTATCTTTTCAGACCAGAATGGTTTTATACTAGAAATCAATAACAAGTGAAACTCTGGAAACTATATAAATACACAAAAATTAAACAACAGGCTGCTGAATGACGTATGAGTCCAAGAAGAAATTAAACAGGAAATTAAAAAATTTCTTGAATCTAATGAACATAAAGACACATCATACTGAAGACTGTGGGATACTGCAAAAGCATTTGTAAGTGAGAAGGAAATTTATTGCAATAAATTCTTACAGTGATAGAGTAGATTTCTAAACAAAATAAAAAAAAAGATTTCAAATAAACAACCTAATGTTATACCTCAAAGATCTAGAAAAACAAGAACAATCCAATATCCAAATTAGTACATGGAAGGAAATAATTAAAATCAGAGCAGAACTACATGAAATAGAGACCCCAAAATAATTCAAAAGATCAACGAAACAAAAAGTTGGTTTTTTATAAAGATCACATAGACAAAGCATTAGCTAGGCTAACTGAAAAAAGAAGAGAGAAGACCCAAATAACAAAAATCAAAAATGAAAAAAGTGACATTAAAAATGACAACAAATACCATAGAAACACAAAGAATCCTTAGAAACTATTGTAAACAACTATACGCCTACAATTTGAAAACCTGAGGAAATGGATAAATTTTTGGACACATACACACTACCAAGACTCAGCCAAGAAGAAATAGAAAACCTGACCAGAGCAATAACAAGCAAGGAAATTGAAGTGGCAATCAGCATTCTCCCAGCAAAGAAAAACCTAGAACTGGATGGCTTAACTGCTGAATTCTACCAACTTTTAAAGAGTAATTAATACCAATTCTCTTCCAAACTATTCCAAAAAATTTAAACAGAGATCATTCACCCAAACTCATTCTATGAGGCCAGCATCACCCTGATACCAAAACCAGACAAAGATACAGCAATAAAGGAAAATACAGGCCAATATCTCTAGTTAACATAGGCACAAAAATACTTAATACTTAAGTGAAGAAATATATTGAGAACTTGTGGTAATTTCTGACATATTATTATTAAAATATCTAAATTTTATACATACTAATCCTATGGGTATTGAAATTCTCCCATAAGTTGATGAAAAAGCAAAGTTGAAAGGGCATTCTAAAAATTATTTTTCTATCACTAATCTCTTAGAAAGTTAACCATCATTAGTATAATGATCTTGGCCTTAAAATACGTGTGCACATGGGACTTGGATGTAAAAGTATGCAACTAGTATGATATGGCAGTTTTGTATAGGAATCTCTTGTGGAGTGGATATTTACATTATCATCTCCCCCATTATATGTTAAAAGTCTGATTTTATTCGGCTGCATAGATCTGGGTGTAGTATGTCATAAGTACCATGACGTTAAAGAAGTAACGGCATGCCATTTTGCTGGGAATCAATTTTCACCCTATTATGTAGTATATTTTAACAAGTATAATTTTTTGAGGAATTGACTTCCTTGATGTGATTTTCTGACCTGGACTCAGTTGGTGGTAGTACTTACCCAAAGAAATGCTTTTATTAATAAAAGGGAAAAATGTGTTAAGTGCCAATATATTCATTTAGCAAATATTTAATAACTGTCAACTATGTACCAAGCATGACTTAGGTGCTTAAAACATTTAATTTCTTACTTTAATTCTTTCAACTTATATTTAAAAATTAAGCTACATTGGATGCTTTCTACTCAAATTGTTTTTAAAAATTCAGAATATTTCAAATATGTAATACTGAGCTTGCAATGTAGTGACTGATCTAGCCAAACATTAAAGGGTTATAAATGTATTCTTCAGTTAATGCAACCTTGAATGGAATTGCATTTCTAGCACATCATTAATTTAAAAAGTTAAGGAAGTCAGCCATAAATATGCACTAATTCAGTAAGTACCATAGTTAAATTTATGTATATATATATATATATTCAAACTCTCTACACAAAATATTTTGCTAACCTAAAGAGAATTTTAAGGCCTCAAAGAAAAAGTGATATATTAAGAAAAATAAACTGTTTTTCTACTTGTATAACTCCTTGTATATTTATAAAACTTTAAAATATATGAATAAATTTATTAATCTAAAATATAGATAATAATTTGTAGGTGGCTAATCTCATGAGAATGAAACCAATTCTCATGTTAATAACATTACTTTAACACAAAAACTTAGATCTAACTTACAGAATTAATCATATGTTTCTTTATATCATATATTAATTCTTTGGGAAAAATGTAGCCGTACATTAAGGAACTGTTCTCACTATTCTTGTACAACTATTTTGTTAAAATACATCAAAGACTTAATATTAAAACATTGAACTAGCTCAATTCAGTTTATAAATGATTTGAATGAGATAAGAAGTATTATTGAGAAAACTTGACTAAAGGTGTTTGTTTTGGACTACAAGTAAAGGAAGTAAATATAGAGCGAGTTAAAAGTTTAAAGTAAATAAAAATATATCAAGTTTTTTGTTTTTGGTCCCAGAAGTTGCGACTTTAAAATAGAATGTTAGCCCTTTTAATTTAATTAGATAAATTGTAAAGTGAAGTGTGTTTTTATTCAAATTTGGAAAGGAAAGTTTTCTTTTTAAAAAGAAAACATGCACTTTAACATAACAGAAATATACAGTATGCTTTGTTTAACTATTTGCAAAAATCTTGGTTGTTTGAATATATACACTTTTTATAAATAATAATTACCATAATTTGACTTAGACATAATGGAAAAGAAGCATGAGTATACAAAACACTAATAAATATTTCCAATATGGTAAACCTACTACAATTAAGAAAAAAAAGAAAGATATTCTCTTAATGAAAACGCTGTAAAGAGAAGAAAAATCTATTCATAGTACTTTATCAGTGCATTTTTAAAAATTTACTTATGATGTTGATTTTGCAAATGCAAAAAGAGAGAAACACAATTATACACTATAATTTGCAATGCTATTGCTTTCTTCATGAAGATAGGAAATATCCTTTCCTGTCCAGATTGAGTATGCATCAGCTAAAACATTTCACACACCATCTAGCAAAAATCACTCTCTTTTTTGTTTGTGTTCCCTTAGCACCTAGCACAAATCTCTATAATAGAATCTATCATGTCTTCCCAAATTAAGTACTCATTGCCTTGGTTTTCCCTATTAGGCTGAGTAATTTAAGTTGTAGGTTTGTGAGTTAATCATCTTTGACTATCCAGCATTAGGACATAGATATATTACTTTTAGTTGAATGATTTTTTTTTGGCTAAATATATGAATGAATGAAAGATCAATGCATACTAGAATTCTCACTCCAAAACTGGAAATGTAGGATGTTCATGAAAACACATAACAACCAAGAATGCTTCTTTTAAAAATAGGATTTAGAAAGCTAGACCATATTCAAATCGAATTAAGATTATGACATAATTATAACTGATATGTGTTCAATGATACCTAGATCATATGCCAGAAAATCTGTGAGATAATGTCCTATATGTACTAAAGTTAAATGTTAACTAATGTGGACAATATGTTTTCAGATGAAAGATATGGAAAATATGCAGAACATGCAAATTATGAAACATGAAGAATTACTATAAAAGCTTTTTATTATAGTTAAAATGAAAACGAACTGCCTAATATTTCTGTTTTACTAATCAGATATTTTGTTTCTTATAGTGCAATGTCCTTGGAACATAAGACTTTAGGTCATATTTCCGTTCAATGGAAATTGAAAACACTAGTAAGATTTTTTTTTAAAAGTCACACTAAATTCATTCATTATATCTCCATTTCTCTTTTCAGTAAAATATGACTAAATCTGATTTATTTCCCCAGTCTGAGATGCATTGCTGGGTAGCAGGCAAAAATTATAAAGACCTATCTGCAATGATGTAGGGGAATGAAAGCCACATAAAAAGCATTTAATGGCTAGGATACTAGATTTGCAATGTTTCATTTGGGATGCCTCTGTTCCACAGCCATACTTTGCTCAATTTCTCTCTGCCCCCTTTTCCCCTTCTTTCTTGCTTCTTAGGGCAATCTTCTTTCTCCTTTGCCATTTTTGCTTAGCTGCTCCTCCAATTCCTTTAGTTACCAAAATAATAGTGTTTTATTTTTGTTTATTTTTCCCCCTCTTTGTTATTTATTTGAAATTGACTGCTTTATTTGTACATTTTATAGTTCTTAAATGAGATCAATATAATTGTTAGCAACATTTTTTGGCCAATCATTTCCTAAGTGGGAATCAATATCGGCCTTTCTTTTTACTGGAGCCCCATGTCTTCTAGAGAGGAAGTCACCCAGACAGTTTATAATTCAAAGAATCATATTAATTTTAAATAAAATGCTAAAAGCAATGTGCAATTATACATTCTGCTTTTACTTACGGGTGGTCCACAGTCTTTTAAGATTTTGATGTCCGGGGCACATTGTATCAGGATAATAGGCTTCTTCCAGTTACTGCCTCTGAGATTAAATACACCTGGCACTATTAGAAGCTACATGCCCAGTTATAGGGTCTGGTGGTCCATTTAAGTCCACTCCTGGAAATACAGATTTAAACATGAATAGGTGCTGTTCATATTGGTCAGGAGCAGAACAAATACACACACACACACATACACACACACACACATATACATATGTATATTAAAGTTTCCTTTTCGTCCCTATTCTTGATCTGTTGCTGGAAACTGATGTAAGCCTAATCTTGTGCAGTGTGTACAAAAAGGAATGTTGATATCTCAAAAACTCAAAGAACTAGAGTTAAAATTCAAGGAATGAAGATTCCCTTATTAGAATTATTGGGATCGGCCTCTCGGAAAGGGTGTCCCTGGGAGTTGTGCAAGAGGTGGCTGAGGATATTTGGGAATGGGTAGTATGACTGCTTGTGGGGAGGACATTAAGACACTGTCAAGGCATGGGAATCAGCCTTTAAGTATGGGATACTAGGTTTTGAGGACACTCAAAAAATAAAAGGCCAGAAATATACTTTTTTTCTGATTGCTTCTCCTCAGCATGACACTTCTAGTTGGTTTTAAAAACTTGGAAGCTCAGCTTCATCAACCTCCAATCTACTGTGATAATTCATTCATAAAAATGTTATTTAAGTAAATGCAATGTAATGAGTAAGATTACAGATTTGGACAAAGTAGGACTTGGCTTTAGATTTGCTTTGTCACTTACTACCTTCTTGATTTGGGGCCTTATGCTATGGTCTAAATGTTGGTGTGCCTCAAAAATTCATATGCTGAAACCTAATTCCCAAGGTGACGGTATTAGAAGGTGATGCCTTTGGAAGATAACTAGGTCATGAGGACAGAGCCCTCATGTGTGGGATTAGTGTTCTTATAAAATAAGCTCAAGAGAGCTCCTTACCCCCTTCTGCCACATGAAGGCTGAGCAGCTACGAGCCATCTATGTAGCAGTGTCTTCACCAGACATCTAATATGCAGGTAGCTTGATCTTGGACTTCCCAGGCTCCAGAAATGTGAAAAATAAATTTCTATTGTGTATAAATTATGCTTTCGTAGGTATTCTGTAATAGCAGCAATAACAAATCAAGACACCTTAGTACCTTTATTTATAAAAAGACAGAATATTACCTAAAGATTTAAAAATCGAATACAAGGTACTTCAAAAAGCTTGTAGAAAAATAGAATTATAAGATAAAACAAATCTTTACACAAACTTTTTGAAGACCCCTAGTACAATGTTAAATATGGGACACAGTTTTATAAATAACTGTTAATATACCATAATTTATTTATACTAATTATTTAATGATTAAAACACCTTCAGTTTAAGTAGACTAAATAGAAAAAACACTGTCAATTCAAATTGTAAGATATAGCCCAATGATGTAGATATATTGGAATCAATTGAATATAGGACAATTTACTTAAACCCCGCAATTTATTTTTAATACAGAGTCACTTGTAAATATATTATTAGGTTTTGATAGACATATTCCAATATGGTTTTGTCAAAAATGTTTATTTTTTCATTTGTTTTATTTAACACAAATGATATAGGTCAAGCAATAAACTTTTAAGAATGCTTTATTATTTAATTTACCGAGATGATCAGCAAAATCAAAATATTTTCTTAGCTAATTTCTGTATAAAATATTGTTAGACACTTTCTGGGATTTAAACTTTGAAAAACAAAAACAGAAACAGAAAAAAAAAAAAAACAATTACAAATCTGCTTTAATCAGAACATGTCCAAAGTTGCTAATAAGCATTCAAAGGTAGATATTAATATGCAATTTATTAATTTGAGAGGTTTTTTCATTTTTTGTGAGAAATAATTGAAAATAATTACATATTTACTTAATATTTAAGGTGGTTGCAAAAACAATCAATTATGCTTAAAGAGATTATGTTAAAATCTGTAATATTTATTACTAGAATGGATATATTTTAACTGTTCACAAATTACTTAAAAGAAAATAATCTAACAATAGAAGAAAAATTAAATACTATTGATAAATGACATCAAAAATATTTGGTTTAAATATAGATTAAAATAAACAGTTTTTTAAAATTTCACTATAATTATGAAGCTCCTTTCTCCACACCTTGTCAAATAAATTCTACTTATGACCCTTCATGTCTTTAGAAATTGAATCAAATGCCTAAAAGGCATTTCAAAGTAATGTAGTCAAACTCCAGTTCTTCTTTTTCAAACCTGTTCTTATCACAGTCCCCTAATCCTAGTTACTGTTCTTGAGATTAAGGCTCTTTTTTTTTCCCTTCAAAATCTATATTCAATCACTCAGAAATTTTTTTCAGATAAATCTCAAATCCGTCAGCATCATCTTCCCCACTGCTGGAGCATTCTTATACCGAGGTACTTCAAAAAGTTTATGGCAAGATAGAATTAAAAGGTAATACAGATCTTTTCATGAACTTTTTGAAGTACTGTCGTTCCATCAGCCTGGCTCACTCTCTCAAACTCTTCAGATGTTTACTCAACTATCACACTCTTATTAAGACCCCACCTGACTACCTTACTTATAATTGGGACTGCTCTCCCCAGCACACCCTATCTTTCTTCTTTCCTTTATTTTTTTCTTACAGCACTTAACCACTTTGTAACTTAATATATGATTTATCTCTTTATTTAGTTTAGTCTGTCATTCCTACTTGAGAAGAGATAATTTTGTTTTTGTTTTTGTTGTTCTTCTGTAATATGTCTCCAGATAATGCCTGGGACTTAGGAAAAACTCAATAAATATTAATGAAATGAATGAATGCATTTATAAATATATTTTAATACACTAGGGCTCCATTCACTTCAACTATGTCTTCATATGCAACCATACTGTGTCATCACATGCCACACTGAGACCACATTTGGCTGGCGTTACAAAATGCATGATACGTAAGATCCACTGGTCTGTTTATGGGGTTACCAATGCCTGTGTTTATGATGACATATGGGGCAGCACACTATCAAGTCTTCTTTCTGATGATTCTCACATAATAATGTTATTTTTACTGTAACTTTTTAAAGTTCATTTTTGAGAATGATTTTGATTTTCTTTGAATATATATATAGTTAATAACAATAGTGGTGTAACTATAATGAGACACAAAGACTTTCATGCCTGTCTGTTTTCAGGTTTTAACCATGATTCACTCTTGATATTTATAATTTGTTGAGCTAAAAATTATCTGCAAAAGTCTGAGAGAGAAATCTACTATTAATCTGCAGTTTTCTTACAATCACTTAAAAAATAGTATTTACGATAAATGGGATAAGGCATGTACTATTTGTAGCTCTGTTTCTTTCCTTTTGAGATAAATAATGGTTTTGCACAGCACTACTAACTCATCTAATTCCTTCTGATTTGATGTCTCCATTGGGAAGTATAGATTATTCCAAATTGATTGCTTTGGGGAGTCTCAACAGATATTTCATATTCAGTGGATTAACACAAGTAGCAGTTTGTGCATTACATCTTGTTACAAAGACCAGCCATTATTTGGACCCAATACTGCACCATTTAAAGGCATAATGCAAAGCATAGTAATTTGTAGAACTTTGGAAAAACTTAGGTGATAGGCTATACTCATGAAAACTCTTGAGTTTTTAGATCTGGATATACATATCAGTTTTTTAAGAAAGTTTTTTAGGTAATTGTCATCTACATTCTCACTGAGGATCATAGAGGTAAAGACAATATCTAAACTTGGTAGAAAATAATCTTATACTTTGCAGCTCATATCCATCTGATTGACTCCATCTATCTCATGTTCCCCAGAGAAAGATCTGAAAAGTTAAAATTGGTTCACCTTTGGATAGGATGAGCCAAACAGCAATCCTAGTTGATGACCATTTAGTTAAAAATACCAATTGTACTATTATACAGTCTCCTAAAACACAATTATTAAGCTCACAAAAACTGTTTTTATTTATTTTTTTATTTAATATTGATATATATCATATGCTAGGCTTTGTATCAGACAGTAAATTGATGAATAAGAAAGTCAGAGTTCTCAGTTTTATGAAGCTTACTTTCTACATGAGGATGGAAATAATAATCCAGTAAACAAATAAATAAAGCACAAAATAAACTGAGAAATATGCTGTATATTATTACGGTGGATAAAAGGTGTGTGTGTATTTGTTGACACATGCATGTATATGTGTCTGTGCATGAGTGTGTTAAGAATGGTGGTAGAATGTTGATGCTAGAATTGGTTCTTATAGAGGTTACAAAAGGGCTCTCTGAAGAGGTGATAATTAACTGAGACTAAATTTTATAGGCATTAAAAAGTTTGTGAATTTTATTCTAAGAACAATCAGAAGGCCTCAATGTTTTGTTTTGTTTTGTTTTTTTGGTGGAGATGAACAATTAATTGATTTATATTTTCAAATGCATTTTACCTGCTATTTAGAGAATGGGTTTTTGGCATCCATGAGTGAAATGGAGAGTTGGTAAAAGTTATCTTTCCTAGTAGATATGAAAATGCAAATACTGAGAAATTAGGCATGCATTCCTAACTTAACACAATATAGGAAAATGACAGGAGCAATACAAACTTACTACAATCTATGCCTGCTAAGATGAGTATTAGCAAGTACTAACGGAGCCAGAAACTATCACAAATGATTTGCATTATAATTTCATCTAATCCTCACCACAACCTTATGGAGTAGACACTGTTTTCTCATTTTAAAGGTGAGAACACTATGGCACAGAGAGTTTAACCATTGTCAGCTTACACAGCTAGTAAGTGACATAGCATAGAAGTGAGCACAGAGAATTTTATTTCAGAGCCTAATCTGTGAACGATTTTAAGTCATTTCCAATTGTACTATAATGCTCTGGAGGAATATCATGCAGTCCAGTAACAAAGGTGTTTCTATCCAAGTTTGCATTATTATGCACCCAATAGAATCTTGAACTTACCTCGTGGTTGGTTGTCTTACCGGTTCCTGAGTATTTGCAGCATATCATTAATCCTAAGATACTATAGTAACTTAACAACTGCTTAAAAATAAAATAATCCAACATTAAGTGCAAAAAAATTAAAATCATTTATCAAAATTAGCATTTGCCTTTTAATTTTATACCATGGGATTTTTCCAGTATAGCTCAATTTTTGATTCAAAATCCTTCTGAACTCCTGGAACTAATAAGCAATAATACTGGAGAATACAAAGTTAATATACAAATTGAATCACTTTCCTGTACACCAGCAATGCACAAGTGGAATGCGAAGTTAAAAAAAAAAAATACTATTTGACAACAGAGCAAATGTGATACAATGGATTAATGTCAGTCTTTTCAGGAAATGGTGCTGGAAAACCAAACATCAAATGCAAAAAAAAAAAAAAAAAAAATTGAATCTATACAGACTATATATACAGGTTCTCCAGAAAAACAGAAACAATGTAATATGTGTATATGTGTTTGTGTGTGTGTGTGTATGTATATACATATATATGTGTATGTGTGTGTGTGTATATAGAGAGAGAGACACACAGAGAGACGACATTAGTATAACTTTTATTACAGTATATTGTTATAATTGTTCTATTTTTATAATTGTTCTGTCTGTATAATTGTTATTGTCAATCTCTTACTGTGCCGAATTTATACATTAAACTTTATCATAAGCATTTATACACACTATAGGAACAAACATAGTATACATAGGGTTTGGTGTTATCTGCAGTTTCGGGAGTGTACCCAGAGTTTTGGAATGGATCCCCAAGGATAAGAGGGAATTGCTGTGTATAGATGGCAAGTAAGCAAACAAAAAGGTGCTCAACAACATATGTCAACTGGAAAATGTAAATTAAAATGACAATGAGATACTACCACACATCTACTGGAATAACCAAAATCCAAAACACGGATAAAAACAAATGCTGGAAGAAGAGCAATAGGAACTATAATTCATTGCATTCATTGGGAATGCAAATTGGTACAACCATTTTGGAAAGCAAATTGTCACTTTCTTCTAAAATTAAAAATGATCTTATCATACAACCCATCAGTTGTGCTCCTTGGTATTTAGCAAAATAAATTGAAAACTTACAGCCACAAAAAACCTAAACACAAATGTTTATAGCCACTTTATTTATAATTGCCTATACATGGAAGCAACTATAATATTTTTTAGCAACTAAATGGATAAATAAACTGTGGTACAACCAGACAGTGGACTATTATTCGGCACTAAAAAGAACTGAAAAATTGAGCAATGAAAAGATTTGAAGGAACTTTGAATGCATATTACTAAGTGAAAGAAGCCAACCTGAAAAGGCTATATACTGTATAATTCCATACATGTGACATGGTGGGAAAAGAAAACTATGTAGACAGTAAAAAGATTAGTGGCTTCTAGGAGCTAGTGGGGAGGGGGATGAATAGGCTGAGCACGGAGGGTTTTTAGGGCATTAAAAAACTCTTATGTACGGTAATATAATAGTGAATACATGTCTTCACACATTTGCCTAAACCCATAGCACTTACAGCATTGAGTGAACCTTAACATAAACTATGGATTATGAGGTATCATGAGGTTTCATTGTGGGTTTATCAGTTTTTACATATGTACCACTCTGGCGGAGGATGTGGAAAAGTAGAAAGGTTGTGTGTGCATGGGGACAAGGGATATATGGGAACTCTGTATTTTTGCTCAATTTTGCTATGAAGCTATGACAGCTCTAAAAAAAAGTTTAATAATTTATTTAAAAATAGAATGCACTTTACACATCAGTGTTTAAACACATCACAGGGACATACAGCCCTTCACTGTAAGTGCACATATGCTATATTTTTTTATTGTCTTTAGAACATGCATAATATTCACAAAAGGTTGAGGGTTTTCATCCTTTTGTCCTATTTCGCTATATCCAGATGTATTTATCTATTTTTCTTAAATGAATTACATAATGCTTAAATTTAGTATCTCTTAAAAATTAGTTGGAAAAATTGACAGACAGATGTTTGTACCATATCACTTTTTGAGTCACTTGGTCAATTCAATCACACTCAATTGTATGACATTTGAAAATATTTTGAGACATTTGACAGGTTTTACCACCCTTAATTTTATTGCATGGTTCATGATGAATAACTTATTTATGTGTTTTAATAGCAAAATAAGGTGCAGGTTAAAAAAACACTTTTTTTTTTTTTTTAGTAATCTTCATTAGGAAAAAATAAATTGTCACTAAACTAACAAATAAAAACTCTACAGAAGTTTTCTTTCTTTTTTTTCTTTTTTCCCCCAGCAAGTAATATTTACTTTGCACAAAGCATACTGAAGTTGAAAATTTCTCTATCTGTGCTCCTCAGAACACATGCTTTTCATTGCAATACTATGTAAAAGTGGAGATTTTTTCAGTTTAGTTACACAGAACTTAAAATTCGTTAACTTTTGACCTTATGTGTTTCTATCTATGCAAATAAATTAACTGATGTGACAGTCAAGTGAATAAAAATGTTGTAGGTGTAACAAGTAAACTTTTATGGTTATAATAATTAATATAATTGAACTGTTCAGAAATTCATTTTTTTCTAAAACAATTTAACTTCTGACTCTAAACCCTTAGCCTTATTGATGATAAGGACCTTAATTTAGTTAAAATTGATCTTTTACTCAAGTCCATTAATTTCTCAGTAAATTCAGTATAATAGTTTTAACATAGATTACGATCTGTCACCAATGTTCCCCTTAGCCATGCTGGGGTGGGGAGCAGATAGATATTTCTGTGTGCCTGTCACTATTATGTTGCCAAGACCTTTTTAGCATTAAATAATGCTCCCTTAATAAAATTTTGGCAGGCCAAATTGCACATGGTGTTCCTTGATATACCGCTCCAACCCTGCCGATCCAATGAGATTGATTCACTTTTTCCCTCAGATATATTTTACCACCTCACTTTGTAATAGGCATCTTTTAGCAGTTGCTCTGCCTCTAAGTAGGCATTCACAATATCTTGCTCTCTTTTAACTTTTCTAGAAAAAGATAAGTAAATAAAAGCCTCAGAAAAACCTTTGTTGCATTATCTCCTTGCCTGTTAGGCACTGAGAGAAGCCTACTTATAAATCACTTTATTATGTTGTCCAACCTCCCCATACTTCTAAAGATCGAAGAGGGTTGGAGAGAGAATAGTTGCTATACTGTTTCTAACTCTCTTTTCACCAAAACGTCTCTTTTTCTCTATAGCTCAGAGCTCTTTTCTCCTCATCAGGGCACAAAGACTCAATTAAAGCATAAGTTGTCATCCTAGCCACAATTTTTGCCTAAAGTTTTATGAGAAAATAACAGATAACCAAGATTGAGTTTCATGTTGTGTGGTATGCTAGAATAGGACAGAAACAGAGAAGGGAAACAAAGCATGAAATTCTCTCTTGCAGTTTTAATCCCCAGCAATGTATTTTATTATCTCTTTACATTTAGTGGAGGGAGGGTTCTAAAGTCATGCTTTATACTTATGACACTGTCTTTCCTAAATCAAAAAGACACGGGTTTGGGAATCAAAATTTACGTGTGGACCTCCCATGATTCTCTCTAAAGAACTACTTTCAATATTTTTGTTTCATATCCCTAGTACTTCAAGATCAGTTGTTCTTATAATTATACCTAGAGCTAGGATGATTTCATGAGAGAAAAATTATTTTCAAATTTGAACTTTTTTTTGTTGCTTTTGTTGGGGGTCTTGGTAGCAACAGGAGACATGGTAACTATTCAAGTGTTTTGTTAAATACTCATTTAAATGTTCATATTTAATACTCTTAGGCCAAACATCAAGGGAAAGCAAAACGCACAGAATAAAGCATAGACAAAAATTTGCATTTACCTTAAAGGCATTTGATAAAATGGATGAATTCAAGTATCTTTTTCACGGACTCAGGGAAAATTGGCGCAGAGCCTCCTACCTATGTTACATAACTCCAGCTACCCTCTCCCTCCTTGAAAAAAATTTGTATCCTATGGCCCAGGGCATTAATTTAAGTACACATTATAAATAATCTTGTCTACTGCTGAGGAGATTTCCAGGAAAATATCTTACTTGGAAAATATTGCTAAATGGACAGAAAAGTCTCCCAAGAGATTTGTTAAACACAACCCAGCCCCCAGCCAGGTTTTCAGCCCTAATACAAGCCCCTTACTTGTCATTAGATCTTCAAATGATAAATATATTATAATAATGGGAATTATATTGTCTGTAAGAATCTGCAAGAAGCAATCACACATCTACTGTATAGGAAACCAATTACAATTTAGACCCCATTAAAGCCTACACATAAGTGTCCAAGAAAGCATAAACAAGGAAACATAAACAAGAACAAGAATAGACAATAAACAGGCTAATTGTTACTGCTACAACGTCAGACATTGGATGTCAAGAACATAAAATAATTATATTTAATGTGTTTGACAAAACAAAATATTAGACTGCAGGTAACAATCAAGACTTTAATAATAAAGTAGATGTGAAAATGAACAATAATTCTCCAAGAAATAGAACAAAAACCATTAGCTAGGCCTAGCAAAAAATGTGACTCAACTTTAAGTGAGAATTTGTGATTTGAGGGGGAAAAAAACCTAAATAAATTAATATTATATTGATTAGAAACAATACATAAGTCTTGCCCACACTCAAGAGAATATTATACAGGGAAGTGGGGAAAACAGGGACCCATATTAGATGTATCTGCTGCAATTCACTGTCTGCCCTGCCACCTACACAGTCCAATGTACAAGGGTGGGATAATTGTACGATAACAGCTCTAACATTTTCCATTCAAAAAGACAGAAATGTGGAGGTATAAAGAAGCCAGTAGTCTAGTACAGTTCTCATCCAGTTTGACAAATGCTGGAAATTCTTTGATTAGGTTTTAAAGCTGAGGAATTATTTTCATTGACTTTCAGCTCTGCCTTCTGCACTCTGGTTTCTGCCCTCATAGTCATCCTTTCTATATAACAGAATGTATCACATATTTGCAGCTAAGTAGTATTATCAGCCTGCTGCCTGACAACATCATTTTGGGGATCAAAATACCTCCTTTCATTTTACAACTTCTCCGTTTCTTTCAACCAGTTTGGTAAAGTTTTTGCTGAAATAATTTTCTCAAATAATTTATGGATTTTCTATGAATATGAAAAAACTGAAAATCAAGTCTTTGCTTCCCTTTTGTTTAACATTTCATTCCTCAGATCATCTCTCCTTATTTGTACAATAGTACCCCTTCATTTGCAGTTTCAATTACTGTAGATTCGGTTATCCGTTGTCCAAAAAATTTAAATGGAACCTTCCAGAAATAAACAACTCATAAGGTTTAAATTGGACACCATTCTTAGCAGCATGATGAAACCTCTCACTGTCCTGCTCCATCCCACCCAGGAACTGGATCATCTCTTTGTCCAGAGTATGCATGCTGTGTAACCTACCCACTTGGTAGCTCTCTTGGTTATGTTATTAAAAACATAGTATGCATAAGGTTTGGTATTCTTGGTTTCAGCCATCTCCACTGAGGGTCTTAGAGCCTATCCCTTGCAAATAAGGGTTAACTACTATGTTTTAGGTTAAGCATCATAAATAAACCAAGCAGTAGCTTCAACATTTTGCCTGAAAATCTCCTTAGCTCATTAGCCAAATTTATCACTGACTTGTTCTGCTTTTCACCTAAATATAAGCAACACTTTTGCTAAAGTTTTTGCCACTACATAGCAAGGAATCCCCTTCTTCCAGTTTCCAATAACATGTTCCTCATTTCCTTTTGCATCCTGTAAGTCCAGATATCTAATAACAATACCCTGTTAATTAGAATTTCTATCTCCTTTTATTAATTATTTTAGTCTTGCTACATTGCCCAGTTCCAAAGCCACTTCTTCATAATTAGATATTTGTTACGAAAGAACCCTACTTCCAGGTATTAAAAATGTGTACATCATATATTATTTTATAAGAATATTATCACAAATTTAGCAACAATAAACTGCATGCATATACGATTTCACAGTTTCTGTGGGCTAGAAACCTGGATATGGCTAAGCTTGGTCCTCTTAAAGGCTGCAAAGGTGTCAACCGTGTCTGTGTACTTACCTGAAAGTACAACTGAGGAAATATCCCCAGTCCCTTGACCTTCCAAGCTCATACAGATTGCTGGCAACATGCAGTTTCATGTATACTTCCTTACTGAGAGCCTCAGTGTCTAAATGTATATTAGTCAAAGTCTTTTGCTACAGAGCAGCATATAACATCACAGCTTGCTTCTTCAAAGACAGAAATGGAGAGAATCACCTCCCAAGACTGAGATTACAATTGTATGCAATTTAATCATGAATGTGACAATGTATATTAAATTCTATTAGTTAAAAGCAACTCACAGACCTTGCAAACACTCAAGAGTTGGAGATTAAATAAGGAATACTAAAGAAATACCATGAACTAGGGATAACTGTGGCTCATCATAAGAGTCAATTCAATACAGCTTCTGAAAAATTATTTAATTTGAAGTTAGAAGACATTGGACATATATATTTATTATGATGAATAATTATCTCAGTAGAATTTGTGGAGGCAAAAATAATTATTTCTAATCAAACAGACCTGTTAATGGAAATTATAAGGATAATTAAATGCAAAAGAAAATTCAAGGGCCAAGCCCGTGGCGCACTCGGGAGAGTACGGCGCTGGGAGCTCAGCGACGCTCCCGCTGCGGGTTTGGATCCTACATAGGACTGGCCGGTGCACTCACTGGCTGAGTGCCGGTCACGAAAAAGACAAAAAAAAAAAAAAAAAAAGAAAATTCAAGTGGAAAGCTTGGTTTGCAAGAAGGAATAATAAGCAAATAAAATGATAAATACAAAGTTAAACAAATGATTGAATGTAAAAAAATAATAATCTTCTTTTGAGTTTCAAAAGTTTTTGAACTAAGTTATCAAATAAATAAATACACAGATGGTTGGTTATGAGAACAAACTATTAAAACCCTTTGCATTATTTTGAATGAAAATTAAGAGAATCATTAATTTTAAACTTTAAGAACAAAAAGGCATTTAAAAATGTCCAGAGTAAGCAAAAAAAAAAAAAGAGTTCAAATTTTACATGACTTGAAAAAAGTAAATGCAAAATTCTGATATAAAAATAAAGTAAGAAAAGAGAGAAATAAATATGAAAAGACAAGGCTGGGGAGGAACACAAATAAAATATAGAGATAAATCCACACAAAGAAAAGACACATGAGTGTAAATGTAAACATACTCTGAATCACACATAGGTCAAAGAAGAAAGTTTAACACAAATGAGAAAATATTACAAGCTGAATGATAGGAAAATAAACAACTTGTAGATCAAACAATGTAATTCATCATGTTAACAAAAGAAGAAAAAAAATTAAGTGGTTATCTTGATAGCTGCAGAGAATGCAACGCATTTGAAAAAAGTCCATCTGTATACATGACCTAAAAAAGAAAAAAAAAAAAAAAAAGGAGGGGCTAAGCCCGTGGCGCACTCGGGAGAGTGCGGAGCTGGGAGCGCAGCAACGCTCCCGTCCCGGGTTCGGATCCTTTATGGGAATGGCCGGTGCACTCACTGGCTGAGTACCAGTCACTAAAAAGACAAAAAAAAAAAAAAAAAAAAGAAAAAAGAAAAAAAAAAGAAAAACCTCAGTAAACTAGGAGGAATGGAAGGACTTTTCTTATTCTTATAATATATCAATCAAAATATACAGTAAACTAAGGCTTAGAAACAAAATATTGAGGTATTTTTCCCTGAGTTGGAAATGAAGAATCTTATAGATTCTAGTTAGGACACTAAGGCACTAAAGACCAATAAAATCATAAAAGGCATAAAAGTGAACAAAATTTGTCCTTTGAAGATAAGTTGATTACATTTCATTGAAATCACTTAAAGTTATCTGAATAAATGGATAATTATACTACATCTTGGGCTGTAGGATCTAATACTATAAACATGCCAATTCTGCCAACATTCTTCTACAGGTTCTTCACAAATCCGATGAAAATGCCACGGGTTTATGTGAAAATTTAAAGCTTATTCACAATGTATATCAAAGAACAAAGGCCTAGAGCAACCAAGAAATTTAAGATCATGAACAGGATGCAGTACAAAAATACAGCTTGCCAAATATCAAGCACATTCATAAAGTTAAATTAATTAAGACAATATTTTATGCCTGTAGGGATAAACAACTTAATGAATGCATCAGAAATATATATGTATATATGCCTGATTTATGACAAAAAGCAGGTGAAAATAAAAAACATTTTTGATAAAGTTAAATTAAGTATAACTAATTGTACAAAATAGAAGGCATTCAATGCATACAGATAATAAAGGACAAAGTTTTCCTAAACACATAGAGAAAAGGCAGACCACTTAATGGCAAAAATTTTAAACAGTATTATCCTAGAAGCAGAAACTGACATGGTCCATGAATCTGAAAACATGTTTAACATTATTAGTTACCAAGTAACTACAAAGTGAACCCCACCTGATAAACACAATATTGGTAAACATTTTAGATTACTAATAATTTTAAATGCTGGTGACAGTGTGAAGAAACAATATGTATTATCCACTGCATAAGGTAGTGAATGTTCACATCTTCATGTTAGAAACTGTCTTAGTCCATTTTAGCTGCTATAAACAAATTACCATAGATGTAGTGGCTTATAAAAGAAATGTATTTCCCATATTTCTGGAGGCTGGGAAGTCCTCAGTCAAGGTGCCTAAAAAGTTAGTGTTTGGTGGGGGCCCATTTCCTCATAGATGGGTGTCTTCTCATTGTAACTTCACATGGTGGAAAGGGCATGAGTGGATAAAGAAAATGTGGTATATAATAGTGCAATGGAATACTATTTAGCCTTAAAATATAATAACATATTGTCATATGCAACAACATGGATGAACCCAGAGGACACTATGTTTAATGAAATAAGTCAGGCATGGAATGACAATCACTGCACGACATTACTTACATGTGGAACCTAAAGAAGTCTAACTCAGAAGCAGAGAGTAGAATGGTTGTTACCAGCAACTGTGGAAAGGAGGGAATGGGAAGATATCGTTCAAAGTACAATAGTTTATTAGAAGGAATGTGTTCCAAAAATAAATTATACTGAACAATGATTATAATTAACAGCCTTGTAATCTGTACTTGAAAATCACTAAGAATGTAGATTTTAAATGTTCTCAACGCACAAAAGAATGATTAAAATCGTTAGATAATGGATATGTTAAGTTGCTTGACTCAATCATTTCATAATGTATACGTATAGTAACCATCAAGTTGCATGCAATAATATACACAATTTTGTCTATTTAAAATTTAAAAAGGAAAATCCAGAATAGGAATCAACAGCACTGTCAGAAAATAGATTGAAATACAGTCATATAAGGGATTCTATAAGGAATGAATTATTGCTTGAGAAAACACTATTGATGAATCTCAGGAATATAATATTAAGAGAATTAAGCAAATTTCAAAAGGCATATATACTATTATTCTATTTACCTAAATTTCAGAAACATGCAAGATAAAATATAACATTGTTTAGGATGTAAATATACGTGATAAAATCATACAGAGAAAGAATACAATGATAAACAAAGGAGAGTGGTTAGCTCTTAGGAGGAAGACAATGGAATTAGATCTAATACAAGACATAGGCCCTTAGCATATAATTAAAATGAACGTTTCTTAAGTTGGGTCATAAATACAACAATTTGCATCTTTCCCCCTTACCATTCCATTTAATATTAATATAAAAATACATATCGATATAATATAAAATAGTTATTTCAATATTTAATACACTATTATTAAATATTAAAATATTAATTTTGTGGAATTAATACATTAAATCATTAAATAGAATTAAACTATTGAATAATTATTTATTATTTAATAAAATACCATTATTTATATATTAATGTTTTCATTAATTAGTCAGGAAAGTTAGTAATGATAATACAGGTTTAAAAGAAGTTGGCATGACTAAACTTAATGATTTGAGACAAAAGGGTACATCTAGCATCCTAGGCAAGGAGCTGAGGGCCACAGCCCCCTCCACCTGGAAGCAGGTAAGACAGCATGCCTGGGGTGTTAGGCAAGGAGATGCGGGAATTTCCCCCACCCCAAAGCAGGCAAGAGAGCATGCCAAAAGCACCACTTCCACTGTGGGTGTCCCACCACAGCCAACATCACAGCCACAGCTGCTGAAAAAGCAGCTTGACATCATAGCAACAGCCACTGCCACCATGTGGTGGCCTGCCAGATACTCAACTGCATTGATGCAAGGAGAGTTATCAGTGGAGACTGTTAAAAGGATGTCCCCATCCTCAAAGCCCACTCCAGAGTAACTGAAGAAGCAACCGCTCGTTGATGACCTGGCATCAATGTAGAGATACTAGAAATAAGAAATACCAAGAAAATATGACACAACAAAAAGAATACAGAATTATTCACACACCAGACTCTATAAAGCAAGAAACCTTTGAAATGACTGGAAAAGAAATCTGAGCAACAATCTTAAGGAAACCCACTGAGCTATGAGAAGACTCAGTTAGACAAAATAACAAAATGAGAAAAAAAAATCCAGGATATGAAAGAGGAAATTTACAAAGAGATTAATATATTTAAGAAGAATGTAACAGAACTCATAGAACTGAAATATTTATTCAATGAAATAAAAAACACAACCACTACCTTAAGAAGCAGGCTAGAACAAGCAGAAGAAAGAATTTCTGATCTCAAAAATAGTCTTTTTGAAATAACCCAGGTGGACATAAAAAGAAAAAATAATAATTTTTAAAAAAGGAAGAAAATCTAAGAGAGCTAGCAGTCGACCTTATGTGCACAAACATTTGAATCATGGCTGTTTCAGAAGGAGAGGAGAAAGGAAAAGACATGGAAAACCTATTCAATGAAATAATAATGGGAAACTTCCCAGGTATAGGGAGAGACATCGACCTTCAGATCCAGGAGGCTCAAAGATCCCCAAACAGTTGTAACCCAAGTACATCCTCTCCCAGACACATTATAGTCAAACTGGCAAAGCTCAAAGACAAAGAGAGATTCTTAAAAGAAGCAAGAGAAAAAAAGCATCAAGTCACCTATTAGTGAGCTCCTATCAGACTAACAGCAGACTTCTCAATAGAAACTCTGCAGTCCAGAAGAAAATAGGATGTTACATTCAAAATATTAAAAGAAAAACACCGCCAGCCAAGAATACTATATCCAGCAAACCTATTCTTCAGAAATGAGGGAAAAAGTGTATTTTCCAGAAAAACAAAAGCTGTGGGTGTTCACAACCACATAGCCAGCCATACAAGAAATAATCAAGGGAGTCCTGCAGCTGGGATCCAAAAAAATAATAATCACTACCATGAATACAAAAGAAAGAACAAAACCCACTGGTAGAACAAAAATGCAAATGAGGAAGAGAAAGAAACTAACTCTTATCACCTTGGAAAGCCCTAGTAACAACATAATAATGACCCTACTTTATTTCTGATTTTAATAATTTCAGTCTTCACTCTTTTTTCTGTTAGTCTAGATAAAGGTTTGCAAATTTTGTTGATCTTATTAAAATATCACTTTTGATTTTGTGGATTTTCTTTATTGTTTTTTAACTCCCTATTTCACATATTTCTGTTGTAATCTAATTTTTCCTACCTATATTTGCTTTTGGTTTATTTTCCTTACTTTCTTAGTTTCTTAAGATAGAAGTTTACATTACTGATTTGAGAATTTTCTTATTTTTAATATAGGTGTTTACAAGTGTAAATTTTTCTGTAAGCACTGCACGAGCCCTGCATCCTATAAATTTTGATATGTTGCGCTTTGAACTTTATCTCAAAGTATTCTCTAATTTCTCTGATTTTTCTTTTTACCCATTGTTTATTTAGGAAGTGTTGCTTAATTTCCACACATTTGTAACTTTTCTAAATTTCCTTCTGTTGTTGTGGTCAGAGAACATTTTTATGAATTAGTCTTTTAAAAAAAAGGAAAGGAAAAATTTAAACTAACAAAAAAAATTCATGGAAAGATTTCCATTATTTTTCAATTCTATTTTTCCATGAACTTTTTGAAGTGCCCTCATGTTACATTCTGTTTTATTTAGTTTTGATGCAATTTATGTTATTAAAATTAAACATTTAATTTATATTCTTGATTTCTTTTTATTAAGAAGACTTATTGATTTGCTTAGAAATTAATTTACCTTTGAAACGTCTCTTCATCTTCCTCTGTTGAAATTAATTTGATATTTGCATACTTTTAGAAAGCTTTAGAGAGCTATTTCAAATAATCGTAGAGATTATAAAATGAAATACGTAAATTTTAATAAGTTTACATCTCTAGTTTTTGTGAAAATTAGAAGCACTACATTCTACACAGCATTTTGTTATTCATCAATTTATGTGTTTGTTATTTGAGCAAATAAATGTGCATACCCTTGTTATATTTAAATAATAATAATAATAATAATAATAATAATAATAATAATAATAGTAAAAGAATCTCCAGCACTCCCCAAAATAAATAAATAAACTTAATGGTAAGATTAAATATTTTGTCTTTATTAGATTGGTTAAAGTGGAGAATCTCTATCAGAAAATGTACAAGGATGATGTAGGACTGGCCTGTTGTCTTGTGCTCTGACATCAAGCCTTCAAATACTTTATTACACTGGTGGATGGATACATTGTATAGTTTTCATCCATGAGGTTATTATAATATCAAGGTATCTGTACCATTTAAAATATCAACATGCATACTTAATCTTTTAAATTTTAATTAAAATGTTTATCAAAATTATCTAGCGAGAAAAACAACTTTGTGGAATAAATAGGAGATCAATATCAGAAATTCTTGGATTAAATTTTAAGCATTTTTATAACCCTTACAAAATTGGCTTTATCTCAGCAGTTACATTCAAAATAAATTTTGGAATTGAATAATTTTCCTTTTAGGAAGATTGAATAAGAATAATATCCTTATGCTTTTCAGTGAATGCAAAATTCCATTGGGATACAGTTGCTGCTTATTTTCTGTTACCAAATACAAAATGGGCAGCAATTCATTCAGACTACAGGGCAATGTTCACCAAAATGGTGTTCTTAAAGGGACTCCCTTATACATAGTTCGACTAGTGTGCCTTGCAATTATCAAGTGGTTAATTCATAATTATTAAACTATACATATCTGTTATGTCCTCTCCCTAACATATCTTAGGGTGGAGAACAATAGGTATGTAATAACCATTATTGGGTTATGTAATGAATAGAAAACTCTTGTCATATTAAGTTATATATCTTCAATCTCAGGGATTTATGATCTAACAAATGCAGTATTTCAAGAGAATATCAAGGATATGTACAAGACTGGGGAAATATATCATTTAAATGACAAATATAAATATTTGCCCACATTATAGCTCCATCCAAACTGAGAAGAATACTTCTCACTTTTAAGAAAAAATAAAATATCATTAACCCCAATATTCTCCAAAAATGAAAATATCAGTAAAAAGCTTCAGATACAAACAACACAAGAGAAAAGCGAACATTATGCTTCCAAAATAGTGATTAAAATAGAAGAACTCCTTAAAGAACCCTTCAGAAACATTAAAATACAAAAAGGCTCCATCTTTCATGTCTTTAGTATTCTGGTCCTAACCAAGGACAAATAAAGACCAGAGCACATTACCAAGTGCTTTGTTATAAGCTGAGTCCCTCCCTTTCATTTTGCATGTCAAAGTACAGGAAGCTTCCTGAATGATAAGCATTTTTTTCATATGTGATCTAAATATATTTTATAAGAAATAAAAAATAAAACCACTACTGGAAAAAACAAAACAAACAAACAAACAAAAATCTTAGCGACCATCACATATTGCTGAAAAGTGTTTTTTGTGATAGTCTTTTGGTAGACACTTGCATGCAATAGAAACACTATTTTCACTTCTGTTTTCATTAAATTAATCAAGTAAAACATTCTATTTAATATTTAAAGTGCTTAAACATTAAACACCAAATCTCTTTTTTTAAACATTCAACTGATACAAAAGCTCTGCAGGATTTTCTTTCAATTCTTCCATTCAATGTTACTTCTCATGCAGTGAAAAGAAAAAGTAATTTATCAGCATATGCCATCACTAATTAATGCAGACAAAATCAGTCACAAATAACTGTTCATTTATGTATATTATGAAACTACTCTTGTCTCTAAACAAATGAAAATCATTCACACACCTTTCTCTCACACACATGCATACATAACAATAGCAGCAATACATCAGTGACAGTAACTTTCTTACAGGGAAAACGTAGCCAATCTTCTGGCTGCCTTCTGGTCTAGAATCTGACAGTACATTTGTATTTTTTTATTATATTAATCAGAAGTATAATTTTCTGCTTTTAGAAGTTATGTAGGTATGATTCACCCACATCACATATGGCCCGCACCATGGATCAGCAGCAGACTAAAATATGAAAGTCCATGAATTCTACTTTTTCCAGAGCTCATGGATAGGAATAGTATCTTTTCTGTTTTTTCTTTTCTCCTTTCCAAAACTTGGAAATTTCATATTTGTTGGATATCCCCAAATAACATTAAATTTAAAATTCTCATAAGACAGGATTCTACCTATATTAATGTGGCTTCATGTGGAAGCATGAATAACAATAACACACAAAAAAATCCTATTAATATCACAAATTGATAATAGAAAGAACTTGTCAAGCCAGTGTTAGAAATAAATGGTTAAAATGAGGTCTTTATGAACTACGTACATTAAGTGTCTCTGATACACCTTTTAAAAAGTGTTTTAGGTAATTCAGCACTGCCTGCATATACTTTTTTATTTTTTTTGAGTAAGAACATATTTTAGGATTGGAAATTATCATCACATCTAACAAAATGCTTTTTACTTAGTACTTATTATTGGAAGCTATCAATGGAACAAAACTATAGGTAATATTTTTGTACTTAGAAAAAAAGTAAATTTGGAGGGCACATCTTAATCTATTTTGTGTTTATTTTAGAAATGCTTAGATTTAACTATGCATTTGATTTAGTTGAGCTAAAAACAATTAAAATATCACTGTAAATTTAAAATTTTAGTATTTCCGCATTTAAACAGTACAAATTTAAAGTCTAAGTCACATGGATTGCTAGAGTTACAGAGTTTTATTTTTGAAAGACCTAAAAGCATTTTCTAGGCATATGAAAATGAATGTAGAGAAAATACATTTTGTCTTTACTTAGAGATTACCAATTAAATACAGGATAAGATGCTGACTCTCAAAAGTTAGGAGTGGGGTAGGGCTATGTCTTCATGAAGTAAACATATGGAAAACTGGTAGCTTAAAGTTAATTTAGAGTAAAGAATTTTGTTACAATTTGAATAAATATATGAAACAAAAGATGTCACCATAGAAAGCATAGACACGAGATACAGAAAAAGGGTTACTGATAAAGAGCAACCCACTTCTTAGATACTTATAGATTGTGCTTTAGATAGAGCTCTTTAATTAACATCTGTTTAATAAGAACCAGCAGCATTCAAGAGTTGTGCAACAGCAGAAACAATAATTATGGCAAAGCACAACAAATTGAAGAGGATATGTTAAAGCACTTCTATATTCTCCAAGATTTTCTTGAGAATATTAGGGAGAATCCCCAAGAAAGCAATATTGTATAAGCAAACCCAAAACTGATGGTTAATTCAATGAGTGAATTCGGTAAAATAGAGAAGATATTTAAAAACATCTCTACTGTCAGCCAGGATAGAACACAGTTAAATAGTTAGACAATTAAAATAATAAAAGAAACATATTGACATTCTGTTATGATTTGTTATACAAATTTGCATAATTTTAAAAGTGAAAGGGGGCTTAAAATTATTATTGTCTATTATTTATTTTATAGACATAGTTTATTATACTGGTAGATTTATAAAATGAATCTACTTTGAAGGAATTTTTAAAGTAGCTAAAAATAACATCTGTATGTACACTTAAACTCAAATGAAAATTCTGTGTATTAATTATTTGAACATTAAAACAAATTTATGTAGTCTTTAATTTTAGTCTTTCTAGTGTGTATACATTTTTACTTCACTATGGTTTTATTTGCTTTCTACCTGTTGCCCAATGATGAGCACATCATATATTTATTAATCTTTCATATAATTTCTTTTTCCCATTCAATTGGAGTCTTTGTCGTCTTTTTTTAAAAAAAATAATATATGGTAAAAGGAAATAAATATTTAATAAAGGTATAAACAATGTATTGTGGAGGAGCAGAGAGGAATGAGAGAATTTATAGAGTTGGTATTTTTTTTTTCCAAGATTCCAATACAGGAATGTTTATTGTGAGGCTAGTTATAAAATCGAACTATTGAAAACAATGCTAGACTTTCAAACAATATTCTCATGATTCCACAAATAAGATCACATCCATACGTGAGCTGTTTGACAGTTTATTTTTTTTTACAATAATGAGATTTTAATACATAAGTGTAAAAATCACTTTTTTTTCGTATCATTGAGATTTAAGACTTCTTTATATTTCCTACAAAAGACTCATATGTGATATTTGTACTGCAAGTATTTTGTCACTGAACGTGATATGCTTTTCAAATCCTTAATGGTATATTTTGATAAGCAGATTTTAAAACATTTATGAAATCAAAGATATATATTATCGTTGATACTTTACTGCAACTATTAAGTGTTAAGACAAAACATTAATGTAATTGTCCACATTGCTGATGCAAGTACAAAATGGCACAACTACTTTGGGAGCTTTTCAAAGTTAAGCATGTACCTATACTAAGTTGCAGCTATTCTACTCCAAGAAATTAAAGAAAAAAAAAGTAGTCAATTCATCCATAGAAATATTTTGTACTTCAATGTACATAGCAACTTCTTTCAAACAACCAAAATATGGAAACAAACCTTTACCAAGATAATGGGTAAACAAATTGTAGTATAATCATATAGAATGCAAAACTATCTGTATTTGTCATGGGATGTACAGCAGATCTCTAGAACTTATTCAACTTGCATAATTGAAACTAAACTCATGTATTCTTTAAATAGCAAATGCTCATTTCTCCTTTTCATCAGCCCCTGTAAACCAGCATTTTACCCTCTGTTTCTATGAATATGATTAATTTAGATACCTCATATAAGCGGAATCATGCTTAGTGTTTGCCCTTCTGCAACTGGCTTATTTCACTTAGCATAATGTTCTCCAGGTTCATTCATGTTGTCACATATGGCAGGATTTCCCTACTTTTTAGAGCTGAAAATATTCCATTGTATGTATATACCACATTTTCTTTACCCTTCATCCACTGGTGGACATGTAGTTTGTTTCCCTATCTTGTCTGCTGTGAATAATGCTACAATGAACATGGGAGTTCAGTTCTTTTGGATAGATATCCAGAACTGGGATTGCTGGGTTACATGGAAATTTTATTTTTACTTTCTTGAGGAAACTACATACTTTTTCCATAGAAGCAACATTTTGTATTCTCATCAGCATTGTACAAGGGTTCCAATTTTTTCATATCTTAACCAACACTTACCTGATTTTTTTTTTTTTTTATTGTAGGCATCCTAACAGGTGTAAGGTGATATCTCATTGTGGTTTTGATCTGCATTTCTCTGATGATTAGTGATGTTGAGCATCTTTTCATATACCTTTGGCCATTTGTATATCTTCTTTGAAGAAATAGCTATCCAAGTCTTTACCCAATTTTAAAAATTGGGTTATTGTCTTTTTTGTTTGTTTGTTTTGCTACTGATTACATGAATTTATCTGTGTGTATATTAAATTAAACTCTTATTATATATGTAGTTTAAAAACAATCTCTCCACTTCTGTATATTGCCCTTAAGTCTATTTATTGGTTTCCTTGCCATGCAGAAGCTTTTAGTTCAATGTAGTCCCGCTTACATATTTCTGCTTTTGTTTTTTTGCACTTCTGGTGTCATATCTGTGAAATCACTGCCCATTCCAATGTTATAAAGCTTTTCCCCTACATTTTCTTGCAGAAATTTTATTGTTTTGGGTCTTACATTTTAGTCTAATCCACTTTTAGTTGATTTTTTTTGACATGATACAAAATAAGGTTAAATTTTATTTATTTGTATGAATATCCAATTTTCCCAGCACATTTTGTTGAAAAGACTATCCTTTCTCCATTGTGTATTATTGGCACCATTGCCAAAGATGGTTGACCATTTACGAGTACGTTTATTTCTCCCTTCTCTGTTTTGTTCCACTGGTCTATGGGATTGTTTGTATTGCAGTATTATACTGTTTTAATTAATGAAGACTTTTAATATATTTTTTAGTAAGAAGTGCAATACCTCCAGCTTTGTTCTTTTTTTCTCTAGAATGCTTTGGTTATTTAGGGTCATTTTGGTTCTATGAATTATAAGATTTCTTTTTCTATTTTTGTGAAAAATGCCACTGGGATTTTGATAGGAATTACATTGAACCTATAGATTACTTTGGATCGTATGGGCATTCTAACAGTACTAAATCTTCAGATCAATGAACACCAGTTATCTTTCCATTAATTTGCCTCTTTAATTTCATTTACCAGTGTTTTGTAGTTTTCATTGCACATATTTCATCACTTTGGCAAGTTTACTTCTAAGTATCTCACTCTTTTGAAGCTATTAAAATGGATTATTTTCTCACTTCTCTTTTTAAGTAGGATGCAGAAACACAATTTTTGTATGTTGATTTTGTATCTTTCATCTGTACTGAATTTATTTATGAATTTTAGAATACAGTATTTCTACTTTGAGGGTTTTTATCATGAAAAATTGCTGAATATTGTTAGTTGCCTTTTCTGCATCTGTTGAGCCAATCATGTGTTTTTTTTCTTTAGTCTGTTATTCTTAGTGTGTCACATTAATTGATTTGTGTATGTTGAACCATCCTTACATGTCAGGGATAAATTCTACTTGGTGATAGTATATGATTCTTTTAGTGTGCTGTTAAATTCTGTTTGCTGTCATTTTGTTGAGAATTTTTTCATTTCTATTTGTCAAGGATAATGGCCTGTACTTTTCTTGTATTGTCTTTGTCTGGCTTTGCAATAGGGTAATACTGGCCTCATAAAATGAGTTTGAAAGTATTCCATCCTCTTCAATTTTTTGAAGAGTTTGAGAAGGACTGTTGTTGATTCTTCTTTATATATTTAGTAGAATTCACCACTGAAGTCATCTGGTCCTGGGCTTTATTTTCTTTAGGGGGTGGGGTGGTGTGTGTTAGTCCATCTTTGTTGCTTATAATAAAATATCTGAAACTGGGTAATGTAGAAAGAAAACTAAATTTATTGATTACAGTTTCTGAGGAATCCAAAGTCCATCTGGTGGTGTAACAGTGACCCAGGGCTCTCACATTGCAAGATGGGGGAAGCAAAGAGAGTAGAGAGAGAGACAAATGGACTTTCCTTTCTCTTCTTTTAAAGTCCTCAGAACCATGCCCTGACCACTATTTTTAATCCTTTCACTACAACATGGTACTACAATCTAATTACCTCTTCAAGGCTCCACCTTTCAATTATCATAATAGGTTTTCCTACCCTCTTAACAGTCACAGTGGGGGCCAAGATTCTTATACATAAAACTTGGGTAGCACAATTCAAACTACAGTGAATTTTGGGGGAGCATAATTTAATCTACCGTGTGTGGGGGGGTGTTTGATTATTGATTCAATAGCCTTGCTTATTTTGATCTTTTCAAGTTTTTTATTTCTTGATGATTCAGTTTTTGTAAGTTGTATTTTCTTGCAATATATCCATTTTTTAGGTTATCAAAAAATGTGTTGGTGTTCATAACAGTCCCTTATGCTGCCATTTATTTCAGTCATCCATCCTCTATGATTTATTATTTTGAGTCTTCCCTGTTTTCTGTTTTTTTTCTTTGTCTAGCTAAAGTTTTGTCAATTTTGTTTATCTTTTCAAAACATCAACTCAGTTCTGCTGTTTTTTCTAATATTTTTTATTTTATTTCTGTTCTAATCTTTATTCTTTTTTTCATTCTAGTGTTTTAGGCTTAGTTCTTGTTTTTATAGTCTTTTGAGTAATATATAAAGTTAGGTTTTTTATTTGAGATCTTTCTTATTTTTTCATGTAGGCATTTATTGCTATAAAATTCTCTCTTTAAACTGCTTTTGCTGCATTCTGTAAGTTTGATAGGTTGTGCTTTTATTTTTGTTTGTCTTGAGATATTTTCTAAGTCTTCTTTTATTATCTCATTTGATCCATTGATTGTCCAAGAGTGTGTTTAATTTATACATATTTGGAAATTTCATGATTTTCCTTTTGTTACTGATTTTTTAATTTGATTTTGATTTTGTTTTATTTCATTAGGATTATTGTCATTGGAAAAGATATGTGATATAATTCCTAACTTTTCAGATTTGTTAAAATTTCTTTCATGACCTACCATGAGATCTCTCCTGGAAAATTTTCGATGCATACTTGAGAAAATTGTGTATTCTGCAGCTGTTTATTTAGATGTCTTGTATATGTTTGCCAAGTCTGTTCAGTCTACAGTCTTATACAAATTCTCTCTCTCTCTCTCTCTCTCTCTCTCATCTCTCTCTTTTCTCTGAATGATTCGTCTGTTATGGGAAGTTAGGTATTCAAGTCTTCTACTATTATCAGATTGCTGTCTATTTCTACCAATGTTTGCTTTATGTATTTAGGTGCTCTGATGTTGCTTGCATATATATCTGTAATTGTCATGTCTTCCTGATGACATGGCAATTTTATCATTTTATAACAACTTTCTTCATCTCTGTGACAGTTTTTGACTTACAGCCTACTGAGTCTGATATAAGTATAGCCACCCTGATTTTGGGGGTTTTTGTTTGCATAGACATCTTTTCCCATCTCTTCACTTTCAGCTCATGTGTGTCATTAAACCAAAAGTGAGTCTCTTGTAGACAGCATAAGTTGAATCTTCTCTTTTATCCGTTCCTTCACTCACTCTCTCTTATACTTGAGGAGGTTAATTCATTTGTGTTTAAATTAATTATAGGTAGGGAATGTTTTACTGTTGCCACTTTTTAGAGGTCCAATGCACAATCCATTGTGCTATGGAGCCACCTACTCTTGCCATTTTTTAAATTGTCTTGTATCTTTCTCATAATTGTATTTATTTAAATTGGTCCCTCTTTTCCTCTCTTGCTGCCTTCATTGTTATTTCTTGATTAATTTTGTGATTTATTAATTTTTTGTAGTGATAAGCTTTAATTCCTTTCTCTTTTTCTTTTGTGTATTTCCTACACGTATTTTCTTTATGGTTACCACAAGGCTTACATAAAACATCTTAAGAGTATGACAGTTTATTTCAATCTGGTAACAACTGGTCTTGCTACTGACTGGGAAAATGAACAAACATATGTTATAAAATGAAATTATTACATATTTTGATCTTGTCTATGATTATATGGTTATGCATCCACAAAAGTCATCAATCTCTATACCTAATACTTGAATATTTTACTATATATCATTTAAAACTCAATAAGTAAAAGCAAATGAAAACATAAACAGTTAATTATCCTTAGCACATTTTCACAGTATATTTAGTTCTTAGCAATATGTGTTGCTAATGCTGCATCATTGGTTATTTTTCTGAAGAACTTTTTAAATAATATCTTATTTTTCCTGTTTGTCTAATGCTTTCCTCTAAGTTTTCTCTTAAAATATTGAAGTTTTGACACCTGTTCATACTCTTTTTAAAACAAAGTATTTTTAATTAAGAAAGATTTGTGCACATGGGTGCTGAGATATTTGATAAGCTCTGAGCAAAACATGCTTGCTTATAATTTTTTCATATTCAAATTTTTAAATATTTTAGTTTAACTATTTTCATAAGCACTCTTATTTTGCTTCCAATCATTGCAACTGTTTTGCAAATATTTTTACAAGACTGACTTATCAAATAAATTGTGTCTACTTATATTCAACCTTAAGGTATGGTCAAATTTGGATGCTGCATAATTACGGACCTTCTCAGTTGTATTTCATTCAAAATAGAATACAATCATTTTAAATTCAAAATAAGAGCTCAACAAAATGTTCTTTCCTGAATTTGAAACATTTCAAAGGGAATTATAAATTTCCCAAGTTGAACTTTCAATTAACTTATTCAGCTTTTTCATTTTAGGTATAACTTTTAATATCCTTCTTTCCAGCTTTGCTATTGATTTAATAATAGCATAATATATACCTTTTCAACATTCGATTTATAAAATATTTATTTAAAAAGGTCTAATATATTTTGAAAAAAACATACAAAATTTAGAAAAATCAGTTAAAAGGCTTCAATATAACTGCAATATTTTTAATTTAATTCACTCAAGTGGTTTTACAAAGGCTCAGACATTATCAAAAGTAATGACTTCTGTTTCTGAAATAATATTGGACTAGAAGCTAACACATATACTTTTCTACCATAGCAACTAGGTAAATGAGCAAAATATCTAAGACAGATATTTCCAGCCACTGGACAACAGGAATGTGATCCATAAGGATAAATAAAGATAAATAGATTCGGGAAAATAAAAAGCATGTCAATTAGGCTGAGTTAATACATCATGGATACACATTTGGGGAGTAGAAACAACTAGATTTTGTAGGCCAGCATATTGGAAAGGAGAGATACACAGAGAAAGAAGTCTAGACTGCTTAGAGGTTCCTCTGGATATGTTGCTGAATATGAAACTACTAATATGTAGAATGAAGCTTCACAAGGCTGGGCAAGGAACTACTGGGCACCTGGAGGTAGAACTATTTCCGTATCTTACACAGGTCTAGGAAACATCTGAGTTCCAATCAAACAGTGTAGAGATATTGAACACCCAGAGTATTCAGTAAGGATGCCAGAATTATCGTGCTTTGATTAGAAATAAACTAGTACTAAAGAGAAATCTAGTTCTGGCTCAACATAGCTTGAAAACATGTCTCATGAGACTCAAGCGCATCCAAAATATAATTACAATCTGACAAATAAGTACAACACCCTTTAAAGGATGATAGTGAAAGCAGACACTCAACAATGTGTTGTTTTCAATTTTTGGCATTGTTATAAATTTCTAAACATGCAAATAAACAAGAAAAAGTTAATTATACACAGAGGAAAAAAAACAGCCAATTATATACAAACACAGAAAACATACAATCATTGAAATTGATAGAGAAGTACTGTAAAAAGTTGCTAACAATACGCTGAAAATTTAAGAAAAAACTATGATCTTAACAGACGTGAGAGGTATCAAAAAAAATTGATTTTTGTGTTAAAAATTTTGTACAAAAAAGATATAGGCCCAAATTATTTCACTAGGGGACTGAATCAATCTTGAAAGAATAAATAATACCTATTCTAAACTAACACTTTCAGAAATTGAGGAAGAGGTAACAGGTATCAACAAATTTTATTAGACTAGAATTGACCTGATGCAAAAGCCAAAGGTATTAAATACCTAGTGAGCTTTATCCCAGGAATTCAGGGTTGCTTTAATATTTAAAAGCAATTTATTAATTAGTATTAATTATTAATTTATTTATATTGAGATAAAGATTAAAAAGACAATATTAAACCATTTTTGTGCTGTTATTTTGTTTACCTATTTTTTAATTCTTTTTAATCCACAATTTGTTAAATAATTTGTCTTTTTACTCATTAATTTGAAATATCTTCTCTGTCATATGTTTTTCATACACACACACACACACACACACACACACACACACACACACACACACGCAATCATTTTTTCTCCCTTATCTAATTCCTTCCCATGTTGAAAATGGTGGTGATTGTGGTAGTAGAATGGCGGTATGTGACAGAAAATAAATATCAAAATGTTATAACTTGAGAATATTAAACAATCACATTTTAACAGGCAGTGATAACTCATTTCTGAGTTTTATCTCTGTTTTTGTTTTTTCTTTACTCAGGTGCAAACAGATAAAACAATAATATGGCAGCACTTATTACAATTTGAGCTGTCTTGATCAGAGAATAGGAGAAGAAATAGACCAGCAGAAACTGATTTAAAATCACTCTTAAGGATGGCTGCTCAAGAAAATTCTTTTTTAACTAAGGTGTTATATTATCCCTTCAAGACCTTGAAAAGGTAAGAACCTTTTCTTATCTGCACTGCTGCACTCTGCCATCTCATCTCCAGACTTTATCCATGTTGCCAGCCACAAAATAGTATTTATTTTATGGTTTGTTTGTTTGTTTGATTTTATCATTATGACATTGCCATAAAATTGTTTTAGTATTGCTAGGTCAGTAGTTACGGATTATGTTCAATACAGCTTTGATAAATATATTTAGCATTTTTTAATGAGATAATATCTGTGAAAATGGATTATTACATGACTAACAAAATGTGAAACTAACCAACATATGCTAAAACAGAAAGATGTTGCTAAAATATTATTAATTTAGAGAGAAAAATTCAGAAATTACTATGTGTTATATAATTTCTTTACATTAAAACTGAATATATGCATATGCTTTTCTGTATAGGTTATATCTAATTATGCTTGAATATGTATATCATGCTTTAAGAAATACATAGTATCTATATATTTTACATATGAAGATGTTATTTTTAAAATGCTAGAATAATATAAAAGAAGCTTCATTTAATATTTATAGATTAGAAATGGGATAGCAAATGAAAGAGAACTTTTATTCTCAGTTCTCTGTAGGTCTGTGTTTTTTCAATTAAAATAAACAACAAATAGAATGTGTTACTTGATAATTTGAAACACTATGTGTAGTGCATTGAATTATGTCCACTCCCAAACTCAATGAAGCTTGAACTGTGTCACCTAAGTTTTATGTATCAGAAACCTGGCCCCCGCTCTGATTGTTAAGAGGGTGGGAAATCCTATTATGGTGATTGAAATGTGGAGCCCTGAAGACGGAATGAGATTATAGGACCACACCATAGTGAATGGATTAAAAATGGTGGTCTTGGGCATGGTTTGGAGGACTTTAAAAAGAGAGCATGAAGAGTCTGTCTCTCTCTCTCTTGCATTCTCTGCTCTGCCTATTTTTGTAATGTGATACCTTGCAACACTGCAGTCACCACCACACCTCACCAGATGTGTTCTCTGGAATTTGGCCATCTCAGCCTTGGAAATTGTAAGCAATAAATTTCATTTTCTTTATAAATTACCCAGTTCCAGGTATTTTTATACAAGCTGCAGAAACAGACTAATACAGTATGCAAAGCAATGTTAAAAAAAAAAAAAGGAAAGAAAGAAAGAAACATTATTAAGAAGGGGCAATGTGTAAGACTGGTTTATTCTGAAAGAAAAAAGAAAGAGAAATAAGAAAGGTAGGGGAAGGAAGGAAGGAAGGAAGGAAGGAAGGAAGGAAGGAAGGAAGGAAGGAAGGAAGGAAGGAAGGAAGGAAGGAAGGAAGGAAGGAAGGAAGGAAGGAAAACCAATAAATATAGTAACACAATAGTGAACTTCACTAGTAGCCAAAGGTAGATTCTACTTACTCTTATCTATTTAAACAACACTGTCTGTACTTAGTAGGACAAAATGCTTGAATATTTTCAATATTTTGAAAGAGTATAAATTTTGAAAAAAAAAATTTAAGTTTCACAGTACTTTTTATAACCAACCAGTTATTGATGTTCTTTAACCCATGAACTAATCCTGTTACTAGGAAACTCACTTAAGAAAAAACTCAATGATATATGTAAAAATTATATGTCCTTTGAGGTTAATGGCAACATATATGTATGTTGGTACACAACATAATTAACTTAGTAAATAATGGCCGAGATATATCATCACTAAAATATGTTTTTTTAAGAATAAAGATACAGGGAAATTTGCATAATATTTTGTTAAACGGATAAATTTAAGTTTTATATTTAACAATATAGACAATATGAATACAATACAGACAATCTTTTCATAGTAAAAATAATCAGAAAAAAGTCATAAAATATTAGCAACAATTACTCCAGAGATGGAAATTATTGTATTATGATTTGTTGTTTGTACTAACTACTCTTCTGTTTTTCTGTTCCTTAACTATAAAACATTTATTACTAAACATGAATAAAATAAACACTACTTTCTTAAAAAGAGTTTTATTTTTGGCTATGCTATACAGATTATCATCAGCATAAAAGTAATCATGTCTTTCTTTAGTACTATATTGACATTTAAAAAATATGGCAAAGTGCTTTACATTGTTTGAGAAAAAGGGTATCTTTTGATTTCAACATTCTGTAATCTGGAAGTCAGTTTGGTTCTTGTTAGCATAGGTACAATTCTAAGGGTAGGGAAGATTGTTAGAAAAAGTCACTTCATTTTTTTAATGTTCATCAGTTTTCTCTCATCAATTAATTCTCTCATGAGTAAGCAAATTCTTCTTCCTTCGCATATTCTTCCAAAGAATACTTTGAGACTCATTAATCACTTTATTTGTGTAATGAATTTCTCAGTTGAATCATAAACTGATCAATTATAGATACTTTCTATTATTACTTTCTACTAAAATTAAACATTTATATAAATATTTAAGTATCCTTAAAATTCTAGTACTGTCCTCTACATGTCTGTGCCTTTGGAGTTCTCTGTTGATAAGGTTTTTTGCTCACAGCTTACTGACCTCGTTTAATTTCTTTGGTTTTACATTTTCTAAATATTTATTTAATTGTTATGTACTTTCTACTTACTCTTTTGAACTGAGATATCCATTCTGAGTAATTGAGCACATTTTTTCTCTATCCTGAGATCCATTTGTATTAGCATATCAGCTAGATATGTTGATAGCATATTTTAACACATTTCTTAATTATGAGTGAAAATATTTGTATAGAAGTATTTACTATTTTGATCAAATATTTTTAGTATTTCTCTAATGTAATGGGAAATATAGACAGATGTGCAAAGATAAGATATATTTTAAGGTTTCCTTCCAGTATGCCTTTGTTTTCATCTACTTCCATCAAAGGTCCAAGAATCTTTTATCAAGATTTACTTATATAGAAGTATAAGAACTTTTGAGAGGACAGACATTTGGCATCATAAAGCTCTGATGTTATCAGATCATGTATTTTCCTAGTGGATCAGTAGTTTTGTCTAGACCAGGTTTAAATGACTAAAGATAGTAGTTACAAATATTTCTACAGAGAATTATTTCATATACTAGTTTTCACTAACAGAAGGCACATCGCAGATACTGATTCTGATATTTATCTGTGGAAGTATTTCTCCTGGGAAAGTGAAAAAAGATCCATGGCTCACGTAATGTTAAACCTGTCTAGAAAAGTTTTAATATATTTTAGGAGTAAACTGAAAGTTCCCAAGAAACAGGCTAGATGTCTGCAGAGGACTTTTCTGTCTCTGATGCCCATAATTTTATCAGGGATAATTATACTAGAGTTATATTTACTTTTTTCCTGTTTCATCTTCGCAATATTTCTTTTTGACTTTTTCATAATTCCATTCCATCTTTTAATACCTTGAAAAATTTTCCTAGAACAATTATACATATGAATAGAGTTGATAAAAATTTCTTCAAAAAGTTAAATATTCTGGTGTGTTCTCAAGAAACTAGGGCAACCATAGTTGTCAATAATTTGTTTTGTTTTTCTGTATTCATTGCAAATTTGCCTTGCTATCTCTTTGCAATGGGAGGAAATGGATTTTCCTCAATGTGGCACTTGAATATTTCAGTAGGCCAATTGTTGGAGCCTGAAAGTGTGAAGTAACAGCAATGCAGTGAGAAGCTGCTTTTAGGGCATTAGGAGACACATTGTCAAGAGCATCAGCAGAAGCAGACTGTGTTCCAGCTGTTCTCCTACATTATATAACAGGATACCCATATTTTAACTCTTGGCTGTCACAAGCAATTAACAAGGAATGAAGAAACTAACTTCAAATATTCATAAATAACTAGGAACTTTCACACACATTGAAAAAGGCAATTAGATACATTAAGTTTTCCTATAAAAATATTAAAACCTTTATTCCATTCCAGCCAATGTTTTCTGGACAACTTATTTTTGTTGACTTTTTTTTTCCTGGCACATAACTACAACTATGAAAAATACTATGTTATTTATTTATTAGGAATGATATATTTGTATTATTCAAATATTTTAAATTCTAAGAGGTATTTGGTGTATTTAGTTTCTCCATTTTTCAATAACTAAAATAAGACAGTATGCAAAAAATACATCAAAATCTACAAAGTATGCAGTTTGCTAAGTTTTACATTCATCAACAATAAATGCTGTTAGTAAAGTTCTCACAAAAGTTGAAGTTGTTTTGCATAGCCAGCTGTGAAATCTGTAAACAGAATTTGTGTCAAATGAGATAACAGGAGCCAAGGCAACAATCTTCTTCACCTGGAAGCAGGTTAGAGAGCATGCCCAGGGTCCTAGGCAAGGAGACATGGACAGTACCCACTATCCAAAAACAGGCAAGAGAGCACACCAAAAACACCACTTTCTTGTGAGTGGCCCACCACAGACACTACCACAACTATGGGTGCTGAAAAAGTGGTTTGATGCCATAGCAATAGTCATAGCCATAATGCAGGTAGCACATCAGACACTTGACAGCATTGACACAAGGAGTGTCAACAGCAGAGACTGAAAAAAAAAAAAAAGAGGATGTCTCTCTCCTTAAAGCCCACTGCAGAATAATAGAAGAAGCAATTGCTATATGAGATGACCCAACATCAACATAGAGATACTAAAAATATGAAAAATCAAGAAAATATAACACATCAAAAGAATACAGTGATCCTCAAATACCAGACCCTATAGAGCAAGAAACTCTTGAAATAACTGAAAAGGAATTCCAAGCAACAATCTTAAGGTAACTCACTGAGATATGAGAAGACTCAGTTAGACAACATAATTATAAAAGAAAAAAATCCAGGATATGAAGGAACAAACTTACAAAGAGATTAATACATGAAAAAAGACTGTAGCAGAACTCATGGAACTGAAAGATCCACTCAACAAAATAAAAAGCACAACTGATAGCTTAGGCAGCAGGCTAAAACAAGCAGAAGAAGGAATTTCTGATCTTGAAGGTAGTCTTTTTGAAATAACCTAGGTTGACAAAAAATACAGGAAAAAAATAAAGAAAAAGAAAGAAGAAAATAATTTGAAGAAAGAAAATTGAAGAAATCTAAGAGAGCTAGCAGACAACTTCGAGCACGCAAACATTAGAATCATGGGTGTTCCAGAAGGGGAGAAAAAAGGAAAAGTAACAGAAAACCCATTCAACAAAATAATAATAGAAACTTTCCACGTAAAGGGAGAGACATGGACCATCAGAACCAGGAGACTCAAAGATCCCCAAACAGATTCAACCTGAAAAGATCCTGTACCAGACACATGATAGTCAAACTGGCAAAGCTCAACGACAAAGAGAGAACCTTAAAAGAAGCAGGAGAAAAACATCAAGTCACCTATAAGGGAGCCTCTATCAAACTTATATTAGGGCCGAGCCCTTGGCGCACTTGGTAGAGTGCTGCGCTGGGAGTGCGGCGGCTCTCCTGCCGCGGGTTCGGATCCCATATAGGAATGACCAGTGCGCTCACTGGCTGAGTGCTGGTCACGAAAAAAAGACAAAAACAAAAAAAAAAAACAAAAAAACTTATAGTAGACTTCACAACAGAAACTCTACAGTCCATAAGAAAATGGGATGATATATGTGAAATACTAAAAGAAAAATAGTGACAGCCAAGGATACTATACTCATCAAGGTTCTCCTTCAGAAATGAGGGGAAAATAGTGTATTTTCCAAACAAAAGCTGTGGGAGTTTACTACCACATGACCAGCCACATAAGAATTCCTCCAGGAAGTACTGCATCTGGGATCTAAAAAATGATAATCACTACCATGAATGCATAAGAGAGAACAAAACTCACATAGTAGAACAAAAATGCGATAAACAAAAGAATGAAACTAAATCTGACCACCACAAAAAGCTATAGTGAAAATGTAGTAATGTCCCTGCTTTATTTTTGATCTTGATAATTTCAGTCTTCTCTCTTTTTTTCCTGGTTGGTCTAGATAAATGTTTGCATATTTGTTGATCTTTTTTTAAAAATCAATTTTGGTTTTGTTCTTTTTTTCTATTGTTTTTTTAATTCCCTATTTTGTATATTTCTGTTGAAATCTTTGTTATTTCCTTCTGATATTTGTTTTTGGTTTGGTTTGCTTTTCTCTTTCTATTTGCTTAAGATAGAAGTTTACATTACTAATTTGAGATTTTTCTTATTTTTAATATAGGTGTTTACAAATACAAATTTTCCTATAGGCACTGCATGAGCCCTGCATCCTATAAATTTTTACATGTTGTACTTTGATCTGTATCTCAAAGCATGCTCTAATTTTCCTGTAATTTTTCTTTTTAAGCATTGTTTATTCAGTAGAGTGTGGTTTAATTTCCACACATTTGTGAGCTTTCAAAGTTTCTTTCTGTTATTGTGGTCAAAGAACATATTTTTCTATGATCTTAGTCTTTAAAAAAAAATGAGAGAAAAATTTAAACAAAACTAAAAACAACAACTAAAAGTTAAAGGAATGTTTTCCATAATCTTATAATTTTATTTTTCCATGAACTTTTTGAAGTGTCCTTGTTTTTATACTGTTTTATTGATTTTTTTTTTGCAATTTATGTTGCTTAACTTAGATATTTAATTCCATTCTTGATTTCTTTTTATTGAGTGGCATTGTTGACTTGCTTAGAAATTAATTTGCTTTTGAAAAGTTTGTTCATCTTCCTCCATTGAAATTCATTTGGTATTTCCATGGTTTTGGAAGACCTCGGAGAGCTATTTCAAATAATTACAGAGATTGTAAAATGAAATATGTAAATTTTAATAAGTTTTACATCTCCAGTTTTTGTGAACATGTGAAGCCCTACTTTCTACAGAATATTTTGTTATTCATCTGTTATTCGGTTTACGTATTTATTATTTGAAGAAATAAATGTACATATGCTTGTTAAAAAATATGAAGGAGGAAAGAAAGAAAAACAGAAAGAGAGTGAGAGATGGAGGGAGGAATGGGAAGGGGAGAAGGGAAGAAGGGCATAAGGGAGGAATAAATTGCATTTATATAATCATGCAAAATTACATACATACGTGTAATACAAGTAACACAAATTTTAAATAAGCAAAAAAACAAAGAAGAAGAAAACTAAAAATACTATCTTTTCAGGGATAATAATTATGACAATTTAATATCAGAACATTACATCAGAAATTATTACAAGTTTGTTAAAGCTCAGATAAATAAAAATTCCTTTCACATAGCTTCCCCTTTTATACTTTCAAAACATAAAATATAATAAAATGAGATAATAGCATTTCAGTCAATACTTTAAAATTTAAACCTGTGTCTGTTTTGCCATGCAAGCAACAAATCTTTCTAAGAATAAAAAGATTCAGGTGGTGTTCAAATGCAGTAAAAGAGAAAAGAGGCCAACAATTTTCTATAATCCATCTCCTAAATATTTAAAATTTCAGCAATAATTTATAAAATTAGAGAAAAATAAGTAATCCCTGGTAGAAATCCATAGATTTTGCATCTCATTTATTTTGTTTTAATGGCACAGAGTAACTATGGTTGAATATTGATAATAAATATCCTTTTATCCTACATACTTAAATATGACTAAAGGTTGTCATTTATTCATAGATTTAAAGACTACAAAAAGCAAATTTAATTTATTCTCTCACTTTTGTAACATAGACTATAATTTTTATAGACATGATGAAATATTTTAAAACATGTATTTCTCTTTTCTGTTTTGCTAGAGATCATAAACATAAATGAAAGGTGTGTGATGTCTACATACTAAAAACCATGATAAACTTTTTATAAAAAGAAAGATTGATTTGGTAAATATTTATTCAATTTATTATTTTCGATCTTCATTGGTCTACTTTGGTAATAGAAACACTAAATTTTACAATTTAAAAAGGACATTTGGAAAAGTGAAAAAAAGTAATTTTTTGTTGTTGTTGTTGACCGGTAAGGGGATCACAACCCTTGGCACAGTGTCGTCTGCACCACGCTCAGCCAGTGAGCGCACCGGCCATCCCTGTGTAGGATCTGAACCCGCGGCCTCCACGCTACCAGCGCCGCACTCTCCTGAGTGAGCCACAGAGCCGGCTCTAAGAAATTAAATTTTTATAGTGAAATAATGTAAATAGACTTAGAAGACTTTTCAAGTATATATTAGCCTGGATGTAAGTTAATGAAACATATTTAAATGACTGTTAATGTGTCAGCCTTGATTTGAGATAAAGTAGGAAAACAATTTTTAAAGTCTTGATTATAGCCAATATAGGAATATTTCAGCCAAGGTAGGGAATACACATTTTATTCAAGATAAATTTTATTTGTGGGAGCTAACAAAAATGAATAAGTAAATATACAAATGAATGAGGGGGGTTGAGATATGGCCCTTATATTTTAGGATAATTAAGCTGATGGTTAATGTGTACAATTACTGAAAAGAAATTTTGTAGACGTATATTTGAATTGCCCAAGCATTTATTGATGACACATAGTAAAGAAGTCATTAAGAAGTTAACAGGATTACTAATGGATAGTTCCCATATAAAGTTGTATAAGTGTAAATACTTACTTCCAAATTTTTATTGCGTCTATATTAATTAATCTTAATAGCCAAAAATACATTATAGCTTCTCACTTAAAAATGAATAAAAATTGAATTTTTGAGCAACAACTTTAACAATAAAATTTTACAAGAAAATAGACAAAAAATAATACTGAGAGCTCTACTTTTTAATTAGTAATGAACTGAGAAAAAGTTGTCACACAGGTTAAGATTAATTATCTTCCTGGATTCATGACATAAGTTCTTGCATGTGTTTCTTTGGGTGCTTTATTTTCCTTCAAATATACTTTTGAGGTTCATCTATCATTTCTTAAAATAGTTGGCTCTTTATATCTAAAACAAAATACATAAGAAAATGTATTTGCCAATTATTTTCTTTTATAAAAGCCTTTATCTTTTGGTTTGAACTAAGTGTGAAGTCTCCTATTCTGAAACAGTAGTTAAATACTATCATGAAAAAAATGATCAGTAAATACTGGATCCTAATGAGTTTTGCTGTACAGTATAATAAATGTTCCTGGGCCTTTCCATGTCAAAAAGTTTCTTATTCTTTAAAATCTTTTCTGAATTTCAAAGACAGTACTAAAGTACCTACTAAGTTTAAAATCTTCTGTGAAGGAACATTTGCATTATGTTGTACTGATAAGTGTTATTATCACCAGAATGCTTTCTTAAGGAAACTGTTCCAAGCAACAAGATTCCTTATTTCAGAAATCACAGTAATGGGCTTTAGAGGTCATAGAAATCCAGCCATTAGATATTATGATATGTAGATATGTAAACATTTTTCTTTATGTGGGGTATTGATAGAAGATACAAACTCAAACCTTCTTCAGCACCCCAGCATGAAAATTCTCACATTTATCCATTTGAATAGAATGATCAGATTAATGACAGTTTTAAAAATATAAATTTTTATGTAAGTTGTTTGAGGGGTCACTCATACAACCTTAAGGTAAGCTTATGGGAAGTGAAGAGGATTTAGAGATCGATTTTTCTTTTATGAAACTAACATTTCTCTCTTTCTCTCTCATGGTCTCTCTAATAATATACATATATATTATTTTTACTGCCTTACTTTAGGCACTGCCCAATGTTTTATGTTTATTCTTTATACTTTTGTATGTTTCCACTGTAACATATTGTTCTTTTTACTCACAATTTCTGCTTTCTGATAATTTAGTGTGTCCAGGAGACTTTATAATTACAGCTTTATACCAATTTTCTCTAACCCACACTGTATTTTTATGCTCTTCTTCATGCAGTCTATCCATTTCTGCTTCTGATATTAAAAGTTTCTTTATCTTGGTAGTTCTTTATTTTTTGTAATCCTTAAGAAATGTGGAGTAATTAAATTGGCCGAGCTCACTTTTTTAAGTCAAGATGTTGTTCAACATACAGAACTTTGTTCATGGTTTAGGTGTGCCATGCTAATTAGTTACTGGAATTGAGGGAGACATTGCATAAGATGAAACATATGAACCAAGGGTTTGGAAGAAACAATTTTACCTTAAAGGAGTTTGCTGTAATACCAACTACTGTAATTGATATTATTTTAATTAATATAAGATTCTAAATGAAATAATAGAACAGAAATCGTCACAAAATCAAGCTTATGGCAAGACCAGACCACATGAACTCTCACCAGCCATTTAAGTTTTAGCCTATATGTGATGTATACAGGTGACACATAAGATGTTATTTTTATCTCTGTGTACAAATGGCTGTAGGAGTTATGAAAGTATCTGTGGGGAGAAGAAAATTCAAGTAGTGAATCTCATGTAAACACAGTTACCAGAACATTTTGTGTACCCTTTCCCATCTGGGATCTGATAAATGTGCTTAGAACGCATCTCCCTTCTTTAGGTACTACTGTTTATTCTTCAGGCCTCAGTCTCTATTTGATCTCATTTAGGAAGTTGTCCTGAGACTTTGAAGATTTTATTATCCTAAAGTCTTATGGGATATCATTTTACAGTTCTGAAGCCTGCACTGAAATTACTGAAGTCTAGGGACTTGGGAATTCTCTCTATCAGAGATAGCATCATTGCAAAGAAACAGGAATGACAGCTTTTTACCTTCTTTCTTCAAAAGAAATAAAAATGATTCATGTAACTGCGGTAGTGTCTTAGGGAAAAATTACCAAGAATAGGAAGGCAAATGTATTCTCATTTTTCTTAACAACTTCATTATGTGGCATATGTATGAGAGAAGAAATTGTTCGTATTTTTTTAAAAGTATCTTTCTGTCGATCGTTTGAGCAGAAAAAATGCAAATATTCATACATAATAGTATATTCATGTATCTTAAGAAGCTAATTTAGTCATGTTAAAATAATTATTTGTGGAGAGAATTTTAAATCTCTGATTCACTGACATGATTTCCAATAATAAAAATATTTAACACCTTATGTAGCATAGAACACAAACTTTAATGTCTTAAAACATAAAATTTTCAAGAAAATCATAAAACAGAAATACTAATACTTGGAGGTACTCTTGTATTCTCTTTATGCTTATTGAGTTGAATTGGATCTTTTTTGAGTAAAGCAAGTAGAACAAAGCTTAACAGAGTCTGTTGTAGTAACAAGGGAATGACTAGTCTGAACAATTTAAACAGATGGTGACACTTATCATTTATAATACAGCTGAAAAAATAAAGACATATCAAGAAGTAAATATCCTACATAAACCAGAGTATTTCCCTTTCAATGATATCAGTTCAAGCATTCAACTTGCCTCATTATTCAAGTATGAGGTAAGAAGTACGTTCAGCAATGGAATACATAATGTATGCACCCTTTCCACAAGAATGTTACAGTAAACAGGGATTGTGGGGGAAGAGGATAGCTGAAGAAAGATACAGTACTATTCTGAATGTGGGAACTGATATAACTGTACTAATGAAGAGTAGAGGGGAGTGAGGAATTAAATATTCCTGAGAATGAACGAACTACAAAGAAATATCACATTTTAGAAAGCACTCAGATTTTGAGGTATCTCTTCTAACTGTGATGGAATTCTTTCATAAGAAAAAGAAAAGATAACTATAAAAGCTGGAAAGTCATTGGAGATCTACCAAGACTGTTACAAGTTTAGCAACAAAGATCCTAGAAATAAGAGGAATCTATTGAGGTGACCCCTTGCTTTTCCCCCAAAAGATCAACATATCTTAATAATGCACAAAACATTATAAAGCAGTTGGTTTTCAAAGTACTTTTTGAATACTTTATCAACATACTTTTTGAGTTCTGTGCTGTCACATATGAAATTACAGGCAGAGACACAGTATAGAAAGAAACTACTAAGATGCTAAAAAGCTAAGCTAAAATTTTGGTATTCTAACAGTCAGGGAAGTCAAGCCACAGGGTTAAGGCCATTTTAAAGAGTGGGGCAGAAAGTAAATACACAAACTTTCAGATGTTACCTTCAAGATTCTGTGTCGAGTGAATTAGGGCAAACCAGAAATAGCATGCATTTCCAAATTCTGAAATCCAAGCCTGATTGGATCAAACTGATCTGGCTGCATTCTAATTTATTGGCAGAGGAAAATTAAAGGAGAACAATAATATTCTCAGAACTCTACAATGCAACAGACCCAACATTGAATTAGGCAAGTCACGCCAGGAGACAGGATGATATAACTAAAAGTCAATAGGAAAAAAAAAAAAAAAAGAAGCAATAGAAACAGACCTGGAAACATCTATGTATTGTAGTTTTAATGCACATCTTAAAATAGCTATTATTAAAATATTTAAGAAAATCAATGAAAAGATAGAGAATCGACCATAAAAGTACAATGAAAGTGAAAATTCTACAACTGAAAAAATGCAATAATTAAAAATTAGTACTTCAATCTGAAAGCATATTAGAAATGGAGAATGACAGGTTAGGTGAATTTGACAATGACCAGTAGAAAATATGTTTGAGAAAATGAAAAAAAAAATAGAAAAGAGGGTAACGAATTTCAAAAAGCCCTACATTGCCACTTACTATGATAATGAAGCCTGCTTGATTTTTAACAGTTAAATGTTACAACCTACCCTCTGAAGTGTGGAGGTTCTGTTACTGTTACTAATATGATTATAGTTGCTCTATTACACTTATTCTGTTATTGTCAATGGGTCCCAATCTCTAAAGGCCTCCTCTACTACCATCAGCCCTAGCCTACAGACCTGAGGCACCAAAGGAACTCTTCTTGTGATGCTGGTGTCCCTTCACCAGAATGTTGCTTGTTACTTTGGTAAATGATTGGTGTATTACCTGAGCCCTCATAAGGTCAGCCCTCATTTTCCTGGCCTTAGGGAATCCATTTCACATGCTTATTTTTTTTTTTTTTCTCTGAGATGTTAAATTTCTTCTTCTACCATCTACCACAGTCATTTTATTTTTACCTCACTTAGTGTGTGTTCCATTGTGTTTCTCGTGCTTCTTTGATTTTTTCTCAGAGTACATTTATACGATTTTTCCTGTTAAATCATGTATATTGGTAGAATTCTCACATACTGATTACCTCTTTACTAAATGAGTTTATTTTTTAGCCTCCTAGATTCTACACAGTCAGACTACAGACTCATGTATCCCAATGAAGGCCTCAGCTGAACACATGCATATCTCTGGAGTTAAGGCAGCCCTTCAAAGTTGTCCCCAGTTGTCTTGAAAGGCTAGGTTTTTGTACCTTTATATTGTTTATTTATTGTAATCAGCTATTTCTGAAAAGACTGATGACCCTGGAAGAAGTAGTGCTGCATTTTTAAGGCAATTACCAAGGTGGCTAATAGCCTAGCACCGTCTTCAGCAGTAAGCCCAGCAGCTAGGGGAGTATGTCTTTAATTTCTTTTTTTTTTTTTTTTTTTTTTGTCTTTTTCGCGACCGGCACTCAGCCAGTGAGTGCACCGGCCATTCCTATATAGGATCCAAACCTGCGGCGGGAGTTCGGATCCCGAGTGCACCACGGGTTGGGCCCTTTAATTTCTGATGATAGATATGGGTGGTATATAATAGTGCCCACCAACAGTAATAAAAATTAATAAAGCTCTAGTAGTATTTTCAAGTAAAAAAAAATAAGATAGGCAATGATAGCCAGATCAATTAAAAAGAAAGTATTGTTATAGATGTTATAGCAATTTAAAAAGACCCAAAAAAATATCCCCCAAAATATTTCTCAATACATTTTTGAGAACTTACTTTTAATAAGAAATTCCTTGAGAAGAACAAGTAAAACATTGTAGAAGGAGCAAAATGTATGAATAATGTTACATTTATTAAAAAATTGAATCCAAGTATAAAAACATTTATAAGAAGAAAACTCCAGGTTTAGATAGCTTCACTTGTGAATTCTCGTAACATAAGAAACAAAATAAAATCAAAATAATTATAACTTTACAAAAACTCATTCATGGTATAGGAAAAAAAATATAGGAAATACTTCCCCAAACAGTGTATGATGAGATCACATTGTTACGTAAATCTGACAAGAATATTTCAAGAAAGGAAAAAGATAATCTAATCTATCCCATGAAAATAGATACAAACACCAAAAACAAAATGTCATTTAAGAAAATTCTATTACACATTGAAAAAATAAAATATAACAAGCAAATTGAGCTTGTTGCAAGATAAATCCATAAATCTTCTAGATGATAATAGAAGAGAATATTTTTATGATATTGGAGGAGTTGGAATGTGTATTTTGTTTTTAATCCAGGACACAAACAGTACAAATTAAAGGCTCAAAGATTCATAAAATGGATTTTATTCATTTATGATCTTCCATTTATTTAAATGTACTGTTAAAATAGTAAAATGGCAAATTACACAGTGGAAGAATATATATACCCTGTTTCTACCTGACAAAAAAATTCTTATACATAATACGTAAAATACACTTAATTTAAAAAAAGAAGAAAAGACAGGGAATTCATTTAAAAATTGGTAAAAGGAAAAGTGAAAATTATTATACAAAAGAGGATATCCTAATTACCAATAAGCACATGAAAAGATTCTTAAATGATTAATCATTAGCAGAATGAATATTGAAGCTAGAGTACCATATTTCTACACCCCAAACAGAATTCATAGCACAAAAAAAAAAAAAAAAAAAACAACTGTTAACATCAGTATTAGTGAGAAAGTGGTGTAACTGGTGCTCTCATACTAATCTGTGCAAGGCTGTTTATGATACGAAGGTCTTTGTAAAGATAGACTGCAGCAAAAAAGGTTTTAAGGCCTTTGCTCTTGCTTGCAAGAGACTCAAGGAGATTTGTCTTCCACCAATAATGGTCTTGAAATGAATCTAATCCAATATTTTTTCCTTTTCAGATAAATTTCCCTGGAATCTGTGAAAGCCCATCCTTCCACGTGAATAACATCATCCTCTATCATATAAGGATGGAAGGAGGGGCAGAGAAGGAATAACAAGGAGAGGTTTTTCTGTGAGACACTGTTCTTCCTTTCCATAAAAGCTCAATATACCTGCCTCACAGGATACAGGATATCTTCCTCACAAGATACAAACGTAATAAATTTGTGAAGTATTTAACACAGGACAAGGGATGTCACAGCATGCAGTAAATTGTAATTTGACTTCATGTTATTTTCCTACTTGAATACATGGAACAACAGAGTAATAATAAAAATTAGAGAAATAAACTAAAAAAAATTTTGGTAAAAATACTATATCAAGTGCAAGCATTACTATTACAAGGTAATATTGAATTTATATTTTTTACATGGTGAGGCAAGATAATAGAATTTAATGTGGCTATGAAATCTTAAGAAGATATTGTCATGTTGAGTTGGTTTCAAAACTTAAATGATGGTTAATAAAGAATAAATATTTCTCATTATAAAGGCAACTTAAATTACACAGCATTCCAACAGCTAAAGAAGACAAAAACAACACACAGTTACATATCTTTTCTTTTTCTGTAAACTCAGGTACAATATATGCATTCTAACATGTAGCACTGAATTATTTTTCTTTATGCACAGTTTTATTAATTTTCAAAGTTCACACAAATGTGCACCTTTCAGAAACAGACACAGCAAAATTAGTAAAATACCATGTAAAAACTCCATTATGTTCTTTTCCTTAGTCAATTTATGCATTTTTAAGAAGCATTGATTTTTTCATTTTCTAAGATTTTTACCTCCATCGATAGTTTGAGGATACTTTGCATTATTTAAATGTACAATATTCATATACTCAATAACTCAAATTTAATTCAAAAAAGAGAAAACTTTATTTCTCCAAGTCACATTATGAACAAAATAACTGTAAGCAATAACTATTTTATTTTTATTTATTTATTTTATATTTTTTATTTTTTTGAAATTCTGAAATATAAACAACAGCAGGATCAGGCTTGATTGTGTAGCTCTGAAGCCACTGTGTACTGTTAATTCTCAATATTGCCTAAAGCAATAGAGTATGCATTATTCAACTGATTAAGTACTCTTCATCACAGTATTTAAAATACTCCTCAGCAAATTCCCTGAAGATTCAACATGCATAAATTCTTCAGTGATTCTTGGTTCACTTCTTGGAAATTTTCACTTGATATTCTACCAAGGGGCTAAGCTGTCTAGTAACTTAATAATTATATCTAAAACAGATATTGCACTACCAATTTACATAGTTTCTGTCAATTGTATATTACAGATTTTTATTTTGTCAATGCTGTTCTCCTTCCTTGGGTGACTTTTCCTTTGTAACCTCTTTTTAAAATACCAACTAAAAACGACATTCATAATTCAGAATATTACTTTCCCTCTCCTAATTTTAGGATGGACTCTTCTTGTTTTCCTAATTCTATGAGGAATTACATTAGGGTGTTCATTTAAAATCCTTCTTCTCTACTGATCTAAGCATTCATTACAATAAATTTCCCTCTGAGTACTGCTTTTGTAGTTTTCAATAGGTTATTATATGATGTGTCTTTATTGTTATTAGTTTCAAGAAATTATTTGATTTCTTGTTTAATTTCTTCTTGGACCCACAGGTCATTCAGGAGCATGTTGTTTAATTTCCACGTACTTGCATGGCTTCCAAAGTTTTGCTGGTTATTTATTTCTACTTTTAGTCCTCTGTGATCTGAAAAGATACTTGAAATAATTTCAATTTTTAAAAAATTTGTTGAGACTTCATTTGTGACCTAACATGTGGTCTATACTGAAGAATGTTTCATAGGCTGATGAAAAGAATGTATATCTATAGCTAGTGGATGGAATGTTCTATAGATATCTGCCAAGTCCAATTGGTCTAAATCATAGTTTAAATCTTGCATTTCTCTATTGATTCATTGCCTAGATGATCTGTCCAATGCTGAGAGATAGGTGTTAAGGTACCCAACTATTATTATATTGGGGTCTAGCTCTATCTTTTGGTTTACTAGTGTTTGATTTATATATCTTGGTGCTCTGATGTTTGGTGCATATATGTTTGTGATTGCTATATGCTCTTGATGGATGGATCCCCTTATCATTATAATGAGCCCTCTTTGTCTCTTTTTTATATGTTTTGGTTTAAAGTTTATTTTAACAAATATAAGAATAGCTACTGCTGTTCATTTTCATTTTCCAGTTGTGAGGTATGTAGTTTTCAATTCCTGTACTATTAGTCTATGTGAGGCTTTACAGGTGAAGTGAGTTTTTTTTTAGGAAGTATATAGTTGGGTCTAGTCTTTTAATACATGCAACAAGTCTATGTCTTTTGAGTGGGGTATCCAATCCATTTACATTAAGGGCTAATATTGATAGGTATTGTCTTACTCTTAGCATCTTATTGTTTTTTGTGTGGTTATTTTAAATATATTTTGTTCCTTTCTTTCCCTTTTATTGCTTGTGTTCTGTGTTCGTTGATTTTTGGGCATGGCAAGATATAGTTTATTTCTCTTTCTCATTTGAATATTAGCTGTACTAGTTGTTTTTGTTCTTTCTTATGTATTCATAGTTGTGATTCTCATTTTTTGGATTTCAGATGCAGCATTCCCTTGAGGATTTCTTATAAGGCTTATCCTGTGGTGGTAAACCTTCATGATTTTCATTTGTCTGGGAAATGCACTATTTTTCCTTCAGCAATGATAGCCTGGCTGGGTATGGTATACTTGGCTGGCAGTTTTCTTCTTTTAGTACTATGAAAATATCATCCCATCATCCCATTCTTTTCTGGTATGTAAGCTTTCTGCTCAGAAGTCTGCTGTTAGTCTGACGGGGACACCCTTATAAGTGACTTGACACATAATATTTTTATAATTCTCTTTTTGTCTTTAACTGTGGACAGTTTGACTATGATGTGTACAGAGTGAATCTGTTTGGGAATCTTTGAATTTCGTGCATATGGAAGTTTATAACTCTCTCAATACCTGTGAAGTTTTCCACTATTTCATTGAGTACATTTTAAAACTTTTTCATTTCTACTCCCTTTCCAGAACACCCATGATTCAGATGTTTATGCACTTAAGTTGTCTGATAGCTCTTACAGATTTTCTTCCCTTTTTAATTTTTTTTTGTCACCTGGTTTATTTCAAAAGACAATCTTTAAGATCATAAATTCATTCTTCTGCTTGTTCTAGCCTGCTGATTAAGCTCTTGGTTATATTTTGTATTTTGTTCTCTTTTTAGTTCTCCTACATTCTTTTTCAAGGTAATTTTCCTCCTTCATATCCTGAATAGTTTTTTCTCATTTCATTGTGTCATCTCTCTGAGTCTTCTTGTACCTCACTGAGTTTCCTTAAGATTGTTGTTCAGAATTCCTTTTCAGTCATTTCAAAAGTTTCCTAATGAATAGGATCTGGTACTTGAAAATTATTGTACTCTTTTGGTGGTGTTATATTTTCTTACTTTTTGTCATATTTCTAGTATCCCTACTTTGAGGTCTGGTCATTTGATGGAGCAGTTGCTTCTTTTCTTACTCTGGTGTGGCTTTTGAGCACATATACTCCCTCCTGTAAAAGTGTTTTATATCAACCACTGGGTAGGGTGTTTTAATTTTGGTTTCAGGTAGATGCAGTAGAGTAGCCTACATGTGGTATCTTCAACCATATTCAATGTCAGAATTGTCCTTGAGTTCCTCCATAGCCTAGGCATGGTGATACTCAATGGTTTCTTGCTGAAGTAAGAGATTTACAGTAGAACCAAATAAAAGAGTGACAAAAAAGATACAAAAGATCAATGAAACAAAATGTAGACCTTTAAAGAATATAAACAAAATAGACAAAACATTAACTGACTCTCAACAAGTTAGACCTAAAGTGAAAGTATGTCTACACAATAGAAGCCATAAATGACAAATCCACCACCAATATCTTGTTTGATGGATAACACATGCTCACCACTCCTATTTAACATACTATTGGAAACACTAGCCAGATGAACCAGACAATAGAAAGAAATAAAGCACATCCAAATTGGAAAAAATGAAGTTAAAGTGTCCCAGTTTTCAGATTACATGATTCTATATATAGAAAAACCCAAAGACTCTGCCAAAAAACTACTAGAGCTGATAAATGAATTTACTAAATTTACAAGATACAAATCATATGCAAAAATCAGTAGTGTTTTTATACTCCAACGATGAAACAGCAGAAAAATAAATCAAGATAGTAAGCCCATTTACAATGGCTAACAACAACAATAAAATAAATTAAACACCTAGGAATAAATTTAACCAAAGAGAGGTGAGATATATCTACAAGAAGAACTACAAATCACTGATGAAAGAAATGAAAAGGATACAAAAAGATGGTAAGACATTCCACATTCATGGATTGGAAGAATTAACATTGTGAAAATGTCCATACTACCAAAATAAAGTCAAAGCATCATATTATCTGACTTCAGATTATGTTACAAAGCAATAATAACCCAAACAGCATGGTATTGACATAAAAATACAAACTGATGGAATAGAATACAGAACCCAGAAATCAATCCATATTTATATACTTAGAGCCAGCTGATTTTCAACAAAGCCATCAAGAACATAACACTAAGTAAATGACAGCTTCTTCAATAAATGGTGCAGGGAAAACTGGATATCCATGTGTAGAAGAATAAAACTAGACCTGTACTTCTCACCATATACCAAAGTTAACTCAAAATGTATTAAAGAGTTAAATATAAAACCTGACACTATAAAAGTCCCCTAAAAAACATAGGGAAAACACTTCAGAATATAGTAATAGGCAGAGGTTTTGAATAAGACCAAAAAACAGACAACAAAAGAAAAAAATAAACAAATGAGATTATATCCAACTAGAAACCTTCTGCATAGCAAAGGAACCATCAACAGAGTGAATAGGCAACCTACAGAATCAGAGAAAATATTTGTAAACTATATATCCAACAGGGAATTAATATCAGAAATGTCCAAGGCACTCAGATTACATAACAGTGAAAAAACAAATAATCCAATTAAAAATGGGCAAGGAAACTGACTAGGCATTTCTCAAAGGAAGACATATAAATGGCCATCGAGTACATGAAAATATGCTCAACCTCTCTGTAGTGCTCAGCTACTGTCAGCATCTTGCTCACAGCACCAATTGTAGTGCTAGGCTAATGTCGGAATCCTGCCAACATCGCTAATTGTAAAGCTCTTTTAATCCTGTTCGTGATGCCAATGATAAACCTACATGACTACGCTAGGTGTTAGGCTCTTTTACCTGCTGATAATCCTGCCGACTGGGCCACTTGTTGAGCTAGAGCTGGGTCTGGAGCTCACAGACTCCTCAAGCCCATTCAAAGACTGGGTCACAAACCCTTCACAATCCAGGCTGGGTCACCAGACCCCTCAGATGCCAGGCTGGGCCACCAGACCCCTTACACGCAGTTCTATGAGCTAGGTAACTGGCAAACAGGTCCTTGGAAGCCAAAGGTTGGAAAGCATGGCTGCCCAGGTGGTGGCCGCCCGAGGCAGTAAACTGACGGACAGCCTGCTTCTTCAACTCTGAAGAACACAAGAATAGCAACAAATCTAAAAAGATACATTGATGTGCATGCACACTAACTGCACGTGCACACACACACACACACACACACACACACACACACACACACACACACACACACACACACAATTTGTTTACAAAGGATGTGCTGAACCACACCCAACTGTTCCCGAATTGAGGGTCCTGACCAAACGATTCTATTTTCCCGACACTCTCTAATTGCTAAGAAATGCAAATCAACACAACATTGAGATACCATCTCACCCCAGTTAGACTAGCTATTACTCAAAAGGCAGAGAATAAATTGTTGACAAGGATGTGGCAAAAGGGGAGCCTTTCTACACAGTACATGGGATGGTAAATTAGTACAGCCAGTATGGAAAACAGTGTGGAAGTTTATCAAAAATCTACAAATAGAACTACCATATGATCCAGCAATCCCACTTCTGGGTATATACCCAAGGGAATGGGAATTATCATGCTGAAAGGATACCTGCACTCCATTGTTTATCGCAGCTCTATGTACAATAGCCAAGATAGGGAACCAACCTAAATGTCCATTGACAGATGACTGGACAAGGAAAATGTTCCATATATATATAATTGAATGGTATTCATCCATAAAAATAATAAAATTCTGCCATTTGCAGCAACATTAATGAACTTGGAGAAAATTGTGAAGTGAAATAAACCAAGTACAGAAAGAGAAATACTGCATGTCCTCACTCATGAGGCGGAGCTAAAAAATCCATAAGTAAATAAAAAAGAAAAAAGGAAAGATAAACAATAATCATAGTAATATGCTGAACTTTCAAAAGGGGAGAACATAACAGTGGTTACTAGAAGTAGGGAAGGAGAAGGGAGAGGGTGGTAGCTAGAAATGGGTTTATAGACACAAAAAGTAGTTATGTTTTGCAATGATTAATATATAATTATCCTGAGTGGATCATAACATGTTGTACACAGATATTGGCATTCCAAACTCTACCCCACAAATATGTTTCATCAATTATGTTTCAATTAAAAAAAAAACATTTAGAATACAAATGCATTAGTCTAAATAGTTATTTATTCTCACTTTTGCCTAGTCGCCCCAACTTATGTGTGTGTCTTGTTCTCCACATTTCCATAAGATTCAGACTTCTTTGGACACCACAATAATTGATGGCAATAGAAACTATATCCTTATGAAGTTTATAAGCGCATGACTATAAAGGGTGAAAGATAAATCCTTTGAAGATTTTGAAGGGTGTCATATCTATAACCTCGAGGTAGGGTGACCAAAGTTTTAGAAATATCCCAGGATGCAATTTTACCATTATAAAATATTAATATTAACAATAATAAATGAAGTAATATATGTATTATTACTATATCATTAAATATGAGCTATACACTCTTTTCGAATTATATATTTTTCTGCATTAATTACCTCTCTTAAAAATATCCTATTTAAGCAAAACAATATTTCAAGTTAACAATGGCACTAAATAGAAGCAATTAGCAGTAAAACACTGACAAACAAATGTAAGAAAATGTACTAATATTTTATAATTTTTCTGTATTTTGATATGGTGCTTTGTTTTACCTGTTTTTAATTATTGGATATTTAAATTTTTGGAGGGTATATTATTATGTGTAATAAAGATACATACATGTAAGACTTAGAAAGGAGAACATAAATACAATAGTTAATTAAATAATAAATACATATCTATTTTAAAAATGTTAAAAATGGCATATTTCTTTCTTTTTTGTGGTACAATATTATTTTTCTCTTTCTGCATTCTTTTCTAATAATATTTTTCTAAACTTCAATGCCTATAACCTTTAGGAAATCTTTTTTTTTTTAAACATAGTAACAAAATTGGGTAGAGTCAAATGTAAAATTATTTTTGATTTGCAGTTTTTATCAAGTCCATATTTCACTGATTCCTCGTGCCAGCCCAATGTCGTGACAAAAAGCTAGCTATTATCTCATTAAAATAATTGAATCTTGGGAGCAGCAAGTTTTTAACTTGAAAAAATTAGCATACAGTTCTTTATAAATGTCTACTCTACAGGTTTATTTTGGTTGACCAGATAGTTATCAATTAGACCCACTGTATCAGGTATTCATGTTTAAAATGGCCATCATTTTTAAACTCTGAAGCAGACTGGAGGTCATCATAAGCTAAACATCTATCTCTCTCTATCCCTCTCATCACATGGCTTTAAGGCACAGAGGTAATTTTTTAGTAAAGTGAAGTTGATTTACGAATAATTTAGTAGAGAAATCAAGCAAGAAAGCTGAAACTTTCTAATTTTTTTTTTTTCTTTTCTTTTTGTTTTGGAAGCAGACTGACTTTCAAAAAAGGTATCAAGTTTTCACTGCATGGGTTTTTGGTGCTATCTACACATATATCTAACAACTGTCAGTTGTTACTTTTCTGTGTGTCATAAACTCTTCACCTCTTCAAATATCATCAGACAATTTTGGTCACTCAGCATATACATTTCTGTATTACTATAAACTTTTTCTCATCCTCAGTGTACTTCCAAATTAGAAAAACAGACTTCTTCTCCTGCATTTTAAAAATATGCTTTTATGACAGGCCAAAATTTTAACATTTTTCTATGATCAGCAATAATAACAGCTACCTTGTATGTACATATGTAAAGAGTTATCTACCTTCATTTTCACAAAATAATAAACTATTACAAAGTTATATTCTGCATGCTTAAAGAAAAGTAAAAACTAATAAAGAAAGTTAATTAAAACAGCTGCAATAAAGCAGGTAAGCAATTTATGCCCATTTTTATCAGTGGCTTGTACAAGATATGCAGTATATTTAGCTTATAACAGCATTTCATTTTATTTGGTGAGAACTTACAGGCTAAAAAGTTTATCACTATTTATACTGGCACAGTCTGCCAAATATTCAGATAGATGAGCAAAGTCTAGTTTTCTTCAGACAAGTTGCTAGCAGTCTTCTGATTTCTGTTTTCTGTGACTTCGTTATGATTTTCATAGGACTTAGGAAAATATTTGAAACTTCACTTTTTAAACCAGCTTTGTATCTCATGAATATTCATAACCAATAAAAAATAATAATAAATAAATAAGTTACCTAACAGCCAGAGGGAAGTTTGTTATCTGTTGAATCACTTGAATGGTGTAGAAAGCATTACGAATTGTAAGATCTGACAGAATCTATTCTACACTATAAGGGGCAAACACGTATGTTATCAAAGGTTCTTTTATTTTCCTATAGGACATTTTAGTTACCTCTTTATCAGGAAATGTAACTTTAGTTAGTTTTATAGAGCAATCAAGGGAATAATATATATATATGTATATATATATATTTTTTTTTGTCTTTTTCGTGACCGGTACTCAGCCAGTGAGCGCACCGGCCATTCCTATATAGGATCCGAACCCACGGCGGGAGCATCGCTGCACTCCCAGCGCTGCACTCTCTCAAGTGTGCCACGGGGTTGGCCTGGGAATAATATTTTAATATGCATTCAATTGTGTGATAGGCCTGAGCTAGTTTGGGCTCCAAATTGGTGTCATTTATGAAATGATCTTTAACCTTGTTTCTCTGATTGATATAATGTTCCAATTGGAAACACAGTTCCATTTAAACATCTTCGATTCAATGCATGTACTGCATCCTCATATAATATTAAGTCCAAAATGATGCTTCAGCTGTGCCTTCAGCAAGTGATTTCAATAACCCATAAGGAATTATTAATTGCATCCCTAAGATCAATTTCCACATTGGGACCGTATTTCATCCCTGATGATAATGCAAAGAATTGTATTTGTATATACTAACATCTAAACATAAATGTATAAACATAACTAAACATACAAATATATACACATATTTTTATATTTAACCACCTGTATGTGTATTAAGCTAAACATGAGTTTATTCTGATATCTCCAACTCTAATCCATGGACATATGAATCATTCTAGCTTTTTCTCCTTGTTTATCTTTTATCTCTGACTCCAACAGAAACCTTGCTCTCACCATCCACTATATGCTTAGTTGTATAGTTCTAGTAAAAATATATATTGATTTCAGAATTATTAACTCATCTCCATGTAAAAGTCATTATCAATTTGAGTACCATTCTTATGTGCAATTCCTTTTCTGTTTAATCATGCAGACTCCATTCATTGCCAGAGTCACTTAGCATCTCTTTCCTCAACTCCGTCAGTCAGGTTGTTTTATACATTTTTAACATAGTTATATTCTTTTTTCACAGTTTACAGTTCTTGTGATTGTCTGACGTTCTCAATGCTTTTTAAAATTTGCATATGTTAAGATTCACTCCTTGAACTGTAAAGTTCTATGAATTTTAACAAATGCATTAAGTCAAATACCAACCATTACAGTTTCATATTGAATAGTTTCATCAACATTACTAATATCTTGTGTTTTACCTATTTATACTCCAACCTATTCCACCCTTAAACCTTGGCATTGGTAAATTTAATAACGCTACCGTTTCGCCTTTTCAAGATTGTCATATAAATGGAATTATACAGGGAGTAGACTTTTCAGACTGGCTTATTTCACTTAGCAATATGCTTTAAAGATTCCTCTATGACTTTACATGTCTAAAGAGCATTGCATAATATAATTGAACCACAATATTTTTATCCGTTCACCTACTAAGAGAAATCTTAGTTGCCTCATTTTTAGCAATTGCAAGTAAAGCTGCTATAAAAATGTGCATGTTGGTTTTTGAGTGGACATAATTTTCAAATCAGTTGAGTAAATAACTAGGAGTATGATTGCATGGTATGACTGTGTTTAGCTTGGTAAGAAATTGCCAAAGTGTCTTCCAAAGTGTCTATAGTGTTAGACTTTCTCACCAGCAATGAATGACAGTTTTAGTCATTCTAATAGATATGAAGTGAAAACTCATTGCTTTTTCTTTTTTTATTATTTTCTTTTCTTATTATTTGTACAGTATGTGGTCATCAGATCAATATTATAAGAATGTCCATCATTACAAATCATAAATACTTTTTGTGTCCATTACCCGATTACTCCCCATACTCCCGCTCCATCTCTCTTTCCCACCTCTAGTAACCGTAGGTCTATTCTCCTCTTCTGAAAGTTCAACATTTTATTATGGTCTTTCTTTCTTTCTTTGTTTCTTAGCTCCCACTTATGAGTAAGGACATGCAATATTTTTCGTTCTGTGCCTAGCTTATTTAACTTAGCATAATTTTCTCCAAGTTCATCCTCCTGGCTGCAAAAGACAGAATTTCGTTCTTTTTAATGGCTGAGTAGTACTCCATTGTGTATATATACCACATTTTCCTTTAGCAGTTTTCCATTTATGGACATTGAAGTTGGTTCCATATCTTGTCTATTGTAAATAGAGCTGCAATGAACATGGGAGTGCAGATATCCCTTCAACTTAATGATTTACATTCTTTTGGTATATATCCAGAAGTGAGATTGTTGGATCTACCATAGTTCTATCTGTACTTATTTGAGAAACCTCCATACTGTTTTCCATAATGGCTGTACTAATTTACAGTTCCACTAACAGTGTAGAAGTTTCCTTTTCTTCACATCCTTGCCAGCATTTGTTATTCTTAGTCTTTTTGATAATAGCCAGTCTAACTGGGATGAAACGTTATCTCAAAATGGTTTTGAATTGCATTTCTCTGATGACTAGAGATGTTGAACAATTTTTCATGTACCTGTTGGCCATTTGTATGTCTCCCCTTGAAAAATGTCTATTTAGATCTTTTTCACACTTTTTTTTTGTATTGTACATTTTTTTATTGGTTATGAATATTCATGTGATACAAAGCTGATTGTCACCACTGTTGCCCAAGATGTGATGGCCAGATCCATACTGGCAGCATGGCCATTACTACAAATTGCAATTATACCCCTTGTTCCCCACCCAATTATCCCCAACCTCTCACCCCATCCCCCCTGCCCCCACTCCACTTTGCATCCCTAGTTATGCTCTCAACCCCTGGAAGTAAATGCACCACTGTGCTCTTTCTTTCCTTTCTTGGTTAATTGGACTATTTTCTTTTTTTTACTGTGAAGTCGTTTGAGTTCCTTGTATATTCTGGAAATCAATCCCTTATGGGCTGTATGGTTTGCAAATATCTTCTCTCACTCTGTAGGTTGTTTCTTCACTCTGTTGATTGTGTCCTTTGCTGTGCAGAAGCTTTTTAGTTTGATAAAATTCCATTTGTTTATTTTATTTTTTCTTTGGTTGCTTGTGCTTTGAGGATGTTATTCATAAAGTCTTCATCCACTCCTCCATCCTGACGTGTTTCCCCTACATTTTCTGCTAGGAGTTTTATAGTTTCTGACCTTATACTTAAGTCTTTAATCCATTTTGAATTGATTTAGGAATATGATGAGAGGTATGAGTCTACTCTCATTCTTCTATATTTGGATGCCCAGTTTTCCCAGCACCATTTACTGAAGGGGCAGTTCTTTCCCCAGTGTATGTTCTGGGTGTCTTTGTCAAAGAACAGTTGGCTGTAAGTCTGTGGGTTGATTTCTGGGTTCTCTATTCTGTTCCATTGGTCCATGTGTCTGTTTTTATGCCAGTGCCATGCTGTTTTGCTTACTATAATTTTGTAGTATAATTTGAAATCAGGTAGTGTAATGCCTCTGGTTTTATTTTATTTTATTTTATTTATTTTATTTTATTTTATTTTATTTTATTTTATTTTATTTTATTTTTGCTCAGGATTGGCTTTGGTCATTTGGGGACTTTGTTGTTCCATATGAATTTTAGGATTGATTTTTCTATTTCTTTGAACAATTTCATTGGCATTTCGATGGGTATTAAATTGAATCTGTAGATCATTTTGGGTAGTATGGACATTTTTACCATGTTATTTCTTCCAGTCCATGAAAAAGTAATGGCATTCCATCTTTTGATGTCTTCTTTCATTTCTTTCAGCAGAATTTTGTAGTTCTCATTGGTAAGACTAAATAAAATAGGAAGAGAGAAGACCCAAAAAACAAAAATCAGAAATTAAAAACGATACATTATAATTGATACCACGGAAATACAAAGAATCACTATAGACTATTATTTACAACTACCTACCAACAAATTTGAAAACCTGGAGGAAATGGATAAACTTCTGGACACATAAAATTTACCAAGACTGAACCAAAAAGAAATTCAAAATCTTAACAGACCAATAACAACCAATGAGTTTTAAGCAGTTATCAGCAGTCTCCCAACAAAGAAAAGCCCAGGAACAGAAGGCTTCACTGCTGAATTCTACCAAAACTTTAACGAGGATTTAACACAAATCCTTCTCAAACTATTCCATAAAATTGAAACAGAGGCTATTCTCCCAACTTCATTCTTTGAGGTCAGCATAACCCTAATACCAAAACCAAACAAAGACACAACCAAAAAAGAAAACTACAGGCCAATATCCTTGATGAACATAGATGCAAAGAGCCTCAACAAGATTTTAGGAAACAGAATACAACAGCACATAAAAAAGATTATACACCACGATCAAGTGGGATTTATCCCAGGGATGCAAGCTTGGTTCAACATACACAAATCAAAAAATGCGATGCACCACATCAATGAAGCAGGGACAAAAGCCATATGATTATGTCAATAGATGCAGAAAAAGCATTTGACAGAATTCAGCATCCCTTCATGATACTCTCAGTAAATTATGTATAGAAGCTAAACATTTCAACACTATAAAAGCCATATATGACAAACCCACTGCCAACATCATCCCAAATGGGGAAAAACTGAAAGCTTTCCTTTTAAGAAGAAGAAGACAAGGATGCCCACTCTCACCACTCTTATTTAACATAGTATTGGAAGTATTAGCCAGAGCAATCAGGTAAAAGAAAGAAATAAAGGACATTTAAATTGGAAAAGGTGAAGTCAAACTGTCACTGTTCACAAATGACGCAATTCTATATAAAGAAAATCCCATAACATCTATGAAAAAACTCCTAGGACTGCTAAAAGAATTAAGTAAATTTGCAGGATACAAAATCAATACACAAAAATCAGTAATGTTCTTATACACCAACAATGAACAAGCAGAAAAAGAAATCAAGAAAGCAAGTCCATTTACAATAGCTACCAAAAGAATAAAATTCCTCAGAATAAATTTAACCAAAGAGGTAAAAGATCCCTACAATGAGAACTGAAAAATTCTGCTGAAAGAAATCTCTTTGTATTAATTTGCAGTTCCCTAAAAATAAATGACGTTGAGCATCTGTTCCTATGTTTCTTTGCCATCAATATATTTTATTTAGTTAAGTGTCTATTTAGATATTTTGCTCACTTTTAAATTTCATTGTTTTTTTGTTTAATATTACTGAGTTTTAACTGGTTTTTTTGTTTATTTTAGGTACAGACCCTTATTGACTATGTATCTTGAAAATAATTTCTATCAATCTTTGGTTTATGTTTTTCTTTTCTTTGCACATGGAAATACACACACACACACACTCAGAAAAGGGTACTTCAAAAAGTTTATGAAAAAGTAGATTTAAAAATCAATACAAATATTTCTATGAATTCTTTGAAGTACTCTCTCATGTATAAATACACACACATACATATAATTTTAATGATGTTTACCTTATTTTTTCTTTTATGTAGATCAGATCATGCTTTTGGTGCTTCATCTGTAAACTCACCACCAAAACTGTGACATATTTTTCATCAATTATTTCTTTTAGAGATTTTATAATTTTGAAATTACATTTAGCTTTAGAATCAGTTTTGAGTTAATTTTTGTATAAGGTATATGGACTGAATATAGGATTCTCTCGTTTTTTAACATATGCACATTCAATGACACATTCTCCATTGAATTGCCTCTTGTCCTTTGTCAAAGGTCAGTTGACTATAGTTGTTTGGGTCTATTTGTGGACTCTCTATTCTGTCCCATGTATCTATGTGTCCATCTTTTTTGTAAAACTGCATTATCTTAATTACTCTAATTTTCTAGTAAGTCTTGAAATCATGTGTTGTGAATTTATCTACTTTGTTTTTCAGTATAAAATAAAAGGCCTTTAGATAGTAACTTAAATTTACAAATATACATACATAAATAGCACTTGTAATTGTCAACACATAGATAAATATAAAATACAGTATAAATATATTTTTGGGTATAAGTCTTTTTCTATGTGAATGAAAATACAATGTTTAAATTGATAATTATAAATATGTATCGATAAGCACATGATGTAAAATAATGTAATTTATAACAAAACAATACAAAGCTGGAAAGAAGGAGCAAAGCTATAGAGAGAAAAGTTCTGTATACTATTAATACTGCTATTAATCTAATCTAAATAGATCTATGTGATAGACAGAATAATACCCTCCTCCCAAAGATAGCCTAGTCCTAATACTCACATTTTTTGAATATGTTATTCTGCAATAGAAAAGGGACTTCTCAGTTGTGATTAAGTTAAGGATTTTAAGATAGGGAGATCTTTCCGCATTATCCAGATGTACTCAATGCAAATATAAATTTCTTGATAAGGCAAGAAGGAATAATTAGAGTCAGAGTCAGTGAAGGAGATAAAGGAGGTAAGAAGCAGAAATCACTGAGGAGAGACATGTGAGGATTCTGTCCTGCTTTCATTGAAGACACAGAAATAGGCCATAAGCTGAGAAAGGCAAGCAGCCTTTCAATTCAAAAAGTCAACAGTTTCTTGCATAGACACTCCTGAAGAAACCCTGCTGTTACAGTGATTGTAGCCTAGTAAGACAATGCAAGTTGTATAGAGTTGTATACCAAAATCTACAAAACATTGTTCAAAGAAATTTAGACCTAATGGAAAGACATTTCATGGTAATTTTTTGGAGACTTAATATTTTTAAAATACTAATAATCCCAAAATTGATCTACAGATTCATTGTAATTCTTATCAAAACTCCACTTGCCCCCCCCCCCGCTTTTTTAACACAGAAAAGCTGACCTGTAGTTTACCTGGAAATACAAAGGACCTAGAAGAGTCAAAATTATCTTAAAAGGAAAAAGAAATTTGAAGGACTCATAGTTCACAATTTGAAACTTTGCTACACCACTCCAGTACTCATGACTAAGTGATACTGTAATAGGGATAGACTTAGAACTCAATGGAATAGAATTGGGAGTGCAGAAATAAACTCACATCTATGGTCAGTTGATTTTTGACAAGGGTGCTAAGAAAATTCAATAGAAAAATAATAATCTTTCAACAAATGGTTTTGGGACCACTAGATATTCACATGCAAAAGAATGAAGTTAGACCATCTCACACTCTACACAAAAATTAACTCAAAATGTATCAAAGAACTAAGTATAAGAAGTAAAACTATAAAATTCTTAATGTAGACATAGGAGTAAATCATTACGACTTTGGGTTATGCAGTTTTTAAAATACATATGACACCTAAAGTTCAAGCAACAACAAAGAATAAATAAATTTTACCACATCAAATTCTTTTTAAAGTTTGTTTTTCAAAGGCCACCATCATTACAATAGAAAGGCTGCCAAAGAATGAGAAAATATATTTGCAAATCATGTATCTTACATGGGAATAATATCTAGAATATCTAAGAAGTATTACATCTGGACGGTAAAGAAACAAGTAATCTGATTTTTCAAGAGTGGTAGAGAGTTAAATAGTTTTCTAAAGAAGATATAAAAATAACCAATAAACACATGAAACATGTGAAATGTGCTAAACATTATTATTCACTCAGTAAATGCATATCTAACGCACAATGAAATACCACTTCAAAGTGTGGTATAAGCAGATGTACAATTGATATTACTTAGCCATAAGAAAAATGATGTATGATACATGCTAAAACATGAATAAGCCTTGAAAACAGTACAAGGGTACTTCAAAAACTTCATGGAAAGTTTTGCCTTATCTTTTAATTTTGTTTTTCCGTAAACTTTTGAAATACTTTTGTATGCTCCTAGACAGAAGAGACCATATGTTGTATGATTACATTTTATGTTATGTTCATAATATGCAAATCTATACATACAAAAAGTTTATTGGTGTCTGTCTAGGCTTATGGAGAACAAATGGGGATTCGGGGGAGATAGGTATAGGATAGTCTTTTTCTTTTTGTGCTGATTGAAATATTTGGTAATTAGTGGTAATGATAGCCCAGCCTGGTTAATGTAGTTTAAACAACTAAACTATACCCTTATAAAAGGGTTAATTGTGTAGTATGTAAATTAAATCTTAATTTTTAAAAATAGTTAGACAATAAGAAAACAAGCTATCCAATAAAGAATGAGCACGATACCTGAACATACTCTTCACCAAAGATTTATAGATGGTAAACTAACACATTAAATCACCCACATTAGTAGTATTAAAAAAATACAATTTAAAACCACTATGAGTTACCACTTGGAAACCTATCAGAACTCCAAATTAAAAGATAAATAAATAAAGGGGGAAAAAAAAGGGAGAGAGAAACAAATCTGAGTACTGGTAACAAACCCAAGTGCCAAGCAACTTGGACTCACTTACATTGCTGGAGAGGATGATGGAGCAACTCTGGAAAAGAGTTTGGCAGTTTTTCATTAAGTTAAATCTGCATTAAATCTACATTTATCATATGATCAGCAATGCGCCGTCTAGGTATTTACTGTACAAAAATTAAATCTTATTTTCACAATAAAAACCTGTGCTCAAGTGTTTATAGATAGCAACATTATTTATGTTTGCAAAATACTAGAAATTACACAAATACCCTTCAACGAGTGAATGAATAAACAATCTGTGGTACATCTATATTTTGAAATACAACTCAGCGATAAAAGGGAAATGAATTATATCCACACAACAACTTGAATGGATATCAAATTTATTATGCTAATTGAAAGAAGCCCGCCCGTTTCTAAAGGTTAAATTCATTATTTCCTATTTATAGAACCTTCAGAAAAGGGTGATAACATAAAGATGGAGAGATCAGTGGTCACCAGGTACTAGGCATGAAGGTGAAGATTTGTTCAAAGGGGAAGCACGGGGCTTTGTTTTTGGTGGTTGTATCCATAACTTGTTTATGGTTGTGGCTAAACCAATCTGCACGTGTTAATTCACGTAGTATTGCTCATGAAAAGCAGTGAACTTACATATGTAAAACATAAACACAAAAAAGTACAGTTTTTAACAAAAAGGTATTGATCAATGTTGACAAATATTTATTTAAGCTAGTTTCAAAGTAAATTCAGTAAATTAGTATTTCTCTTATTTTATTGTTATTTATTCTTCCCTTTTATTTTTATTTCACAATAGTCCAGGATATTTCACATTTTCACACAATCAACATCTCCGATTTATAAAAGCATGTGATGTTATTAACAGAAATATTATCAATTCAGTGACTAATTGTCATTTAGGAGCAAATAATTAATTTAGTCATTTTAAGTATTTTGTTTTATAGATTCCTTAGCTAAATACACTAATGGTTCATTAGAGGTTTTTAGTCCAAAGTTTTGGCTGGTTAAAATATTCTATTTTAACTATAATTCAAAACTTGGAATTTAATCATAACTACATATTGATGCCAAATGCAGACTTCTACCAGAGAATTCCCTATGAAGAACCCATTTTCAAATGTTAAATATATATCTAGTCCACATTTACAATCAAATTGAGTTAAATATCTCAAAAGTTGAGTTGTTTGTTTCTTTCTTGGATTTAATTTTGGATGCAAGACACTTTGCATACACATTCTCTGCTGTCTAAAGTGCTTTATTATAAGACAGCACTATGGTTGTCAATGTGTAAATATTCAAATCATTTTACACATTCTAAAAGTAAACCATAAATAAAAGTCATTTCTACATGCCTTACATAAGTATATTATTTTGGAGTCAATTCATTTATTTTGGTGAAATTCCCTTATTTCTCTACCTGTGGTTTCTAAGGTTAATAATCAATAATAAAAAAATAAGGCACAAACGTGGTCTCAATGAAGTTGCCTAGGATGGCTGAAGCTGTACAGTTCCAGCTGAGGTGAAGTGAACAATGGCTATCTGACCCCCTACACCTGGATGGAGATCTTTTTCACCAAGTCTCCTTGTTAGGAATTCATTGACTGTCTTGTTAAGACTCACACTCAAGTCTCTATGCAGAGGACCCAGGCTCCATCAGAATAAAATGACTTAGGATTTTTATTTAAGAAAATTAAAGTAAATTAATTAAGCCCATTTAAGGAAAAGAAATAAGGCAATTTCCCTATGGCCTATTTGAACAGCTTGCATTGTACTTATTGGACATGGAGAGAATCACTTTGTGTGCAAAAAAAGAAAACTGTGCCAAGCTAATTTTAAATTAATTTGACCCTTTTTCTAGTTAACTTGTAATATATGATTATTAAATTTGCTCTGTCAAAAACACATGATTGAGTCTAACATTTGGATAGATTTGAATAGAGTATATTATTGATTTATATATAAGAATTTTAAACCATTGATCCTTAGCCACAATAGTCACTTTTAAAAAATAATATTCAAACAACCAAAACTGAAAGTATCATATTTATGATATCTAATTCTATTTTGGTAAATTTTACTTAGAGCATATTTTCACATATTTTGTATGAATCCAATTAATGTTTTATACATCACTATATATTTAAACACCAGGAATTTTAAGATGTAAAATCAGATAAATCCACAGTTGCTGTCTAAGTTAATGAAAAAAAAATTCTTAAGTAGTTCATGGATTTACTATTTTTTTTCACTTTAAAAACTTCAGTGGAAGAAGATCATCTCCTATGTTGCAAACCAGAACACATAATCAAGAATTAATTGAAAAGCAAATATATCCAGCATATAAATAGAAAAAAAAAATGATTCAAAAAAGAATGAGACAAAAGCAATATTAAAAGATGAGAGAGTATAATATTTTCCTTAACTGAAGAAAAGTCTATATACAAGAAACTTAGTAATATCCATAATCCAATAAAATTGTGGAGCTAATGGCATGCTTTCTATTTTCCTACTTTCATTTTTCCACTAAAATTCATAAATAAATGAAAATATATAAAATAACCTCAAGGAAAAATAAGACAACTCTGTCAGAATGTGAAAAATTACATCACAGTTTTGAGGCACTAAATCAAATGGAGAAGAGATAATCACTAAAATGAGGAGTGAGAATAAGTAGAAAATACATGTGCTTGGGCATAGCAAGCAGGTATATGAGAAGCTAAACTGTAGAGCAGAAACCATCAGAAGCACAAAAACAGTTTTGTTTTAAAAACGGATAATGTAGATATGGGTCAGCAAAAGAGAATAGGGCATAATACTGAATTGGAGACAAATACAAAGCAAACATTTCTTCTTTAGACCGGCAGAATTTTCAACATCCAGGCTTTTGTCCTCACTGATGGGCAAATTATGTGGTGTTTATTCTTGGCTCAAATAGTTTTGTTTTTTTAAATTTGTTTTTGGGCTGGCCAGTTAGCTCAGTTGGTGAGAGTGCAGCCTTGTAACACCAAGGTCAAGTGTTTTGTTTCCTGTACTAGCCAGCTGCCAAAAATAAAATTACAAAATAATTTGCTTTTGTATTTGTACATACTTCATTATGATCCCCTGCATTTCTTGTTATCCAGCCATAGTCACTCATTTTGACTATTTTCTGGACGTCTTAATTTATTAAATTAAATTTAATTAAATTTACAGGTACATTTGTTTATGAATTTATGTATGTGGGATAAAAACTAAATTCTGTTTGCCTGCACCTGTGGAAACACTGACACCATTTTTTTTTTAAAGTAAACATACCATTATTTTGTATGTTAATTCAGGAAAAGAGTATATACTTCTATATGTATAAAATGCCAATACAACAGACAATGTGTCAAGGTATTTTTTTCTATTTCATTTCATGTAAATTACCACACTTTTGATATCACATTTATGTTGGAAGATTTTAAGATGTAAAAATATGCTAAATAATTGCATTTAGGGCACAAAGTTTATTTTAACTAAAATAACTAAGGAGACTAGATTCAATGTTTGTCCACAAATTATTTAATTTCTCATTCATAAAACTCCTGCTTATGATCTTTTTAAAAATTTTAATTTCCGCTGCAAAATTTCATAGCATAATTTTTGCTTACATTAAAATGTAACAGATGGCCCAGGTATGATACTTTATACGTGCTGATACACCCAAATATTCTGGAGTAACTTCATTCATCTGGCATTTGATTCTGGTGCTTGATTACAAAACTAATGGCCCCAAATGTCTTCTGTTTGAACATTTATTATTAGCATTCAGCACCTGTCATGGTTTGAAAGAAAATAAAGGTTTTAAGGAGAAACAAGATTATAAGGAGAGAAATTTGTTGTCTAGTGGACTACATATTTTCATTTAAAAGTTTTTATTTCAAATCTTAAGTAGCAATACAATCTGAAATTGACTAAAACATTGGTGTGTACATCTATATTTCAGTATATATACATTTGCACATGTGCATGTTCATGCACACACACATGCATGCATATATATGCAGCTATAAAGTGCTAGTAGAAATATGGTAAGGAGGTGCCAATGAGGTGTTAACAAGGAACTCAAGCAAAGAGGAGATTCAGGCATAAGGAAAAGTGATAATGAGGATCTTGTTAATGATGCTTCATTAAATAGATGTTGGAATTCATAAGCTTATTTTTCCTCCTCATTTTATTTAAGAAGGTAGGGAAAATGTATTTTTGAATGGAAAAGAAATATATTCTTGTGGCAGGAAGAATAATTTCTCCTCCGGTATATCAGTATTCTAATTCCTAGTATTTGTCAATATGTTACTTTATGTAGCAAAAAAATACTTTGTAGTTGTGATTACCTTAAAAACCCTGGGAGAGGAAGATTATCCTGGATTATCTGTGTCATACCATTGTAATGACAAGGGAGTTTAAGAGAGTCAAAGAAGGGGATGTGATAATAGATGCTGAATCAAAGAGAACTTGGAAGATACTACCTCGTTTGCTTTGAAGATGGAGGAAGGGGCCATAAGAAATGCAGGCAGACTATAGGAACAGGAAAAGTCAAAGGCGTGGATTTTCTCCTAATGCCTCCAGAGGAATGTGGCCATGTCATCATTGTGACTTTAGCCCAGTAAAACACATTTTGGATTTCTGATCTCCTGAATTGTACAAGGATATATTAAGAAGTTCATGGGAAAATATAATTAAAGATAATGTGAATTTTTTCACTATTTCAAGTACCTTCATATAATAATAAATTTGCTTTGTTTTAAGCCAATTAGTGTGTGGCAATCTGTTACAACCGCAATCGGAATATACAGCAGTACTATAGACAATTTTGAGAAAATGTGCTAAATCTTAACTCTTATCTCTGATGTGGAAAATTAGTAGACACGAATGGGGCTTGTCTTTTTGTTTATATGCAGTAAATGAAACTCAAGACTCATGCCAGTAAGGCAAGTTATTATAGTTCTTTAGCCCCAGTTTTCATGTTTGAACCTCAAGATTTGAAGGAAATTAGAAGGAAATAACCAAATAGAATCATTTTGCAGATTACTCCATTTTCCTTCTTTTTTATTTTTCTCAATAGATTTCAAATTTTATTCTTAGTATTTCTCCAGACATAGTCATTTCAATATACAGTCAAAGGGAGTAGACTGGTAGATTACTCCATTTTCAATGCTGTTAAGTAGCTAAATGTTGTTTTGTTTGTTTGTTTGTTTGTTTTGTGATAAGAAATGTTTTGGTATTCATGGGCAGTGACAAAATTTATCCTACCCAATAAATTAAAATTTTTAGAAGAACACACATAAAAAATCGCTAACTGTTCAATTAGATATTCAAAATCTTTGTGGTTTGGATTTTTTTCTGCATTGTTTTTAATATTTTTTACTTTTCTGTGCTTTTTAAAGTTAGTATTGACCTATACTCACTCTCTCAATAGAAACCACTGTGGAACTATAGGACAGCTGATAACTATTAGTCTCCTAAAAGCAATTTTAATTTTCATGTTTATAACCTTGTGGTTTATAATCTTTGTATTTGATTAAGACAATGGTAGTGAAATGAGTATATACTGGATGTCCTTCATCAATGAGTAACTTTATTTCACACAGGCCATGCAGGTTTAATTTTCCTGTAACTAAGTCCTGTTAAAAGACTTGAGATTCTTTAAAAAAAGAAGAAATTAAAAAATACAAAATTATAGACCCAGTTTTTCCTTTAGGTTTAAATTGGCATAGCAGACCACATTTATTTCACCTTGTTCCTTGTACACTGCTCTCTGAATTTGCCCAGTTTTCAGAAGGCGACATGCTACAGAGAGTGTTGGCTACTTTCTCACCAGATGAGAGGCTGGATTTTGACTAGCTTAAGCCAGGCAATAGTTATAGGACACAATTTTGATCAAGAAGACTTTAGAGATTCTGAGGAAAATATTCTCGATTTTTAGAAGGCACACATTAGACCATCCTCAGAGCTTGGGTGAATATGCAACAATATTTCTCTCTGTGGTAGTTTTATAACATTCATGAATGAACTAGGGTGAAAATAAAACTTATCCTAAATTTGTCTGGGTATAAAGGTGGAAGAGCTTCTGGCTTGATGAATTAAACAAACAAGGAAGCAGACATCTTCTAAAGTTTTTAATAAATGAGACCATTAATAGGGCATATTGTTTAGGATATATTTTGAGTTGTAATTTTCAGAAGAAAGCATAATTGATAGAGCTGTGCATACTACTATGTGTATCTTTGAAAATAGTGAGTAGGTATCTGAATATCCCCCAAATTCTACATTTTTGTTTTTATTGAAAACATTTTTTGCATCCCTTTAGGTAATTTAGATTTTTGCATCTCTTTAGATGTTTTTGCTTATTGTAACATTTTTGTGTGTGGTGCAATAAAGAAAAGGCTTATATCAAGTATTTCTACAGGTGGGGGAGATGAAGTATGTGCAGGTTGTAGAAGATATTCACTAACCTTCTGCTTCTAAGACGCCATTTCATTAATCTTCACCATCCAGTATAAATAGGATTCATCCATTTTACTGAAGTTTCTGTAAACAAAAATATAAGATGCGAAGCAGGCTTTAACCTCAGAAACATAACTAAGGACATTCTTTCTCTCAGTCTGTGCTGTCAGAATTCTTTATAGCCTCCACTTCCTTGTAAAAAAGCCCTAGGTATAGTCCCATGGACCAGTAAGACTATCAAACAGGCCAGCTTATGCTTTTAAGAAGTTTTTGTTGCATTTTCTCTGTAAAAATTAAATAAAAAATTTAGTTTAATTTTGATAATCCAGATATGTATCTAACTATGTTAATTTACTCAATTTGGGGGCTATTTTTTTTTCCTGTTATGGTACTAAATTCCTGTCTTATACACCCAGGCCAAAGCTTCATATTAGTAATTTATGGTATTCCATGGTCGAAGGCCCTCATATATTTTAAATATTCTCCAATGCCTGGGAACTTGAGTCTTTCATGAAACCCTGCTTAGTAACAAGGACTGTGTGAGCTGCTGAGAAGCAGCATCTATCTTCCCAACCTTTGTCACTATCTTGTCATGGTCTAACTCTCTCCCATTATTCCACTGGATATTTCTGATGCCAAATATTTTCCCATATTAACTACATTTTGCTTGTTTTTGCAACCTTAAGATAATGTATTCAGCTACCTGATTAGACTTCCTTGTACTTCAAAAAATTTAAATATCAGTCAAATTAAATTATCAGTCAACATGTGTGCAGTGTGGCAACTAGCACAGACTAGTTAGTTCTGGCTGCATATCTTATTCCCTATCTCTTTTCTATGTATCCTGACTGGATAAATTTACCCTTCCCTGCCTTACTGTGTTACAAAATGCAGTACCCTATTTAAACTCTATCTCCTTTAGCGTATTTTATTATGCAGAGTCCACTGCTGATTTTCTCAATTTTTTTTTCTGATTTTTATTGGAAAGGAGAAATTAATGGAATAAATCTAATTAAAGATGAAGTGATATTTAATACAGAAAGTAAAATGCCACCCATTTGATATGAAGACAATTATTTCAAATAAAACTTTCCCCCAAATGATTAAAAAATAGCAACCTCTATCATGAATAAGAAGGTAATATAAGATACTGTTATATCCAGGAGATGTTCCAAAAATGTGTACATATGTATATGCACATTTATATAAATGTGTGTATCAGATTTGGAAAAGCCATCTAAAGTTCTGTATTATAGGAATATTATAATGGGTATGCCCCCAGTAGGAATCTGGCCCTTATATCATTGGCAGGAGGAGTGACAATTAGCTTTGAATCTCATGAATATTTCCAATAAATAAAAATAAATAAATAAATAAAAGTAGTCAATAAATACATGATTACACATCAAAATTCTAGATTCTAAACAAAGTCTAGTTAGATACTCAGAGTTCCAATAATGAATCTCAATATTCTTATATTTTGTGCATTTCCATAAAATGCTAAGTTTTTGCAGAGGTAACATTTTCTCCAGGATATATTAATAATATTATATCAGTATTAAAAATGGTATAAGTAGTATTACATTGACTTGTTTTATGTACATTGCTAAGTCTGATAGTTAAACATATATCATGATGGTCAAAAAAAAAAAAAAGATTGACTTTAAACTATATCATATGTGAAATGTCTAATCATTGAGAACTCTTTATATTTGTATTTACTCTTAAAACATAAAGCTGATGTATTAGGGTTCTCCAGAGAAACAGAACCAGAAGGATAGATACAGGTATGGGTATAGTTATAGATATGAAAAGATTTTTTCATTATCAAAATTGGTTCATGCAGTTATGGAAGCTGAGAATTCTCACAATATTCCATATCAATCTGAAGAACCAGGAAAGCTGGTGGTGTGATTCAGTCCAAGTTCAAAGGCCTGAGAACCAAGGGGGCTGAGAACCAAACTAAGAAGTGTTGGCCTCTGAAAGCCTGCATACTCACTCTTGAGCTCTTAAGTATGAATCACAACCAACTTAGTGCATAGCACAAACGCAAACTGAAAACCTAACTTAGAAGTGTGCTTCTGTGACGGTAGCTGAATCTTAGCTAATTGCAGACAGTCAACTGCTCTGCACCTCACTTCTTTTTTCTGTAAAGTCACTTCTCCTTTCCTGTCTAGAAATCTAACTGACCATTCATTTTCAGCAATAGATTCTCTTAATCTGTGCTGACTCTAGGACTGCCCAATTCATGAATCATTTTTATGTATTTATTTATTTATTGTTCAAATTAAATTTGTTAAATTCAATTTGCTTCAATTTATTCTTTTAATAGCCCCAAATCAGGAGATTTGATGTCCAAGAACAGAAGAAGATGAATGTCTCAGCTCAAGGAGAGACAGAGAATTCATCCTTCCTCCACCTTTCTTCTATCCGGGCCCTTGATGGACTGGATTATGCCCTCCCACTCTGGCGAGGGCATCTTCTTTACTCAATGTACTGATTCAAATGCTAATCTCTTCCAGAAACAACCTCATAGAAACACTCAGAAATAATATCTTACCAGCTTTCTGGGCAACCCATAATCCAGCCAATTTGACTCATAAAATTAACCATCACAACTGACATTGCTGAAGAATGTTACCTATAGAGCTCCCTTGAACTAAAATGCTTCCTTTTATACTGTTCTTTCATTCAAGCTTTCTAGGTTTCTCTCTGTTTCATCATCTTCCATTCATTCACCAACCCACTCTGAAATGGCTTTCACTCTACCATGTTTTCAAAGCTTCCCCACATAAATGTTTTAGCTGACTGCCATGTCTGTAAAGCCCATTTTATTTAATTTCTTCTCTATATGGACTTCACACCATTGCCCCATCTTCCATGTCGAAACATTGTCTTTCTTTGGCTTCTGTATCACAATACTTTCCTGGGGCTGCTCCTATGCCCTTAACCTCTCTGACTTCTTTTCCTGGCTCAATCTCCTAGTCTTCTCCAAGTTTTGGTTCTAGTACCTTTTCTCCATTAATTTACTCTTGATGTCCCAAGTTTCAAAATTTATCTCCATAAAGATTACACAAATTTACCTATGAAGCTAAAACCTCTCTGGCGAATTCCAGATCGTTATATTAATTCCAATTTTATATTTCTTTTTAAATATTTTAAGGGAAATGAAACTGAGCATATACAAAACCAAATGGCTGACCTACTTTATTTCCTCTCCAATGCCACCTTTTCTTCTCTTCACTCCAAAAGAGAAAGCTTGATTTTCTTCCAACATCCCCTATCTCAATAACTTCTCATAATTGTATAAACCAGAAATTTAGGAGTCTTATACAACCTTTTCTTCTATATAAGACCACCATATGTAATTTATATCCAAGTTCTACAAACTTTCCTTACTTCTCTGGAATGCTACCTCCTTCATTAAGTGTCATCTCTCACTTCTCCACTACAGCCATACTGGTCATCTTTTAGTTTCTCATGCATGCCTGAATGTTTCTACTCATGGTGTTCCATCTGACTATAATATTGTTTCCTAATCCTTTTAGATAAATATTAAGTAAATAATAAACTTGTTTTCATATTTTAGGTTGCAGTTCAATTGTATCTTCTTAAAGGAAATATGACTGTTCTCCCTAATATGATAAATCTCCTATTACAAGTTTGGTTAGAACCATGTAGAGCCCAGAGTTAAGTGAATATTATGATGGCAGCTTTACTAATTTGTGTGAATATTTGATAAATACCTGCCTTCTTCACTAGAAATTATCCTGAGTGTAGAGTTTCAGTCTGTTTTGAACTATCCAAAGCATTCCAAAGATCTAACATTAGGTAAATGTTCAATAAAAAATTAATCCAAATGCATTGAGCAGAAAGAGTCTTTATATTTCCTCATACACTTCACTACTCACCTGTAAAAATGATAAAAATAAGATGAATAAGCCATATGTTTGTTATGAAATTTCCATGTAATTTGGCTTTCAAATGGAAGACTTTAGATAAAGCATGATTTTCTTTCTGCTAATTGTGAATCAGTAACTAACACACAAAAAAATAGAAATAATAATGGCAAGCAAATTAAAATTTGACTAAATGGATGATATCAAATTTTTAGAGTTTATAAGGCAAAATTAAAATAATAATAGTATAACATGAATATTAGTACTAATTTATAGTGATCTACTATCACAGAATTCTAGATTTTGCCCGCTAGAGAAACAGCAAATGCAAACTGCTTCACAAGGTATAGTAACACCTATATTGAAAAGGAAGAGTCATAAAAAGAATATGTCAGGTACTGTCTTTTACAATTATTACTTAGAATTGCATACATATTGAACTACCTGTTACTATATTTTATAATTTCATGTAATTTCTTTATTATCTTTATATTATTTCTACATAAGATAGCAAAGGAATTTGGCATCAATTAATTAGAGGTCTCATTAAAATTTTAAGGAAGTAAGGTTATGCGTTTTCAATACTATGAAAACAGTAAGAGCAAATTATTTTAATTGCATAGTTGCATAAAATCAGCCTGTCATCTGTTCTATTTCTAAGTATTACTCATAGATGCAAGACTTATGAATATTTAAAATGAAATACTGCTTTAACTGGTACTATTGTAGATAAAAATTAATAAAATAATTTAACTTGCAAATATTCCTCCCAATCATTTTATAGAATTATCTTCTTTTTAAAAGCAAATCCTTGAAAGCTCTTATGCATGCATATAATTTTGGATCAATACACCACATTAATTAGAATCTGAAATTTAAAGCATACCCTTTTAAGTATTTATCCTCTGATGACTGATTATATAATATGGCTTACAGAGTTGGATTCTATTGTTGTTTATCAAATTCATATCATAAACCATGATTTTCAATCATACTTAAGAATGTACTGTGCTTGTTAGAATTCTCAGCTCTAGAGAAGCAATAGAGAAGACATTAAATATATCTATATTTAGAATATCAACATTTATAACATATGTTAAGGCTTTTTTGGCAAAGAAATTACTGAAACTATGTAAACTAATTATGGTTATATCCAGGGGTATGTTTCATTTTACTGACTTTACATTTTATGAATACTATATTTTATGTTGTTCTGTTTTCTTATAAGAAGTTAAGGAATAAATGAAACGTCGTGTTTCAAGACCCACAATTGCACATATGTAATAGGAGTGAAATCGAAACTCGAAATTTGTTGCTTGGTATGCTGAATCTCAGGTAAATTAGAAGTTTAACCATGAATAACTTTTGTTCTAGAAGTTGCTTGTCTGAAATAAAAATGATAATAGTGAACAAAAAATGTTTCATAGTTTTAATCTTAGAGACATTTCTTTACCTTTTAGCAAATCTTATTGTTCCATTATTTATTTTGTAATACATGCCAATAAAATTTAATATTTTAAGTTGCCTACTATAAATTAAGCGATCAATTAAGGGATAGAGTTAATATACTACATCGCATGGCATTTATAGGTTGCTTCACATCAGCAAATTTTTAAGGAAAGTTTGTGAACATGTGGAGGGATCTAGGAAACATTTTAGTAGGTCCATGAAATCAAAACTACTATCATACTAATATAAAAATGCTACATATTTTTTTGTGCTGATATTTTCAGTGACAAAGCATAACCATGGTGGATAATACTCCATATGACTGATTATGAAGTCAGCGCACTAAACTGCACTTGCAGTCATTGAATTCTTCAACTCCTGAGGAAGGGGGGAGTGGGGAAGGCACACCAAAAACAACCACAACCACCAAACAGTTGTACTAAATAATGTCTTTGATGAAGCTATATGAATGACCGATAAGCATATGAAAAAAATGCTCAACATCACCAATCAGCAGAGAAATGCAAATCAAACCTACAACGAGATACCATCTCACCCCAGTTAGACTGGCTTTTATCAAAAAGACAGAGAATAACAAATACTGACAAGGATGCAGAGAAATGGGAGCCTTTATACACCGTTGGTGGGATTGTAAATTAGTACAGCCATTATGGAAAATAGTATGAAATTTTCTCAAACAACTACAGATAGAACTACTGTATGATCCAGGGATCCCACTGCTGGGTATATACCGAAAGGAAGGGACACCATCATGTTGAGGGGATATCTGCACTGCCATGTTTATTGCAGCTCTATTTATAACAACCAAGCTATGGAACCAACCTAAATGCCTAGCAGTGGATTATTGGATAAAGAATATGTGGTATATGTACACATGGAATAGAGCTCAGCCATGAGAAAGAATAAAATCCTGGCATTTACAACAGAATGGATGAGCTTGGAGAAAATTATGTTCAATGAAATAAGCCAGGCACAGAAAGTGAAATACTGCATGTTCTCACTCATAAGTGGGAGCTAGGGAGGGAGGGAGGGAAGGAGGAAGGAAGGAAGGAAGGAAGAAAGAGAGAGAGGAAGTAATAAGTTAAGCTTTCAGAAGGAGAGACAAAACTGTGGTTACTACAGGTGGGAAAGGGTAAGGAAGGGGATAGTAAGAGGTTGGTTAACGGACATGAAACAGCTAGATAAAAAAGTTCTACTGGTATACCGTCAAGGTAGACATCTATAATTAACAATATTTTACTGCATGTTATCAAGTAGCTAGAAGGGAGGAGATTGAATGTCTGCATCACAAAAAAAGTTTGAGTTATAATGATGAATATTCTAATTATCCTGATTTGATCACCACACATTATATACATGTATTGACATTCAACTCTGTACCCCACAAATGTGTATAATCGATACATTTCAATAAAAATTTGAGCTATAAATATAATGAATTTTATTAAATCACAACCTTTGTGTACATAAAATTTTAACATATTATGTGCTGAAATGAGAGATAAACATAAAGTGCATTTTCTGCAAAGTATGATGGTTGTCTCCAGGAAAAGCACTCTTGGTTCTTCTCACAACTCCTATTCAACATAGTATTGGAAGTATTTACCCAGAGCAATCAGGCAAGAGAAAGAAATAAAGGGCATCCAAATTGGAAAACACGAAGTCAAATTGTCACTGTTCATAGATGACATGCTCCTATATAGAGAAAAATACTAATCTCTAACAAAAAACTCTAGAGCTGATAAGTGAATTGAGTATTGCAGGATACAAAACCAATACACAAAAATCAGTAGCATTCTTACACACCAATGAACAACCAGAAAAAGAAATCATGAAAGCATGTCCATTTATAGTAGCTACTAAAAAAAACTAAAATACCTAGGAATAAATTTAATCAAAGAGGTGAAAGAGCTCTACAATGAAAACTACAAAATTCTGCTGAAAGAAATTATAAAGGACATCAAATGATGGAATGATATTCCTTATTCACAGATTGGAAGAATTAATGTTGCGGAAATGTCTATACTACACGAAGCAATCTACGGATTCAATGCAATTCCCATCAAAATACCAATGACATTCTTCACAGAAATAGAAAAAAACAACCTTAACAAAAGCAATCTGGAGCAAAAAAAAATAAATAAATAAAACCAGAGGCATTACATTACCTGACTTCAAATTATACTGCAATGCTGTAGTAACCAAAACAGCATGATACTAGCATAAAAAACAGAAACATGGACCAATAGAACAGAATAGAGAACCCAGAAATTAACCCACAGACTTACAGCCAACTGATCTTTGACAAAGGTATCCAGATACATTGCAGAAAAGTAAATGGTGCTGAGAAAACTGGATATCCATGTGTAGAAGAATGAAAGTATACCCATACCTCTCGTCATATACCAAAATCAACTTAAAATGTTTTAAAGACTTAAGCATAAGACCAGAAACTATAAAACTCCTAGAAGAAAATGTGGGGGAAACACTTCAGTATAGGACTGGGCAAAGACTTTAGGGTCTTATTCAAGACCCTAAAAGCACAAGAACCAAAAGAAAAAATAAACAAATGGGACTATATCAAACGTAAAAGCTTCTGTACAGCAAAGGAAACAATCAACAGAGTGAAAAGACAACCTACAGAGTAGGGGAAAATATTTGCAAATGATAAATCTGACAAGGGATTAATATCCAGAATATACAAGGAACTCTAACAACTTCACAGTAAAAAATCAAATAATCCTATTAAAAAATGGGCAAAGGAGCTAATAAACATTTTTCAAAGGAGAACATAGAAATTGCCATCAGGTACATGAAAAAATGCTCAACATCACTAATCATCAGGAAAATGCAAATAAAATCCACTTTGATATAACATGTCAACCCAGCTAGACTGGCTATTATCAAAAAGACTGAGAGTAACAAATACTAGCAAAGATGTGGAGAAAAGGAAACTCTTCTACACTGTTGGTGGGACTGTAAATTAGTACAGCCATTATAGAAAACAGTGTGGAGGATTCTCAAACAGCTACAAATAGAACTACCATACGATCCAGCAATCCCACTACTGGGTATATACCTACAGGAATAGAAATTGTCATGTAGAAGGAATACCTGCATTGCATGTTCATCACAGCTCTCTTTACAATAACCAAGATATATAACCGAACTAAATATCCATCAACTGATGATTGGATAAGGAAAATGTGGTATATATACACAATAGAATACTACTCAGCCGTAAAAAAAGAATGAAATTCCGCTATTTGCAGCAACATGATGAGCATGCAGAAAATTATTTTAAGTAAAATAAGCCAGGCACAGGAAGAGAAATACTGTATGTCCTCACTCATAAGTGGGTGCTAAGAAACAAGAAAGAAAGACCATAATAAAATGTTGAATTTTCAGGAAGAGAAAACAGACTTATAGTTACTAGAGGTGGAAAAGTGGGAAAGGGAGAGTGTATAGGGAGTAATTTGGTAAGGTACACAAAAAGTAATTATGATTTGTAATGATGAACGTGCCAATAATATTAATTTGGTCATCATATACTGTATAAAAACAGTGATAACCAACTCTGTGGCTGATAAATACGTGCAAATAAAAATAATAATAAAAAGTTTTGTAGTGATAATATGCCTATTAGACTGATTTGATCATCACACAGTATATACATGTATTGAAATTGAACTCTTTACCCCACAAATATGTACAATTGATACATTTCAATAAGAAATTTAAGCTGCACATATGATTCATTTAATTAAAACACAATCTTTGTGTATTTAATATTTTTAACATATTATGTGCTGAAATGGGAGAAAAACATAAAGTGCTTTTTCTGCAAAGTATGATGATGGTCTCTAGGAAAAGCACTTGTGTTTTCTCTTGGGTTGAAAGATGAACTAGTTGCTGTTTTCACAAAAAACAATTTTTCCTTGAAATAACAACTAAGAGAAACACCGTGGTTATTCAGATTTGCATATTTAGCAGATTTTTTTTAATGAACAAAGTGAGCCTTCCATGTCAACCAAAAGAACTAAACAACTATGTTTTGTTTAGTTTTGTTTTAATGAGAAATTCAACCGTTCACATAAAATTAGAATTTTGAGAATTTGTATCTGTAATCATGATCTTGATAGCTTCTCAATATTTAAAGATATCTCTGATAAGTTAAGTGGTGATATCAATTACTGTTATTTTAATATGCTATATATTGCCATTATTTTTAGTATGTTATGTTAAAATATGCTATTTTATGTATTTTTGTTTTTAATAGTTTATTTAATTTCATTTTTAAAAAAATTTATCATTATACAATGTAGTTGATTTTTGTGGCCCTTTACCAATCCCTCATTTCCCTCCCTCCCTCTACCCCTTTCCCACCCCCATCAACATCATATCTGTTCTCTTATCTTAACAAGCTCAAGGAATTATTGTGATTGTTGTGTCTTCTTTTTTACTGTTTATTTGTTTATTTATTTTTTTATTTTTATTAGCTCCCGCATATAAGTGGGAACATGTGTTATTTCTCTTTCTGTGCCTGACTTTTTTCACTTAACACAATTTTCTCGAAGTTCATCCATGTTGCTGTGAATGGCAGTAGTTCATTCTTTTTTATAGCAGAGTAGTATTCCATTGTGTAGACATACGACATGTTTCTTATCCACTCATACGATGGTGAGCATTTAGGCTGGTTCCAACTCTTGGCTATTGTAAATACTGCTGCTATTTTTAATATGTTATAATATGTATGTTTAATATGTCAAAATTCATAGAATATGTATGTGAACCAATAATTTCCAAATCACAGATACATATTACACAGTCATATATGGGTAAAATATCTGTTGAAAGTGTAATGCAGAAAAATGGATTTGAATATTCCAGAGTTCAACATGTTCAGATGATTTTTGACTCTACATTTCAACTGAATTTTAATAAACTACAAATTCAATTTTGGTATTGTATCTAAGAAGAATACCTACAATTATCTGAAAAGGTCAATCTTTTTCAACTATAAATCTATGTGAGGATGAATCGTCCTTATCTACTACTGCCAAAACAACATATTTCAACAGAGTGACTGTGGAAACAAATATAAGAAAACTGTTCTCCATTATTAAGACAAACATTAAAAAGATTTACCAAAAAAAAAAAAAAAAAAAAAAAAGAAGGTAAAACAATTATGTTCTTTGTAAGAACTGCAAAATTTTATCTTGTAAAGCATTTCTCATAAAATAAGCTGTTTAGGTTATCAAGTTCATTATTTTTGATATCTTAAATGACTTAAATAGTTAAATATTCCTATTTTCATTTCTAATTTGGTAAATATAAACAAATATAACACATATAAATAAAACTGTTTGAGGTCTCAATAACTTTTAAGAGTGTAAAGGTATCGTGGAAGCCAAAATTCAAAGACCTCTGATCTATTTAAATCTGAAGAGAACAGGCTTTTATATTTGGGAGTGTGGAAAGGAATTGGTACACTTTTCTAAGAAAGAAGCTAACAGTTTATGTAATAAATGCATATTGCTAATTTCATTTATGGTTAATAATAATTTTCTGTAATTCACAAAATATTTGGAGCATTCTCTCCATTTTAAGAACCAGCTTAAATCATTCTTCTTCTCCACATCCTTTGTAACAAGTAAAGTTGTATATATATATATATGTGAATAGATAAATTAAATGCTTTTTTTATCTTCTTTGTATGAGTTAATTTAAGTTGACAGTTGGTCTTCATTTTTCCTCTAAAGAAATTTACGGCCTCTTGATTTTAGTGTAATTCCTTTTCCCCACACATATGATATCTGCTATTTTTAGCCAGACTGTGCATGGGCCAAAACATTAGAAATATATTCTGTATTTATTAAGGTATCTGGAAGCAGACAGACTAGGATTTTCTTCAGCTACTCAAAGTTGTGAAATTGCTCTGGCCTTCTCTAGATATTGACTTCGATTATGAGGCTTGTTGACGCATATCTCAATATGAAAATTTTATTTCCTGGTATCTTGTGGCAAACAGCCCATATACATCCTCAGATCAATTACTGGGAAAAATTGGCTTAGATTAGTTATGATTGCCAAGCATATTCACATTGCAGCTCAGCCCAAATTTGGGTACTATTAAAGACTAATGTAGAAAATTGTCATAGACTACTCAACTACTATAATATCTGTTTTTCAATAAGATTATGCATGTCCATAAACTCATTTTTTAAATCTGTAATTTGAGTTTTATTATAGTCAGATACAATTAGGAGTTCCAAGATCAATAACCTATTGAATTGCTAAAATATATAGAATTTGCTCATATTATTAGTTACTCAAGGATTTTTCATGTGTTGTGTGAGCAACCTTTCTCTCGCTCTCTTTTTCTCTCTCTCTAAGCAACAATTTGAACAGAAGTGGGCATCCCGAGACAGCAAGGCTTCTGGGAATTTTAAAAAGTCCTGCAGATGACCTTGGACATTCACATTTTGCCATTTAAGGACATTATCAAAGAGCCAGTTTGCTTCAATCATGCCTTCCATCATTTCCATCCTATTGACTTTGATCCTCATACTTGTCTTTTTATTTTCACTACTTAGTTTTAATTGTGTTTACCAATTTGTTCCAAGCATCTAGATATGTAAAATTTTTTTCTGCATATCATAGATACTCACTAAATATTATAGAATAAATTAATTACTATTCTAATTTTTCATAAAGTCTTTCTTACTCTGTTTTTGAAGTTAGTAGACATAGATCCTATCCATTTCTGGAGGAGGGGAACCATCTCAATTATTTTTCATTATTTATAGAAGTATTTGTTATAGATGGTATTTAAAATGTTTTAAATAAAATAAGATTTTATGATAAATTTTATTTTTTTTAATATTTGGTCAGAAGGTTAGTTATCTTTTCAGATAAATTTAGGCTTTTTGATGTATAGTAATCAGAATATATACTCTTGTATCTATCCTCCGCTATGTCTTAAAAATGTTTGAACTGGCATAATAATGCATAGGTAATTCAGAAATTTTATCTGATGGCATCATACTGTTAATCTAATATGCCCTCCATATATATATATATCACAGTTTAATACACACTGCATATGACACCATCTTTACTTTCATGACATATTCTTCTTTATTGTAAGTAATTATCAATTTATGACATCACATTAAGATGTAAATGTCTTAATGATCTCTTTTCTATGTTCCACTTCATACCTTGCTGATATTAATAGAAAAGGCTTGTGTGTGGAAAGAGGTAGAATTTCCCTTAAAATTGATATAATGTATCTGCCAAAATATTACTTTGTAATCTTTTGTAGAGTCACAAGCAAAAGTGAGTGACTAAAGGGAAGTAAACCATTAAGCTTTTTATTTTATGGGTTTTTTTTTTTTTTTCAAGAAAAGCTCCAAAATTCATAGAACTACAAAGGAAACAACGACAGGACATCTGCTCTCCTGGTTCTTGTTAAAACTGGCATTCAGATGTAAAATATCAATATGTCAAATATTATTATAATTTCTAAATACACTATAATGTACTGTGAAGACATGATTCCCCTGCTTATTATCTGATCTTGCATAACACTTCTTAGGGTAACTTATTTCATAATCTATTATAATTTCCAGAATAAAAAGCCAGAGAACAGCTTTATTTCTCCATGATTATTATCTAAAATAGACCACCTAAAGTTGGTTTAGTGTACAGCTGAGAATGTGAGATTGCAGAAGATGCAATCCTATTCTACCCTAAAGAGGAACACATTGGTTATGAAAAGTAAAAGGCTATGTGGGTCAAATAGACCCCTGGTTTTAACTTGGAAAAACCTTAGATACTCTATGTTCTTATCTGAAAAATAATGATAATGTTTCCATAGCATGCTTTCTGAGAAACAGAATTTATGTGAAGTGTCTAATATGCCATTAAACTACTACATTTTTAAAGATTATAAGTAAGGCTTAAGAATGGAAGGAGCTTTTTTCTCTCTGTCTAGCCTAAGCTTATCAACACTCAGTCTTACTGAAGGAAACAGCACAAAGCAATTATCATAAAGCCCTAAAGTTCAAAGAAATATTGGAAGCTGCAGTGATTCCAGAGAAGTTTGGCCATGTTGATTAAACACTTACTCATAATCATTCAATTATTAATTCTTTTTTTGTTCATTCATTCAACCAATATTTACAAAACAGTTCTATGATAAAGCGCTCTTATATATTCATCAAAACTTTTTTTCTTTCTTTCCTTTCGAGTATACAACTAGAGTTCATTTTTCAACCTTCCTTACAGTTATGTGTGGCCATATGACTAAGATATGGCCAGCGAAATCTTGCCAGGTGTCATCTATATTACTCCACACTTGTCAGTACAAAAGCTGTCACACAATCCCCACTACAGTCTTCTCCTGTTGGATGGTTGGATGTTGTTATGAGTCAAATGAGAAGTTCATATATTGGAACCTTCACCCTCATTCTATCAGTGTTAAGAGGACAGGAAATCCAATTATAATATTTGAAAGGTGGGGCCCTTAAGAAGTGATTAGGTCATGAGAACTGCGGCCTTGCAAATGGATCAATCCATTCATGGAGCAATGAGTTATCATGGATGTAGACTGGTGCTTCTATAAGGAGCACAGGAGAGAGCTCTTGCTACTCTCACACCATGTGGCTTCCTGAGTTAATGTAGAGAATCACCACCCAGAAGAAGGCCTTCACCAGATGTGTTCCCTAGACTTTGGATTTCCCAGCCTCCAAAACTGTAAGAAATAAATTTTATTTCTTTACAATTTACCCAGTTTCAGGTAATCTTTTATAAGCTACAGAAACAGATTAATGCTGATGTCAACTCTAGGACACAGAGTCAAGATGGCATTTTCTTGGTCAGCCAGGCAGGTCCTAAATGACTATGTATAGTAGAGAACTCTCACCATCTATAGCAATTTACTTCACTGAAAAATAAACACTGACTTTTCAAAAGAAAACACACATATGTTGGAGTTTATATTAACAGCACCAATCATTACTTTTAAAAATAGTACTTCTAAGTCCTAAACAATTTCTGTTTTTGGCCCAGTGGTGAACAAAACATAGTCTTGGTGAAGAATAGTTTACATTTTGTTGAGGAAGCCAAAAATACAATAGGTCGCAGAAGTATAACATCCAGTCATGAAATAAATATTAGATATAGGCATAAGATACTATAGAGGCACGAGGCATGACTCTTCTATTTGGGGAAGAGGAAAAAGGAGACATTTTTTAAAAGGCTTCCAAAAAAGAGGGAGTTATTGCCATTTATTTTGAAGAATTAGTTGAAGTGAGGAAGGACAAAAGTGTTTCAGACAGAGAAAAAGAGAAAAGGGCATGGGTAAAGGTAGAGGACAGCTAAGGTAGATAGAGACAGTTACATATATAGTTACACATGGTTTTTATATGTAGCTATATACACCATATACAATAACTTGTATGGCATGGTGCTTGCATTAATTGTTTATCTTTCAGATATTAGTGATCCTACTGATCCTGAAGAGAAGTGTCTGCAGCATCAATGAGTCTATTTGCTGGGTTTGTGATGTTTGGGATGGATATGCTCTTGTTTTTTATCCAGTCTCGGTCACATGTATTGGGTTTTAATTTGCTCTCTGGTTCATGCCCATGACTATGAAATTGGATTTCTATTAGTAATAGATCCAAAGTATAAATTTCTAATAATTCTCTGTCCTCAACCAGTTATTCTCTGGCATTCCAGTATAAAGTGAACACTTATTCTAGTGTGAGAAGGTCTGAGCTCAAGTTCTTTTTCTGACACTTAGTAGCTGAATGATTTTAAGGCACATCTCAATCTCACTTCTCTCAATTGTTTCTTAGGGAAAATAGGCTGTATATATTCTCATCTCTAACATCTTACACATTATTAAATGATGGGAGTATAAATTGCATTCTCCTTCAGAATTCTGGCATGAATCTTACTATTATTCCTCTCTCCCAAGCAAGCTGTCATTCTGCCTTTCTGAATAAACTCATCCACACTTTCTGGGTGTACCACAAGACTTTTTCTTCCAATCCTTGCCTTAACCTTGTTTCATTAATAGTTACTTCTACTGGCTACTCCAGTACTACATTTTAGAACCCTCCAATACAGAAATAATAAAAGGGGCCAAGCCATTATCAAAAATAAAAAGTGTCCAGCTGAGTTTTAACTGCTAGATTTGATGTGGGAAAGGAAAACTTTCTCTTACTTCCATTTCTCTAGTGATTCTATAAGTTTTTAAGTATGGTGGGGGTGGAGATTCAAATGCCAATCTCTATAGAATTTTTATAAACTCTGCTACAATTGTATAAATGCATTTATACTCAACAATTCAGTTTTAAAGTATATGGAAACCTTTTATTTAAAAAGCACTTTAAAGCACTTCAGTGTTCTTAAATGGTTTGTTTCTCACAACTGAACATTTTAAATTAAAATATATATGTCGCATAACCCTTTAATAATATAGAGTACTTGAATCTGCTTATAGAATTCCCTGTTTGAGCCAAGCCCCTCTGTAAAAAAATCAATACAATTATGGTTAATTCCTTATCATTCATCTTTTTCTTTTATACAACTTTACATTGTAGTATCAACCATCTGTCTCTCCTGATGGCTCTCCTACAATGCACATTGAATCAATGCATGATTACATGCATGGGTGGTATAAATGATGTACTCTTCTTAATTCAAAATCTAAAAGCCAAAAGTGTTTTCCATATGATTTTTTTTTAAATGGTAGATTTAGATATAATATGGCATTGTGTTTAGTGTTCATTGGGTAATAAATGGTTTTCTGATGCATTGTAAAGACAACTGTCTTTGCTAAATCCTGGCAGTGTTTTTGTTCTTTTTTCATTCTCAAATCAAATTATTGAATCAATTCAATTATTATTTGAGGTAAAAACTAAATTGAGAAAACAAATTGGAGAATTTAGACAATTATATGGATGATTCAGTAGAAAAGCTGCATTTGACGTAAATTATTTTGGCTACTTTTCTGTTTGTCACAATATAATTTTTCAACTCTATTTTATCCAGTAAATATTAGCTGTATCAATATGTGATTGTATATTTAATAAATAAATTTCTGATTTGGGCAATTTTTACAAAATATGATCGCTCCACCCCTACTCATAATGTTAAAAAAATTAATTTAGGCAAATTAAATTTAACGAAGTCAATTTGAGCAAGGAAAGAAAATAAAAATGGAAATAAAAATGTTTTGAAAATTGTTCAGCTCCTAGAGTCAGAACAGATTCAGAGGAACTATAGCCGAAACAGCATGGCCAAATAGATTTTTAGACAGTAAAAGGGAAGTGACAATACAGAAAAAGGAAGTGAGGTACAGGATAGTTGACTGGGTGCAATTGGCTGAGATTCAGCTATCATCACAGAAGCACACTTCTAAGTTAGGTTTTTTTTTTTTTTTTTTTTTTTTGTTTTTTTTGTTTTTTTTTTATTTTTATTTTGTCGATATACATTGTAGCTGATTAATGCTCCCCATCACCAAAACCTCCCTCCCTTCTCCCTCCCCGCCCCCCCCCCAACAATGTCCTTTCTGTTTGCTTGTTGTATCAACTTCAAATAATTGTGGTTGTTATATCTTGTTCCCTCCCCCCCCCGATTTGTGTGTGTGTGTGTATGTGTGTGTGTGAATTTATATATTAATGTTTAGCTCCCTCCAATAAGTGAGAACATGTGGTATTTCTCTTTCTGTGCCTGACTTGTTTCACTTAATATAATTCTCTCAAGGTCCATCCATGTTGTTGCAAATGGCAGTATTTCATTCGTTTTTATAGCTGAGTAGTATTCCATTGTGTAGATGTACCACATTTTCCGTATCCACTCATCTGATGATGGGCATTTGGGCTGGTTCCAACTCTTGGCTATTGTAAAGAGTGCTGCGATGAACATTGGGGAACAGGTATACCTTCGACTTGATGATTTCCATTCCTCTGGGTATATTCCCAACAGTGGGATGGCTGGGTCGTATGGTAGATCTATTTGCAATTGTTTAAGGAACCTCCATACCATTTTCCATAGAGGCTGCACCATTTTGCAGTCCCACCAACAATGTATGAGAGTTCCTTTTTCTCCGCAGCCTCGCCAGCATTTATCGTTCATAGTCTTTTGGATTTTAGCCATCCTAACTGGGGTTAGATGGTATCTCAATGTGGTTTTGATTTGCATTTCCCGGATGCTGAGTGATGTTGAGCATTTTTTCATATGTCTGTTGGCCATTTGGATATCTTCCTTAGAGAAATGCCTACTTAGCTCTTTTGCCCATTTTTTAATTGGGTTGCTTGTTTTCTTCTTGTAAAGTTGTTTGAGTTCCTTATATATTCTGGATATTAATCCTTTGTCAGATGTATATTTTGCAAATATTTTCTCCCACTCTGTTGGTTGTCTTTTAACTCTTTTAATTGTTTCTTTTGCTGTGCAGAAGCTTTTTAGTTTGATATAATCCCATTTGTTTATTTTTCCTTTGGTTGCCCGTGCTTTTGGGGTCGTATTCATGAAGTCTGTGCCCAGTCCTATTTCCTGAAGTGTTTCCCCTATGTTTTCTTTAAGAAGTTTTATTGTCTCAGGGTGTATATTTAAATCCTTAATCCATTTTGAGTTGATTTTAGTATACGGTGAGAGGTATGGATCTAGTTTCATTCTCCTGCATATCGATATCCAGTTATCCCAACACCACTTGCTGAAGAGGCAGTCCCTTCCCCAGTGAATAGGCTTGGTGCCTTTGTCAAAGATCAGATGGCAGTAAGTGTGTGGGTTGATTTCTGGATTCTCTATTCTATTCCATTGGTCAGTGTGTCTGTTTTTATGCCAGTACCATACTGTTTTGGTTATTATAGCTTTGTAGTATAGCTTAAAGTCAGGTAGTGTTATGCCTCCAGCTTTATTTTTTTTGCTGAGCATTGCTTTGGCTATTCGTGGTCTTTTATTGTTCCATATAAATGTCTGAATAGTTTTTTCCATTTCTGAGAAAAATGTCTTTGGAATTTTGATGGGGATTGCATTGAATTTGTATATCACTTTGGGTAGTATGGACATTTTCACTATGTTGATTCTTCCAATCCAAGAGCATGGAATATCTTTCCATCTTCTTGTATCCTCTCTAATTTATCTCAGCAGTGGTTTGTAGTTCTCATTATAGAGATTTTTCACCTCCTTGGTTAACTCAATTCCTAAGTATTTTATTTTTTTGGTGGCTATTGTAAATGGGCAGGCTTTCTTGATTTCTCCTTCTGCATGTTCACTATTGGAGAAAAGAAATGCTACTGATTTTTGTGTGTTGATTTTGTATCCTGCTACTGTGCTGAAATCATTTATCAATTCCAACAGTTTTTTTGTAGAGGTTTTAGGCTGTTCGATATATAGGATCATGTCATCTGCAAACAGGGACAGTTTGACTTCATCTTTTCCAATCTGGATGCCCTTTATTTCCTTCTCTTCTCTGATTGCTCTGGCTAGTACTTCCAACACTATGTTGAATAGGAGTGGTGAGAGTGGGCATCCTTGTCTAGTGCCTGTTCTTAAAGGAAAAGCTTTCAGCTTTTCCCCATTCAGGATGATATTGGCAGTGGGTTTGTCATATATGGCTTTAATTCTGTGGGCCTGCAGACCTAAGTTAGGTTTTTAATTTGTCCATGTGCTTATGGACTAAGTTAGGTTGTGGTTCATATGTAAGAGCTCAAATATGAAAGTATGGAGGCTTTCTCAGGCCAAATTTTTTTAGTTTGATTTAACAGTGTAATATAATAATTATAATAATAATAATATCAGTTACAACAACAATAGCACCATATAGTGCTTACTCTGTGACAGACACTCTCAATAATTTTACATTGTTTTATTTAGTCCACCTAAAAAACCTGAGAGGTTGAAATATTATTTCCACTGTATTATGGAAAAATGGAAGTATAAAAAAATCTTAAGCTATCTCCCCAAGTTTATGCATCTAGAAAAGGTGAAAGTAGTGTTTCATTATTTAAAAGACAGCTGTAGTAGAAGAGAAAGCAAAAGCAACTTGAATTAATTTATCTCTTCTTTTTCCATAGCTCAATATATTAAAATAAATTTGCCATCTGTAGAGTAGGGAAAAGGAAGAGATGCAGTGTCTTGAAAATACAAGGTGAAAAGCATGGATTTTCCTTAAAGAGAAGACTCTTTCAATGAGATGGCACAAAGAGATGTTTGTAAGTTCTACATAAGAAGGGGATCAAATCCAGGCTCAGGCAACACCTCAGAACACAACCAAACCCAACTGAGAATGACCATAGAGTGCTTATAGGAAGAAAGATACTCCTGTCCCACTGTTGGGCTGGATCACAGAACCCTCTGCCCTGTTCTGTGCAGGTCATGAGTCAGGTAATTGAAGATTCTGGCAGCTTTAGACAAGGTTACATTATTCCTATGCAAGCTCTGTTGGCCAGTGTGGTTCAGAGCCGCTATCTATTATACTGAAAGTACACAACGCTGGCAATGAGTCCAGGAGTATACAGGCACGCACGAGCAGTTACGCTACTCTTACATAACATGTTTACAACATGTTTACAAATAACCAGGCAAGGGGGCCTGACTATATTGACTCAATTTTCCTCACACCCACTAATGACAGGGGAGTATACATGAGGTTCAGATTTGAAGGCGACAAGTGGAGAAGGACAAAGGGCATCTCTAAGGTAACCATGTGGTGGTGGAACACAGAAAATATAGAAAGGTGTCATCATCACTTGGTGGGAGATGAATGCCATCAATAACTAAGATTGTATTTTATGTCATATCAACTGATTCTAGGTAAGTAATCGTAAATTAAATTATAAAAAGGAAAGCTATAATTCTTATACAATATATATTCACACAATATATGTGTTTGTGTATATTTATAAATACACACACACACACACACACACACACAAAGAAGAGTCAGAAGATGCTGAAATGGTGATCCTCTTTTGGATTTAATGTCTTGTTATGACAGTTGTGGCTATTTGAATAAATCATCAGGAAAATAAGTACATAAAGGTGAATTTGAAACTGCTGCCATTAAAGTAGTTGTGCATTTATACCTGACACAGACTAGGTCTATGTTTAATATTTTCATGAGTACAACTGTGCCAGTCATTAATGTAGTTTCTCTCAGCTACACATATTTTCTATACCTTCTTTACTGATGCTGGGCTCAGACACTGCAAAAACTTATTCTACTTTTTAAGTAGAATCTGTACTAGGTTCTGCAAATAGGAGTCCCTAGAAGGAGACTAAAAGGGTGAAGGAAGAAAGGACTATTTCTTCCTGTTGGCTTTCTATTTGTTGAGCGTTTCTGTTATATATCTCAGAAATACTTACTTCTCAACCCAGCAATAGCAAATAGTTCTAGTATCAGCTGTTGAATACATTTTGCCATTCATTTTTCTAACAATATCCAAACCACTGTTATCATGTCCCAAGGGAAAACAGAGCCAGGAAACTAGTAGCCCATTCTCAGAGTTCTGAGTCCCATATCTGTGGGGCCCTCCTTCAAGCTCATATCCACTAGTCCTGGCTAAGTAGCACTCTCAGAGAACTCTTGACTTTCTCCTCTTAACCTCTTCTCCACTCTTCTATATGTTAATAATCTTCATCTCTTTCTTTGGTTCTTCAAGTTCTATGTGGGATACAAGCTTCCTAAAATTTCTACCTCAGTGAGACTTTGGTTTTCACCAGTTCTTCAAATCATAGTTAACACCTATTTATGTTAAAATTTCTCTTTTACTTAACTCTACTGATTGGATCGTAGAATCCAGGAATCAGCATACACTATGAAACAATCTCAAGGATTGGATGTGGAGACTGGTCATGTTCTTGGGCTTTCTCTCTCAGCTGATTTCCTTGACAATGGAAAATAAGATACAAATAATAGTAATAAGGTAGTCAGCTACTAAGATGGTCCTCAATAATTCACACTCCCTGGTATTCGTGCTTTTCTATATTCACTTCTGATATTGCCCTATGGCCCCATAGCCAATAGAATATAATGGAAGCAGCGGTTTATGTGAGGCTATGTCATAAAAGTTGTTAAAGGTTCTGTCTTAAGAGTATAAATTGCTGCCTCTGGGGATAGCTAAGTTCCATACCTTCAAGATAAACAAGCAGTCCTGTAAAAAGGGCCATGTAAACATTTACCAGATGTCAGCCCTAAACTAGGAAGTACGTTTGTGAGGCTTCTTCCTGCCTCAGTCAAACCTTTAGGTAACTGATATCCCAGCCACCATGTGATTGCTCCGGAATTAGGGAAACCATGTGTGACCTGTGCAGACAAGTTCTTCCCAAAATTATTACATCATAAACTGTGAGAGATTAAATATCAATTGTGTTTAAGCCACTTGTGTTGTATTTAATCCAGATATCATTTCTCCATGCACATGAAATTCTAAATTGATTTGAGTTCAAAAGAAACAGTAAGGCTGAAAAACTAGCAGCAACAACAACACAACAGATTCTCTATTATGTTACTCCAAAGAAAATAGAACTCTATAAATCATCAATCCAATCCATTTACAGAGTATATCAAGTGGAAGAACCTAATTGTCCACAGGAAATAATTCATAAAAAATTTTAAAATTAGGTAGAAATTTAATATTTGAAAAACATGGAATCTGCAAAATCTTATTGTTCCTTTGGGTACCAAGGATAGAAACCAAGAACGGATGAACCTGGTTTTGTACCAACCAACAGGTATACTTCTCTGGTGATGAAGTTTATCACACTGTAGTGGGTGTATCCTTGGATATCTCAATGGAAGACCTCCAAAACTCTTAAAGGATATTTTTCATAAAAGGGTAAAATTTTTTTAAAAAAAGAATAATTGTTAAAGACTGTATTTCATTCATGTGATATGAGTGAAACAGAAAAATGTTATAAGCTATTCAAAGGAGAATTGAAAAAGCACAAATTCATGTGGATTAAAGAAACTCTTGAAATGAATGATAAGTTAATTTACTTCCTAACACCTTGTATTTTCCTAACGTCTTCTAATTCTTTTATAACTGATTTGATTTCCTCTAATTGAGACCTTGTTGAAGGATATTTTTTGCATATGGCCATTTTTTGATAAGATATTTTATTGGCTCAACATCTGTGATTAAACCTGTATTATTATTATTATTCCCTAAGGCCCAAAATGATGCATTAAATTATTTCATCTCAGAATACATCCCAGAAGGGAATGAGACTGACACTCTCATCTAATCCTCTTTTCTTAAGGAAATCACATAGTAACCAAATCAAGCCTTATGTTTCTGGTGCTGTATACACACTTCATCCTGAATATTAACTATTGTAACTTTAAATTTGCACAGCATTTCTCTCCTCAGTGGATTTACAGGAGTTTCAGGAGAAATTAGAAAGCGTGTCTCTTTTTCAGAGGACCTATGTATCTGTACAGGAACCATGGTGAAAACGGAACAAGTAGAATGCTAGCCAGAAATACAAATAACCTGTATTGGTCTGTCATCAGACGGAAAAGCAAGCACTTTCAGTGGAAATGGCAAAATAAGCAGTACCAGTATCTACAAAGAAAGGCAAAGAAAGATTACCAGACAAAAAGTTATCAAACATATGGGTCAACAGTTCCTGCCTCCAAGATTTTCCCCAAACAGTCAATATTGAGACAGTTTCCAATTATTCCCTACCAAGTGGTTTTGTATCTATGGGCTTTCCGAATTTCCTTGTTCCTGAAACACCTGTGTCTTCTTTCTACAATCCCTCTTCCTGAATTCTGGATTCTTACAATAGTGAGTGCCACACTGATTTCCCTATTCTTCTGCTCTCCTCACAGATTGGCCAGACTTTTTCACTCAGTTGAGCTACGAGAGTAGGCAAAAGAGCTGAACAGAAGTGGATAAGATGGGAAGGAAATTTCGATCTGTCTCTGGGTTCATTCCTGTGAAGTTTGAGAAAGTTTCAACAAACCACCATTGAAAATTAGTGGCGAGCTCATCTGATTTCTGAGTAAAATAATTCACTTCTCCCAGCTCACAATTTGCAGAAAAGCTTGAAGTATAGTTGTTTGCAAACATTCTTATTTGGTTTTATCCTTTCAGTGCTTCCTTCATTGTCAGAGTTGATGGATAATTAACTTTTATGGCCATGATGTCTTCTAATGGAATAGATTATATAATTTTTTAGCTCCCAATGTGCTGGCATGAATAAAAGAGCAGTCTCCTAGGAGGAGGACTTCACTAGCAGGTATAGTTAATATTCAGGTTCAGGCTTGTAGACTGAAAGCACTCTGTGGAGTACTTCCACAAATGCATGCAGCACTTTCTGAAGCATGAAAAAGAAACCTTAAATTGATGATATCAGCTGAGGAAAAAGGCATATTCCCTCTTAAGATTTCAGGCCCTCTAGGTGGTCCCTGGGAGCTTCTCAATTGGATCAGATTCAATGGTGATCCAAAATAAAAAAACTTGCTTTCTTGCATTTGGGCAAGAAAAATATCAAGTTAAATGACATTGTGTGTGTGTGTGTGTGTGTGTGTGTGTGTGTGTGTGTGTGTGTGTGTGTTTCCCCCCATAGGGTATATATCAGTCTAACTCCTCTTTTCTTTACCTTATTACAAGTCGGTAGTGCAACGACTCACCATTCTGACATATTTATACATGAACACTGTCTTTTAAAAGGTTCTTAATTATCCTCTGCTCCAGCAATTTTATTCTTTCTGCTTCTCTGACTCTGTGGTATGTGAGCAGAATCTTGTAGATGGAATCTAAGCTAGTACATGTAACACATAATCCGATGCCCTCAAATTGATTTAGTAATTCATCACCTGTTAAAGAAATTAAACCCTCATTCTTCTATGCAGGAAAATTACCCAAGGAATGAATTTCCTATCTAAAAACTCCTTGCTTTCTAATTCTCAGGGTTCAGCCTCAGACCAAAGGGAGTGGAGATATAAGAGAAAGAAACATATCTCTAACTTTCTGAGAGAGAAGATACTTTTAATTCTTGCACTACCTTCACATCTTTCAACATTTCCTTCTGTGTATGAAGCTCCTTTTTAACTTTCCTTCTATAATAATATTTATTCTGTAGACTGCTTAGTCAGTAATAAAATTTAGGGTTTGGAAAGAGCTGTTCATCAAGTTAGTATTCCCCAAAAAGCAGAGAACTAGGAAGGCAATTTTTATAATTCAGGGTTTCTTGTTGACTGTTGAGTGACCACAAAGACCTTCAGCTGGTCCACTCTATTCAGGAATTGCCAGACTACCATTTGTACCAAATAGTGTTGGGAAAATAAAACAATCCTGTCAATAAAATCCTTCCATTCCAACATGGAAGTGTTAGTATTGATTAAGAATTATCAGATTATATGCATGTAAGGCAACACGAAATTGACTACAAATTTAGGACAAAATCTCACATAACTTATACAGCATTATAAAAGACAGAACATTAACTTCTCTTATCTCCTCTGGAGAGCATGTGACACAATGTGACAGTGTCCTATCCATCTCATAAGAGAGACCCCTGAGTTAACTATAGATCTATGTGTATATATATCAACAGGTTACTTGGATCACAACATTGGAAATCTCTCTACACTGTAAAAATTTCAGGCTGGGCTTAATCCCTAGAAAATATATCTACAAGTGTTCTTCAAAAAGTTTATGGAAAAATAGAATTAAAAGGTAATGCAAATCTTTCCATGAACTTTTTGAAGTACCCTCATATTTTCCAAAGGTTAGAGTAAGGATTTAGATTTGTGGTGTCTCCAAGGACATAATGTAAAAATAAACAAACAAACAAACAAAAACCCCAAAACAACAACAACAACAACAGCAAAACCCGGGAGAGATGAAATGGTCTCCTTGCTTTTCATAAGTAGAAAAATCATTTTCTCTTAGCCTTACAGATTATATGAAAAATAAGTTATATAAATTTAAAATAGTATACTGGGATTTATTTTCTGGCAAGATAGAATAGATACAGTTTTCCCTCATCTTCCTACTAAATGCAGAGGTAAGAAGACTGAATGTCAATAGACCTTGGGACATAAGAATGGCACAGTGGTGAGATTCCTGGGTTGTTTTTAAATCATATTTTCCAGACTTGTAGCTGGGAAAGAACCTGGCAATATACAGATGCCAATGGGCATAGACAAAACAAGCCCCCCAAACAGCTTGCTGTGATTTGACAAAGGAATATAAAATGGGTAGCCTAACTTTTAGACAATGAACAACAGTCTATACCAGCCAAATACCACAGAAAAAAATTTGTGACTGCACCCATACCAACTTCAGCAAAAGCTGAGTGGAAAATTAAAACCTTCATCCTTACCAAACTACAATGAAGTATCTCAAACCCTCCTTCTGGCTGGTATTTAAGAAGGTCAAGAAGGAGGCCAGAACTTTTATTCTTGCCCAGTGGTAACAAGGCCCCACTGCTTTATGGTGCCAGTGTAGACTATATGGTGAGCATGACTTTCACAGCCTTTTGATAGTAACTGGGCATCCTTAGAACCTTCAGATGAAGTGTGACTTGCCAACACCTCTATTTTGGATTTCTGGCATTCAGAACAGTGAGAAGAAAAATTTCTCTTTTAAGATATCAGGTGTGTGGTAATTTGTTATGGCAGCTATAGGAAACTAATAGAATCAAGAAAGGATAGGTAACAATGGAAAAAGTGCAAATATGGATGAATACATTTTTTCCTCTTTATATTTCTAAATTATGTTTGATGATAGAAGGAATATTTCTAACACAATTTGATATGGTTCCATGAGAATATATAAGAAATATATATTATAAATGGAAGAAGATGAATGCACCTAAAAGAAGGTAATGTTTCTATACTACACATGTACTAGTAATGTATTGACATCTGAATCATCATATGTTGAGTATATTTAATAAAATGCCTAGAGCAATGAGTAAAAATTATACATAAAGACATAAGCTCAAAACACTACAGATACATCCCAAAGAAAGACAGAAAAGACAACAACAACAGAATTTTAGTTTTGAATTGTTTAATGACTCTAAAGGAAATTTAATTTTTAAATAAAAGTCTCCCCCCCACCAAAAAAAATGAAAGAAATCTATCTCCAGGCTCATATGTTTTCACTTGAGAATTCTTCCAAATGCTTAAAGAAGGATTGATATCAATTCTACACAATCTCATCCCCAATATAGAACAGAAAGGAACAGGTCCCAAAATAGTAACACCTTTATACAAAAGCCAGACAAAGACAGTATAAAAAAGAAAACTATAGACCAATATTCCGCATGAATGTAGATGGAAAAAATCCTTAAAAAATTATCAGCAAATAGAATTCAGCAATATGTACAAAGAGTTATACACCATGACCAAGTGTGATTTATTCCAGTGATGCCAGGCTGTGCCAGGCTGTTTCAATATTCAAAATCAATCAATGAAATTGATCATATTACAAAACAACTTAACTGGACAAGCTACCACCTCAACTCACTGCATCTCATGCTGTGATTTCTATTACTTGCACAAATGCAATGAGACAGAACACTCACAAAGTTGAGTGACACAATTTTATTACTCACAGAGAGACAGCAAAAGACAGTTGAAGCCTAGGATTCATGGCAAGCCAATCTCCCAAGGCTCAGGACTGCTGCCAAAGGTAAATGGAATCTTGTCTGCACATGTCCCATGTCACATCACATCTGAGGGACCCTAGAATGCAGTCTGCTCTGCATTTTCTATTATAGGGCAACATGATACACTGGGCTAAAGTGTTGTTGGGCATCCTGCTCTAGGAGGAATGAAAACAGAGTCCAGACTATTCTGGTTCATTTATTTTTATCTCAAGATATTACATTCCCAACGCATTCTACAATTATTCTTAAGAACTACGAGTGAGAAAGAGGGAAGACACATGGTCACCTAGAGAACTGTCCTGTGCATATTAACAGGCAAAAAAAAAAAAAAAAAAAAAATCCTATGATCAAATTATTCCATGCAGAAAAGCATTTGAAAATATTTAAAACAATTCTGAAGAAAAATTATCAGAAATTGAAAAAAAATGAAACTTCTTCAACTTGATGAACATAAACAGAGAACACACAGCTAACATTAGCTTAACAGTAAAATACTGAATGCATTCCTTCTAAAATAAAGAAGAAATTAGGGTACTCTGCTGCGACTCCATTTATTCAATATAATGCTGGAAGTTACTGGCAGTGAAATAATTCAAGAAAAGAAAATAAAGACTATACAGATCTAAAATGAAAAAAATAAAAATGTTCCAGTTTGCAGATAATATAGTTGGGTACATACAAATTCCCAAGAAATTGACCAAAAAAAAAAAAAAAAATCATAGAACGATTAAGAGATCATTAAGTTTGCAGACTATAAAATAAATATGCAAAAATCAATTGAATCTCTAAATACTAATAATGGGTATATGAATACTGAAATAAAAAGTACAATACCATTTACAATCCCTCAAAAATAAAATATTTAGGGTGAATGTGACAAAAAAATGTACAGAACTTATATGTTGACACCTTCAGTGTGTCAATAAAAAAACAAAAGAAAGTCTTAGTAAGTGGAAAGACACACCATGTTCATGGATCAGAAAAGACAACATCATAAAGGTAGGAATTTTTTCCAAGATTTATGTAGATTTTTAACTGAATTTCTATAAAAGTCACAGAAAGGTTATTTTTTAATATAGTAATATTTTACAAAATTAAACTATATTGAAAGGCGAAAAGAGTAGAATAGCTAAAACAATTTTGCAAAAACCAAAGTGGGATATTATTTTATATATAAATTTCAAGTTTTCATATAACTACGGTAGTCAGCATTTATTACTAGGTAACTACAGTAGTCAAGACTACGTGGTAATGGTAAAGTGAAATGGACATAGATCAATGGTACATAGTATAGAATCAATATATAGACCCAAACAAACATGCAAATTAATTTTTGATCTATTTATAAAAACAATTCAATGGAGGGAAAAATTTATTTTGCAGCAAACTATGCTGGAGAAATTTAATATCCATAAGGGTGGGCAGAGGGAGAAAAGAACCTCAACATAAACCACTCACCATATACCAAACAAACAAAAAAACTCAAAATGAATCACAGACTAAACGTAAAATGTACAATTTAGACAAAAATGTAGAAGAAAATCTTTGACATTCAGTGCCAGACAAAGAGTTTTTAGACTTGACTCTAAAAACATTAACCATAAAAGAAAGAAAAAAATAGATAAATTAGATTTGATTAAAATTAAAATATTTTGTTCTCTGAAAGATATTGTTAAGAAGATACAAAGACAAGCTATGTATGAGAAGAAAATATTTCAAAATTACAAATTCATTCATAAACTAGTATCTAGAATATACAAGGGGTCTATAACCATGGCTTTTGGTTAAAGTTTATTTCATGATTAAATAGCTCATTCATTAAATTTTCATAACTAACCACTCATTCCGTTTTTTCCCTATCTGCCTTTTAAGATAATGCCTCTGGCTCAGAAGTCACAAGCTGTGTGCCTAAAATGTTTTTGTTTTTGTTGTTGTTTTTGTTGTTGTTGTTGTTGGAGTTAGTTTGGCCCAACACCCATTGGGCTAGCCTGACTGAACCCACTGATGTCTCTACTGAGCCTTCATGAATGTTTGATCTTTTGATATCTGAGTGCTAAGGACCTCATCTCCAGATCCTGTTAATGCTGTTATCTTCTGAACATGCAGACAACCTGAGCCTGGGAAGATCACTGATGGACTCCTTCGGACCCTTTAACCAATCACAATTCCCCATGCCTTGAACCACCCCTAATCGCTTCCCCATAAAGGTACAATCTTCCCTACTGTCAGTAAGATGGATCTGAGATACAAATCTCCTGTCTTCTCACATGGCCACTTTGTGAATAAACCTTTATCTACTGAAAAGAAAGATGCTTTAGTGTGTGGCTTTCCACCGTGTGTGGGCAAAGGGCCTCCATTCAGTTCAGTAACAGGTCTTGAAAAAGTTCACGGAAAGATTTGTGTTATCTCTTAATTCAATTTTCCATAAACTTTTTGAAGGACAATGCATAAGGAAGTTGTAAAACTCACGAGTTAAAAAAAAAAAAAAAAAAGGAAAGGAAGAAAAAAACAAACAATTCAATGCAAATTGAGAAAAAGGCATAAGCAGACTTTTCACCAAAGAGGATGTACAGAGGTAAAGAAGCATATGAAAAGATGTTCAACATCATTAGCTATTAGGGAAATGCAAATTTAAACCACAGTGAAATATTACTACACATATTACTGGATGAAAAAAAAAGACAATGACAACACCAAATATTGGCTAAAATATGAAAAAAACTGGATCACTCATACATGGCTGATGGGAATGCAAAAATGATGCAATCATGCTGGACAAGAGTTTGACAGTTTATCAAAAAACTACTTTACAACTACCAAATGACCTAGCAGTTGCATTGTTGCCTTTTATCCCACCAAAATAAAAATTTTTCTTTACATTAAAACTTGCACGTGGCTGTTCATGTACAGCAGCTTTATTTATACCGGCCCCAAACTAAACCCAACTCAGATGTCACTCAACAGGAGTGTGGTTAAACAAACAATAGCTCATACATTGTATCATGGACTACTACTCCCACAAATGTGTGAATATCCAGAGAATTATGACGGGTAAAGAAAGGCAATTTCCTTAGTTGACATATTAAATGATTCCATTTACATAATATTCTTCAAATGATAAACTTATAGAAATAGAGAATAGATTAGTGGCTGCCTGGACATAAGGACTGGTGTTGTGAACTGTGTGTAATTATGAAAAAGCCTCAGCCTATGGTTGTGTAAATGGTCTTTATCTTGACTTAATGATATTATTCAGATAGTGATATTGTTCTATAGTATGCAAGATGTTACCATTGGGGGAACCTGCTTAAAGGGTGCGTAGAATTTCTCTGTACTATTTCTCATACTTGCATGTGAGTCTATTTGAAAATAAAAAAGCTTAATAAAAGAAAAGAGCATTGATAAAAATTTTAATAGTGTAATATTTGTGTGCAAAATTTTGAATGTGAACCCACCTATTTATGTCTGAGTCATATTTCATGAGTATATATATCTCATTTTCTTTATCCATTCAGCTGTCAATAGATGACTAGGTTGATTCCACATTTTGGCTGTTATGTATAGTGCTGTAATCAACAGGGGGGTACAGATATCTCTTTGGTATGCTAATTTTCTTTCCTTTTGATAAATACCCAGCAGTAGGATTGCTGGATCATAAGTTCTAGTGGTCTACAGTAGTGCTAGGCATCAATAATTAACAGTAATTTATTGCATGTTTTCAAAAGTCTAGAAGAGAGGAGCTCAAATTATCTCATCACAAAGAAATGATAAATTTTTGCAATGATGAACCCTCATTTAATTATCACAGATTGTACACATGCCTGGAAATATAACCCTGTATTAATAAATATGTACACTTATTACATGTCAATTGAAAGTAATTAATTAAAACATTTTAAAACTTAAAGTAAAAAATATATGGAAAAACAATTTTTTGGATTTTGTAATGTTTGTATTACTAGAAACAATGATAGGGCTACAACATTAGATAAGATTAAAATTAAAGTAATGCTAAATTTTTTATCTCCAGTCAGCTATTATTCTACATCCTTAAGTTATGTTGCTTGTATTTTGTTCTATCAGGTTACTCTTCTTTTATAAATATGGCAGGGGGTGGGTATAGTTTTCAAGACTTTTTTTGAATTTTCCACAAAATTAGGCATCCCCTCAAAACAGACACTTTCCCCTATAATTTAAATAAAAATAGAATACCATAAAAATAGAAATAAGCTGGAAAGAACATGGAAAAGTAATTTTATACAGTTCTCTGTTTTCAAATAACTCTGATATGTAAATGAGATGCTAGAGAACTATGCTATCTTCTCTATTTCTCTTCTAATTAAACTGACTTATTTTCAATAAAAAGTTTTCACATAAGTTATTTCTAACATCTTAGTAAGTGCTAAAATTCTATAGCGCCACATTGGGTTTAAGTGGGGACAAATAAATATTCACTATACTTTCTACACAAATTCAAGCAATTGAGACAGAAGATAAGGATAATAAATATAAAAATATAAATGCTATTATTGATGAACTTTAGGCCAGAGGACCTGACTAGGTATGCAGGCTTCCTATATACTGAATGTGAGGATTAGTCTTTGAACACAATCACAGACATTATGAGAAAACTGCAAGCTTCATTCACAGGAACAGAATCTGCTCTTATAAAATGGACAGCATCACAGATTTATGTAGAATTACAGTAGAAAAGAGGAAGTGTGAATGAGGTGGATGGAGAGAGGCCAGGGTATTAACTTTAATGGAGTTCTTCACACTGAAAACAGAAAAAAAGCAAGGGGAAGTGTTCACTCAATACCCTAACATTGTTTACTGCTTTTTGTTCATGGTACCTTTCAGAATTCTAGATCACAACTCTAACAAACGAAATGCTAATAACTAAGTAAATTATTCAGAGACCAGGCCACTAAGAATCTCCCCCTTAAGCTATTCTTCTACAGGATTGACCCTCCCACAAGAGAGAAAGAGGAATAAAATGTCCTACTAAGCAACCCCAAGGTACTGGAATGGAAAGTAGTATTATCAAAAGGTATTTCCCCTGAGAACTTATATTCACCATCTAGTTCTAATGTGGGTTTGCAGCATAAATAAATACTGCTACTATGGTCCAACATTCTCAAGATCAAAATTTATTTTACCAGGAGTGCAGAAGTGGCCAGCCAGGTAGTTGATAAAAAACACAAGCAAACCCTGTGAGAGGAAACTGCCTCCTTCTGAGACTATAAGAATCTCTGGCAGGCACAATCATAAGATAAATAAGGATTTTACCATCAAAAATCACAAACCATTCAAAGAAAGACAAACTGTTAGAGACGAAGAGCAGAACCAGGACTGCAAAACATTAGATACATAATTATCAGTCACAGAATATGAATTAAACACTTAATATGCTAAAGACTATAAAGAAGACTTGAAAATGTGAGTAAATATTAAGCAACATTAAACAACTAAATGCCTAGAAATAAAATGAAAATAATTGAAGTTAAAGTCTCATGTGATGAATTCAACAGCATATTTGGACTGAATTAAAGAGAGAATTAATAATGTAGATGAAGGGTCTAAAAATATTATTTAGATGTACAGATATATAAAAAGATTAAAAACATAAAAGTGCTATAAGGAGACGGGTGTCTGAGAAGGTCTATAGTGATAGATGCAGTAAGGTGAGTGAATTATAGCTGTGCTCAAGACCTACATAAATCTGGGGTAAATAGCAAGATTTAGAAGGCAAAATAGAATTCCTTTTTCATAAATTAAACATTATAAAAAACCATGCAGCAGTAAAATTCTCCTGTATTCATCCTGTTATCTTGAAGCCACAAATATGAAGACAAAAGATAGATGGATTGGAGAAAAAGGTGAGAGGCTGAAATTCCTGGTGGTAGCATCTTTGAACTGTCTTGTCAATCCAGAACTGCCTGACTTCAGTCTGTTTCAAGAGAGACATAAATACTTACCTTTTAGTCTCTGTTAGATGAGTTTTCTACTAGTCTGAGCAGAAAGAATCAGCAGATAAACCTTTCCACCAGCTTCTTATAATCACTTTTTCCACTATTTCTTCACTTCTGAGTATCATCATTTTAAAAATATTTTGCTATTCCATAAGTGAAAATTCTCATTTTAATTTAACTTGGATTTCTTTGATTACTCTTGTGATCGAAAATGTTTTATACACTATTAGTCATTACATTTTTTTCTTTTCAAATTTTTGGTGTATAATTTTTATCTGTTTATATCTTAGAATATTCATATTATTAATTATGACATGTGTTTTATAAGATAAAATATTAACTATTTGCTGTTTATTGTAAGTATTATCTATTGATTAAATTTATTTCACTGGGCACACTGAATAACAAATCTAAGGTTCTTAAAAGCTACATGGATGATTCATCTTTTATCCACCCAATCAAAATATGGGATATCGGTTTTTCCAACAACCCTCCCATCATCAGTTGACTTTGTAGAAGTGTAAAGGAGTGATACCTTTCCTCACCCATCATAAGGGTCACAGGCGACACTCCTATAACAAAAAACACGTTAGCAAGATAAAAGCATAATAAGTTTACTTATCAAGGTTTACATGATATGGGAGACTTCAGAAATGAAGACCGGAAGACCTGGGGAAATTTGTTTATTTTTATGCTTAGGTTCCATGAAGAATGAATGACTGTGTAGAAATGTGACTGGACAAAAGGGTGTAATTAATGGTAATAGACTGAGATAGGGAAACCCAGCAAGGACTGTCTATTCAAATTCTTGGCCTCTCTGCACAACATTCCTTCCTCCTGGGAAGGGGGCAGAATGGCACTGGGATGAGGGTCTTTTATGGAGAAGGAAAAGAGTGATCTCTCTAGATTTTTTGGCTTGTTTTAGGGGAGAGAGGTACTAGTTTCTCTGACCTGCCTTAGGGAAGAGGCATTCTGGTTTATATGATTCCCTTCAGGGAGAAAGAAGAATGGGAGACAGGAAGATAAGAAAAAGCCAGAAAGACCTGGCTTCTGAGGCCCTTTCAATCTCCTTTAGTTCTACGTACTGAGCATGCCAGGGCACCTTCCTTCAGTGGTGTATTGTTTTCTTGGCCTCAACAGCTTTCTTCACATATAAATGTACCTATGTGGTTCATTGTTTCTCTAATTAGCATTATGCTATTTAATGGGTAAAATTTACTCTTATTTCTTGTAAAGAAGGTGCTACTTTTATTTCTTTGAAGTAATTAATAAAATATTAATGCTGTTTGGTAAGAATAGAACAGACATATTGACATATAATTCACTGCAAAATAAGAGAGAGCTAAATTTAGAAAGAATGTAATCTTTAGTGAATATTTTATCAAAGCATATCTACTGGAAAATATGCTTCTGTATAAATCTGTCTTTTAAAACTTTTTATGTCTTGGAATGCCCTCATGCTATTGCTCCAAATAAAATGTCTTATTCCACATCTCTGACAATTCTTGTCCCTCCTTCCCAATAGAAACTAATTCGAACCTTCCTCTCCTACAAAGGTACTCTAGCTAGCCCATTCATCTCATCGTTTCTTATCTACTCACAGATGTTTAATCTTTATACCTCTATCATAATCACAATGATTGTAATGAGTACCATTTTTTCTCTGTATCCCTAGAATATTTAACCCAGTGTTGCTGCATCTAGAAAATTCTCATGAAATACTTGCTGAATATTACTTTATAAAAAAACCCATTCTGTTCGAATAATTTGGCAGTCTCTACTTACCCCACCCTTACCACCTATGAATCAGCTGTAACAATCTGCTCAGTTCTGCCCAGGAATCAATTAAAAAGAAACATATATAAAGTTGCATCACTTTTCCATAGTAGAAATGTGTGTTCTATTATTAATCTGTTATCTGGCATGTCTAGTGAGATAAATTTAATTAACAGATTATATTTGAAATAAATAAACAAGTGTTTAATATTCTCATTACATAAAACACATTTTAAAATTAATAGTAATATGAATATTTCAAGATCCTTTCACTCTTTTGTTACTCTCTTAGGGAAAGCCCAAGACACAGAATGAGAAAGCTAACTAAACATGACTGTTTTCTGTGACTGATGTTGGAGGGCAGGACAGTTAAAATTTTCTCAGTACAAATATTTATTCTGCTACTTTCATGAATATAACCATGGTTCATGGCTCTAACAGTCTCAAGAACTTGGCAGAGTTAAGCCTCTATGCCTGTAGGTGACAGATTACTACTAGTGACAGGTAGGCTGTTTGCAGCAAACGGGATTCTCAGGTAGAATGCACAGCACGAGAGCAGTTTTAAAATGGGAGAGGATACTGCAGTTATTTAGAATGTATTCACTAAGTGTCAGTACTAACAATCGCCATGAATGAAGAGGACATTCAGTGTACTTGGTGGAGGCTGTTGATATAGAACATATTTAGGGTCTCTTCTAACCTTGACAATTTGAGCAATGAAGATGCATAAACCAATAAGAGGTGTATATTGTACAGAAGAGAAATGTGAAAAGGGAAAGAAATGAATACACGCTTGTGCAAGCTAGATGACTGCCACCCCAGGATCTTCTATCTTAGGCAAATATTATACAAAGATGAAGAAGGATGGTTAGTTGCTCCTTACTACCATTCTCTGTCTCTCCAGCAATAGGAATGGCACAACGACTGCAGTCGTATGTGCAGTTCTAAATCCTCTATTTCATTAGAATGCCAGTAACACAGAGTTGCAAGTGTAAAGATCCACGGAATTTGCCAACACATGAAGGAGACAAGAAGGTGTAGTCCCCTCTAAATGCATTGGGACCATTACATATTTGACCCAGACATTTGAAGAGTTCAAAAACCTGAGTGAAGAAATGTGTCAAAATATGAAATGATAAGTGTTAGTTTAAGTACATCATTCACAATCATAGCAAATGGAATCACCTCCCACTCAGAAGAAAAGAAGCGAAAAGTACACCACATCAAATGGCTCTTTGTTACAAATGCAAGCGTCTATGCTGGGTCTGGTCCATCGTGCATACTCCCCACCCCCAGTATTCCGGCCTTGGATGCTGAATGAAGGAGTTTAAGGGAGAGGGCCGGTTCTGGGAAAGGAAATCTGCAGGTCATTCTACAAGACCTGTTCAAGGGCAGGCCAGAATCCTCTCCTGCTATAAAATTCTTTGACTAAAAAGGGTGCTGTACAACTGTGTTTTCCGGCCTTAATGATATGGTGACTTAGCTCTGCTAAAATGATTTCTTGTATTTTAAAATGAAGACTAAAATCTTGGACATAGTTTTGAAAGGATCTTATTGCTCATTATTATAAAGCTATAATCTTACTTAATACCTATTAGTAATAAACATTAATTTATATACTTCCTGCTGCTGGTATAAACTAATATTTTATAATATTTACTTTTACAGAGTGCATGGGCATGCCATTAGAATTCCTTTAAGTACATTATTTTTTATGTATTAGAACGCTTTTTCTGAAATATTTGTCTGCATGTGCTGAGGCTAACTATATATGAATTCATTAAAATTTATTACATTTTGCTGCTTGCTTTGTATGAATTTTTACTCATATTTACCTTACCTGCATGAGCTGTATAGGAGTTCACTCAAATTTATTGTATATTATGTCTTGCTTTCTAGTTACTATCGTTACTCAAATATATTACAATATTTGCTTATACAGGGTTTTGTAGCCTAGTACTTACCAGTATACAAATTCATGTATTATTTCTGACTATGTACCTTAAATTATTTTTTCAGTGCTAGTATAATATTAATGCTTATGTAAAACTTATGCTTTACTATCGGATTCTGTCATATATGGTACTATATTTCAATCAACAAAATATGCTTTTACAACAAAATAACTTAAAAAAATTGCTTTTGAACCTGTTAGAAAATGTCTGAAAATTTATTTTTTTGCCAAAAACTCCCCTACACATTTCTTGATAACTCTTTATGCCTACATAATTAAAATTCTGAGAAATATAGCAATTACAGAGAACATAAGGAAAAGACTCTCCTTGGAGAATGGTAAGAAACCAAGCATTTTTTAGGGCATGTCATCCTGTAGTTATTCCAAACATAGTGATCTCTTGAGGAACCAGAGCTGTTGTGTAAATGTAAGGATCTCTAAAGTGAGTTTACAGCTCATTTCATGCACCCTTCCAGTATGGCTGCTTCCAAAGTACTGCAAATAAGGTCAGACATACCAAAATATAACTAAGCACAGGGGCTCAGAAAGAAACACAAAGAAGATTGTTGAAGATTCTCATAAATTAGCAGCTAAAGTTTTAAGACAAACTGGGAAACATCATATGATATTTATTACTTGTGCCTAAAATCATAGTTAGCTTATATTTACATGGTAAACTAAGATATTATGAGTATTCAATATGTTACCATTTATGATTACTAGTCTTTAGTTATATCATCATTAGTCCACTTCTAATTCGTAAACTGAGTCAACTGCTATGCTCCTTTCTCCCATATCTTCATATTAAATTAACTACCAAAGCCCGCTGTTTTATAACTTGCTCTACTGGTTCTTTTATTTTCTCACATACTTGCCAAATCCAACATCCTTCTTATTCTTAACATTCTTGTTTGTTATGCTATTTCAATCCTTGGACTATTGTCCTAATGTAGCTTCTATATCTTTATAGACTCTTTTGTCAAAAATACCCTCTTCAAAACCAGCCTTTATATACTTGGGTTTTGGGACATGTCAGAGATTTAAAAATAGACTCTGATGGACATCTTTCTAGGTGATGACTGAGTGTCCCTTCTTTGTTTTTGCCATTATTATCCACCTAAGTATAGCCATTAGGGGAGGCAGGAGGTGGGTAGCTCTTAATGCTTCCTCTACACTGTTTGTTTCTGTCTTTCCCTAAACACAGACTTATATACACCTACACAAATTAAAGCAAAACACAACAAAACAACAAAACATAATTTAATATTTCAAAGAGAATGTTATTCCCTGTCTTGGAGGGTTACCATAATATTTTTCTGGCTTATATTGCCACGTTTCCCTTCCACTATGACTTTCCTCTGCTGTATTCCATAGCTCAACTGAACTGCTGATTTTTTCATAGCCATATTTTTCATTATGTTGTCTCCTCTGTTTGGACTGGCCTTTCTTTCCCATTACTGTCTTTTGAAATTTACTGATTTTAAACACACATTGAAAGTTCAGTTTTGTTATACAAAACCAATACAGAATCCTGGAAATTACAAGTTATCTCATTTGAACTCTACAGGTCCATTCTTTGCCATGTTATGGCATATCTCAACTTTCTTGCATTGTACTTTTAGTCATGACTTATCTCCCCTTCAGTATCATAAACCTAAAAAGGATAGATAGATGCAAAAGCCATTTTATTGCCATGGCTGTTCCTTGCTAGAAACCTGTGTGCAATGGGCACTTCAGAAATATTTACTTAATGAACAAAATGTCACTAAAAAGCAAAGAATTTTGATAAGTATAGAAAGGATAACATAAACTGTTAGTTTATTTTCCAGGTTATTGTATTTTGATCTAACTGGCTGACTAACGATTGAAAATATTTGATGCAAACTCATTTATTTTCTGGAAATAATAACATACTAATGTCAAGCTTAGTGTGCAGACACCAAGGCTTTAAATATCCTGGAAACTCAAGTTGAAAAATAACATTTGATCTTTGTAAATATTTAGAAATAATTTTCTTGATAATATTTATGCTACTATTATAAAGATGGGTAAAAATATAGATTTAATTTTTCTACTTCTTCAGATAAATACAAGAAAACCTTTAATATACTTATTTCATCAAATTATGACAAACATAAATAAGGTCCAGAGTAGTGTATTTCATCTCTCTTTCTACTCCCAGATGTTCTCACAAATATTACCACAGAAATTCTAACTTGAAAGGATTTTTATGGGAGCAATTAGAATGGAGATGCACACTTTTTCCCATGTTTCTGTTAACATTCAGTGCAGTGTGCTATGACCTCTGCTTCCAAAATGAAAGGATATGTGAGGAGATTCTATAACTCCTATCTGGAGGGATACAGGCCCTGCCCTCTCCTTCCTCAGAAGTTTATGCAGAAGATTTAAACTAAATCTCTTGGATACAAGTTACAATACTGAGAAGGAGTGGCCACTAGTTTTGTGTGGTGTGACTCAAAAGTCAATCACATTAAGTGCAATTCCAAGCCTCACTAAAGAATCATGTCTAAAGAATGATATGGAAGAAACAATCAGAGGATTGAAGACACTGTTGCCTAAAATAATGATTATTTTGACAATAACCCAATGTAGACTGATGAAAATAATTAAAGATCCTATCTAATGCCTTGGCAATTTGTAGATTCCATGCCTTTACATTGCTTTGGGTAATGAATAACTCAGAATTTCTCCCAAAACCAACTAGATGAAGTATCAGCATTTAATGTGTGAAAAATAAGGACAGTTGATATTTCTACTATACCTGAATTAGAGATCAAGATTCAATAACTCTGAAGATATTACATAGTCTAATTTTTCTTTTGCTTTGTGGAGCTCAGAGCTTAATGAGCATTTCCTTATGGATAAAAAAAATAAATAAATTTTATTATCTTGAAAAATGATGTAAATCATATCCAATAAAACAATGTGAAAGTAAGTAAAAAAATTCATTTACATTATTTTGAGCAGTTCATGCACGGCTTAAAAGCTGCCTAAACGTAACAGTAGTTGAAGACTGAGTTTCCAATAACAAAAACAAAAACAAAAACAAAAACATACACCAAGAATATTTTTGTCAACATAGTGAGATAGTTTGACTTCGGCTAAAAATATAAAAGATAACTTTGGTAATTTAAAAACTAATTGCTTTTATAACTTATGCCATATTTGCATAATGCTTTCTAGAACCCATGAGAAATAATCTAGAATTTTTCACCAAAGTTAAACTTCCTTAAGCTATTTGATTTTTATGACATCTTCTTTACCAGATGAATATTAACATAATAATACAAATAAAGTGAATACATATATTTCCAAAGCATATATAGCATTATAATAATCCCTTTAAACACGAATGATGATAAGTCTTTAATTCTGGTCATAACATCTGATTGAATCTTAAGCAAACATTCTCAAAAATTTCTTTTTTTCCTTCACATGTAATAATAAACACTTACTTCATGCATTACATTCTACCAGGTACAATGCTTTATATTATTTGCTTCTATTTAAACTTTAAATATGTACAATTTCTACAGACTTTCACTCTGAAAAAATATCAACTGTAGTCCAGTAATTAATTAATATTTTGATTTTGTGTGTCAAACAAAAGCCTTAGTTTCCTATATCCCATGTTCTTTTTCCATATATCATCTCCCAACCACTTAGCACTGAATAAGATCCTGTATCAAAACTCTATGTAAAGCTATTCGGTTTTCTATTTTATACATATTTTTATATGTACTTGTAAATCTAACATCATGATGGCATGGGACAAAATAAAGTTTTAAAATGCTCAAGCAATGGGCCGAGCCCGTGGCGCACTCGGGAGAGTGTGGCACTGGGAGCGCTGCGACGCTCCCGCCGCAGGTTCGGATCCTATATAGGAATGGCCAGAGCACTCACTGGCTGAGTGCCGGTCACGAAAAAGACCAAAAAAAAAAAAAAAAAAAAAAAAAAAAAAAATGCTCAAGCAATTCTTTAAAATAAAAATAGTAATCATAAATCTAGACCTCCATAGGAAGTTCTAACTGCAACAGGTAATAGCAGACATTTTAATAAGTTTAGCCTAAATTCATTTTGTGTCTGTATGTAAATAGCATGTTCTGACCCATATGTGTTACTATGATTTATTTTATCACTTATCAGTTCATGTGTAATAATTTCATTTTTTAGTAACCAAAACAATCTGTTGTATTCATTATTTATGATTGTTGGATGAAACTATCACTCAACCTGAGTCTAAGAAACCTGACCAGCTCATGGTCATTTTGTTCAAAATAGAGGGTAACAGTGGCCAGGATAATAGGATGGTGAAAGTGAATAAATATGAGGCAACACAACATTTATAGTTCATTTTGTCATCTTCTTTGTTGATAGCAATAAGCAATGAACAAAGCTAAATAAGAACATAAAAGAACAGTGTGGGTAGAGCAGTGTATAACAAAGATCAAAGAGTAATGAAAGTGTCGACGATGGGGAGCAGAAAGATATGTTTAAGAGGAAAAGTAAGGGAGGAAAAAGAAGTACATGTTGCAGCATGAGAGAAGAGGATAAGGAGACAGAATAGTAGAGTTATAACAAAAGAAAGAAAAATCCAAAAATGTGTTAGAAGGGAAAAAGAAAAGCACGAATGAATAAAGACACATTAAATGAAAATGAAAGGTTTTTAAATTTTTATTTCTAAATAGAGCAAACAGTAACTACAAAAGGCAAAGGAAGATGAACATACAAAAAAATAAAGGGGAACCAAAGAAAAGTACCATAAAAAATGAGTAAGTTACAGAAAAAATGAAAAGAGAACCCAAAGAAACGCATGAAGCTAATAAGAGAATAGTGGGTTTGAAGGAAGAAAAGGTGCGATTGTGCCCAGGGGACGCTTGTACAGGCATTAGTTTCAGTTAGCCCCTTAGAGCGGGTTTAACAGGAAAAGAGAGCAAGTCACACAACAAATATTTCTACTTTATGTCTTTCATAAGACCCTGGCCTTGTCAGAATTCCCTGAGAGGAAATTAAATTAGAAGATTTCATTGGAAAGTGATGCAGAGGCAAAAAAACATATTTTAGATCTTTTAAGATCCAGGACCTACTAAAAATTAGGAGAAATATGTAGTTATACAAAAACGAATGCTTCAACAGTAGTTTTCTGACTTTTTTATTTTTTTCTTTCACTTTTTTGTTGTTGTTGTTGGAACTGTATATACATGAGTCCAGTCAACCGGTTCAGATCTACCTTCCTCAGGAACCTGGCGACAACGTTAAGGCACTCACCTCTATTGAGTTTCTGAAGTCAGACACTGCTGTAAAATGCTTTCTGAGACATATTCAGTTTCACTGCATTCTTATCTCCCTGGATGCGCATGTGTTCAACATTATCTTTTTTCACCTCCTTTAATTTCAATTACTGAATGGCAAATTTAAAGCAGGAGTGATTTGTGTAATCTTGGATTCTTGTTCTAGCAAGATTTTTTGGTTTTTGTTCATTTTTAAAATATTAGGAGCGTCCATATATTTGAGAAACGTTCATTTTGGGGGTGTAGAGGTATGACACCTGCCCTATTTATAATCAGTACATATTTTATTAAAAAACAAATATGTTTCTGTGGAAGTCAGATTTATATTCTAGAAAACAATAACATTAGTCTTCTTCAAATCAGTTCCTGTGATTAAAGAGTAGAAAGCAAGAAATAACTTTCCTAAGCCTCATTCCTTTGCTTCCTTAGCTTTCCAGCCTTCTGGAAGCCTTTCTGAACCCCCACATGCAGAATCAATTACTTTTTGGTACTCTGATAGAATTTGTTCATCACTTATCATATCTCACATTGGCTATTTTGCCAGTTCATGTGCTACATTTGCCTCATCTGTCAGAGTACATACTAGATTGTACCCTCTTGGAGAGCAGGGAATATACGTCACCAAGCTCTGTGAAATTGTACCATCAGAGGCCTAACCTGATTTCAGGCAATCAATACACATTTGTGCAATTGATAAGAGAACGGCAGAAAAGAAGGGACAGAGGAAAACTGGAAGTCCATTTCCATGCCTAGCAGTGTATGTAGAGTTAAAACACATTCTTAAAATCGGGCCTCTCAAATATTTAAAAATTTAAACAAGTAGTATATCTACTGATTTATTTTTTGCTGTCAGTATTAAAATATCCTCAGCCCTCTCTCCCTCCATGTATATAATCTCCAAACATACAAATAAATGTTGCCCATATGCTTATATATATGCAAACATACACACACATATATAAGAAAACAACAGAAATTTTTCAATTTAAGATTTCAACTTATTTCCTCTTTAAAGGAAAATATTAAAATCTTTTGGGGATAATGTAGAAGGCATGTAAAATGTTAGAGATAATATTAATTAATTTTTCTATATTAAATAACAATATGGAGAATTTTATTTTTATCAAATAGAACATGGATTAAAAAATAAGAAATATTCCTATTCTCTGATGGAGGATGGAGAGATTAATTAATATAGATATGCAATTTACTATATACACATATATACAAATACACACACAAACACAGATACATATACGCTTGTGTGCTTTGATGTATAGAAAAATTGTAATCATAAGCATTATAATTTGAATAGTATCATTGGCTCAGATCATCAAATGGAACTTCTGTGCTTTTTCTAAATTTTCAAATAATGAAATACATTCATTCAGAATTATGAAAAAAATTAAAACTAATTATTTAAGCAATTGTTCATTATTTGCCCTAATAAAAAATTACAGATGAAATAATTAAATTTAACTTGTTTTTAAAAATTTATTTAACTTGGGCCCGCCCTGTGGCTCACTCGGGAGAGTGCGGTGCTGGGACTGCCGAGGCGGTGGGTTCGGATCCTACATAGGGATGGCCGGCGCGCTCACTGGCTGAGCGTGGTGCGGACAACACCAAGCCAGGGATTGTGATCCCCTTTTGGGTCAAAACAAAACGAAAAAATTAACTTCAATTTTAATGAGATACTGAAATACTTAGAATGAAGACCACATACCAATTATTCAGGGATTAGTAGCCCATACCAATAATTTATTTAACTTTGTTTTTGGCATGGTATTCAGTGTATAGCACACATTACCTCACACAACCTTTCCTTCTACCTTATGATCATGGAAAACATCAGCATACCATTCTTTGAAAATTGTAAAACTGAGGTTCAGAGAAGCTTTGAAACAGGCCAGTGACCTAGATTAGGAGAGGAAGACTTAATAATGGAATCCACCATGGTTTCTCTATCTAGGCACTATTGATATATTAGATCTAATAATTTTTGTTTTGGGGGGTTTTCACTTGAAATGTAAGATGTCTAGCAGCATCCCTGGCCTCTACTCACTAGATGCAAGTAACACCCCACTGGGACAAACAAAACTCCAGAAGACATTTTTGGCCATTATGCCAAATGTCTCCAAGGAACACACTGCCCTCTTTGAGAACCACTGGTCTACTCTTATGGGACTCCAAGAAATAGGTTCTTAATTAGTGCACTGTGCTGTTTCTTGACATAAGTTTGCACAATCAGGGACAATCAGCCATGAGGGTGATGGTGGGAGAGAATAAGAATACACACCATCTGTAAGAGACAAGGAATCAGCATGCATTTACTTAGCATTTGCTGTGTGTCAACAGAAATAATATAGTTATTATATAGACTTTGTTCTGTAATTTATACTTCCAGTATCCTCAATTGTGTGATTTCTACTGAGATTAAATGCCAGAAATCAAGGGGTGAAAAATATCATCTTTTTAATCATATAGTCAAGGGCTTGATTCCTGGTACTCTCTTCTACAAATTATGATTTTAAGAAAACTGATTTGAGTCTCATTTTCTTTATCTATAATGTGAGGATAATGAATATTGAGTTCATAAAGTTGACATGAGAAATGTAGGAAATAGTGTATTTAAGGTTTCTGGGAAATAACTGCTGAAAATTAATAGCATTTATTGTCATGATAGGAAGTTGATCAGAAATATTCTGGGGGTTTAGAATAGATGAAGTAACTCGTAATATTTGGGTTGTAGTGCTTCACAGTTCTAGAAAAATTTTCAGTATGTCAATATTGAAAGCATGAATAATGAATTCAATTGTATAAGGATTGAAGTGATAATTTCCCCCCTTCTTTCCCCAATAATTAAATTATTTCTTAACCTCTGTAGCAGCACTGTAAGTAAGTACAGCACTGTCGACAAATGTACCTGTACAACAAAATCATAGGAATGATTGTGAAATGTGGAATTCTATAATGAAATAAAATGTCTTAGAAAATTCTATAAGAGAATAAAAAACCTGATTAGATCTAAAATTTATGTTAGTAAGATTGAATGTTACCTTTCTATTCATAATTTTTCATTAGTTTTGCACTGATTTTAGTAGCTATGATCTTTCTGTAGAAACCCAAGTTGCCAGTCAGTTCATAGGGTTACAACTCCCAATAAAATATTTTGACAGCAACGAATTCTCAAACTTATCGTTTTATAAGTCTGCAGTATTTCAAAAATTAAGGAGTGTAAGAGTATTACCTAACATAGGGTTATAAAAATTATACTATCTAACCAATCAGATATAGGAAACAAATCTCAGGGCCTATGTATATATTCATCTATGAATGTATCTGTCTGTCTGTCTATCTATATTTCTTCTAATTAGCCAGATAACTAGCTAGTTAGCTTCCATCTATCTCTTTTCTTATTAGCTATATATGGATGACTGAGCCATAGACGTTGCAGCCCTTTCTTTTCTGAAATATTAGAAACAAATGTTCAAAGTAGGCATGAACACGTGACACTGAAGTGCCGTCTAAGCAGACATCAACCACAAATATACCCTTTGCTTAAGTAAGTCTATTAATATTAAACTGCTTAAATAAAACCAACTTGAGGAGGAGGCCTGTAACAGCAAGGATAAATTATATGGTTATAAAATGGAGACCAATTTTCCTGGCTTCAAACACGAGTAATCGCCTATTTTTAAACATCTTGTCAGTGCAAATAAGTCTGAAATTGAAAGTGCTCAATTCGGTCCATCAAATTAGACTGAATGACCTGAATAATATATTCTGCTTATGGTGCAAAGCAGAGATATTCTCAAAGTTTCAAATGCCCTCAGCAGCCAAAATGTGGGTGTCCCTGTCATCTTACAATTGATTCCTCTTCTATCCCAGTAATTATCCCTTTGTAGGTTGAACAATTGCTCTTTCTGCCCCACCTTTGAAGAACCCACATTGCATACTGAAACACAGGGGAAGGGTGACATTTCAAACACATATTTAAACTGAATGATGAACAATACTGCTGCTGTCTTCTCATGTAAGTGAAGAAAACGACATGTGTAACTTATGACAGCATCCCAGGGTGCAGATTGTTTTAGAAATATTTCACAAAAGTGCAGACAGTATAAATGACACAAATCACCACATTCTATCAGAATCTAAAAATAAACAAGTAGATTTGAGAATCCGAGTTCATATTCTTTGAGTACAAGATGTATTAAGGACTGTCCTTTAATAACACAAATCTGTCAACTAAATCAAGAACATAGTGGAAACAAAATTATAAGTTAATGTAATGTTCAAGGACAGAATCTATGCAGAAATATTAAATGAGTCAAAAGGGTTTTACTCATCCAAACCTTATGTAAGGAAGAGAATTCCTTGCCAGATTGATGCCATCATCTGGTTTTCCTGCCAAGCATAATATTATGGCGAAGATGTGTACATCAGGTTTTCAGAATCCGACATTACACCTTTGAATTGCATTACTAACAGCATTTTTTTAAAAAATTATATTTACACCAAGCACCATCATGAGGGTTTGGCTTTCCATGTAGCTTATCAATACAAATAGAGTGAAGTGATCAGGCTAAAGATCCTACTGGGTCTGTTTGGAATGTTATATTTATCACTGGAAAAATCAACATTTTTGTTTTATTCATTAGCTTACTTGCATTTGTTTTGTTAGTTGAATCAATGATCCTGACTCTGAATAACTCCTTGCTATTTTGGGGACACCTTTCTTGGTGGTTATCTTCATCTAAAATATTTTTTCTTTGAACTTCTATATCAGCTGTATGCACTTTTAGAACATAAAGTTTTGTAAATATTTTCCCTAGTCAATTTATTAATTTAGAGAATTTCAGGAGAGAAGGAAATTGCTGAAAACTTCTAGTGCAACCATTGTGCTGATTCAGCATAGAAACTTCCTTGAATATTCTCAGGAAGCTAGAAAAGTGAATTGCACTTAAGGAAGAACTATCTGAATCCTAAGTAAATTATTGCACCTGCAAACCTGTTCACTGTTGCATATATAGATAAGCAAATATTAAGAGCAACAAAGAGTTTATGTAACTTTATATTTCATGTATAAGAAATACAACTGGGAGCAATATATTTAAAACAAAAAAAAAAAACACATGTTCTAACTATATGCTGTCTACAAGAAACTCTCTTTAGATCCAAAGCCATAAGCAGGTTGAAAGTGAAAGAAAGAAGTTTATTGGATATTACACTAAATGCACAGGCAACAACAACAAAAATATAAACAAATGGAATTTTATGAAAATTACAATTTTTGTGTATCAAAAGACCTATCAATGGCATAAAAAGGCAACTCGCAAAATGAGAAAAAATACTTGCAAATTATTTATCTAGTGAGGGATTAATATCCAGAATATATAGAGAACTTCTAAACTGCAAGAACATCAAAAAATAAACTAACTGATTAAAAAATGTGCAAAGACTTGGATAATTTCTCCAAAGAAGATATACAAATGGCCAATAAGCACATGAAAGGATGCTCAACATCACTGATCATTATGAAAATGCAAAGCAAAATCACAATAAGATACTACTTCACATACATTAGAATGTTTACTATAAAAACCATAAAACAGCAAGTATTAGCAAGAGTGTGAGGAAATGGGAACACTTGTGCACTGTTGGTAGGAAAGTAAAGTGGTGCAGCCACTGTGGAAAACATTACGGCAATTCTCCAATAAATTAAGAATAGAATTACCATATGGGCCAGTATTGCACTTCTGGATATATACTCAATAGAACTGAAAGTAAGGTTTCAAAGAGATGTTTGTACACCCATATTCACAGCAGCATTATTCACAATAGCCAAAAGGTGGAAGTAACCCAAGTGTCCATCGTTAGATGAATTAATAAACACAATGTAGTTTATACACACAATGGAATATGTTATCCAGCTCTAAAAAGGAAGGATATTCTGATACATGCTACAATATGAGAACATCATGCTAACTGAAATAAGTTAGTCACAAAAAGACAAATACTGTATGATTTTCCTTATATGAGAAAACTTTTAAAAGTTTGTGAATAAAATAAAATAAAAATATAATACAAATCTTTCCATGAACTTTTTGAAGTATGCTTGTTCTCATATAAGATGCCTAGAGTGGTCAAATTCATAGATACATAAAGGTAGAATGTGGTTGACAAGTGTTGAAAAGTTGAGGGGATAGGGAGTTATTGTTTGAAAGGTACAGAGTTTCAGTTTTTTTGTTTTGTTTTTTTGTTTGTTTGTTTGTTTTTGTCTTTTTCGTGACCGGCACTCAGCCAGTGAGTGCACGGGCCATTCCTATATAGGATCCGAACAGCAGCGGGAGCGTCTCCACGCTCCCAGCGCCGCACTCTCCCGAGTACGCCATGGGCTCGGCCCCAGAGTTTCAGTTTTGCAAGAGGAAAAGAGTTCGGGAAATGCATGGTGTTGATGATTGTTCAGCAACGTGAGGGAGGGAGGTTTCGGTAATGGGCCACAATAATCAACCACATTGTATATCGACAAAATAAATAAAATAAAATAAAAAAGAGAAAAAAATAGTTGAGATGGAAAAGTCATATCTCTTTTCATCTTCTTATGCAGAAATAATATATCTTTTGTGCAACAGAAAATCATTCATTACCTAGGAAGCTTAAAGCATCTACTGACCTTAAAATAAGCTATCTGAAAGGCAGAACTAATTGTAATTTTATTAAAGATAAAATTAATAAAAACCAACAGATTATAAATATTTTAATATAAACACCATTTCCAAATAGATTGTAATGACATTTTTGCTCAAGACCACTAAATAATCCAGTATGATAAATGAAAAATCAAACTGAACCAGAAGTCAGGAAACTTGGCTGTGCTCTTACACTCGTCCCTAAATTAATCAGAGCAAAAATAAAAACACGTAGGTCTAGTATTAAGTCAAAAATCACTCCTTTTGCATATTTCCTACTTTTTATTTATTTTTTTAATGACAGGTAAATTATTCAAATTACCTGTGCCTTGACTTCGTCATGTGTAAATCAATACAATAATATCGCTTATTTCATACGATTCTTGAGAGGGTTAAGTAAAAACATACTGGAGTTGAAAAGCAAGAAAAAATAAAAGCAAGCATTTTGTAGAATAAGTCCTCAATGAATTTAGCTATTATTAAAATGAAACCTAAATCCATATGGTACTTATCAAGTGCAGTGCCTCTGAGTACTTGGCTTGTATTAACTCATTTATTTATTTATTTATTATTTAAATTTATTGGTATACAATGTAGTTCATTTTCATGTCCCTTTACCAATTTTTCCTTAACTCTTTTAATACTAACACCAAATCTATACTGAACATAGTTTCATTACCCCTATCTTACAGCTGAAAAAAGGAGGCAGATATATTAAGTAATGTCATGTTTGGAATCCCAAAGTATGATCCATACTTTTATCATAATTATGTTAATCCATAACTCATTGTCTTCAACAGCAGAACTTTCTGTCCATGACATTTAGGGAAACAATGAGAAATTTCACATAGAAAAATATACATAAACTAGAATGATAGGATATGAACCTAGAAAATAGACTATGACAAACTGGTAAAATTTCTTGCTTGACCAAATAAGGAATTCAATATTTTTCTTTTTGGGGAACATGGAGTTAGTATTGAGTCTTTAAGAAACCAAGGTTTAAATGAAGTTATATTTTTTTATTTGAAAAATATTTGGACATTACAGAATGTTAGAAAACAGAAAAAAAGTATTAGTTCCACCAGACTAACAGTTAATATTTTATCTTGTGTACATCGTATTCAGTATTTTTTATGCACATATATTCTTTGCAAAATTATCATCATAAGTCACATTCATATTGTAATGCTTTTTCACTTAGCGTACTGTTTTCATTTTTCCTAATATTGTTACATAATTTTTTCTAATTACCATTACTAATAGGAATATAATTTTTCATTAGGAAGATGCACCATAATTTATAATTTAATTAACTACTCCTCTCCATGGACATTTTAATTGCTTCCAAACGTACTACATTATAAGTAATATTTATGTGTTACCGTGCAGCCCTAAACTATCATTCAAATTCTGAAGTAGCGACACCAGGTTAAGATATATAAACTCTCTTTGGCATGTGGTGCCGATATTTTTTTTCCTAAATTTTTTCCCAGTTTTCACAGGTACCAATATCCCCACAACTTTGTCACAAAGGGCCAATTTGCTTTTCTTTGGTGATTACTTACAGGAGGGTGGAGAAAGGACTCCTGTGAAAAGAGGCAAGTTAATGTTAAAATAGTTAAATCCAATAAAAATTAAGGAAACTGGTAGTGGAGTTGATGTAAATAAAAATAAATTTACCTTAATCCTTATTAGGTATTTTCTATGTGCCAGGTATTTTTCACATTCTAAATTCCAAATGTTTTACATGAATTAATTTAATCCATAAAGCAACCTTAGGGAGTATGCAGCATTAAGAATCTGCTTGCAGATGTAGCCCTGAAATGCAGGGATGTTAACTAACTAGATAAAGTAAACAAACTTAGAGTGGCAGAATTTGGATATAAAGAATTATTAAATGAGAAACTAAGTAAAAAGCATAGCCAAGTTTTCTGACTTTAGTTATTTTTTCTCCATTATATCATAATGTATAATTTTTCAGTTATGGCCAAGAATGTCAATAAAATCTATACGGAAATGATCTTCATATTAAAACAGAATAATAATCTCTATGTTTATATAATTTTCATCTAATAAAATTGTAATGTACACCAATAGAGAGAGTCCCTTTTGATTTTCTAGGTTCTCTGTTGGTGTAATTATAGATATGATGCTGGCCATCATTTTATATATACAAACTTTTTTTTTTTCACTACCTTCTCCCCAAGTAATCAGTCTCCATATATTTCAGAAGCATATTGTACTGACTTCTGCTACTTTAGGTGCTTTGGTTAAACCTTCTCAAATACCATTTTTCTAATTTTATTTATTTTGTAAATTGGTTCATACTTTAAAACACATAAAATAGTCTGTGTTTCTCACTCCCTTCCTTCCTATCTTCCTCCACTTCCATTTTCCTTATTTTATTTATAATTTTTCATTCCTGTATTTAATTGCATTTATTAACTAAGGACTTGTATTGGTACTTCCTCAACTACTTGAATACAAAGTAACTTCTGTATGAGGTCTCACATTTTTTCACTATATTTTAACACATAATTACATAATGCTGATATTTAATAAATTAAAACTTCTTAGGTTTACTTTTTTTTTTCCTTTTCAAGTTGTTTGAATTTCTAGGAGAATAAATTAGGTTTCATTTTTGTCACATCTTTCAGTAACTAATATAATTTTTTAAAAATTAAATACCATTCAGTAAACTCTTGCTGATTGGTTTCCTGGCCATATGTTATTCCTTATTTTCTTATTCAGGTAGATTTAGATTTTCTTTAAGATACTAAAGTTAAGGGCCGACCCCATGGCGCACTTGGGAGAGTGCAGCGCTGGGAGCACAGCGACACTCCCACCGTGGGTTCAGATCCTATATAGGAATGGCCGGTGTGCTCACTGGCTGAGCGCAGTGCGGGCGACACCAAGCCAAGGGTTGCGATCCCCTTGCCAGGTCACGAAAAAGACAAAAAAAAAAAAAGATACTAAAGTTAAAATATAACCAGAGATAAGTAAATAAATCATATTACTTTATGTCATTGAAAGGAAAATGAAGATTTTGCTAAAGAATTGAACTATCGCATATACAAGTAGGCATATATATTCTGCCTATATGTATACAGAATATATGTATATTATTGAAACAACCTGAAATTAGTTGAAACTTGTTTATTTTTTCTCTCTCAAGTTGTTCTACTAGTTGCCTTGCAAAATGTACGCTGAACATACACAGACACAAGGACTTTGCCCTCTAGATGACCTTGAGCACTGCAGTAACCAAAAATTTTCCTTCTGTGAATTCGAAAGCTAGAAGTTGAAACATTGGAGCCCTTTTAGAGGCAAAGCAAGAAGTCCTTTACCAAGGAAGATCTAGCATCCAGAAATTTCATCTCCATAGATCGCCTGACCCAGAGCTAGCCAACCCACTTAAACCCTGACATATGACCTGATTTGGAGCTAGCCAGTCAGTTTTTGCCTCTTTATCAAATACGGCCTGACTCATAGCTAGCCAGTCCACTTTTGCTAAGTTGTATGGTCTGATTTCGTGCCAGCTAATCAATCTTGTGCAGTACTCCTTAAAACCTGCCCAGCCTTCATCTGAGAGAAGGATTTAAGAGTGCCTTGTCTCCTTTCTCCTTGCTGGTCAAACTCACAAAATAAAGCCTTTTCTTTTCTCAAGACTTGGTGCCACAGTATTGGCTTCTGTGTCCATCAGGTAGCAAGCCCGTGCTCTGTAACATTATTCTCATATTAGATATAATTACAGAGAGATGAGAAAGAGAGAAAGACAGACAGAGAGAGAGAGAGGGACAGAAAGAGAGAGAGAGAGAGAGAGGGAGAGCACGCTCATTGGAGATATCTGGAGAAATTTATCCTTCATTAATTCATGTAGAAGACAATTTGCAATTTTTAAAATTTATGAAATCTCATAATTTCTACAATGCCAATTTAAGTTTGGTAAAAAATAGGTATATTGAAAATACAGTCTTTCTTTACTGTGATGTTTATCCTTACTTTTTCAATGCAACATCATTTAAATGTCTAAGATACTATGCGATTTTTGGAAGTTCCTTTAAAGAATGAATAGCTCTAGTCTTATAACATAAGCTGCCCTAGAAAATAATTTCCTAGGAATCAGTTGTAATTCTCTTCCATGTTCCTGCTTTAAGATATTGTCAATTGGTTGTTTTAAAGGAACACCTCCTTTTATTTCAGAGACTTTAGTTTTCCATGAAGATTCTAAGAAACATTGGGTCCATTCTTGACTATAAATCTATACAGGTTTTGTGAAAAATTGTACTACATCATAGTTTTAACTTTTATTGGGGACATTGAAAAGGTATCAGTAGCTGTTATATTGGAAGAAAAATTCTGGCCTTACTGAATTTTTGCTAGTTGTTGAAGACTTGTTCTTAGTATTTATTTTTTCCCTTTTCAAGTTGATTACTAAGCTTGAAATAAGAGACACTTTGTCTGTGATAGCACTTTAAACTACATTAATAATATTATATAATCACTTTTTGGGGAGTAAAAAGTAATCTGAAAATTTTATCTCCTTTTTTTCCCCTTTATATGAAAGTCTTTGATTGATAAGATTGCCTGTGGTTGCAAATAACCAGCTTTACTGAGTCACTGGGAGAGTAGGTCACTTTCCTCAATTGATTTACATAGTTGGACATGTTTCTTAAAGTAATGGCATTTACGAATGGTAAAAACTGGAAATTCTTTACAAATATATTATATTTAGTAAAGTTAGAGGATATAGCACTGTTTGTAATGTTTTTGTTCTAAAATAAATATAGTGTGATATAAATAGTATATGAATAATGTTTAGTATTCACTAGTGTGGAGTATACTTACATTCATAAAGCAAATATATTTCACTGGGCCTAGCTCCCTGTAGTTTCAGGTTTGCCTAACCTTTTGAAATTACATATAGAAATGTTGACCTTGCAAAAGACAGGCTAGGGTATCTGATGTGGATGGAGAGTTGTGGCACAGCAAGGTTGCTGGCTCAAGGACAGACAAGTTACTGATTGATATGTAAAGGTACTGGGAAATTGCTGTAGGGAAAAACAGTGTTTGCTAAGATCAAGCTTTTGTTGGTGGATCAACTCAACCTTTTGCAAATTGCATTATGGAATGTCACCTTGTTATTTCACTGATGTTACCAGCCTTTACCGTTAAACTATAATTTAACCCCACCTATGTTCTTTTTCTGAAACTTCCTGGTCTGGAGAATAAACGTGGAGAGAGAACCCCAGTTCGTGGTAATTTCCCAAAAAGAAGGAATGCCTCTCTCTTGAGGGTTCTGGGAGATTAACCTCTTCTGGGCTTCTCACTGCTCAGAAGAAATAGGCTTTGAGTAATCCTTTGTGGCTCCGTCACCCAAGAAAATAGGGGTGACAAATCCATGGGAGGCAAGGCAACAACTAGTCTATGGAAATATATTCTTTTGCAAACTATACGTATGTTTGTGTTTATATTTATAATGTGGCAAAATAATTTGCTTTCGTCTAATTGCTTTCATTTCCCAAAAGATTTGACTATAAATTCTCCAATAACACTTCCTCTTCTAAACATGAACCTGCACTTCTAAACTTCATTGGGTGCTCAACATGGTATGTTTAAATTTACATTTTTAACTTACAAATTGATGGTGCAATTGGGTTACTGTATCAATATGGAGGAACACGTTGCTAAGTATACAATTAGAAAAGGAACATTTTAGAATTTGAACTATTTTATATTACCAAAAATATAATGTATGCCTTACTATAAAAATATCATATATGTATATGTAAGTGTGGGTGTGTTTACGTATTTAAATGAAAACATACTTGTATACATAAATACATGTGTATATTTACGTTTATATGCAATATATATTATATATTCACAAACATAATTTTGCTTTCCAATTGCCTTTTATATTTGTATGCATAAACAATTCTCAGACTATGAAAGAACACTGTTTTCTGAATACTTTGGAGAAAATGCTGCTTGGATTAAAAAATAATAATCATCATAGATATCTAACTCTGGATAGAAGTGTGTGTTCCCAGGAGAAACACACAAAATTCTAATTAACCTGTGACATAGTTGAATTAAATGTCTAACAGTAACATTCAATATCTACTTTAGCATTAACCATTGATTTAAAGGAACATACACTGACTTTTGATTAAATGCTAAATTACCTGGAACATACTCTGGCAATCAGATTACTGCAAATAGAACAGTTGACAATGAAGATTGTAAAGGGCATCCAACAATAATTGTGAAGGAGTTCTCAACCCCACCAAAGGAATTTCAAATTCATATTCTTTACTGAATCTTCTGCTAAGTTTCTTCTCTGAGGGAGAAAATAAAATTTTAATATACTTCTACAGTAAATATAATGCCAAATAATAGATTCCAATATTTCCTACATCTCTAATTTATTCATGTGGGTCTCACCCTCTGTACTTTTTTCTGAGTTTAAGTGTAATCACTGAGGAATATTTACTATGGGTCATGCATTATGTTGCTCAAGCTCAGCTGAGCTTTAGGGAGGGCGAGCTGAGCTGCCAGGTGTCAGAGTCTCCACGAAAGCAACAAGCCAATAGTAAAAGAGTTGATTAAGCCTTTAGTCACTTACTGAGATGGTAGAAATAAGAGCTAAACACTGGAGCAAACAGTGAATGCCCTGTGTTCAATTTCCCCCATGTAGTGGCACACAGGTGGAGGGCCAGGTGGATCAGTGCCTACCTGGGGGTCATCTCATAGTTAAGGAAGCCCAAGACAAAAAGCTCTGGTAGTTTTATGAACCCTGTGGTTGGGAGAGATGGCAAAGAGGGAGAACTATGAGTGGAAAAGTACTGAATACTGAGTCGGAGTGAGCAAAAGTGTCTTCAATGTTTCCTGCTCCTCTCTCAAAAAGGAGGTCTCTTCCTGAAGAGATCCTAGACCCAAGGCCTAGAAATGAAGGTGCTGGGGCTAGGGGCCAGGAATGTAAGTACGTAAAAGAGCACCAGGGGGGCTCAGTCCTTGATTTCAGTTCCCACCAGAGACAGCCATGCTCTGGCTGTGCCCCAAGTCTGCCGTGGGAAGGGCAGCTTTCTCCTGTGAGCCTTCCAAGGAAAGCCTTTGCCATCACCTGTGGTCATACCTGAAAAGTTACACAGGGTTTTAACCAGGAGTTGCAGACTTCATTATGTTAATTGTTTCATTCATTAGCTCCCTTAATAATCACAGTAGTCCAGTGTGATTACCTGTGTCTCAGATGAAAAAACTGGGGATTATACTTTGTTAAATAATTTGCCTAAGTTTACAAAAATATAAAATAAAAGAATCACAGTTTACCTGACTCTGAAGCTCATAGTCATATTGTTATATGATACACTGTTCTCTAATTAATCAACTTCAATTAACAACAACATCATGCAAAGAGGTCATCCTCTTTCATTCTCTTCTCTATAGCTTGATCTTCCTTGGCTGAGTTTAATTAATTAACGTCACTCTGCCAATTTGCCTAATTTTGTAAATTTCATCCCTAATGTCCTGTTTTTAAAGGATTTGAAATAGGTAGAAATCCTGTTTTCTTAGTCTTCATTTTATGTCTGCTCTCTTTTTTGGCATTCTGGACAATTTGAATATGCCTGCGAAAATCTTCTCCCCCAGTTCTTCTTTGCTCAGTTTGTTCCATCCCTTACTTGAGATCCATCCAGGATGGCCTTTCACATTTTGAACAATTAAGGCATTATGGTATATTAGTTTCCTATAATCCCAATGGAAAATGCAATTTCCAAGTAATGCATTTCCAGCTCCTATTTGTTCTGATATGTTTTACTTAACTTTCTATATCTCCTTGTGTATTTTTTAACCAAAGAAGTAATATCTGGGGTGTGTGTGCTGGGGGGGGGGCAATGCATGTGCTACTTAACTGTCAGCGTAAGTGTTTCATTTCACACATTAGATTTGTGGGCAATGCAGTTCTCTGTGCGGAGAAGCAAGCAAACAAAACAAAAAACAACTTCTCAAATGAAGCAATTTAATCTTCCATAATCATGCTCTATAGAAAGTAGGGGTGGAGTATTAAATGTGGGAGGATGCTGGAAATACCAGAAATCGTGGCAGTTCTGTGTATGAGATCAAATTGTTTTTGGATTCAAGAGGACTGGTCTGTCAATGAGCATAACTGAATGAATGCAACCAAGACCAGAAGTCTGGATAGGAAAGTTTATTACTTGTAATAAGTAATGGAGTACACTGGGGATAATTTTCAAAGCAGTGTCTACCTGAACAAAAGAAAGGGGAAATCCTATATGAACTAAGTTTCTGGCCAACTCCCTGCCCAGGTCCTCATTTAGGTCCTCTTATACAAATGAAGGATGCAAACTTGTTCAGTTTGGACTGGATGACTATAGAACACATTTCATTGGTCAGTTCTTGAAGCCTAGTTTGCATCTGGGCCCAGAAACTTGTCTGTATTCAAGAGTTTCATTGTTGCTTTTTGGAGTATGCTGTTCCCTGGATATGGCTTGTTTCTGAAAAACAAGCATAGACATAAACCTTTGTGAGCTATAGATAATGCTGGTTGCTTGGGCCTCAGCACAAGGGCTTACATTCCCCCAGCTCTGATTCCCCTTCCCTATGTTGGTCCTGAAGTGGGAGATTTAAGGATGGTCTATGAGTCTTCTCGTGACTTCAATTTCTTTAGAAAAGATAACAGTACCAAGAGATGAGCTTTGTTTGACTATAGTATATTAATTTTTCATATCCTCCACTAGCTCAGAAATATGCTAGAAATACGTAAGGCAATAAACAATGCTACAGATATTTCTAAGCCTATATCTTCCATGGAAAATTATTGTCATTCATACTCTGATAAGACAATTGATATTTTTGCATATCTAGTTAGCATTCTGTTTCCTCCTTTTTAAGTCCTCCCTTAACACCAGTTCCAAATCTGAGGCACACCAAATGAGTCTTCTTCCATGGGATCACCCTATATCCTGGGAAATTTTCTCCAAAGTTGTTCTCTAGCTACATCATAAATATAAATTTACATGTTATTTTATGGCATCAATTACAGGATTCTTGAGAAAAAGGACACTAAATAAATATTTGTTGAAATAATTACCCTGTAGAGCTAGGGCTGGGTCTGGAGTTCACAGACCCCTCAAGCTCACTCACAGACCCTTCACACGCAGGTTTGTGAGCTAGGTAATGGGCAAAACGGTCCTCGGAGCTTTGGCTGAAGAAAGAGTAGTCTTTATTCAGCACACACACATCTAATACCTAGGCAGTCCAAAGAGAAACTCAGAAACTCAACTGCTGCTGGCAAAGTCCAATGAAAAACTGAGCAGCTGCCAGCAGAGTAAACATGCTCTATTTTTAGACATGAGCTCTAAGGGTCAGCTCTGCCTCACAAACTGAAGAACATAAGAGCAACAAACTGAAAAGATACATGGGTGCACATGTGCACTAACTCCACCCACACACAATTTTTTTACAATAAACGTGCTGCACCACCCCCAACTGGACCTGGGGCAATGGAGCCTGACTAAACTATTCTATTTTCCCCACAGATCCTAAAAAATACATCTTCCTGTACAAGAATACACACAGAGATCAAAGAAACTGAATTGGGAAATAGTAGATTACCTTACATATTCAATAATTCTGCTGGTCATTCATAAATAATTTCAAGAAAACCTCACATATCTACATATTTATCAAAACATATTTTTAATTCTTTCCTCAGTTTATACATTTTATTTCAGCAACTCTATGTATTGACTTATAATGTGACAATTAATCCCTTTTTAGATTAGGGTCCTGATGACAGATGGTAAGGTTTATTTAAATAAGGACCTCAGTAAAATGGAAAACTTTGAAGTGGATAAGTGTGTATAAAGCCTCAATTAAGTTAAAGTTGGCATGATGGTGAAACCAGTTGGACAAATAAAAAATGATTATGGAAAATGATTGGCTACTTGTAAGTCTTTTGCAAAGCAGGTTTAAAAATACCAGAGCCTACTCATGCCTTGTAACTTAAGCATAAGTAGTATCTCACCTTGGAAATCTTATATAATGAACTTTATAATACTGGAACACCATGATTTACACATTGCTAAGAGAAAATGCAGTTACAGTGTGGTGAGCCACAGCAAGATGTCACATTTAGTGGTCATATTTCCATTACATTTTAGTTGTCATAAGCTGATAAAACCTGGCGTAAAAATAGTACAGTATATCAGGGAAGCTAGCCAAGGTACATAGCTACTATTGACTCTTACATTCAAATTAAAGGAGTTAAAAAGGTATTTGCAACATCATTTCCTAAAAGTACAGATAAGCTAAAGAAGATATGAGCCAAAACTTGTGATAACTTAGTACCCTTAAGCTTAAAATTCTTAATAAATAAATCTGAATAAATCTATTTATTTCATCCATTCATTCCCTTAACGAAGGTTTACTGGGCATCTGCAATATGAGAAGCATTCTGGAACATGTAGTACTAAGGAAAATAGGACATACACATAGTAAGTTGTTATTATGGAATAGGTATAAATGAAGTAAATAAAATACAGGGGAAGGAAATGTACCTTAAATATGGGAGCATGATGGAAAGTTTCCTGGAGGAAGCTGATATTTGAGCTGAGGCTTAAACAGTGCATAACAATGATGAAATGTGCTGTAATGTTTAAGAAAAAAATTAAATTAAATACTCTAACAAGTGTGGAATGTAGTTTTTTAAGAAAACCTAAAATGTAGTGCAGGGAAAATCTAGTACTGTTTCATTAAACTCTAACCCAATAATATATTTGAGGACTCAGTAATATTGATCATAGAAACAATGCTTCTAAATTTATTTTCAGAAGTTATTTTCATGATTTTTAAATATTTAAACTGATAGTCAAGATTTCTAATTGCCTATAAAAATTACAGGAGGCATAATTGTTTGTCAAATTGAAATCAAAGAACAGACTTTGTATGTGAGAAATAGTCATCTTACAAATAAAAATAGCACATAGCATGGAGTACTTTAATTTTTCACAGGTTTTCAATTAAATAAGAATTAAAATTTTAGTTAGCTATGGTCATTGCCCTTATTATGGTGAACAGAGGTGCATTTTATTTATTGAGATAAATAAATTGTTGCTATTAGAACTTGTTTTATTGCCTCATTTACCACATCAACATTTTTTTTGAATTATGCTGTTTATTTTTCTTCAACAGAGCCTATGCCTATAAAACTATTTTTTTCTTTACACAGATACTACATAAATAAAATAAGTGTAAAATCTCTGAAAACAAAAACTGTACCTAGATATCACCAGTAATTACCTAGCTTTATGCTTAATTATATTATTAATTAATCATTTCTAACAGGTAGTGGGAACTGCTAATAACATACATGACCATTGGAAAGGAAAAGGAAGAAAGACCAGTCTCAAAATATTTCTCTCATCACTTCTCTCGGAACCTGCAGATTCTGTATTAGAGATGTCTCTCTTTGAGTCTGATAACTAAAACATCTTCTCTGACCAGGTCAGCTAAATTATAGTGCCTTGAGAAATCTGGGATAGGTCAATAGTCACATTCACATGTCCTTGAAAACGTTATCATAAGACCATTTTTTTCTTAGAAGCGGACAGGATTACACCAGAAAGTCATAAAATAATCTAGAATGCTTCTTGTAACCCTCACCCTAGATCCCTGCATGTAGGATGTAATCTAGTAACAATCCCAAAACTATCTATCACGTACAACCAATAGAAAACCCGATGAAGTAATTAGCTGGAGCTGTCCTTTTCTCTATTTTTTGATCCTTCCTCCTCTTGTGTTTATAAAATGCTAAGCTCCGCTGGCCCCTTTTTGAAAGCACTTCTTAGGACAACCTGACCTATACATCTCCCATTTGCAATCATCATATTAGTTCAATAAATTCTATGTTTTATATGTTGGGACTCAGTTTCTTTTAAGTCATTAAGTCTTAAAAGTGTTTAAGATTAAAATTAATATTCCAAACTTCAGCCTGTTTTCTTAACCACCATGTATTAAAAAAAAAAATATGTCTGGCACATTGTTGGAGCTCAAAACACGTTTATTAATTGAATGTATAAATATTATCAGGTTATACTTTATTTAGTAGAACACTTTTCTACAAGCAGAATCCAGATGTAAAAATAGCAAGAATTCAGTTGTAAGGGAAGTAGAAAAAGTTTAGTCAGGCTCACTCACCTTACATCTGTTACAAATGGGCAAGATTCAGTACATTCACTAGAAACAAGTTATAAAACTAGTGTAACTGCACATGTGTGCCCATTTACTGATTTAGCATGGTTGTAATTATGCAATGGCTGTCTTGTGGCCGTTATTGTATACTAAAGTTTAAAGGTAACTGTTCTTGAACCACTGGTCGGTAGAGCCTGGAAGGTCGGCTGAGCGGGAAGGATGGCAGAGCACAGAGGAACGGCAGACCATGGAGGGTCACTGGAGTAGAGCTTGAGCTCATGTCTGAGAATAAAGCATGTCTGTGAGGCTCACATCTTAAGAATAAAGCATGTCTACCTTGCATAAAGCTGCCAGCATCTTTTTTCAGTTACCTGACTCATGACATACACAGGAAGGGAAAGAAGGATCTGAGATACACCCTGACACCAGTTAAAACACAATGGGCTTACTTTACAAATTTGCCTAGGGTCATCCAACAAAAATTAGCCAATTCAAACAAAATTGCTTAACAGATTAACTGGATTTTTTAATTGCCCACACAAACTACCATTCTTTTTTTTCTTTTTTTCTTTTTTTAAGCACAAGTGAAAGAATTGTAATTTACATATATTGGAATTCCTAATTCTGCTTATAAATCTAAACATTAAAAAAGTTACCACAACCTAATATCATAGTTTTATTATTAACATTCTCTCAAACTTTTGGTGTTGAATTTTAAAATTGACTCTAATGGTAATATACCATTTATTTCTCTATTTAGAGATAGCTGACAAACATGGCCTTTATTTCGAAGAGTAGAGGGAATAATTAAGAAAAAAACTGCTATAATAAATGTACTTACCACTTCTCATGAAAATTATTCTAAGTAAACAAACAGAATTGACAATCTGATGGGGAGGAGTGGGAATAAAAGTATTTAGGAACACCACATATAACTGTTGTTACTATAACTATTGTTAATTTTATTATATGCACTAGCCAAAATAAAATAGCCTCAGTCTCATCCTGTGGAAATATCTCATTCTTCTTTTCTTTTTTCCCCACCTGCTGGTTCCTCTTACTGGAATGGTCGGTCCTCTCTCCAAATATGTTTAACTACTAACTGCTGTTGATTTCCTTCAGATTTAAATCTACTGTTGAACACAAATGCCACTCCATTCAAGAGAGAGAAAAAAAAAAAAAAAAAACACATTACTCCTCTAGTTTTATTAAAGAATTCCAATCTCTTCTCTCTGTTTCCATATGAGTATGGCATTGTGTAAATTTTTGCAAGTCATTCTTCTGTGTTGTAATAATTGAATAATTTTCTTTTCTTTCCAAAAGAACATAAAATGTTTAAAGGCAAGGCCATAGTTTATTCAATTTAGCATTCTAAATCCCTAACATTGTGCAGGCTCATACAACAAATATTTTTCTAATCAAATAAGGAATGATGCATAAATATGAGAGGTTATGATAAGTGCTTCTTCAGATATACAACCAGTGTTTTAGAGTGCAGAAGGAAAGAAAAAGAAAAAGAAAGGACATTTGATACTATTTCAATTCTTCAAACATTTGTCGAATGTTTACTGTGTGTCAGGCACTGTTTTGGTTAGCTTATTTACAACAAAGTTCTTCAAATGTATTTGTCTTGCACTTTTGGCAGTAACATAAAAATAAATAAGTAAACAATATTAAATATTTTTAAATGATCATGATAGATATCAAAGACATGGGAACTATATACAAATTGCTTACACATATGCTTCCCTCAAAATAAAAATTATTAGGGAATATATGAATGTACATATATATAAAATTTACAATGTTTGATTATTAAAATTCAATCCATTTTCCTTTTTACCCCCAAAGTAAGTCTTTACTATTAAATAAATAAAAGTGATTCTTAACTTTTAAGTAGTCTCAATGTTGATACTTTAAAAGTGTATGTGCACATTTCATATTTCAAATTAAAACTAATCATAGAATAAAGAAATTGGAAGGAAAGACTGGGTCCTCACATGTAAAAAAGGGAAGAGTAGGCAATGCATAGATATTTAAAATGGCAGAATTCCCTACTCAAACATGTAATCCAGTTTATGATCAAAAAGCTTTTACTTGGGATTTGAGGACAGCTGCAAGTACAATTCACACTACAGTACATGCGAGATATTTAAACAAACCTCAATTTTTAACGGTCATAGAAAAATTTTGAAAGTTGATCATTAAAAACAAACAACAACAAAAAAAGAAATTTTTAAAATAATTTAAAAGTGCTGGCAGGTTAAACCAGTTAGTTAGAGCACAGGCTTATACCACCAAGGTCACAGGTTAGGATACCCATACCGGCCAGCCACCAATAAATAAATAAATAAATAAATAAATAAATAAATAAATAAATAAATAAATAAATTTAAGACTTTGTAGTCTTAATATTTAATAAATTTAAGGCTTCAATAATTTTAAATACAAAGCATGATCCAAGAAAAACAAGAAATCCAGAGTCACTTGAGGAGAGCAAGCTAGGGAAACAGGAAATGAGACCAACGGTGAAAGTCAACATAAAGATTTTCATCTTTCACTTTGAGTGTGATTGCCACCATTTCAGAGCTGCGGACAGAGAAGTGACATGTTAGATGGGTAGAGCTGGCAACTTTGTGAAGAACAAACTTTGTGGGAAGGCATAGTAAAGTTGAGGAGCCCAGTCAAAATGTTGTTGAAATAAGGTAAGTGAGAGATTGCCCAGGTAATAGCAGATTAGGTGAAGATAAGTGTCTGGATTCACAATATATTTTGGAGGTAGTGCCCAAAATAATTTGCAAGTGGATTGGTTGTAGAGTGTGAGAAAAAGAGAGGATTTAAGAAATACTGCAAGATTATGGTCTTCAGAAATTAAAGGGATGGATGGAAGACTGCAGGAGGAAAGGGGGGAAAGGAATAACCAGGTGTTAATTTGTCTACATGTTAGGTTTGAGATGTTTACTAGTTATCCAAGTGGAGACATTAGAAAGGTAGAAAAGTATAATACTGTGATATTTATAGAAGAGCTCTGAGCTGGAGTTTGGGAATTAGTGGTATGAAATGGTATTTAATGCCGTAGAACTGAATAATGCCCCTGAGGAAGTATGAGAAAACAGTGAAGAGAAGAGGGGAAAGAGAATGAGAGAGAAGGGAGCAGGCGGAGAAGCAATGGAAAAGTCTGAGTAATGTTCCTTGGGGCACTTGGTGTTTGAATGTCAAGGAAACCAAAAAATTGGAGATTTGGAAATGTCAAATAGTTTATCTTAGTTCAAGTCACGTAAATGAGATTCATTCTGAAGTCTTTTTGTTTCTGAAGTTTTTATTCTTTCCTGCAGGTTCTTGAAAGTGGCTATGTATTACAATCATAGGCAGAACCAATTAAAAAATAATGAATTTTAAGCCTTTACTGTTTACCTTTCTGAGATTCTTAATGACTGTAATATGGAGCCAATTATTTATACTGTCAATAAGCTCATTCACCTGACTTACATAACAATTTGGCTTGGGAAATTAAGTTACATTTCAATTCTTATTAAAATTTCTCAGCAAATAAATATTGCATCTGTTTTGATCAAATGGCCATGAATATTCTAAAACAAAGGATATGTGTGAATCAAATAAGGACCAATATGATAAAAATAAGGATATATCTTTAGCATCTTAATTCATCATTGCCCTAGCATATTAACATTAGAATATTATGCTAGTGAAAATGTTTGTTTTGTTGTATAAAAGTGAAGTAAATCATAAACATTCACATATTAAAGCCCAGATGGATACAGCATACAATTTATTTTTTGTAAGAACTAATATTCTACATGAGGAATTTCCATTTTCCATTTGGGGCAGTAGAGCAATACAGACTGGTTTCATTCACTCAGCAATATGCATTTAAGATTCATTTTTTTTTTTTGGTAGCTTGAAAGCTTATTTCTTTAAATTGCTGAATAATATTCCATTGTATGGATATACCATAGTTGACATATTCATGAACATATCGAAGGACATCTTGTTCTGCTCCAATTTTTTGGCAATTATGAATAAAGCTTCTGTAAGCAGTCGTGTGCAGGTACAGGAGACCAAGCAGAAATGTGGACAAATATGGCAAACTCATTTGGCAACTGAAAAATTAAATGTAATAAGAAAATAGAAATGGACATTGGACTGGACAATGGGAATGCCTTTACTCAGTCTGATAAATACAATTCAGTGGAGTTCTTTGAGCCAAAGTGTAATTACAATATTTGTCTTAGTGTGTTTGTGTTGCTATAACAAAATATTCAAGATGTGATAATTTATAAACAGAAATTTATTTCTTACAGTTTGGGAGACTGGGAAGCCCAAGATGGAGGCATTGGAAGGATAAGTATCTCGTGAAGGCCCATTTTTCATAGATAGCACCATCTAGCTGTCTTCACGTGATGGAAGGGATGATGGAAGGGGAAAAGGGCCTCACTAGTACCCTCCAACCCTTTTATAAGGTCACTAATCACATTATCATATGGTTTATCATATTATCATTTATCATATTATCATTAATATTATCATATTAAGAGGCCTTACTTCTTAATACTATCACAGTAGCCTTTAAGTTGCAACATATGAATTTTGAGGGACACATTCAGACCATAACAGTATTTGATAAAAAAAAAAAAAGAAAAGTTAAAGGTAGAAAAGTAAAACCTTATTTTTATTTATTTATTTTTTTGTAGAAAAACTACAGACAACTCTCTTCAGAATTATGCTATATCAAATAAATAAATTAGTTTGTATGAGAAACGTGGGCTTAAGAGAAACCTTTTCAGGAGGTTTTGTTTTACTTTAATATAGGGGACTTTAGAGCATAACTTTAGGTTAACAGTTATAATTCATGATTGGAAAATTTTGTTATAGGAGTGAGTGGAAACAATTTCAGAATCCAATTTTTTAGTTAAGTAAACACGGTGCTTTAATTTTAGATATCCTTGGGTGCTAATGCTAAACATAACTTTTTTTTTTCTGACTATAAGCATAAAAATCCACTTCACCTAGGTATGGAATTTGAGTTTTCTCCACCGACAGTGATTTAAAATAACAGGATAGGTATTTTGTCTTAAAGCACTTAATTAATAACTGCAAACTACATATGTATAAATGTGTAAGTGATTATTCTTTCTTATGGTTATATATTCTGGGAGACATAGAAGGTAGGTTTTTAAAACTTATGTGCAAATTTATGCTATATTATGAAGTACATTCATACATATAATTTTAAAATGTGTCTTATTTATTCAGTTATAAATGTTACATATTCTTATTCTCATACCAAAACCAGAAAAAAACACTACAAAGAAGAGAATTAAAGACATATGTCCCTCATAAATATAGACACAAAGATCCTTAACAAAATATTAACAAATACATTTTAGCAACATATTAAATAATTCTGTATCATTATAATTGGGATTTATTTCACAATTGCAATGCTGGTTCAATATTTCAAAATCTCTGAGCATACTCATATTAAGAGACAAAAGAAAAAAAATGCGTAGTACTATCATTTGATGGGAAAAAATTTTGAGAAAATTTGAAACTCATTTATGTTAAAACTCTTAAGAAAATAGGAATAAAGGAGAACTTATTCAACTTCATAAAACTCATATACATAATTTTTCAGTTAAAATCCAACTTAATGATTTTAAAATGAATGTTTTCATCATTAAGATAGTAAATAAGACAAAATAAGGAACAAGGTAATGGTGTCCATTAGCATCACTGCTACTTAACATGTATTGGACATTCTAGCCAGCACAAGAGAAAGAAAAAAAAAATACAATTTGGAATGGAATAAATAAAAATTGTTCATATTTGTAAATGACATGTGGTCTACATGGAAAATCCTAAAGAATCTACCAAAAATCCTGCTATGCCTAATAACTGATTTCAGCAAAGTCACATGATACAAAGCCAACAAGTAAAAATCAATTGCTTTTCTGTATACCAGTGACAGACACAGGAATCTGAAATTAAAAACAAAATACCATACCATTTATAGTTACTCAGAAATGAAATATGTAGGCGTAAATCTAATAAAACATGTATACGATTTGTATGCCGAAAACTACAAAACATTGATAAAATCCGTTTTAGAAAAAAGATCTAAATGTATGTGACATATCAGGCCTGTGAATTGGAAGTCTCAATATACTAAAGATGTCAACTATCCCCAAATTTATACACATTTAAAAACATTGTTAAAAAATTGTGGCATATTTTTTTGTAGATACACAAAATTATTTTGATTTTTATATTTAAAATGAAATGGGACAGCAAAAACAATTTTATAAAAGAAGAATAGAGAGAGGAACCGCCGCCTCTGATTTCAAGACTTATTATATAGCTACGCTAATCAAGACCGTGGTATTAGACAGACACAGATAAATGGAATACACAAATACACCAAAATGATTTTGAAAAGGTTTAAAAACAATTCAATGAAAAATGCTAAAGAAATTAAATTAATTAATTAATTTAATAATTAAAGTGAATCTTAACCTACACCTCACAACTTGTACAAAAATTAACTTGTAGTAGATCACAGAACTAACTATAAAACAAAATAACATATACAACCTTAGAAAATAGTATAGGAGAAAATTGGGGGGAATTAGAGCCTGGTGACGAGTTCTTAGACATGACATCAAAAGCATGTTCACAAAAGAATAAATTGGTATATTAGACTTCATCAAAATAAAAAAAAAGAGATTACTTTGCTAAAGACCATGTTAAGATAATACAAGTTACACAAAGGGAAACATATTTCCAAGCCACAGAGCTGAGAAAGAACTAATAGCTAGAAATGCAAACAGTTCTCAAAAGTCAACAGTAAAATTAATAATAATAATAATAATAATAATAATAATAATAAATTTAGAAAACTGGTAAAAAGATACATTTTGCCAATTCACAGAAGAGAACATATGAAAACACACATGAAGAGATGTTGAACTTCATTAGCCATTAGAGAAAAAGACCACACACACACACACACACACACACACAAAAACTAATACAAAAAACAGGGACAACACTAAATACTGGCAAGAGTACAGAGAAACTAGTTCTCTCATATATTGCTTGTGGGAATGTAAAGTGATACAGCACTGAAAAACACTTAGGCTGTCTGGAAAACATACACTTACCTATAACCCAGCAGTTACAGTCCTGGTAATTTTCCCCAAAGAAATAAAACCTTGTGTCTCCACAAAATAATATACACTAATTTTTATAGTAATCTTTTTCATAAGAGCCAAACGCAAGAAACACTCAAAATGTCCTAAAGTAGGTGAATGATTACACAGTCTATAGTATATCTATTCCATGAAATACTACTCAGCAAAAAGGGGGAATGAACTATTATTACATGCAGCAACTTGGATGGATCTCAAGAACATTATGCTGAATGCAAAAAAAAAAAAAAAAAATCTGAAAACATGACACATTGTATGATTTCTTCTATAGGACATTCTCAAAATGACACAATTATAGAGATGACAAATAAATTAAATGTGCAAAGTATAACAGATAAACAGGGGTTGGGGATAAAGAAGGGAATGAATATAAAGTGGCAGTAAGAAAGTGAACTTTGTGGTGATGGAATAGTTACGCATCTTGCCTGAGGTAGTGCTTTCAAGAATCTACACACATGATAAACTGAATTGAACTCTACACACACTTGTTACCAATGTCAACTTTCTAATTTTGATATTATATTCTAGTTATGTAAGATATAACCATAGGGGGAAACAGGATGAAAGATAAATGGGACTCCACTATTTTTGCAACTTCCAGTGAAACTAAAATAATTTCTAAATAAAAAATAAAACACAAAACAAAAACAAAAACAAAAACAAAAAAAAAAAAAGAGAAGAAGAAAAAACATATCTATGGGTGATAAATATTATAGAATATTGTGGAAGGGCCTTATGTGTACAGTAAGAACTGAACACCAGGTACTTGGGCTTAGTGTACTGGATTGGCCTAGGTTCTGCTTTTCCATAATTAAATAGCTTAACACAGAAAAGAACTAGCAGACAAGTGGATAGGAATGAAATCTCCTAAAATTCAATGTATATCATTCCAGGCCTGTCAGTGGATTCAACACTCTGTAGTGATTGAAAATAACTAGTTAGAGTGACAGAGGCAGACAAAGTTTATTCTTCTAACATGGACATGTGGGGCCAAGACCGTGGCACACTCGGTAAAGTGTGGCGCTGGGAGCACGGCGATGCTCCCGCCGCGGGTTCGGATCCTATATGGGAATGGCCGGTGCACTCATTGGCTGAGTGCCGGTCACGAAAAAGACAAAAAAAATAAAATAAAATAAAATAAATAAATAAAAAATAAATTTAAAAAAAATTGGGTCGTTTTTAAAAAATAAATAAATAAATAAATATAAAATAAAATAAAATGGACATGTGGACCAATGGAACAGAATAGAGAACCCAGAAATCAACCCACGTATTTATAGCCAACTGAACTTTGGCAAGGGCACCAAAAACATACATTGGGGAAAAGATTGCCTCTTCAATAAATGGTGTTGGGAAAACTGGATATCCATATGTAGAAGAATAAAACTTAATCTGTACCTATCACCATACACCAAAATTAACTCAAACTGGATTACAGACTTAAATATAAGACCTGAAACTTTAAAACTACTAAAAGAAAAGATATGGAAAACTCTCCAGGAGGTAAAAATGGGGGAAGCCTTTATGAAAAACATCCCAAAAGCAAAATCAACAAAATAAACAAATGAGATTACACCAAACTAAAAAGCTCCTGCACAGCAAAGGAAATAATCAACAGAGTGAAAAGACAACCTACAGAATGGGAGAAAATATTTGCAAACTACGCATTTCTTTTTATATCCAGAATATACAAAGAACTCAAACAACTTTACAGTAAAAACCACAATCAATTAAAAAAATGGGCAAATGAGCTGAATACATATTTCTCAAAGAGGACATCCAAATGGTCAGCAGGTATATTAAAAAAAATGCTGTCACTACTTATCAGGGAAATGCAAATCAAAACCACTTAGAGATATCATCTCACCCCAGTCAGACTGGCTATTATAACAAAGAGAATAACAAATGCTGGCAAGATTATGGAGAAAGGGGAACACTTTTGTACTGTTGGTGGGACTGTAAATTAGTACATCCATTATGGAGAGCAGTAAGGAGGTTCCTCAAAAACGTACAGATAGAACTACCATACGATCCAGCAATCCCACTCTTATGGATATATCCAGAGGACTGGAAATCATCATGTCAAAGGGATACCTGCACTCAAGGCAATGGAACCAACCTATATGTCCACCAGTGGATGACTGGATAAGGAAATTGAGGTACATTATACACAACGGAATACTAGTCAGCCATAAAAAGAATGAAATTCTGCCGTTTGCAGCAACATGGATGAGCCTGGAGAAAATTATCCCAAGTGAAACAACCCAGGTACAGAAAGAGAAATACCTCATATTCTCACTCATAACTGGGAGCTAAATCCATAAACAAACAAATAAACAAGAGAGATGAGAGAGAGAGAGAGAGAGAAGGAAAGAAACAACAATCAGAGTAACACACTGAACTTTAAGAAAGAGAGGAAAGAACCATGGTTACTAGAGGAGGAAAAGGGGAGGGGTGGGGGAGAGGGTGGGGGTTAATGAGGAATTGGTTAACAGACGCAAAGAATGATTATGTATTATAATGATGAATAAGCTAGCTATCACACATTGTACAGAACTATTGAAAATCAAGGTTGTACCCCACCTGCATGTATGTTATCTTAAAAAAAAAAAAGTTTATGTAGTGTTAAATCATGCAGAATACTTTAACATAAAAGATTATGCTGATTTTTTAACATTAATTTACTTTTAACTGGAATGAAATAAATTCAAACTGACAGAGAAACTAAAATGGTGTACCTCATTGTCCAAATGGAAGTTGAACAAATTATAAGCAATCCATCAAAGCTGAGTCTTTAAAGACTGTATCATATTCATCGTTATATACTAGGGATCTTCAGAAAGCTCATGGTAAGGTTCATATTACATTTTCATTCCACTTTTCCACAAGCTTTTTGAAGTATCTTCCTCATATTTGTTCTTTTTTCTTTTATTAGAAAAAATACACAAAAGAAAAAATAATCTGGCTTCTACCGTGTAACTCCACGAAATATTATGTATTATATGTAATATGAAACCAATTTTTTGATCATTAAATACTGCATAGATAAGGGGAAAAAATCACCCATTTTAGTCTCACTTCCTGAATACAGTTTTTAAAAATGAATTAGTTTTAAACCATAAAATATTCAAACACCTGGAAATTTTAAGTCGAATGTAGATCTTCCTTTCTAGATAAAATGGTTTCTGTATGATAGTTCCCTTTTTTCACCATTTTTTATACTATTTTAAGAGAATCACCTTACTGCATCACACTATCATCTAAAGAGATTATTTATGACTAGCCGTACAAGTTAGAACAACTTTATTTTTCAACTCACAATGATTAAGTCATCTTTTCTTTTGTGAATGTCTTTGCAAATTTTTATATCTTGCACTATGCCATTCTAATTCCTACATTTATTCCATACATTCATTCCATCTAGAGCAGTTGCTCCACAGGGTTGTCCTGTTTTTGTATTAAAGTGTGACTTTTAGTTTCTATAACTTCATTGTAGAAACTCTTTGTCAAATCCTAGTTTATTCTCTTATTATACCTGTAACTACAAGTGGAACTATTAAACAAGACTTGATTTTGGGCTTGAAAATGGGCTGGAACTGTCAAACAAGAGAAATGGCAAGATTAGTTGTTTTTTTTTATTGTTGTTTTTTGTTTTGTTTTGTTTTTTGTTTTTAACCAATACAGGGGGCCTTAGAATCACATTTGGGTAAATAAGGTTATAGCATAGTTTCTATTATACCAGTTAGAAAATACCTGTCCTGGATAAACTCAGCAAAGAAGATACTTTATAAAAATTCTAAAAATTGCCATAAAGTGACTGAAGAAACAACACTGTTTTTGTAGTCCTAGTTCTTTCTTTATACATTTCTAATACCTCACCAACAAAGCCATTACAAATAGGTTAGCTCTATTGCTGTCAAGGTTTTCTTAAGCACCCCTTTTATGGGGGATCTTTGGTAGCTGTTAGTCACAGTGCCTGTATTTTTCAGAATTAGAGTGGTAGGTGTCAATCATAGGCTTTCTTCTTTCTGTGGCTATCACAAGTATAATTTAAGTCCATTGTAATACTGAGTGGCAAATGCATACCCTATCTTGTGGCATCTTATTAGAATATAATTCATTTTTTTTATTTTTGCTAACAGATGAGGTAAACTTGTGGTTATTAGTATTTCTGTCTTTAAAAGATGCTTCTTCCGATAGTAATTACTCACTCTGAGAGAGTACATGGGAATATTTTCTATTTAATCTTTATGTTACATATTTACTTTATTTGATAAAAAGTACTAGTCTGCAAACATGTAATCACAGAATCAGAAAAAAAATCAATATTTGATACTCTATGTGATGATGCATATATGCCTACAACTTAGATCATAATTTTGCTTGCCAAGAATATTAAAGATTAATAACAATAATTACTATTTTGTTCAGTAATGTGGAGATTTTTAACTATGATGATTATAGTTTAGCTTTCAAAATATTGTTGTAGGATAGGAGAGTAATCAATCTATAGTTTTGTATACCTAGTTGACAACCTTTTAGGGTAGATTTAGGAAAAAATATATGCATCCTTACTTTCTCCTGAATCAGTGCATCTGATCAGAGGAACAGACTTTCCTCAAGAATGACTGTAATTTCACATACAGTATGTGAGGGAATATGTTTTTCTGAGAAAGTTTTCAAGGAGACATTGGTGCCTCGGCTTGCCATAGGGAGAAGCCATGGGGAGATACACCTTCTGCAAATGGAAAAGATTGAATAATGAGAGTTCAGTTGCTAAACAATGGTAACATCAGGGAAATATCTACAATTAATTTTTGGAATCACATAAATAGCTGATTTTTATACTTTTAATTTCATCTGGAAGACAATTTTTCTGCAGATTCTAAGATAAATAGAGTTTCTTGTAATTGCATGTTAATAACTAAATAACATCACTATGTCATGCTATTCTGGAGAAGTAAAGTTAATACAAGTTTTAACTCAAATATTTGTGAGAAGCTCACCAGTTGCAAAGTATATTATATATTAGTTGATTTTGTTGAGAGTTCAGACATCATAATCCTCTACACCATAGAGAAAAACTGGTAGCAAAAGCCATGAATTGTCTCCAGATGCACTATTTTTGTTTTTGGCTTCTGGTATAATGCTTTAAAGGCAGTGTATCTAGGCATTTTTATGCTTGATTGCAGTATAAGTAGCACACACTGTCTTACACCTTTCTTACATAACATGTTTTTAATAACTGTGTGTGTGTGTGTGTGTGTGTGTGTGTGTGTGTGTGTGTGTGTGTGTGTATTGAGGAAATCTTTGTTTGCTTATGTGCTTAGAGAGATGGTTTTCAAACTGTGTTCTTTCAAGCCATGGTGGATTCCACGAAGTGGTTTATGGAGGCTGCAGAAAATGGGGAAGATGGCTGTTCTCACTTTTCCTGCATTCTATACTAGGCTTTTTTTTTTTTTTTTTTTTTAATGAAAGTTTCCTTGAAGAAAGATTTTAATTTCTAGATAAACATTTGATATCCTCTTTCCACGGAGAGGACTTTAGAATTTTTTTTCTTTTTTCTTGATGGAGACAAATCTTATTTGAAGACAAAGACAGAATTAACCTTTTCTTCTAAGAAAGTCAGTTGCTTTCAATGACACTTCTTTTCTTGTCCTTTATTTTAACAGAGAAGGATAATAATTGTTTGCATGTTATCTATAATTACATATTTTCATAACAAAATAAGATGAATTTTTTAGTTATTTCAGGTTCATGAGATTTTGGTAGAAGCTAGCACATTTCTTAGTTCCCTCATTTCCCATTTATGAGACTCTGTATTTCAAGCTAATCATAAAGCAATAAGCAACAAGGCAGTCTAGAAAGAAAATATTATGAACTATAAAATCCAATTAACAAAAATTCTACATTTGTAATTCCTATTTCTAGATAATGCAGCTCAATTCATCTTAAATGTTATTGTCCATAATAAGGGTGCATTTTTGTTTAAAATGGAGATACCCAGACCTCACGCTCAGACATAATAATGTAGTAAGTGCTCTGAATCTGCATTTTTAACAACCACCATAGTTGGTTCTACATCAGAAGTTTCATAGACCACATTTAGAGAAAGACAGATGATAGTCATAATCACTTCTTCATTGTTATACTTTCCTTCAACTGTTTTTTTTTTTTTTTTTTTAATTTTATTTTGTCGATATACATTGTGGCTGATTATTGCTCCCCATCACCAAAACCTCCCTCCCTTCTCCCTCCCCCCTCCCCCCAACAACGTCCTTTCTGTCCTTTCTGTTTGCTTGTCGTATCAACTTCAAGTAATTGTGGTTGTTATATCTTCTCCCCCCCCCCCCCCGGTTTGTGTGTGTGTGTGTGTGTGTGTGTGTGTGTGTGTGTGTGAATTTATATATTAATTTTTAGCTCCCACCAATAAGTGAGAACTTGTTTCACTTGAAACAAGTCAGGCACAGAAAGAGAAATACCACATAACAATGAAGAAGTGATCAATTCACAGGTTCATTTTATCTCATAAGCTGCAAGTGTGATTACATATGGAAAGCATCAATTTACTGTCCAATATGTAGTAGCTGCTTTGCAAGTGGCTGTATCTATACTCTTTCCCTGAGGGATCATGACTGAAGGAAAAATTGCAATGTCGCTAGTGTCCTAGGTTGAGTGTCTATAATTCCTGTTTTTTTGTTAGCGATCACATTTAAAAATATAAGGGAAATAGATCTAATGAAAAACTGTACATACAAATAATTGTTGGGAATTATTCCATATGTTTTTAAGGAAAGGAAATTTGATAAGCAATTTTCAGTGGAACATTATATTTAGGAGATCCTGAAATATAGAAAGGGATATAGCTTATTACCCTTTTTAAAAATTATTTCAAGAAGGATATTATTTGAATTATTTCTGTGAAGCTTTATAATATTCTCCAAATGCTTTTCTGTAATTATGAACTGTGCTTTAGAAATATACCCTCTTTTTTGCTGTACAACCCCCCCAGAATAATCAGCAATGTGTCAAGTTATTTAGGCATCTACCATTATAACTTTTCTCATGTAATTAATTCTCATCTCTGGGATACCATGGATAAAAATGTTGTTCTGATTTTCTCAATGACTGAGCTTACTTAAGAGCTACTAATCTTCAAAAGTCTTTACTGCAAAAAATTTTATGCTTGGTTTCCAGTGTACTTAACCATTATTAAATAAGTAAAAACTATTCCTAAAGGATCATGTGTGAGTTATTTAAAGCTGATATTGTGCTAAATATATCTAAGATAAAAAGTATTGTATATTTATTCAACAAATAAATTCATAAAAACTTATTCCATAATTCTAATTCTAATCACTTTATAGATATTATTATGATTTGCCTTATTATATTTTGCTGAGAATTTTTCAAGAAGTAATACTAAGCCAAAGTGGTCCAGGTAGAAATTTGTAAAAGTGACTCTTGCATCATGAGAAGACTAGTCTTTGTCAATGTTATTCATAAATTATAATTAAGTTATTGTTGTAATTTAACTCTTTTCATTTGAGGTCATGGGGATGAAATGAGGTTTGGAAAATTGGTTCCAATTCTATTTAGTAGGATATGATTTTATTTATTTTGTGAAGACTTTTATCTGTTTTTCTAATTATCTGATTTTCTATTACTGAATATTTTGAACATGCTTTATGTTTGGAGGAGAACAGAAAGATGAACAAAAATAACAAAACATCATACGAAGCCAAAAATGTCAATTCCTCATATATTTTGGTGGTTATACAATTTAAAAATACTTTTCTGTTTTTATACATGTAAATATAAATGTATTTACAAAGTCAGTATTTTTTTAAAAAAACACAGTGAATTATGAAGCTGCTAATCATTTTATTTTAGATTTTTTGTTTATTTTATTTTAAAATATAAATTTAAAATAGCTATTTAGGTATGTAAACAGAAAATAGAATAAACTTTGCAATTTTTTCTAGAAAATTGTAATAAATTAAGCAAATAAAAACATAATGTTTTTGTTGCATTTGATTTCTTCCTCAGTGACTCACCACTGTGATATATACACATTTCTTTTATTGATGGCTTAAATCAACTAAATTCATATTAGTAAACCCTATAAAAACAAATAAAAGCAAAAAATATATAAATACACAGCTTGATGATAAATTTTATTAGGCCTGCCCAATTTGTGTTCATTTTTATATACAGTGAGTCATTTACCTTACTCTGACACACATTAGGCAGTTAAATATTGGTTCAGGGCCGATCCCGTGGCGCACTCGGTAGAGTGCTGCGCTGGGAGCGCAGCGACGCTCCGGCCGCAGGTTCGGATCCTATATAGGAATGACTGGTGCACTTACTGGCTGAGTGCCGGTCACGAAAAAACGACAAATAAATAAATAAATAAATAAATAAATATTGGTTCAATTGAATTACAATAATCAAAATACACTTTTAGTTGATTCTATCAGAAAAAAAAATACATGTGTTTAATGAAATTTGATATACAAAACTGGAATGTTAAAATCTTAGAATTATTATAATTTTGGGGGCAATAACACTACCCGACTACAAATTATACTTCAAAGCTAAAGTAACCAAACCAGCATGGTCCTGACATAAAAATAGACATTCAGACTAATGGAGCATAATAGAGAACCCAGAAATCACCCCTCAGGCTTACAGCCATTTGATATTTAACAAAGGGAACAAAAAAATACATTGGGGAAAAGACTGCCTCTTCAATAAATGGTGCTGGGAAACTTGTATGTCCATATGTAGAAAAACGAAACTAGACATGCACCTCTCACCATACACTAAAATCAACTCAAAAAGGATTAAAGACTTAAGTATAAGACCTGAAACTAAAATTACTAAGGGAAAATATAGGTGAAACACTTCAGGAACTAGGTCTGGGCAAAGACTTTATGAATATGAAACCGAAAGCACAAGCAACAAAACAAAAAATAAACAAATGGGACTATATCAAACTAAAAAGCTTCTGCACAGCAAAGGAAACAATCAAGAGAGTAAAATAACAACCTATAGAGTGGGAGAAAATTTTTGCTAACTATGCATCCAACAAGGGATTAACATCCATAAATACAAGGAACTCAAACAGTTATACCGTAAAAAAATAAAAATAATAATAAATAAATAAATAATAACCCAATTAAAAACTGGGCAAAAGAACTGAATAGACATTTTTCAAAGGAAGACATACAAATGGCCAACAGGTACATGGAAAAATGCTCAACATCACTAATCATCAGGGAAATGCAAATTAAAACAACATTGAAATATCATCTCACTCCAGTTAGACTGGCTATAATTAAAAAGAATGAGAATAACAAATGCTGGTAAGGATGCAGAGAGAAGGGAATACTCCTACACTGTTGGTGGGACTGTAAATTAGTACCCACCAAGGAAAACAGTATGGAAGTTTCTCAAACAATTACAGACAGATCCTCCAGATGATCCAGCAATCCCACCTCTGGGTATTTACCCAAAGGAATGGAAATCATCATGTCGAAGGGATACCTGCATTCCCTTGTTCATTGCAGCTTGGTTCACAATAGCCCAGATAAGGAACCATCCTAAATGCCCATCAATGGATGATTGGATAAGGAAACTGTGGTATATATACACCATGGAACACCACTCTGCCATAATAAAAAATGGAATTCTCCCATTTGCAACAACATGGATGAGCCTGGAGAAATTTATGTTGAGTGAAGTAAACAAAGCACAGAGGGATAAATATTGTATGTGCTCTCTCATAAGTGAGAGCTAAGAGATAAAGAAGACAGGAAAGAGGGACACAGTGGTGTGTTGAACTTGCAGAGGAAGAAAACATACCTAAGGATACAAAGTGGAGTGAGGAAAGGGGGATGCGAAGGGAGGTTGGGGATAATTGAGGAGATAATTGAGTGAGGGACATGAGGTATAATCACAAATTGTGGTAATGGACATGTCGTCCATATGGATCTGGCCATCATGTCTTAGGCACAAGTGGTGACAATTTGCTTTGTACCCCATGAATATTCATAACCAATAAAAACAAAACAAAACATCAAAAAAAGTTACTATAATTTCTTTCCTTTCATAACCCACGTTCCAATTCATTAGTAATAGCAAATACTTTGTGCCACACTTTTCAAACATATCAAGAATTAGCACTTCCCAGCAGTTTTGCTGCTGTCACTCTGATCCCAGCATCTTCATTTCTTATGCATTTTATTCCAATAGCTACCTAAGAGTCCTCTTTGTTATTATGCTTGGCCCTTTATGTTTTTTCGGCAACCGATATTTATACAGATAGTTCTAAATGCACAGTATGTTAAGTTGTTGAATGAAATACTCCAAAAGGCTATGATCTTATTTTTAATATTTTTTAAATTTGAATCAATTCCCAGGCACTAAATAATTTTTTTCTTCCTCTTTCATCCCATATACCATCATTTTGCTTTAGAAGATGAAAAATATTTCTTCCTTATTTGTTATTTTTTTCAGCAAAATAATATCACCACAGACTTAGCAGTTTAAAACAACACCCATTTAACATTTCACGGTCTGTTAATTGGGAGTCCGAGCTTGACCTAGCTCAGTTCTATTCTTCAGGGTCTTGCAAGGCTGCAAACTAGGTGTCAACTGGGATAGCAGTTTCACCAAGACTTGACTCTGGAAGGATTTGCTTTGAAACTCATGTGGTTGTTTGCAGAAATCAGTTCTTTGCAGCCTGTAGGTTGGAAGGCCAAAGTTTCTTGCTAGGTGTCTGCCAGTGCTGCCCTCATTTCCTTGCTGGTTATTGTCTGGAGGCTGCCCTCAGTTTTTTGCCACATGGACATCCCCCAAAATGGCTACTTGCTTCATCAAAGCCAACAAGGGAGAAAGTCTTCTAGCAGGATAGGTATCACAACTTTCTGCAACGTAATTGGAGAAGTGACATCCAATCACCTTTGTATTATTCTGTAGATAAAGTAAGTCATTGTTTCTCCCCACACACATGACTCCATAAGGGAGTACATACCAGGAGTTAGGGATCAAGGAACCCTCCTTGGACTGTGTCTGCGACAGTGTCTTTGCACCTGTTATTATTCTATCTTCCCTGAAAAAATTTTTTCAGGTATCAACCTGACCCTCTTCTCAATTTGTTAAAGTCTGTGCTCAAATGCCAATTTATAGAAAAAGTCTTATTTGCCCCCACATATAAAGAGTACCCTGCAGACAGTTTTTATAACCTTACATTGTTTTAGCCTTTTATTCATAATGGTTATCAACACCAGACATGTAATACCTGTTTCACCTCTCTAGCTATAAACTCCCTTAAGGCAGGTATTCTTTATGTCTTATTTTCAGATATATCTCCACCTTCTACAAACATGCTAGGACCAGAAAAGGAAGGTTTTTAAAAATTAGGAAGGTTTTTCCTTAAACTAAAAATGTATACTTATTGCTCAATATATAATAACACTTACAATGCCTTATCATATCTCACTGTGCAATAATAGCCACTAGCTATATGTGACTATTTATTTTAGATTAGTTAAAATTAAATACATTTTAAATATTAGTTTCTCGGTTTTACTAGATCCATTTCAAGATCAATAGCCATATAGGCCTAGTGGTTATCATAATAGAAAGCACAGATATTGAGTAACTTCATCATCACTGCAGAAAGTAAAATCGATCTGCCCTACTTTATATATTTACCTGTATTTTTCTCCCTATCAGGTTTTGAACTTCCATAGAGAATAGTCTGTCTTAATCATCTTTATATCTTAGGTGTTTATTCCAGTATAGTCTAGAAGATCTTATAGAAAACTTTGTTGATGAATAGATTTTTGAATGAATGAATAAAAACACACTTCAATGCCCCAAAGGAAATTATCCCAAATAATGCAATGAATTATTTAATCAACACATATAAATGTTCTGTTTCTTCCTCATGAAGTGAGTTTTATTTTTAAAAATTGCAAGCAATCATGAATTTTATTTCAGGGACAGGAAAGTTTCATGAAAACTTATGAAATATGTTACTGTAACCATAGGCAGAAGGAAATGCATAGCATTAATTTTCCAAACACTATATATTTTTGTTCTCTTTTAAGAGACCACAGTGATATACCAAATCATGCCTGCAGACTGGCAGATCACAGTAGCACTAGGCTTGTTTCATCTTGTTCTGTGTCCCTTGAAGCTCATCATAAAATCAGTAGGATTCATCTGTTCAAAACATAGATCAAGACAGAAAGCATTCCCTTCATTTTTGAGAAGAATAAAAATTTTCTGACAAAGGACAAGCTGTTAATTTTTTAAAATATAGACCATTGTATTGGGAGTGTACATTGCATTTGGAATAAAAAGGTTATAATAGGTAATATGAAAACTATGATTGAAAGAATGCTTAAAAACTAACACATCTATCATACAAATATACAATACACTGTGTGTCATATACTTATAGTACTACAATTATCTGTCAATTAAATCTTATCTATATTACTTATAATGGCAGAATATGGTACTGATTCCACTTATATATATCTTAATCATCATTTCCATATCTAGGACTTAACTATGAATTTCTAGAAATTAAGCTTTATTCTTCTATTCATGTGATGAGTAAAGGCTGGCTGATAACATGTTCCCAATATCTCAGGTCCCAAACTATGAGAATCCTTATTGAGATAAGTTCCCTCAACACCCATTTAGAAACAAGCAAGGTAATGAGCATATAAAGATACAAATGCAGTTTAAAACTTTGAATTAACAGCAGGAGAATTTATGGAAACAAATATAGTCTATGATGATAATTACAGTGGAGGGAAGATAAAGCACCTGGTTTGGCATCTTTGCAATCTCATCATCTATGAGAATTGTACATCTCTCACAGAAGACATTGAAACATGATATTTTTTATGTCTATTTATGTTTAAACCCTAATATGTTTCTTTAAGAAAGGGCTCTGCAGTGTTGCAAATGATATCCATGGATGGAAACTAAAATTTCTAAAATTTAACCTTTTTTTATAATGAATAAAAAAAACAATTATTACCTGACATACAAGAAAAAAGAAAAGACATAAAATACAATGCTACCTAGTAAACTCATGTACTATTGCATACAGAGAACTACACAATACTCACCTCAGTGCTTCCTTGCACAATAAAAGGGTGGTGGGGAAGAATCCATAGTCCAGACCCTCTTTAAGAATGAGGTAAGTTATATTTATAACTTGCATAACATTTCATTTATGTTATAAATTTTCTTTAGCTTTATTCAATAAGTAATCTGTATCAGGCTTCCACATTAGTAAAACTCACAGGATTTTTTCCCAGTGGGAGTTTTCGCATAATTTTTGGAGTAAATATTAAAATTGAGAACTTTCCTGTATTTTCCCAACTACTAGGGTTTCAATCCAGTATGAGTTCTTATATTCACAAGGTCTGCCTCCAGTGTGTATCATGAGTATTTGAATAGATATGAGAGAATGGAACTTATTCCCACTTTCCTTTCATTCACAGGGTTTTTCTCCAGAATGAGTTCTTTCATGTCTCATATACTGAGATTTTATAGTCTTTGAGTGTAAAGTTGAGTTTTCATTCAATATTTGTGTAATCTAGCAAATAAAGTTTCTTTAATAATACACTTGTTATTGTCAGCAGATTTACTTAAAAAGCACACATAAAGTATAAAGAATTTCAGAACTACAAGTATCCACATAGTTTTGTTGTACTGCATAGTAATATAAAATGCCCCCGATTATATCCTTTAGGCTAGTAAATCAATCATGTTTTTTCTTAGAAGATGGAAATCTCTTCTCAGAATACTTGATGACAGGTTTTTATATTTTCCATTAAAGGTTTCAGTAACACTTTATTAGAAAAAAATTAAAATGCTTTAATTATTTATAAGAAAATTTGTCAGAAGGAATGTTTGCAAAAATAACTTCAATAAAGCCATACAGAATAAATTTTTTTTTCTTAATCTGAGAAAATGCTATATTCATCTATGTTTAAAAGCTGAAGCAAGTGCATTGGATGTCAAGTATCTCTAAGTCAATTTCTCATTTTGCTTTGCATTTCTGCAGAGCTGATCTGAGCGTAGACATGTTTTGAAATCAATGGGCGGTTGTCAGTTGGATTAGCTAAGTACCATCAATAAGCATGACTAGAATTTGGTCCTTTGTGTCATTTTCATTATGTTTTCTTCTCTTGTAAATTAATAAAACAGGAAAAACTTAGTCAGCAGAGTAATTTAATCCTCTTTTTAAGGATATTCAACTTTTTAATTTCAATTTATATACAGAATTAATGTTTCACAGATTTCCTTGATCACTTGATTTTGATATCCGACCTATACACAACACTAGCTGTTTTCTTATATACTTTATTTTTCTTTATAACATTTAGCACTACTTGATTTTATAGTACAATATGTTTATTTATATTTTTGAATTTTTTTTGTTTTGCATATGGCTATAACTCCAGACTTTGAACCTTTTTTATCTCAAGTAAGTGTAAGTGCTCAAGCTATATGATAAAATATTCTAATTAATTTAAATGTACCTAACATCCACAACCAATCAGCTATTTTGATAAAATCGCTCAATACTCTGTTTGAAGTATCTACTGGCAATGAGAAAAAATAGTCTGTAATCAAGGAGATATTCTCATTATTCTAGACACACTCAACAAGCAACAAATGAAAAAATGACAGAAAACCGTTCCAGGTTTTTTGGAAACTGTTGCTATTGATATAGGAATTAGCAATCTTAACATCCAATTTCAACTTCTGATCTTTTATTTACAGTTAAAAAATATGCTGTTGATTTTTCCAGCAGATGGAGAGGGGTCCTGTGAATAGATGAAGCAACGTTTTCTCACTCTTTGTTTATGATGCCAAAGGAGCGGAAGAAACATATCTCACCTTGGGCACCAGAAACAGCATCACTTTATGCAGAAACAGCATCAAAATAGAATACCCAGCTTGCCTTCTCCACTATATACTATGGACATTGTAGACTATCCTCAAAGCTATGAAACAAAGCTAATAAACATGTAGATAACCCTGCAACAACTTCTTCACATGGAAATATCCCATTAATTTTCCAGTTTCTGAGTACATATTATTGACAGCTGCAATCTCCCCACTATCATTCATTAAATTTATCTGAATATGCATATTGCACTTACTGCCACACTTTTGAGGAATGTCTGTATTCTAATTTATATTGATTTGTATGATGAGTATACACTACTAAATCTATTTGTGAAATGAATACTATTACAATGTATTAATTTGAGAATTTTTAGTTTTGAATTATTCAAAATTATTCTTGAAGATCTATGACAAATAACACATATTCCAGGTTCTTAGGATAAATGAAATAATTAACAAGTGAATGAGATTGCCATTTGCTTTACTATGTTTTCAATTGTGCAGGTGCTAATTTAATAACCCAAATAACCACATGGAAAAGTTATTGAGAACTTTTTCCATATTTCAGAAATGAGGACATTATCTTTTAACAGTGATAACTGAGTTATCAAGTAATTTCTCAGGAAAAAGCTTTTTAGAATGCCAAAGTTCTAGGAATCTCTTTAACCATTTTTGATATAGATAATAAACAATAATATCCAAAAAAACCTTAGGCATTTCTATGAACATGGATTATGTCTTCAAACTCCACTACTTAAAAAATGGAACTAAATAAAGGGCAAAGCAATAGTCATCAATTAGTGGCCAAAACAAAACAATAACAAACATCTCTTTAAAGGGACAGTATCCCAGTAAGGTAGTTACTGTGAGCTGCTGAGCTCCAACCCAGAGGCACAAGAAAGCCCTGGTCAGATGATCTATTTTGTTGACTCCTGCAACATCCAGCATATCACTTTTGCTCTTTTAGCCCTTCAAAAACTTTTTAACTTTTTGATAATTCCGTTTATTAAATCCTATGTCTGAAATATTTGTTTGATCCTTTACTTGACCCAGGCTAACACAAATGTTCACATACTTTAACAATTTACTTCTCAACAAAATATTCTTCCCCAAACTGTTCATGATCTCATGAACATATTATAGGTCTTCTTTCTTCCTTTTGCCTCTCTTATTTTCCTTACTAAAATTTTGTAATTTCCGTCATCTCCTTTATTTTACTATTCTGTCCTTCAAAAGTTACTCCATTTATCTTTCTCATGCCAATGTGATATATATATATATATATATATTTTTTTTTTTTCCCTCCTGGACACTGCCTAACATAATCTTCAGTACTAATTATTTCATACACCATAATGTTTAACCTATAGACTTAATCTCTTAACATTAGCTATTCCAAAACAGTAGAATTCAAGAAGCTATGCAGAATGAAAGAGATGTTTATCAAATAAGGAGGAAGAGATTGGGAAGTTATGACCTCCTGACTTCATTCTAAATACAGAAGATGATACTTACCCAAGTCTCTCACTTTTCGCTAGGTAAAGATTGCATAGTTGTTCAATGTTGGACCTATAGGAAAGAGAAGACAATGGAATATTTAAGCTAAGAAGGAAAATTCAGGGTCATTTTCTTCTCTCTAAAAGACTGTAGTAGGTTGATGGATGTATTTTGGTACCTTTGTGTTTTTTGTTTGTTTGTTTTGTCTTTTTTTTTTTTCTTTTGGTTGACTGAGGAAAGGTGTTTCTATACCAATTTGCAGTAGGGTGAAGTGTGAATGACGTTTGAAGAAATGGTAACAGTTAACTTCGCTTTGAAAGCAAACTGAGAAATGGTGTGTTAAATAGAGACAACTTTTTGGTGGTATTTTTAAAAGCTCACAATATGAGGCAAGGAAAGAGGGAGTTCTTGAAAATATAGGAAAGAAGGCTAACCAATGAAGAACACTTCACAAGACATTCAGAATGAATAGGATTGAGCATCTATCTATGGGGAAAAATACCTTAGAACAGAAGTGGTTACTTTTATTACTTGATTAAGAAAAGAAACTCATAAAGGTACAATAAAGATGAAGTTAAAAAAACATCATATTTAGAGTTTTAAAAAGTCCTTTCCTGATAACATCTATTTCATTTGTCAAGTTGGAAGTAAAATCATATGCTTAGAGAATGAAGGGGATGGATTTTGAGTTGTATAAGAACCTTTGGGATAGATGTTTACAGGAATGACAAGATATGCTGAGCTAAGATAACAACATGTGCTCAACAGTGAAGGATAAAAGAAAAATCTTAAAGATGTAACTATACTTAATGCCTTTATATTTTTAATGTGCCAATATTGAATGCATAGTTTCTCCAGCTGGGATTGATACTGCAATTGTTCAAAGAGATGTTGGAATATTGAATTATGGACTAGGTTTAGGATTGTGATATACTAGAGCTATTTGAGTAAAACTACAAGTAGTCCATGGTATTGAAAATGCCTATGTAAAACTTAATGTATGTGTTTGAATATCGGGTCCATGATACTTAGACCTGTGTAAGTACAAGAAGAGGATGTTAGATACTGACATAAAAGTGTAAGAGATAAGTCAAAGAACAGCAGCTTTTAAGAGTGAAGAAATAAAACTTTAAAAGATAAGAAATTATATAAATTGTTTAGTTAATGTATTTTGGCATGTTCAAGGTAATATACTTATTTGCATTGAAAGGTATAGAGAAAGATGATTGCTATAGAGTATAAGTAATATCAACTAAATTTAATAAAATCCAGGAAATTATCCCTTTTTTTTAAAAAAAATAGTATTTTAGGTGGGTTTAAAAATAGTCCTGGGTAATCACATGCTTAGCGGCAGGAAATAAACCCAAAATTCTCCTTATCTATTTCCTCAGCAAATATAGAGAATTGACCCTGGAAGCTAAAAGATGTCAAGGACAGCACATAATAAAAAGTGATGGAATGGGATTGCAGAAAATCCCAATGGAGCAGAGTTTTTTCTTTGTGAATTGAGAATTAGCAGTCTGGAAATAATTGTAAACTAATTCTACCTCTGGGCCCTTAAGTAAGTAGACTATGGGAGAAAGGACAGCTTCACACTGACAAGCCTGCAGGAAAACATCAATGGGAAAGAGCCAGGTTTTAATTAGGCAAAGAAAGAGGGATTTTTCTGTGAAGAGAATAAGAATGGGATATTTATTTATATTGGAATAAAAGTTTCAGATGACGGAGAGGGAAAGAAGGCATAAGTGAAGACAGACCTAGATTTGGAAGGATCTAACCAAGGAGATGAGGGAAAACCCTGAAGCAGAGAAAAGATTGATCTAAGAGACCTGCATGTTTTTAATGGCTGAGTATCCCCAAACCATAACAATGCTATTTTGGTCCAAGAACAGAGTTGGGCTGAAGATTGCAGGCACAAATGTGGTTTTGGAGATAGAGGTGTTCAGATACAAACCACTGGTACTCCAGTGAACATTTTCAAGAACAGTCAAAGTGATTTGAAAAACTAATTCACAAAGTAAATTTGAGTGTAATGAAGTTCAGTAAATAGTCACATTACATTCATCACCAGACAGTGATATCAAGACTCTATTTTTTGATTATTAACTCTTAATTGATGCTCACAGAAATAGGTGATATCAATCATTCTCTTATTCTGTGACTCACGAAGACTTTAAGGTAGGAATAGTATGAAATTGCACAGGAAAATAATATTGAGGATGCTTATTTGTATAAAAAATTAATTAAAGACATAATTTTTCACACATCAAAAGTGTCAATGCAATATTTAACAAGCAACAACAGCAGAAAATATTATGGTTATGTTAAAACAGAAAGTTAATGTCAGCATATCTGGAATCCTATCACAAGATAATGTGCTCTGATTCTACAGTTACGCTCAGTCACAAGCAAGGCGTAGTTTCAAAGATATTGATTTTGTGGCAACATACTTTTGAAATGACTTTATTTCATTTCCAACAAATGACAAGATTTAAAATGAGGTTGAAACCACATAAAAAAATTTACCTTGGTGTTATAAAAGTGCCTCTTTGGTATGTAATTTCACTAACAGGAACATGCTTTTTCAAACACTGTATATAATAGAATAATACAATGCAGGCTTTATGAATTAAATAGTTAATAATTGGCAATCAAGTGTATAAACTATTTTCTTCTGATAATCACCCAATATTAATGCCTAGATGTAATTTTTTTCACAAGAATTCAATAACTTTAGTAAGGCTACAATAAGTTTTTATTATGGACATTTGATCACAGGTTTTATATAACCCAGAATTTAGGATTAAATTTATACATAGATTATAATCTTTTGTATAGCCATACATATGTTAAAAGACTGCACATAATCATCTCTTTTTCAGGAAGGCTACTCTAATCTAGAAATAATTCTAATATGTTATATTAGAGTGTAAAGTAATGTGACTACTTATTAAAAAATATTCCATTTTCAGGTATTCATATCTATTCATGTCAGTCTTTTCGAAGCAGGTACACAGTCACAATGCATGTAAAAATTTGGGTATGGAAATAAAACAAAGAAATACTGCAATGATGAATGTAATTATTAAATAACCACCTGCACTGTTTGAAAGATATTTATGTTATCACCACCCACTTCACTTCAGCTGCTGGGAGATATTAGTTGTTGCTTATAAACACAACTTGAAACTACACTCTATCTTAACAATATTTTCACCCAGATGATAAAATAGCACTTACTGCACAGTACTATGTGGACAGGTGATAGAAGAACACGTGGCAGTACTTCATAATATTACCTGAAAATCTAACACAAGATAACCTCAAAAGCAAGTACGTGATAATAGAGAAAAAAGGCATGTGTGAAGCCTGAAGTAGCATGCAGCATTATATGTTGGGAGTGTGTTTAAGAGAGCTATCAAGAAATTTAACTGTGTGAAGACATGTTATGTACACTGTTGTCAAAACATTTCCTAATTAGAAATTTAACAGTAGATGGAAATTTTATCAAGTGGAAGAAAAAGTCTAAAGAAGAAATATAGAAAATTAGAATTTATGTATGGCCTCTTCAACACAGAATAAACAATAAAGTGACCTTAATATTATGAGCATCTGGTAATTTTCCAGAAACTAATCTAGTCATTACAAACACAGCAAAATATCATTTGAACAGGTGCTAAAGGAAATGTGACTTTGGTATATATATTTTTGGTACTGTTTCTTATATTTCCTACATGACCAAAATTTGGCAGTAGGCCCTCAATTTGGGTATTACAACACTTACTTTAGATTTTCACCATTCACAAAACTAAGTAAATCCCAAAGATTATTCAATTTCACATTTCCCTATAGGTAGTCACTTAAAGGTGTTTTTTGTTTTTTTGTTTATTTGTTTGTTTGTTTGTTGCCACCATTAAAAAAAATGACATTTTGAAGTAAGACTAAATGGGAAAAGTTAAAAAGTAAAATTAAATATTTTCACTTGGTATTAGTTAGTAGCCAAATTCTGGATTTTTTTTATTATTATTCATCCTCCTTATTTATCCATCCATCTAGCCATCTGTTCACTCAAAAAGAAATCTGTTGAACATAAGCTATGCAATATGCACATGGAATAAAGAGATAAGAATGGCAAAAGTTTTGTCTATATGAAATTAAGGGTCTAGAAGTGAAAATAGATATAAAAATGATACAGTAGTTATATTACCATTTGGATCACAATTTTATACTCTACAAAGTATTTTACTTGTGCTTTCTGATTTATTTTTCATAACAATTCTATGAGCTAAGGGTCAGTATTTCCATTTTACAGGAGGCAAAACTGATGTTTAGAAAGGTAAGTAACCCATTCCAAGTTCCAAAGATAGACTACGTGTTGGGATTCTAAAATATCTGATTTATTTCTAAGTGTCTGTTCTTACATGCATTAATATCACCTTCATGCTGTGGATGTCATAAGATATTGTGAATATTGTGTCTGAATAAGCTAAGACATTAAATAACATTCCACTTGCTTTAGTTTTCTATAACAATTAATAAATTTCCATGCACATGATGGCTTGAACATCAGAGATTTATTCTTACAGTTGTGGAGGCAGAGACTTAAATAATATTCACTGGGAACAAATCAAGGTGTTGACAGGGCCATGGTCTCTCCAGAGGCTTAAGGGAGGATCATTCCTTTCCTCTTCTAGATTTTAGAGGTTATTGGCATTCCTTGGTTTGTGATCACATTACTCCAATGTCTGCCTCTGTGCTTTTGTTGCCTTCTCCTCTTCTGGATGTCAAGTCTATCTCTACCTCCCACATTTAATGATAAATGTGATTGCATTCAGGGCCCACTTAGATATTTTCAGATAATCTCCACATCTCAAGATTCTTAACATGTCCAACTTTTTATTTGACATACACATTACTGTTCCCAGTTTCCAGGGATTAGGATGAGGAGATATTTTAGGTGGCCACTATTCAGCCTATCACACTATTCTAACTCTTAATCACTTGGAATCTGAATTGCTTTTGAATATGAATTTGAATCATCATTTTTCTTTAATGCACTCACTGCCCACAATTTCCCCTTTTCCAAGCCACTTCTCAAACCATCAGACCAACTTTCTTAGGTCAATTGTCTATTCTGAAATTTATTCTTCTTCTAATATTCACTGACTAATACCTGAAATTTTTCACTATTTTTAAGACTGTAGATCTTACCCTCCTAATCCAACCAATTTATTTCTCTATCAATGCACATCCTGCATTCTAGTCAGAATAATATCATCACTAGTCAACCAGTATACAATAACCATTTCCTATGTTGTTTCTTTGCTTATATAGATTACCCTCCCTTGAAAACTTACTGTTTTTTTCTGATTTGGCTATCTAAACCACCTACTTTCAGAAAATCAATGGAAACATCAACATCTTCAAAAGAAACAGAAAATAGTAGGCAAAGAATGTGATGAGAAAGCACAAGATGGATAATTAACATGTAAAACTGGTCCATATCATCTTTAATCAAAATAATAATTTAGTGATGGCTGACTACCTCAGTTGGTTAAGAGCATGGTGCTGATAACACCAAGTCCAGGGTTGGATCCCTCTACCCCAGCCACAAAAATAAGTAAATAAATAAATAAAATATATTTCTATAGTAATTTTGTATACCCAAGTATTTATATGCTGGGGTGAAATAGTCATTTTCATATAGCAGCACTCATTTTCTGCACTACATCATTTTTTTAGTAATTACAGACATGTTGTAATTCCTTACATGTTTTAATGGATTGTACTCATCAAGTCTAATTAATATGCTGATCTTACCTTCTTTGGGTTTCTGCATGACTTAACCTCCTTAAACCTGACATTGTATAATGTAAATTCATAGAGATTCCCTCAGTTATTAAGAAAAAAGTGACCTGTAGTATGTGAGAACAGGAAAGCTGACAATAAGAGTGTAAATTCTGATTTGGTTATAAAAGCCATTACATGCCCAACAGAACATGGGAGAATTTCAGTACACAAACTAAATTATATACTACTTGTTTATTCTATACAGTATATAACTAATGCTGGTAGTATGGTAGTATATTAAATGTTAAATAACACTTATAAACCAAAGGTAATGCTTCTTCCTTTCCAAATCCAGGTATAGTTAAAATGTCAGTCTACCTACCATGAATTTAAACAATCTAATGCATTTATTTATTTTTTAATTGAAGCACAATTGATTATACTGTTTTTGGAGTACAGAATTGGATTATCAGTATTTGTGTACAATATGTGATGATTGAATCAATATTATTAGCATGTTCATCATTACATATTGTAATTACTCTTTGTTTCCTTTACCCAATTTCTCCCTATCCTTCTTCCCCCTCCCCTTTCCCAACTCTAGTAACCATAGTTCTGTTCTCTCCTTCTGAAAGTTCAACAAGTTATTGTTTTCTTTCCCTCCCTCCCTCCCTCCCTCCCTCCCTTCCTTCCTCCCTTCCTTCCTCCCTTCCTTCCTCCCTTCCTTCCTCCCTTCCTTCCTTCCTTCCTTCCTTCCTTTCTTCCTTCCTTCCTTTTTTCCTTCCTTCCTTTTGTTCTTTCTTTCCTCCCACTTATGAGTGAGGACATGCGGTATTTCTCTTTCTGTGCCTGGCTTATTTCACATAACACAATTTTCTCCAATCTTGAAATAGTCACATATTTTGTTTCCAGAAGATGTGCAATTGTATACAATATATTTTCCCTACTCACCTCCTATGCTAACAACAAAGTCAATCCAAATGTGTGAAGGAGATCTAGGTCATTTGGAATAGAAAAATATTTCTATATCTAACAGTGAGGGTTCCGAATAGGATTAAAGGAGCTAAGGACAAATCTTTGATTGATACCCTGCATGGTGCAAAATAAGCTGGCAAATTTCAAACCCTTCACTGGTACCACTCCTTTTACCAATCAGAGGAAATGGTTTTATGGCAAGTTCTCATGTTCACATTTCTTCATTCTCCCCTATGATTAGGGGTGTTAAAGATGCATAGGTTGCTTTTTATTCCCTTTATGGTGTTTCATTCTGTCACTCTCTTACAACAATCAAATTGATTCTTACAAAATAGAATACAAAAATGCACATTTACATGACACTTAATGTGTTTGTTATACTAAAATATTTCTGAAACTGGCTTTTACCAATTCTTCTAAATAAAATATAAATATTTCAGAGCTAGACTTTATAATATAAAATGGATACCTAAAATATTTCTAGGTTATATTAATCAATTGCAATGATTTTTTCCTTTAACAATTAATACATTTCAAAAAAATTTAAAAATTCATTAATTTTTATATACAACCTAAATATTCACTGAAGCTCTTTGTGGTCTTCTCCCATTTATTTCTGAGTATATTGTTCATTGTCATCATTCTTCTTACAGAGCAGATGTATTTTAGGATATAATCATGTCATTAAGTATAGCCAAACATTATTAATTAAGCATCACAATGCTATAAAAACAATTGTGTGATTTTTGAAGATACTTCATCTAATCCAACCCTGGTTACCTCCTCAGATGAAATCCCATCATCGTGTCTAGAGACCGACAGAAATAAGCATAACACTTTTAAATTACACTTGTATTAAAAAAGGTTTCTTTAAAAAGTTTTACTTCTAACTTAACACCTATATAATCCCTTTTGTTCTCTGTCAAACTCTTCACTTTTGGTTTTGGTGTTATCACTTTGTCTTGAACCTTCTCATATTCTCTATTTGCTCTTTTGAAGTCACTTTTCAGATTATTTTTCTTCTGTTCACCACTTAATGCTATCCTTTTCAGAGTTATGTCCTTTGCTTTTATTCTCATCTTGTTCTGTAGTCACTGCATGGCATTTTCCTACATGCCTAAGAATATGCTGTCACTGTAGCTCACGGTTCTCAACCAGAGATAATTTTGTCTCTCCCCTGGGAGAACATTTGGTAACTGCAGTCATTTGTGGCTGTCACAAATGGAAGGGGAGTGCTACTAGCATCTAGTGGGCCGAAGCCAGGGATGCTGTTCAACATCTTCTAAAACACATGGCATCCCTTCATGCCAAAGAATTTTCTGGCCTCAAATGTCAATATGCCAAACTTCCTATGGCTTGAGCTGTTACAGGTGTCAAACTCAAATGTTATGGACATTATACAGATACATTGCATCCCACCTGGAAGTTCTAGAGATTCCTAAACTTCACTATGCCCAACACTCAACACATGCATAGAAACCACGTTTTTCTAAAATGTTACCACAAAATTAATGAATGAACCAACTATGTTGCCTTATACCTTAAATTCACACACATAAACAAGTAATAAGGCGTTCTAATTTTAACTTTCTGATTATTTCTAATATTCCTTCTTTGTCTATATCTCTAAGTAACTTTCAAATGTAAAGGAATATTATATCTTCTTACAATATTTCAAAAGCCTCATTTCTAGTTTCTCAGTCTCTGGTTTCACCATCTCCAGTCCCTGACTATAAGATGCTATTTTTCATATGTAATATTTTAATGTCATTGCTCTATTTAGTGTAAAAGTTATGATTGTTTTTTCTTACCATACAGGAATATTTATAATGCCATAGCTGTCTACCTGCTGACTTCAATTCCTGTCACATCTTTGACCACACTCTTGCTCCAGCAATACTAAACTAGTTGTGAATATACATTATTTTATCAAACTTTCCTACACTGGCTAATGGTCTTCTTTCTGCTTTGTACTCTCTGTTCTCTTTTGACACCTCAGCAAAAACATATGTATGCCCTAAGATTCAGCTAAAATACTGTGTCTTCAATAAATCTCCCGCTGAATCACTTTACTGTAGCTTTCTATTATTCCCCTGTTCTTAATACATATTTCTATTTTTGTAATTATCATACTATCTGCACACATCTGAGCTCATTCCTGTTTTCATTTATTGTATTTCTGACTTTGAGCTCATGTAAGAAAAATGGTATTCAACCACTCTCAAATCTTATATGTCATAAGGACACTAAAAAAGATATCAGCAAACCCTTATCTCAGAAGTCCTAGTAAAAAGATTTGAAGTCTCACTCTCATGAATTGCTGACCAACCAAGTGAAACCACAGGCTAGTTGTCAGATGTGAAGCAAATAGCTTCTTGGAAAGTGCATGGATGAGGAGGACAAATTGAAGAGGAAGAATGTTCTTGGAGAAAAAGTTGCTAAATACCTACTTTAATGGTCTCTTTTCGGGGACGGGGGACACAAAAAACACTTTGATTTCAAAATTGAGCTTCCCTAAATGTTCCCGTTTAAATTGTTCCTCTATTTATGAAGAATAAAAGAGAGAAAAACAGAAATGAAAATATTGTCTTCATTTACTTCGCTGAATTATAATTCTTTTAAAACTACTGTTTATTATAATGATGGTGGAACCTACCAAAATTAGAGTAATATTTAGGTTTGGCTCAACATCAGATTCATTTCATGTGGTCTATCAGCTTAGAGATCCATTTTAGGGGGATGGAAGTTAAATGGGAAGGATGAATGTGGAACCTATAATTCGTCATACTGAAAATTTTCTCTTGTGGTACTGATTACTGAATAATTGATCTGTGGTAGGCTGATATGACACATTGGTTGGCAGATCCTATCTTTTTAATAATCTGAACCAGTGCCCTTCCCCTATGTAATCTCAAATAGGCATGTAATCTACGGAAGGACTACACTCTACATGTAAATTTAGGACTCCTCCTATAGTGCTATCCTTCTCAGGCATTCAAGCAGAATATTGTCCTGAAGTTCATCTGTTTAGAAAATCATATGCTGGTTAATTATATTCTCTTTCATTTCTAGTCTATAATTCTTCACCCTGAGAAAAGGAGCAAAGAATTGTTCAATGACACCTGCACTCACTTCAAAAATTATTGGTGTAAGTTCTCTCATGCTAATCAAAGACAATCCAGGTAAACGATTGACAAAGAAAATTTCAGGATTATTATTATTGATAATACAGAGTCCAAAAATATAAAAACTAAAAAATCTCCCTGACTTTTTCTCTGAAATGTATATGGGTATATAAGTTATGAAAGAAGTTTGTCTCAGAAATGGTAACCTCATAAAAATAAGATATGGTATGATTATCTCTGTGTCTTTTGACAGATTTAACTTATTTAACAGTTAACATTACTAAAAAAATATTTGCTTATATTTATTAAATTTACAATTATTATAGTTTTTGAGTCTATGAAAACATTTTAATTATTTGACCTATATTTCAATGCCCTAATTAAAAGGAGAGCTCTTTAAAAGCCACATTACACATAATATTTTTTTAAAGTAAAATCATGAATATAAAAAAGCAACTCAGATATCCTGTGTAACATTTATGCTTTTTGTTTCTTCTTTTGCACTGCCCAGAAGATATGTTTGGCATATCATGAGGAAGGAAAATATCACTGTAAATGCTCATCAGGTAAAGCAATTTTTACCCTATTAGGAAGTTTATCAAAGACATGAAAAGACAGGAAAAATAATTTTAAGTTGAGGAGAAAATGTAGATGGTATTACCATGTGCTTTGAAAGAGAGCCATACAGATAAGAGTGAAAATCCATTTGATGGTGACACCCTATAAGAAGCTTGAATAATGAAATTTTATTTCTTAAAGACAAAACTCAAAGATGCTTAAGAAAATTGGGAAATGCCAAGCAGACTGGCAGCAAACAAGACAGACATATTGTCTATGTTAAAAACAGAGTCTTACAGTGATAGACAGAGTTCTTCAACTAAATTTGCTTAAAATATCATGCATGGGTTCCATAAATTATTCTGTTATACTCATTATAAAATGTATAACTACATATTTTGAATCAAAAACCACTTTAAAGATTGTTCTTCGTAGTTAAATAAAAATGAACTTTCTGTTTTCAATAAATAATACTTTACTTAGAGATAGCTGGTTTTCATCACATCGTTAATAGAGCCTGAGTCCGTTTTTGATGTTTCACTGCTGACAAGACTGCAAAAACAACTGTTCTCCCTTTCTCTCTGCCCCACATCTGGGCAAATTGATAAAAGAACCCAGTTGCTTCCTCCATTGGCCCCAGTGGGAAGTGAAAACCATGTCGTGCATGGGAACCCTCAGGTGAGCCCTGTCCTCTAACCACAATAAAAACCAAAGCCAGTTTTCCTTCTCTGCTCTCTCAAACCATTCTTGGACCTACTTAAAAGCCTTCCCTGCCCTCCCTAGAAAGCCTCTTATGTGAGTTATAAATAAATCTCTCCATACCTTCCTGGTGCATGGGTGGTGTCATTAATTCTGACATTTCAACCAGATTTGGGGTGGTAAGACTTTATTCCACCTTGGCAGGTTGTTTGTAACACACCTCAATACGTGAATGCATGTGGAAGATAATTCATATGATAGAAGTTATAGACTGCAGAAAATTACCTAATATAATCTAGCTCATAAATGTAAACCTAATAAAACATTTTAGTTTAGTTTTAATATACCATTGTTAGTATTTCCCTAGATAAAATATTGAAAAGTGCTACTCTCCCAGTGCAGTTTTATTTTTAATATTTGTGTATAGATATTAAAACAGGAATGAAAATTTAATGTTTAAGTGACATTGTTAGCTAGGAAAGTCTGCAGTCACAGTGATTTGTGGAAGAAAAAATATGAATGCTTCCTGAAGACACAAAACCTGCATATTAAGAATGATTGCATTTAAGAAGAGAGAAAAATACAATTACTACTTTTTGTAACTTGCGATTGCTATTTAATCTTCACTTTGACAAATATTTACAGATTACAGGGTTAATAAATTGTGATACAAAAGAAGAAACATTATTTTGGTTTTTCACTGAGTTAATTGTATGTTTCTGTATATGTTCATGTAGACCAGTAGCTCACTGGGGTAGAAATTAGGATAATGGATTAAATTTATTCACTAGTATATTTAAATTCAAGTTAATATCATATCTGGGGAGTTTAAGTTGCTCATACACACGTATGTAAGTCATTGGTACACACATACATATGTTTGTGTGTGTGTGTGTGTGTGTGTGTGTGTGTATGTATAGGCCATCACATACATGCAATATAACATAGAATAATAGATATATAAAATTTTACACAGTTAGAAATATGTGTGTGAATATATGTATGCATCTATATACACATATATACACACACTTACACACATTTGTTCATGCATGTATACATTTCTGGGCACTTAAATGTGTACAATATAATGCTCAATTTTGTACATAAATTTATCCTGTTTTATGTGCTCATTATAGGACATATAGGAAAAATGATTAATTATTTCAGAACAGCATGAAGTATTAATTTGTCATGACTGAGATTATGATGAAAATGTTAATTATGAATGTGTGTATATATATTGCTTGGTTCTTCTTACTTCCAGATAAGGACATTTTTAATTTAAAAAAATATATATATTTAAAAGGATCAATAATAATAGAAAATATCTTCTGGAATATGGACACTTAATATGTTTTATTCTTCTTAGTGAAAATCTAAAAATATGAAAACCAAGTTTTCAGAGAAGCAGCAATGAATCAAACCTACTACTGAGACTTTAAGCCACTCCAGCTGCATGTGAAGGAGGTGTGAAAAAATGAAAGTTCAATAATCTAAAAAAAAGTAGTGCCTTTCCGCACTTTGTGGGATGGTGGTGATTGGGGAGCACACAGAGTAGTATTCACTCAGTGGGTGATTTTTGCAATAGCAGGCTGATCTAAGTCTAAATCCTAATCCAAAATTAAAACTCAAGATGTGTTTTATTGCTTCTGTGCCAACATTTTTCTGAGCTGTATTCTCTAGTTAATTTCCCCTATGTCTCTGATGGTCTTAAAATTTTACCTTATTGCAAATGTAAGTCTTTAGGACTTCCCTTTTACACAAAAAAAATGTGCCATTTCAAAACACATTTTACTGAGTGTCTGCTTCTTATTTTCATTACCTCATTTGGAAAACTGTAAATGTTCTGTCATGTAAGGTAGAATAGTAAAATGGAGTTGAAAATGTCTTCAGAATTTCATATTTCTTACTGTGGTATCCTAGGAGATATTCAATTTACAGAATATAACTACACACATTTTCAGTCTTTTAATTTGTCGTACTAAAAATGATAATAAATAGTGATAAATATGAATAGCTGAATTTTCTTTTGGTAGGAATACAAAAATTGATTAAATGCTTATTTCCCTTCTTTTATATGGTTCTGTTATTCCAACTACATTATAGGTTAATAACATGTATTGATACTCTTTTGAAAGAAAATTTTTAATAAAAATAATTTTGCATACACTAAAAAATCTGTTTGTAATTGTTAGTCTACTGAGTACATGATGAAATTAAATAAGTGGATTGAGATTAGTCCTTTGTATTTAAAACTTCATCTAACTGTGCTTTGCTTCAACAATGTAACATCAGATATCTAGGTTTATGAAAAACATTGTGCTAATTTACAATTACTTTAATGAGTACAAGAATGAACTCATATAGCAAGGAAAAAGTGGGTTATAACTATATAGGTGACCACTTGTTGAGCTCTTTTACCTGCCCGTAATCCTGCTGACTGGGCCAATTGTCGAGCTAAGGCTGGGTCTGGAGCTCAAAGACCCCTCAAGCCCATTCCAGACTGGGTCACAAATGCTTCACATGCCAGGCTGGGTCCCCAGAGCTCTCACATGACAGGGTGGGTCACCAGACCCCTCACATGCAGGTCAATGAGCTAGGTAACTGGTCAAAAGGTCCTTGGAGCCATAGGTTCAAGATCACAGCTGTGCACAGTGCAGACACACAAGACAGATGCCAGCAAAACCACGGCACTGAGCCTGTGCACTAACTCAACCCATACACACACACACACACACACACACACACACACACACACACACACACACACACACACACAATTTGCTTACAAAGAATGCACTGCACCACCTCCAACTGTGCCTAAGGCTAGGGGGTCTGATTATTGTATTTTCCTAACAATCGACCCCTTCAGTGTCCCTGCCGTTTAATCTATGCATTCAGAGTCTTCTGCAATTTTCCCTTAGTGAGGATAAATGACCCTTACATTTACATAACCTATTGAGCATTCAGTATGCCTTAAGTCTTGTAGTTCTGTCCTTTTAACTATTAGCCGCATATGTCCGGTTAGTAGTCACCATTGGTGTGATCCTCCATGGGAATCTGCAGTCATACTGATGGGCAGTTCAATGCATATTCAGTAGATGATCGCACCAATGTATGCATGTACCCAGTTGACTCTGGTTCAGTGCTTGCAGCCAGAACACCATGGGCGAAAAGACAGAAGAGTTATTCGTACCAATAGGGGAAGTTCTCACCCCTCTGGTAAGATACATGCCAGTTTGCCATCCTGAGAAAGGATGGTTGCAGTAATAGGTATCTTACCTGGCTTATGATACGATACTTTATCTACCAACACTGTTGGAACTCTAGGATCTGTAAGTTCTACATATCACAGTATAGGGGAACTCATAATTGGCCATAATGATAATACAAATGTGCCCTTTCGAATAGAGCACTTATCAGTTCCAGGCCATGTTACCTTTCCTCGAGGAGGCCAGGTACTTCTCACCCAGGGTGAAACTTGCAAGTCTTTCACTAATCCTTTTCCCCAAGGTCCTATTAAACCTACCCAGCGTATATGGAGAGCTTTTATTCTCCAAGGCCATTTCCATTGTACTGTCTGTCCCTATTGCAAACAGGTTGGGGCCAGGAAGAGAATATTTCCATTCTTTCCATATCCTGGCTTCAAAAATGTATCTTTAGTAGTGATTTGCGGCTGTATAGGTGCTGCAGCCCTATGCAACAGAGCTTCCACTGGAGAGGACCCACCCTTGTGGGGTCTCTCATTTAGAATCTTGACTGTCGACAATAACCACCATGTCTACTGCTTCAGGGATGGAGGTTGGGTAGATAGACTTAGTCCCTTTTTTAAAAGACCATTGTATCATTCAGTTATTCCCGCTCCTGGGGATTATATGGCACATGTAACTTCCCCTGAATGGACAGCTGGGAGGCCCACCTCTGAACCCCATGTCCAGTAAAGTGGGTACTATTATCACTCTCTATGACTACAGGTCAACCATACATAGCTGTAAGGCTATTCAGTGCTGTCAGAGTGTTTACCTGGTCTGGAGCCTTACAAGGCCAAACAGAAGACCAGTAGCCGTATCAACAGCTGTGAAGGTGTATCTGAAATTCTCTGACCTTGGCAGTGGTCTAACAAAGTCCACCTGCCATCAAGTCAGGGGCACCCTTCCTTAAGTAATTTGCCCATCTGTATGGGGTACCCGCCAGGGGTGTGGACTCTACTGAACAATCATGACAGGCGTTCACTACATCTTCCCATTTTATAGACAGGGCACATCTTTGAGACACCATCCACATGGTTTTACTGCCAGCATTCTGCATTTGTCGATGTAACCACTGGGCTATATCAGTAGCTGGGGTTCTCTCCAGCCATCTTACCTTAGACAAGGCATTGTCTTCACCATTTCCTGGACTGGCTAAGGGGAAGTGTCCTGTGACATGGAAAAGAGTTACTTTTTCTTATGCCCTAATTCCCATAAATCTTACCACATGTCTTATCCCCACAGGGGTCAGTGGCCTACCATCCACCATTGATACTTCCAAGTAGAAATCCAAAGGGTTAAACCTTTGTGCACAGCCCAGCTGTCAGTACAGATGGTTAATGGCCCAGACTCATTTTTTATCAACATCCATGCTGCTCTCAGTTCAGCCCATTGACTGTTTTGCCCTGTGCCATTTTCATACCACATGGTATCTGTTAAGGGCTGGACAGTAATAGCTGTCCACAATGCTGAAGGTCCCATGCTAGAGCCATCTGTATACAAAGCTTGCTCTCTATATGTCCCTGTCACTCACGGAAAGGTGTAGCCTCCATCTCAGTGGGTAAGGGTTACGCCAAAGTTCCTCCGTGACCTCTACTGGGCCTAGCACAGTTTGCAACTCTTTGGACAGAGGACATGTTGACACAGTGCTCCTTTGTTCTATATATGCTACCCATTTAGACAGAGTGGGAGTCTGAACTATACCTGTTTTAGGGTTAGTTGCCCACATGTGCAGCCAACTTATTATGGGGTATGTTGTCCTAACTAGGACTTTGGCAGTTCCCATGATAGCTTCGGTAGCTATCGAGGCAGAATATACAGCTGCTAACTGCTTTTCTATTAGGGCGCAATGCACTTCAGCACTCTTTGCGAGCTGAGACCAGAATCCTGCTGGTATGCAGAATCAGTCTTGTCTCTGCCACAAGCCCCATCCTAACCCCTCCTGGGTTATATGTACATCTAACTCAAAAGGCTTAGTGAGATCAGCCACTTGTAAAGCCTGTACTTGCTATACTGCCCTTTTTGTAGCCCAATAAGCCTGTTCTACTTCCTCAGGGCAATCCCAGAGGGCTCTTTTCTTTGTCAATGCATATAGTGGGTGTGCCATTTGGGCCATATGGGGTACAAAAGGTATCCAATACCATAAAAGTCCCAAATATGCCTGTACCTGAGCTACAGTTGTGAGTCGAGGGTATGCCTGTATCTTATCTATAATAACTTCTTGGATGACTCTCCTCTTACCTGACAAGACCACTCCCAAGAATTTGACAGACAGCACAGGTCCTTATACTTTGGCTGTGTTCATGGCCCATCCACATTGTTCCAAATGACTTAACAGTGTTGGAGGTGCTTGGGTTAAATCTGCAAGAGAATCAGAGGTTAGTAATACATCATCAATGTAGTGAAATATTGTAACCATGCTGGGCCTAGTCCACTTGGCTAGGTCACCAGCCACCAAACCACGACAGATAGTTGGGCTATACAGACAACCTTGGGGCAATACTTGAAAGGTCCACTGTCTTCCTTCCCAGCCGAAAGCGAACTGGTCATGGCTATCAGCTGAGATTGGAATAGTGAAAAAAGCATTTGCAAGGTCCAATATATAATGATAAGTTCCCAGCTGAGTCATCAGCTGATCCATCCAGTAGTGAACAGAAGGCACAGCTGCATGCAAAGGAGGCACTACTTTTTTCAGTTCTCAATAACAAACAGTCATTCTACTGGAAACATCAGGCTTTTTCACTGGCTATACTGGAGCATTAAATGGGCTATGTGCTGGACGAATGTCAACTTTCTCTATTTCCAATATAGTGGTACTTATCTCTGCATGTCCTCCTGGTAGGCTATATTGCTTTACATTAACCACACATCCTGGCTCTGGTAACACCTGTGGGTCATTATGGGGAAAATAGAATAATTTAGTCAGGCTCCCTTGGCTCAGGTCTGGCTGGGGGGGTCGAGCAGCACATTTCTTGCAAGCAAATTGTGTGGGTGGAATTAATGTACTTGTGCACCCATGTATCTTTTTAGTTCATTGCTATTGTGTGTTCTTTAGTTTGTTAGCAGAGCTGGCCAGCAGAGCTCACAACTTAGAGCATGTTTACTCTGCTGGCAGCTGCTCAATTTCTCTTTGGACTTTGATGGTAGCAGTTGAGTTTTGGAGTTTCTCTTTGTACTGCTTAGCTCTCAGATATGTGTGTGTGCTGAATAAAGACTATTCCTACTTCAGCCAAGGCTCCCAGAACATTTTTTGCTGTTTATCTAGCTCATAAACTTGCATGCGAAGGGTTTGTGAATGGGCTCAAGGAGTCTGTGAGCACCAGACCCTAGCCCTAGCTCGACAATCATGTTTAGCATATTCTCATAACACAGGCTTTACTATACGTATTCGCAGCTGAAACTCTCCAACTGTTGTTTGCAGATGCAAACCATAAAGTACATCCATACCCAAGATGTATTCAGCTACGGGAGAGATATACATACTGTACGTACACGAGGAGGTAATCTTCCTATGCACAATGGCAATGACACAGCTGCGACCACAGTTGTATGTCCTCCATAGCCATCTATACAAACTGACCCCTGGAAACTTATCTGGATTGCCATATATCAGGCTACATTCTGTGCCTGTATCCACCAATGCCAAAACATGCTGCACATTTGTCCTCAATCAATGTATTGCCAGTTCAACATGAGGCCTCTGGTCCTTGCTTGTCCCCCAAAGATGAGTACCTTGGTCTGCTCCCCAGTTGAAATTGAACAGTTCATCTGCCTCTTTGGGAGCAACCAAGAAATCTTTTAAATCCACTGAGCATACTTTGCTACCTGTTTCCGGATTTTTGGTTGTCCAGCTAGAGCTAGGGTCTGGAGCTCACAGACTCCTCGAGCCCATTCAAAAACCCTTCACATGCAGGTCTATGAGCTAGGTAACCAGCAAAAAAGGTTCTTGCAGCCTTGGTTGAAGTAGGAATAGTCTTTATTCAGCACTCACAACACTATGAGCCAAGCAGTCCACACATATCTAACACCTAGTCAGTACAAAGGAGAAACTCAGAAACTCAACTGCTACCAGCACGGTCCAAAGCAAAACTGAAACTGAGCAGCTGCCAGCAGAGTAAACATGCTCCATTGTTAGACATGAGCTCTCTGCTGCCAGCCTGCTTCACAAACTGCAGAACACACAATAGCTACAAAACTAAAAAGGTACTATGGTGCACATTTGCACTAACTCCACCACACAACTTGTTTACAAGAAATGTCGAGGGAGACTGACTCAATTATTCTATTTTCCCCACATTGGTGAAAAGCTGTTCATGGTGCAATTGCTGGCACAAGGAAAACAGGACTGCATTTGGCTGCTGGTCAGTTTTTATTTATTTTTTTTTAATCAACCCCCACTGCAAGCAAGTCAAACCACATCTGCTTATGGCTAGTCTTGCTTGGTCCCCTCGGGATAAACTCCTGAGCATTTCTTGGAGGTTTGGTCTTAGCCACCTTTCGGACCCTTTTGCTTGTCTCCTATCTTCTGCTTCACCCAAGCTGGCTATCATGGTTGTTACCTCATGTATAGGATGACCAATTTATGGGGCCAGTATGGTCATCAGTGACCCAAAGGACATTGATGGGGCATTTTGCAGCACTATGTCTCTCATGCTGCTTGTAAAATTTTTATCGTCTGGGCCACAAGTGTTTACATTAAAAATGGAATGCTACATCCCCAGCTCCCAAATGATTTGGACCAGCTCAGCATATGTTTGACATTTCCTAAAAATCTTCTGCAGTTCTCCAGCATTTGCCCACATGGTTTGGGCAGCTGCATTCACCCAGTCCATCAAGGAGTGATTACCTCTTCCAGGTGCATATCTGCAGCTATTCTGTAGCTGCTGCCTTAGGGGTGGGAATATGGTAATGGAGGCCAATTTCTCCATCTTCTCACCAGAACATACCACAGTATCCACCCCTAGGTCCCATAACCACAACAGCCATGCAGTAAGGGTCTCCCCATGTTTCTGCCTGTACCGTCTTCCCAAGTCAACCAGTTCAACCTGGTGTTGCACTATTTTACCTGCCCTTAATCCTGCCGACTGGGCTAATTGTCGAGCTAGGGCTGGGTCTGGAGCTCACAGACCCCTCAAGCCCATTCATAGACTGGGTCACAAACCTTTCACATGCCAGGCTGGGTCCCCAGACCCTTGACACACCAGACTGGGTCACCAGACCCCTCACAAGCAGGTCTATGAGCTAGGTAACTGGCCAAAAGTTCCTTGGAGCTGTAGGTTTGAGAGCATGGCCATGCATGGCACAGATGCCCAAGGCAGGCACCAGCCAAGCTGCAGTGCCACACATGGGCACTAACTTCACCCCCCATACACAATTTGTTTACAAAGAATGCATCATGCCACCCCCAACCATGCCTAAGGCTAGGGGCCTGATTAAATTATTCTATTTTCCCAACACCTGCATATACTGGGCACAGGTGGTGAACAGGGTCACCTGTGGATTGCCCACCAGTTGTCCGTCCAGTCCCATAAGCTGCTCGCTTTTTGATTTCTCATGCACAACAGGTCATGCCTGGAGATGCACGGTTTCCCCTAACTCACCACTGGGTTGGTTGTCTTCTGTGGTGTGAGAGGCAGGAGTGACCAGTCACTGCATATCATCCTTCAGGACATTTATCCATGCTTCCAACAACTCTGCTTTCTGCCACAAATCTCAATCAGTTTGCAGTGTAGTGAGCAATAGCCAGGCTGTACCTGCTCAGAATCCTGTTGCAGACTATGCCAATTGTCAAGCTCTTTTACCTGCCTGTAATACTGCTGACTGGGCCAATTGTCGAGCTAGAGCTGGGTATGGAGCTCACAGATCCCACAATCCTGTTCCAGACTGGATCACAAACACTTCACATGCCAGCTTGGGTCATCAGACCCCTCACACACAGGTCTATGAGCTACGTAACTGGTAAAAAGTTCCTTTGAGCCATAGGTTCGAGAGCATGGCTGCATGCCAGGCAGATGCCCAAGGCAGACTCCAGCAAAACTGCAGCACTATGCCTGCACACTAACTCCACACCCCACACACAATTTGCTTACAAAGAATGCACCACACTGCCTCCAACCATACCTAAGGCGAGGGGACAGATTAAATTATTCTATTTTCCCAACACCACTCAGATGACAACAAGTGATAATGTTTTAAAAGTGTGAAATCAGTATTTGTTTTATATCAATTAAGAATTCCTAACAGAAGAGCATCCATTGTGCTACTTGTCTTTCTACCCATTCCCAATATTATCTAACGGAGCAATAAAGCTGACATATTAAATCAGTGGCCACAAACTAAATGAATTCACACAAACACATCATATATATCTCATATATAAAGAGATCTATATCTATATCTACACCTACATATATGTATAAAGAAACTAGGTAACAGAAAACATCTTGGTAGAGTAGGAAGTATTGATTTTGGCATCAGAAGAACATTGGACTTTATTCTCTCATCTACTTGCAAAGTGATCTATGAATGATAATTTTACTGAGGTATTAATATTACATCCCTTAAGTACTTGAATGACACCTCAGAAGATAATGTATACATAACATATGCCACAAAACAGGTACAAGATAAAATTTCCAAAATTACTAGGAGTTTGGACCACAGTATGCTATGTAAGAATGGAAGGGTTTTTGTTTGTTTGTTTGCTTTGTTTTACGGATGAAAAAAATATTTCCAGAAAAAAAAGGCTGGGAAAAAATAAAATATGCTACATAACATGACCTTTTAATAGATACAGAAACAGAAAATATTACATAACCTAATTCCTTTTCATGATAAAAATACTCAGCCAAGCAGAAAATAAAACAAAACAAACAAAATTAAAACAAGGAAACATTTCAATTTCACAAAGGGAATCTATGTAAAATTCACAACAAACATTAAACTTACTGTTGAAAACCTGAGATCTCCTCCCCTATGATCAGGAACAAGACAAGGATGTCCACACTTGCAATTTATTTTCATAATTATACTAGAGGTTCTAACCAGGACAATCGGGGAAGAAAAAGAAAGAGAATGCATCCAGATAGGAAAGGAATAAGTAAAATTATCTTTGTTTTGTATAGAGAGAATAGTAAAGAGTCCACATACTAAATATTTAAAGCTAATAAACAAGTACAGTCAGGTTGCCGAATGAAAGGTCAATGTACAAAACTCAATTGTATTTCTAGACACTAACAATGAACTTCTGAACATAAAATTTTTCTTTTTTTCTTTTTTTTGTGACCAGTAAGGGGATCATAACCCTTGGCTTGGTGTCATCTGCACCGCGATCAGCCAGTGAACACACCGGCCAGTCCTATATAGGATTCGAACCTGCGGCCTCGGTGCTCCCAGCGCTGCACTCTCCCGAGTGAGCCACAGGGTCGGCCCATAAAATTTTTCTTTTTTTAAATTCTTTTCATTGGTTATGAATAGTCATGAGATACAAAGCTGATTGTCAATCCTTGTACCCAAGGATTTTTCTGAAAGAGAAGGTAAAAAGCAATCATTTAACAAGAAAAATATAAGATGGCAGATTAACACATAAATGCCTTCAAACAAAGGGAGAGAATAGGTTTCTAAATATTAAAAATTCTTTGTGAAGGCCAGATCCATACTGGTAGTGTGCCCACTACCACAAATTGCAATTGTACCCCATGTCCCCCACACAATTATCCCTAACCTCCCTCCCCTTACTCTTTCCCCCCACTCCACTTTGTATTCCTAGTTAAGTTCTCTCTTTCTGCAAGTGCAACGCACCATTGTGGTCTTTTCTTCCTTCCTTCTTTCTCTCTTAGCTCCCACTTATGAGTGAGTACATGTGGTATTTATCCCTCTGAGCTTTGCTTATTTCACTCAACATAAGTTTTTCCATGTTGTTGCAAATGAGAGGATTTCAGTCTTTTTTATGGTAGAGTAGTATTTCATGGTGTATATATACCACAGTTTCCTTATCCAATCATCCATGGATGGACATTTAGATTGGTTCCATATCTTGATGATTGTAAACAGAGCTGCAATGAACATGGGAGTGCAAGTATCCATTCAACATAATGATTTCTATTCCTCTGGCCGTATACCCAGAGGTGGGATTGCTGGATCTTGTAGAAGATCTATCTGTAGTTGTTTGAGAAACCTCCATACTGTTTTCCATAGTGATGGCACTAATTTACAGTCGCACCAACAGTGGAGGTGTGTCCCCTTCTCTCCACACCCTTGCCAGCATTTGCTATTCACCAACTTTTTTATTATAGCCAGTCCAAACAGGGTGAGGTGATATCTCACTGTGGTTTTAATTTGCATTTCCCTGATGACTAAAGATGTTGAGGATTTTTTCATGTACCTGTTAGCCATTTGTATGTCTTCCTTTGAAAAATTTTTATTCAGCTCCTTTGCCCATTTTTTGATTGGGTTATTTTTTGTTGTTGTTTTATTTTTTTATTGTGTAATTGTTTCACTCTTTGTATATTATGGATATTAATACTTTGTCAGATGCATAGTTAGCAAAAATTTTCTCCCACTCTGTAGGTTGTCATTTCACTCTGTTGATTGTTTCTTTTGCTGAGCAGAAACTTTTTAGTTTGATATAGTCCCATTTGTTCATTTTTTTTCTGTTGCTTGTGTTTTGGGGCTCATGTTCATAAAGTCTGTGCCCAGACCCAGTTCCTGAAGTGTTTTACCTGTATTTTCCCTTAGTAATTTTACAGTTTTGGGTTTTATACGTAAATCTTTAATCCATTTTGAGTTGATTTTAGTACATGGTTAGCTGTGCATATCTAGTTTCATGCTTCTGCGTATGGATATCCAACTTTCCCAGCCCCACTTAGCATTAAAAATAATAAAATGCTTAGAAAATAAATTTACCACAAGGAATACAACTCATGTATACTGAAAACTACTAATATTGCTGAAATAAATTAGACTTAAATTAATGAAAAGATATCACATGTTCATGAATTTGAAAATTTAATACTCTAATGTAACAATATATTGCTCTACTGATTTAGCACAATCCCTAACATATTCCAAGCTGTCTTTTTTGTAGAAATTGGCCAACTGTTCCTAAACGTATTTGGAAATGTAAATAACTCAGAATACACAGAATAATCTTGAGAGATAAATGCAAGGTTGATGGACTTACATGTCCTGATTTCATAACTTACTACAAAGTTATAGTAATCAAAAATGTGTAGTACTGATATAAGAATAAACATATTCATCAATGGGATAAAATTGAGAATCAAGAAAATAACGTATAGATTTGGAGTGAGTGATATTCCACTAGGGTGCCAATGCTATTAAATGGGAAAAAAACAATCTTTCAAAGAATATTAATCTGACAACTCGATATCCACATTCACAAGAATAGATTAGAGAAAGAAAGAAAGAAAAAGAAAAAAAAAAAACAAGAAAAGAAAGATGAGGTTGGATCCCCTATATTACACCATATATAACAGTTAAAATGCATCAGTGATCTAAATGTAAGAGCTAAACTCATAAATGTAAAAAAAAAAAAAGTGTAAATAGTTGTGACCTTGATTATGCAATATTTTCAACATGTGATTATGACACATATGACATAAGCAGTTAAGATAAAATATGACATATGATATATGTGACACATATGTGATTATGACACATATGACAAAAGCAGTTTCATTAAAATGAAAAAAAAATCTTCAAAAAATACCATCAAGAAAGTGAAAAAGATAACTCCCAAAATACATGAAATGTTTGAAAATTATGCATCCAGTAAGAGTGATTCCACTTATATGTAATGTCTAGAATAGGCAAATCAATAGAGTAAAGGTAGATTGGTAATTTCCAGGGGCAAGGGGAAGAAGGGAATGGTAAGTGACTACTAATGGGTATGATAGTTTTTTAAGGGGGGCGATAAAAATATTCTGGAATGTGGTGATGGTTGAACAACCTTTGAATCAAACAAAGATTACTAAACTGCAAATTTTAAGCAAGTGAATTTTATGGCATGTGAATTCCATCTCAATTTTTTTTTAAAAAAAGGTTTATCTCATACTCTACCTTCCACATCAAAATGTCTTGTTTTCAAAAGAATATTTTTAAGAAGTAAAATTTGAAAAAGTACAAACAAGCACACTGAGAAGAGAAAAAAGTAAATAAATAAAGACCAGATTCAGCTCTGATATTAATAATGGAAATAACAGAGATTTGAAAATAACAATAAATAACATGTTGAAAGGTCTCATGGAAAAGTTAGATTACAAATATTTATATGATAAATTTCAGCAGAGAGATATAAATTGTGAGAATGAATTGAATGGTAACTTTTATAACAACAGCAGTGATAAAGGGTGTCTTTATAGGCTCATCTCTATTGTATTAATTGTAAAGATTGTACGTATCTGCGGGGTACAAGGTTGAAGATCAATTATGTGTTCATCTCTAATTTGTCATGGCTAAGAACAGAATCAGTGAACTTTAAGATAAGTCAGTAAATATGCACAGACTAAAATGCAAATAGAAAGTTAAGAAGAAGGAAAAGGAGAAGGGAGATGGGGGAAGAATGGGGGACCGGGAGAAAGATGAGGAGATAAAAAGAGGAGAGGGAGGAAGAGGAGGAAGAGCAAGAGACCACTCAACAATTGTGACACAGTATGATCTTACAGCAGGCACATGTCTATAATTGCATAATGCAATGTCAAAAGTCTCTGTCTAGCAAATGCGCTAGCTGTATTTCACACAGGCTTTCAAACATCAAACTCAGATTTCATGCAAGTTACTGTATTGTTTTCTAGGTGCACATTTATATACTGCAGCAGGTTGAATAAATCAACGCTAGATACAGTAACAAAATTTCAAATGTTAGTGGCTTAACATGATTAAAATGCATACCTTGCCCAAACCCTAGTCCACAGGTCAGAATAAACTACTGAAAGTTCTCTGACTAGTGCTAACTCAAAGTTCTGGATCCTTCCAAATTATTATTTTTTCATGGCAAGAGAGAGCTTGGTGTATTCAAATGATATTTTATATCCAGGACTGTGTATATATATATACATATGACTGTGTGTATATATATATATATATATATATATATATATGACTTCTGCTCAGATTCCATTGAACAGGACCCAGTCACATAGCCCTAGCAAAGTAGCAAAGGACTGGGGAATGCAATTTTCTTGTTTGGCCAGAAGAAAATGTGAATAGTGCAAATTTAGTCTTTCTTTGATAATATCCATATATTATGTACATAGATTTGTACCATATGATTGCCTTAATCATGTATATAATATATGATTAATAAAACCTGGATATCATCCTTTTTATTAGTTCTCTAGTATTGCATAAGAATCAACACAAACTTAGAAGTTTAAAAAAAAGGCAATGCAAATTTATTATTTCACAATTTCTGCAGATCAAGAGTCCAGACACAGTTAAGTGGGTCCTCTGCTCATGGTTTCATGAGGCTTAAAGCAAGGTTTTGTAAAGGGCTGCAGTCTCATCCAGAAAGTGAAATTTTCTTCCAAGTTCAAAGATTGTGAACATTATTTAATTCTTTGTGGTTGCAGGACAGACAATCTCAAATTTAAGAAACTTCTATTATCCCCTGCCACATAGCCCTCTCCAAAACACAGTAGTTTTCCTCTTCAAATATCTTTGATTTCTTCATTCTTCAACCTCTAGAACCTCTTTTAAAAGATGCCTCTTAGTCTTATGTTCTAGTAAGGTGTCAGTCACAAAGATCTAAATACAATAACTTTATTAATTCATATTATGTCATGTCGTGAACTATCAATATTATCTTTACAATTGGAAATAAAGCCATTAGTGACTGCTGTGGATTGAATGTCCTCACAAACTCATTGAAGCTTCATTGCCATTGTCACAGTGTTATGAGGAAAATCAGACTGTGGCAGTGCTGAAAGGTGAGGCCTTTAAGAGGTGATTGAACTATGAGGACTCATGAATAGGATTATGTACTCATGGAGTAATAGGCTAACAATGAGGGGGTTGTCACCGGAGAGGCAGTGGTGGCTTTATAAGAGTAAGTGAGCAGTTAACATGCTCTTAACCAGCCCTCATTATGTGATACCCTGCATTGCCATGGGACTCTGTACAGTGTCCTGACCAAGAAGACCCTCACCAGATACACCCCCTGGACACTGGACTTCTTAGCCACCCCCCAACTATAAAAAATAGATTTCATTTTTTAAAAATTATCCAGTTTCAAATATTCTGTTGTAAGCAATAGAAAACTGACTAATACAGAAAATTGGTACTGAGAAATGGGACATCGCTTATAATGAATACTCGAATATGTGACAGTGGCTTTGGAACTCGATAATGGTCAGAGGCAGGAAAAATTTGGAGAAGCAGGCAAGAAAAATCATAGATTTTGGTGAGGGTTTTGAAGACAAGATGACCAGGGAAAATTTGAAACATTTTAGAGACTGATTAAATGGTGGTGACCAGAATGCTTCTAGAAATATGGATTGTAAAGACCATTCTGAGGAGCTCTCAGATGAAAATGAGAAAGAGCTTTTTGAAAAATGTGGCAAGGTCATCCTTTTTATGACCGGGCAAAGAACATGGCTGCATTGTGTTCATTCCCAAGGGCTTGAGGGGATGTGAAAATTAAAAGTGAGGAACCAGGGTATTTGGTGGAAAAAATATCTAGTCAGCAAAGCATTCAGGCTATTTCATGGCTGCTTTTAACAGTGTATAGTGAAATAAGAAAACAAGGAGATAACTAAAAGACAGAATTTATAGTAAAAAGGGAAGTAGAGGTTAAAAAATTGGAAAACTCTCAGCCTGGCCACATAAAAGGTGAAAAAGTGTGTTAGGAAGAGAAAACCAAGGGTGTAGCCCAGTGACCCGAGATTAGTTCAGACTGAAGGGATCATCATGAGAATGGAAGAAAGACTTTACAGGCATTTCAGAGATCTTCAAGGCCATACCTCTCATCACAGGCCCAAAGGAGGGTACACTCCATGCGCTTGCTGCCCAGGGCCACCGCAGGGTGCGGCTCCCCACACCCTGAAGAAGCCATGGCTAAACTGGCCCTCGGTGCTGTTTGACCTGCTGCTTTGTAAGATAAAAGCCAAAGCCTTGGCTGCGTTCATGCAGTGTTAAGTTTGCAGGCTTGCAGAATGCAAGAGCTGTGGAGGCATGGCAGCCTACACTTAGATTTCAAAGGTGTCACAGCAGAGATTTCAAAGGGGTCACTTCACTAGAGCAATGCCATGCGGAAATGAGGGGTTGGAATTGCAACAAAAATCTCTTACCAGGGACATGCCTAGTGGAGCTGTGGCAGCAAGATCACCACTGAGGCACCAGAACTGTAGAACTATCAGTGTATAGTGCCAACCTGTGACAGCTGAAGCACAGCCTGTGCCAGGACAGCCATAGGAGCAGGGATACCCACGGACACGGGTGCCGAACTCTCACCCCAGTGTGCTGAGGATGCCAGACATGGAGTCAAGAAAGATTATTCTCCAGTTTTAAGATTTAACGACTGTCCTGCGGGGTTTTGAACTTATTTGAAACCTGTTACCCTTTCCTTTTGGCTCATTTCCCCCTTTTGGAATGAGAATTTCTGTCTTATACCCATCTCGCCATTGTATCTTGGAAGTGGATAACTTGTCATTTTACAGGTAGAACTTGGGACTTTAAACTTTTCAGTTGAAACAAGACTTTGGGGATGGAATGAATGTATTTGTATATGAGAAGGACATGAGTTTTTTTGTTTTTAATACTAAGTTGCATTTTTATTTTTATTTACTTATTTATTCATTTATATATATTTATTTTACTTCTCAAAATACATTGTACTTGATTTTCATGCCCCTTTACCTGTTCCTCTCTACCGGCTCCTCTCCCCCACCACATCGTATTTGTTCATTTGTCTTAAATTGTTCAAGGAATTTTTGTGGTTATTCTGTCTTTTTCCCTGCCCCCACCCTTTGTTTGTGTGTTTATTTATTTGTTTATTTTTAGCTCCCACTAATAAGTGAGAACATGTAGTATTTCTCTTTCTGTGCCTGATATGGAGGTTCCTCAAACAATTACAGATAGATCTACCATATGATGCAGCGATTCCACTGCTGGGAATATACCCAGAGGAATGGAAATCATCATGCTGAAGAGATACCTGTACTCCAATGTTTATTGCAGCTCTATTTACAATAGCCAAAAGCTGGAACCAGCCCAAATGTCCATCATCTTATGAGTGGATAAGGAAATTGTGGTACATCTGCACAATGGAATACTACTCTGATATAAAAAAGAATGAAATACTACCATTCACAACAACATGGATGGACTTAGAGAAAATTATATTAAGGGAAACAAGGACATGAATTTTGAGGGGCCAGGGAAGGAATGCTATAGTATGCATATCTTCCCATAATTCATTGAAGTTCGATTCCCATTTTAACAGTGTGATGAGAGTAGGAAATCAGACTATTGCAATGCTGAAAGGTGGGGCCTTTGGGAGGTGATGGGGCAGTGAGGACTATGCCTTCAAGAATGGATTAATCTCTTCAGGGAATAATGGGTTACTGGATGAGTGGATTGTCACAGAAGGGGCACTGGTGGCTTTATAAAAGCAAGTGAGAAGTTAACATGCTCTTGCTCAGCCCTCATCATGTGATACCCGGCATTGCCATTGGACTCCATACAGATTCCCCACCAAGAAGAAGGCCCTCACCAGATAAATCCCCTGGACCTTGGATTTCCCAGCTTCCCAAACTGTAAGAAATAAATTTCATTTCTTTATGAGTTACTAAATTTCAGGTATTCTGTTATAAGCAACAGAAAATTAACTAATACAGTGCTTTTAAGTCTAATCAGATTAGAAAACGAATTCAAGAAAACCCAGAAAATTTAAAAATAACACATCCTCAAAAATCTGCTCTTCTATAATCATTTTTGGTACCAAAATCTTCATCAGGTAGACTCCAATAACAGAATTACTGATGATATATATACATATATGTATGTATAGTGTGCATATATAAAAATTTATAGATATATTTATGTATATATATTATGTATATATATTACATAAACATGCACTATATATGATGCATGTATGCATCTATATAAAGGAATTCATTGCCAAAGCAATTGTGGACACTTGTTCCATAAATCCAAATGTCAATCTACAGGTTTAGTACATTCAAAGTCTGAAAGTTTTGACCAGTCTGGAATCATGTGGGCATGAAACAAAGCTACTGCAACATGTGGGGGTCAATTTCTTTCTCCCTAGAAAAAGGTCTAACCCCACCTTTAAGAACTTTCGACTAATCAGACCAGGTCCACCCAGGGTAATCTCTCTAACTTAAAGTTAACTGATTGGGGACTTTAATTTCATCCAAAAAAATCCCTTCTCAGAACACATAGATCAGTGTGTTTTTGAGTAACAGGGAGAAGGTATGTGTATGCTACAAACAGCTGTTGAATCCTTCTTTTTTCCTCCAGCTCTTACAAGAGAATATCTCCAGTAGCTCATCCTATGTAGACACATTAAAAAGGAAATTCTGTAGAATATGGTTTAGCCAAGCCAGTTTGATGAATCCAAAAGTCATCACAGTCTACCTCTTGTCACTTTGGCACCCATATATACCCCCTTAAACATTACTTAATCTCCAAATATAGACAATAACATAGTCATTCTTCTACTAACAAGATACAACCATCTGGCATACAATCAAAAACATGCTACATCTTTCTCCAGAAAATGATACAGAGTTTCTGGTTTGCATTCAGTCTTCTTCATTGATATCCAAATTCGTGACTATCCAGCCAAACTATTATCATATTATATATTTGGCCATCTCTCATTTCAAGTAAAATAGTTTAAAATTTTTAAAAAATAAATACTATGCAGACTTCAAGTTTTATACCCGCAGAGGATTTCCCATCACCGATGTACATGCACTGAAAAATGTTATACTAAATTCCAATTTGGAAATATTGCCCATTCATTTCCTTTAAGTAAACATGTTTCTCCTGCCTTACAAGTGTTTCAAATTTAATTTAGCTCTATAGAAAAATCTACAGTTTTTAAATCATTTGATAAATTGTAACAACAGGCAATGCACAGACTGAGCAGAAGTCAACGTTGACAAATGCCAGTGTGAGTTAATCTTAAAGAAAAAAAGAAATATTTACAAAGAAAGAAATATCTTCTTTCTTGGCTTCCATTAGGAAGGAGTTATCTTTGACCACTACTATTATCTGTACAATCTTGTTTAGCCAGTAAACAAGATTGGCAAGAAAATTGATTTTGTCTCCAAAGAATAAAAGATTATTCTAAGAACAATAAGAACATTTTTTTACAGTTATAATTTGATTTCCTGAGAAAAAAGAAAACACATAGTCTTTCAACTTTTTTTTCTTCTTTTGAGGGAAGTTGGATTGTCAGGGAATTGAACCCATGACCTTGGTGTTATCAACACCATGCTCTAACCAAGTGAGCAACCTGGTCAGCCCATCCTACTATTTTTGACAACTTGTGTATAACCTTAAGAAAGACATGTGTGTTTGTGTGTGTGTGTGTGTGTGTGTGTGTGTGTGTGTGTATTTGTAATATGTCACAATATAGTTATCACATTACATTTTTTATGATCAGTCTATAGAAACAGTGAAAAATTAGTGTGATTTACATTGGATAATATTGATAGTTGAAAAAAGATTATTCTGCTCATACAAATTCTGGACAATAAACTTCCTACTACATCGCAAAATGTTTCTTATCTCTAAAATATTTTCCTCATGTCTACAGAGTTAGGCAATAATATGTTTTTCCTTACTCAGTGAGATGCAAACACATTTTTTTAGCAAGAGTATCTGTCATTTGCATTTTCTTTGAAATTCAGTATTATGGTTTACATTATATTCAGAAAATAGGAGTCAAATTTTAGAGAAATAATAATTCTCTAAATTATGACCTCAAGTGAAAAATTATCAGAATATATTTTATTTGGCTGGAATATAACTATCTTATAATGAGGAGTACCGATATTGTTTAACTGGAAGATGGCCAGAGCAATAGAAGTTGTTAGCAGAGTTACTTGGTGAAAATTTCACAAAAGAGACTAAAATGAATATAACAAAATGAACAAAAATCAGTAGTCCTTACAAAGAAATTTTTTTTTTTATCTTCCTGCACATTAAAGTAATAAAACTTAAATCCGGAGTTATTTAAATTTTCCAGCCCTCTCTATATACTTTATATATCTCATTTTATATCTCATTTCCTTTACGAAACCTATTTCCATATTTTGAAAGATGGAATATGAAGGAAATGTGTGTTTGGATAATCACTTAAAGAGATTTAAATATGTTGGCTTTACTCTGCAATTTAATGGGAAATAAAACAAATAAAGCAATTATACACACACGAGGGTACTTCAGAAAGTTCATAGCAAAGTAGAACTAAAAGATAATACAAATCTTTCCATGAAGTTTTTGAAGTAATTATATATACATATTCTCAGCACTATTATAAAACATCTTTCATTCAGAAATGAATGTAGATTTTGAGACTTATAAGCAAAAGTCTAAAATTTGAAAAGAGCATAATTTACTCTATTAGTGGGAAGAATGATTTATTAACTCTCATTATAAAGCATTGTTTTCAGTTATTAATATTACGATATCAACTCCCTAAGTATTTGTTCACTATTAGGACTAAAATAATGAAAAGAAAACACAAAAATCAGATATGAGAAACTCAAAATATTTATCATAGGAACATAATTATATATTTTCTCTTTCTGATTTTAATGACATTTAATAATGGCTTAGAATATGAGCGCATTTTTCACAATGTCAATGAATATATAAAAATATGAAATTAAAATATCATATGCTATTTGTATGAATAATTATATATGTTTTTCATCTTTGTTTTATTTTCCTTAATATTGTATCTCATAGTTTTAATCTTTCTATTCAGCAAAATTTCTAAAGACTATCATTATAGATTTTTCAAGAATTGCTGTTGCAGCCCTACCATTTGTCAGAAGGCAAGAGCAAGCCCAGGGTCCTATATCTGTGAAGAATGTCATTTGGTATTTTGATGGGAATTCTACTGAATTTGTAGATTGCTTTGGGTAGTATGGACATTTTTACAATGTAAATTTTTTCAATCCAACAGCATGGAATGCCTTTCCATTTTTTTGTGTCATTTTTAAGTTCTTCTAGCAATGATTTGTAGTTCTCATTGTAAAGATCTTTCACCTCTTTAGTTAAATTGATTCCTAGGTATTTTATGTTTTGGGAGAGTATTGTGAATGGGCTTGATTTCTTGATTTCTTTTTCTGCTAGTTCACTATTGGATTATAAACATGCTACTATTTTTTTTACATGATTTTGTATCCTGCTAATTTACTGAAATCTTTTTACAGCTCCAAGAGTTTTTTAGTAGTGTTCAGTTTTTTTCTATACATCGGATCATGTCACCTGCAAACAGGGAGAGTTTGGTTTTATCTTTTCAAATCTTCATGCCCTTTATTTCTTTCTCTTACTGGATTGCTCTGACTAGTATTTCTAAAACTCTGTTAAATGGAAGTGGTGAGAGTGGGCATCTTTGTCTTGTTCCTGTTCTTAAACTGAGGATGATATTGGTGGTGGGTTTGTCACATATGGCTTTCATTGTGTTGAGATACTTTCCTTCTATACATAATTTTCTAAGAGTCTTAACCATAAAGTGATGTTGAATTTTGTCAAACACTTTCTTTGTCTATTAAGATAAGCATAGGCTTTTGTCCTTGATTTTGTTGATATGGTGTATCGCATTTATTGATTTCTGTATGTACAGCAACCATCCTTTCACACCTGGGATGAATCCCACTTGATCACAGCATTTTTTTTTTTTTGATATGTCACTTTATTCTGATTGCCAATATTTTGAGGAGTTTTGAGGAATTTTTCGTCTATGTTCATCAAAGACATTGCCTACAGTTTTCTTTCTTTATTGTAATTTGTCTGTTCTTGGTGTCAGAGTGATGCTGATCTTATAGAATGAGTTTGGGAGACAGGCCATTGTTTCAATATTTTTTTTGGAATAGTTTGAAAAGAATTAGTATTCATTCCTCTTTAAATTTATGGTAGAATTCAGCAGTAAAGTGATCCAGCCCCAGGCTTTTCTTTGATGGGAGACTGCTGGTTACTGCATCAATCTCATTGCATGTTATTGGTCTATTCAGGTTTTCTGTTTCTTTTTGGTTCAGTCTTGGTAGTTTGCATATATCGGGAAATTTATCCATTTCCTCCAGGTTTTCAAATTTGAAAGCATATCATTTTGTGTAAAAGTCTCTAAAAATTCAATGTATTTCTGTGATATTGGCTGTAATGTTTCCTTTTTCATTTCTGATTTTTGATATTTGGAACTTCTCTCTTTGTTTTTTAATTAGCTTGGCTAATGGTTTGTCTATTTTGTTTGTCTTCTCAAAAAACAACATTTGTTTCATTTAACTCTTGTATCATTTTTCAGGTCTCTATTTCATTTAGTTATGCTCTGATCATAATCATTTTTTTCCATCTACTAATTTTGGGTTTGGGTTTTTCTTGTTTTTTTAGTTATTTCAAGTGTAGCATTAAGTTGTTTGTTTTCAGTCTTTCTATTCTTTTGATGTAAGCATTTATTGCAATAATCTTCTCTCTTATTAATTCTTTTGCAGTATCCCACAGCTTTTGGTATGACATATGTTAATTTTCATTACTTTCAATAATACATTTGATTTCCTGTTTAATTTCTTCTTGGGCCCCTAGGTCATTCAGGACTGTGTTGTTTAATTTTCATGCACTTATACAGTTTCCAGAGTTTTGCCTGTTATTGAATTTTAGTTTTAGCTTGTGTGGTCTGAAAAAATACTTGAAATGATTTCAACTTTTTAAAAATATGTTGATACTTCATTTGTGACCTAACATGCAGTCTATTCTGGATAACATTCCATGTGCTCATGAGAAGTATGTATGTTCTGTAGAAATTTGATGAAATGTTCTGTAGTTATCTGTCAGGTCCAGTTGGTCTAAAGTATAGTTAAAATCATGTGTTTCTCTGTTGATTTGTTGCCTAGATGATCTGTCTAATGCTGGGAAAGGGATGTTCAGGGTCTACACTATTATTGACAAGACTTCTATCTCTTTTGTTTCTGTGTGTTCCAGTGTTGGATGCATAAATCTCTGTGTTTTTTATTTGTTTTTGATGGATATATCTCTTTGTCTTTATATAGTGGTCTTCCTTGTCTCTTTCTGTGTTTTTTGGTTTAAAGTCTATTTTATCTGGTATATGAATAGCTACTCCTGATCATTTTGTTTTCCATTAGCTTGGCATATCTTCTCCCAGCCCTTGGCTATTAGTCTGTGTGTGTCTTTACAGGTGAAGTGAGTCTCTTGTTGACATCATATAGTTAGGTCTAGCTTTTTAATCCATTCAAATAGTCTGTGTCTTTTGAGTGGATAATTTAATCTATTTACATGTAGAGTTGCTATTGAATGGTACTATTTTGCTCCTGGCATTTTTAATTTTTGCTTGGATGTTTTAATTATCTTTTGTTCCTTTCTTCTCCTTTAGTGTTTGTCTTTGATGTTTGTTAGTTTTTTGAGGAGGTAAGATTTAGCATTTTCTGTTTGCATTTTTGTTCTACCAATGAGTTTGCTCTTCCTTGTGTATTCATGAAAGTGATTATTGTTTACCAGATTCCAGATGCAGGACACCCTTGAGGATTTCTTGCTTGGCTGGTTGTGTGGGGGTGAACTCCTGCAGTTTTTCTCCCTCAGTTCTGAGGGATAACCCTGGTGGGTGTAAAATTCTTGTCTGAGAGTTTTTTTTTTTTTTTTTTTTTTGTCTTTTTCATGACCGGCACTCAGCCAGTGAGTGCACCGGCCAGTCCTATATAGGATCTGAACCTGCGGCGGGAGCGTCGCCGTGCTCCCAGAGCCGCACCCTCCCGAGTGTGCCACGGGCTTGGCCCGAGAGTATTTTTCTTTTAGTATTTTTAATATATCATCCCATTTTCTTGATACTTTTCTCTTGCTGTTTTTAGTGTTTTCTCTTTGTCTTTGATCTGTGCCAGTTTGTGTCTTATAATATGTCTTAGAGAGGACCTTTTGAATTGAGTCTATTTGGGGATCTTTGAGTTTTCTGGATCTGAAATTCAGTGTCTCTTCCTATACCTGGGAATTTTTCCTTTATTACTTTTTGAGTATGTTTTCAATTCCTGTTCTTTCCTCTTCCTCTTCTATAACACCCATGATATGGATCTTTGTGCATTTAAGTTTGTCTGCTAGCTCTCTTAGATTTTCCTTTATTTATTTATTTGCATTTTTGTCCACCAGGGTTATTTTAAAAACCTGCCTTATATCAGAAGTACTTTCTTTTGCTTGTTCTAGCCTGAGGCTTAAGCTCTCAGTTGTGTTTTTTATTTAGTTGAATGAACCCTTTACTTCCAGGAGTACTGCTACATTCTTTCTTAAGGTATTAATCTCTTTGTAAATTTCCCTTTTTTAATATCCTGGATAGTTTTTTCTCATTTTGTTATATCATCCAACTGAATCTTCTTGTATCTGATTGAGTGTCTTTAGGATTGTTGCTCAGAATTTTTTTTCCAGTCATTTCCAGGGTTTCTTGCTTTATGGTGTCTGGTACTTAAGAATCAGAGTATTCCTTAGATTGTGTCATATTTTCTTGTTTTTTCATATTTCTCATATCTCTATGTCAATGCTTGGTCATCTGGTAGAGCAACTGATACTTCTATTATTCTGGAGTCAGCTCTCAGGAGGCAGACTTTCTCTTGTAGATGTGTTTAATATTGACTGTTGAGTAGGGTGTTATAATATTGTTTCCAGGTAGACAAAGTAGTGTAGTCTTTATGTCGGTACTTCAGCTACATTCATTGTTTGATTTGCATGTGAGTGCCTCCATTACCTAGGCACTGGGACACTTAGTGATTCTTTGCTGAGGTTATTGACAGTGTGTTGGGTCATCAAGGCTGTGGGTGAGCTCTTGAGTTCTTGAGATTAATGCTTGTGCACCCTGTCACTGGCTAGGGTATGTGACCCTGGTTGGGATTATTGGTTCCCCAGCTAGCATGTGCCACCAAAAGTTCCCAGGAGCAGGCATCTACTGACAGAGGCTACACTCATGATAAATATGTGGGTTCTCCTTCCCCTCATCATGGTTGTAAATATTGTATGTTTGTCCTCCTAATGTACATGAGGTCACCAATCACATCTCTGGGCCTGAATACAGTTCCATCTTGGCCTGCAGGGAGGATGCACCAAACCACTCTGTCCTGAGGATGGCACCCTTGCTGCACTGAACCATCTTGTTGGGTCAAAACCAAGGTCTGATCCAGGTCCCAACCTCATCATAATAGTCTGGGATCCAATGGTGGGTGGGGGTGTTTCTTCCCTGGCCAATATAGCCACTCATTCCTGCAGCAGTTTCTGATACTGAATACACAGCTCTGGGGGCAGCCTCCCACATTGATTGGGTCTCATGTCCTCTCACCTGCTTGTGGTCAGAAACTCCTCCTGAGTCCCCAACACTCCAGAATGGAGAATGGGGCAGGATTGGCAGAGGAGAATTGTTCCATTCTCTTTATGGCTATACTAAATCTCTGTACTCTCCAGTCTCTGCTATTCCCTTGATGTATTCGTTTTATTCTAGTCCAAGTGTACATTTGATGTATTCTCTATCTGTGTGGGAGAGATGAATAGTGTCTTCTTCTAGTCGGCTACCTTGCCTTCTCTCTCCTTATTCCACATTTTTCCCCACAAATTAAAATAATGCTGGAAGACAGAAGAACCATGGGGCTGGATGCAGCCCCTTACCCCCACCACCTCAGATCCATTCAGTGGATAAGCACCAGGCTCCACCCCCATGCCCCTAATGGGTGCCACCCAGGTGAGCCTGCTGGTGGTGGCTGACAGCAGCAGCAACCAGTTGAACTGTGAGCTGGATGCAGTCCCTCGCCCCCGCTGCCTCAGACCCAGGAAACAGGTGAGTGCCAGGACCCTCCCCCATGCCCCAAACTGGCACCACCCAGGTGAGCCTTCTGTTGGCAGCCAGTTGCAGCAGCAGCCAGCAGAACTGCACATCTGGAAATGTCCCTCTCTCCACCATGGACAATGGGGGGAGCATCAGCCTACAGTCTAACATGCTGAGTTTGACCCAGCATAACTGCATGGTGCTAGGAGCTCATTCTCTGACCACAGAGTCTGGCACAGGAACCAAGGTTGTTTAACATAACTACCACCACACATACAGCCAAACAAAGTTAATTCACCTCCATAGTAGCAACCAGGGCCACTCCACAGCCAACTTCACTGTAATAGAAGAAGCAAACCTTCTAACAAATAGCAAAAGCACCAGTGAAAAAATACTAGAAGTACAAACAATCAAAAAGAAATGACAACACCAAAAGGATACAGTAATGCTCCAAAGTCAGACTCCACAGAACAGGGAATCCTTGAAATGTCAGAAAAAGAATTTTGAGTGATGATCTTAAGAAAACTTGAAGAAATAGAGGAAGACTCAATTAGAGAACACAAACAAGAAAAAAGTCCAGAATATGAAGGAGGAAATGTACAAAGAGATTAATACCTTAAAAAAAGAGTATAGCAGTACTTCTAGAAATGAAAGATTCACTCAATGAAATAAAAAACACAACTGAGAGCTTGAGAAGCAGGGTAGAGCAAGCAGAAGGAAAAATTTCAGAGCTAGAAGATGGTCTTTTTGAAATAACTCAGGCAGACAAAAAAAATGGAAAAAAAGAATTAAAAATAATGAGGAAAATCTAAGAAAGATAGAAGACAACCTCAAGTGCTCTAACATCTGAATTGTGGGTATTCCTGAAAGGGAGGAAAAAGGAAAAGGTATTGAAAACCTACTCAAGGAAATAGTAACAGAAAATTTCCCAGGTGTACAGCAGGATACAGACATTCAGATTCAGGAAGTTCAAAGGTCCCCAAACAGATTCAACCCAAAAAGATCCTCCCCAAGAAATATTATAATTAAATTTGCAAAACTCAAAGACAAAGAGAGAATTCTACAAGCAGCAAGAGAAAAGCATCTGGCCACATATAGGGGAATCCCCATCAAAATAACAGCAGACTTCTCAACCAAAACCCTACAGTCCAGAAGAAAGTGGAATGATATATTCAAAATACTAATAGAAAAAAAACTGCCTTCCAAGAATTCTTTACCCAGCAAGTCTCTCCTTCAGAAATGAGGGAGAAATAGTGTATTTCCCAGACAGACAAAAGTGGTGGGAGTTAATCAGCACACGACCAGCTGTGCAAGAAATTCTCAAGAGAGTCAATATCTGAAATCTGAATAGCTGTGACCACTGTCACAAATACCCCAAAAAGAGCAAAATCCACAGTTAAAACAAAAATGCCAGCAAGAAAGAGAAAGAAGGAAAATCATCCCACATTAAATTCCCAAGTAACATTGAAGAAGTGAAACAAAAGGGGAAATAATGATCAAAAAATATTCAAACCATCTAAACAAGTAGCAATTAAAATGACAGGAATTAATCAACACTTGTCAGTAACTATTCTAAATGTGAATGGGCTAAACTCCCCATTCAAAAGACACAGACTAACTGACTGGATTAAAAAGCTAGACCCAAGTATATGCTGTCTTCAAGAGACCCACCTCACCTGTAAAGACACTCATAGACTAAAAGTGAGGGGATGGAAAAAGATATACCATGCAAATGAAAACCAAAAACAAGCAGGAGTACCTAACCTTACATCAGATAAAATTAACTTTAAACCAAAAAACATTAAAAAAGACAAAGAAACCATTACATAATGACGAAGGGAACTATCCAGCTAGAAGACATAACAATCATAAACATGTGTGCACCCAATACCAGAGCACCTAGATATATCAAGCAAACACTCTTAGACATAAAGAAGAAGATAGGACCTAATCTTAATAGTGGGTGATCTGAAAACCCCTCTCTCAGTATGGTACAGGTCTTCCAGGCAACAAGTCAACAAAGGGACACAGGATTTAATCTACACCCTAGAGCAAATGGACTTGGCAGATATATACAGAAAATTTCACCCAACAGCTAAAGAATACACTTTCTTTTCATCAGCTCATGGTACACTCTCAAGGATAGACCACATAATATGTCACAAATCTAGTCTCAGCAAATTTATAAAAATTGAAATCATTCCAACTATCTTTTCAGACCACAATGGACTAAAACTTAAACAATAAGGAAAATGCTGGAAGCTATACAAATACATGTAAAATAAATAATAGGCTCCTGAATGACCTATGGGTCCAAGAAGAAATTAAACAGAAATCGAAAAATTCCTAGAAACTATTGAAATAAAGACACATCATACCAAAACCTGTGGGATACTGTAAAAGCATTACTAAGAGGCAAATTTATTGCAGTAAATGTTTATATCAAAAAAATGGAAAGACTACAAATAAATGACCCAAAACTATGCCTCAAAGAACTTGAAAAATAACAATCTAAACCTAAAGGCAGTAGGTGGAAAGCAATAATTAAGATCAGAGCAGAACTAGATGAAATAGAGACCCCAAAAATAATAGAAAAGATCAACAAAACTAAAAGTTGGTTTTTTGAGAAGATAAATAAAATAGACACAACATTAGCTGGATTAACAAAAAAAAAAAGGGAGAGAGAAGACCCAAATAACAAAAATTTTAAATGAAAAGGGAGACATAACAACTGATACAACAGAAAAACAAAGAATCATTAGAGACTATTATAAACAACTGTATGACAACAAATTTGAAAATCTGGAAGACATGGATAAGTTTCTAGACACACATAAATTACCAGGACTGAACCAAGAAGAGATAAAAAACCTGAACAGACCAATAACAAGCAAGGAGATTGAAGTGGTAATTAGCAATCTTCCAACAAATAAAAGTCCAGGTCTGGATGGCTTTACAGCAGAATTCTACAAAACTTTTAAAGAGGAGCTATTATCAATTCTCCTCAACCTATTCTAAGCAATTGAAACAGAGTCTACTCTCCCAAACTCATTCTATGAGGCCAACATAACTCTGATATCAAAACCAGATAAAGACACAACAAAAAAAGAAAATTATAGGCCAATATCTTCGATGAACTTAGATGCTAAAATCCTCAAGAAAAATATTAGCAATCAGAATACAGCAACATATTAAAAAAATATACAGTATGATCAAGTCGGATTCCTCCCAGGGATGCAAGGATTGTTTAACACACAAAAGTCAATAAATATGGTACATCACATCAACAAACTAAATGACAAAGATCACATGATTGTATCAATAGATGCTGAAAAAGCATTTGACCTAATTTAACATTCCTTCATGATAAAGACTCTCAACAAATTAGGTATAGAAGGAAAATATCTTAACACAATAAAAGCCATTTATGACAAGCCCACTGCCAGTATCATTCTGAATGGGGAAAAATTGAAGGCCTTCCCCTTAAGGACAGGAATAAGACAAGGATGTCCACTCTCACCACTTCTATTGAGCATAGTTCTGGAGGTACTAGCTAGAGCAATTAGGCAAGAGAAAGAGAAAAAGGGAATCAAGATTGGAAAAGATGAAGTAAAACTTTCTCTATTTGCAGATGACCTGATACTATAAATATGAAAACCTAAACACTCTATCAAAAAACTCCTAGACCTGGTTAATAACTTCAGTAATGTTGCAGGATACAAAATAAATGCCCCCAAATCTGTAGCATTTATATACTGAAATAATTAATTAACAGAAATAGAAAGAAAGTAAGCACATTTACAATTGTCACAAAAAAATATGATACCTAGTGATGAATTTAACCAAGGAGGTGAAAGACCTCTGCAATAAGAACTACAAACCACTTCTGAAAGAAATTAAAGAAGACACAAAGAGACAGAAAGATATTCCATGCTCTTGGATTAGAAGAATTAACATTGCAAAAATGTCTATACTATCCAAAGTGACCTTCAGATTCAATATAATCCCCATCAAAATATCACTGAAATTTTTCACAGAAATGGTAAAAACAATCCTACCTTTCACATAGAAAAACAAAAGACCCTGGATAGCCTAAGCAATCCTGAGGAAAAAAAAAAAAAAAAGACAAAGCTGAAGGCATAACTCTGCCTGACTTCAAATTATACTACAAAGCTGTTGTAACAAAAGCAGCATGTTACTGGTATAAAAATAGACTTTCAGACCAGTGGAGTAGAATATAGAATCCAGAAATCACTCCTCAAGCATACAGCCATCTGATATTAGAAAAAGGCAACAAAAATCTACATCGGGGAAAAGACTGCCTCTTCAACAAGTGGTGCTGGGAAAACTGGATATCCATATGCAGAAGAATGAAACTAGATATGTATCTCTCACCATACACTAAAATCAACTCAAAATGGATTAAATACCTCGGTATAAGACCTGAAACTGTAAAATTACTAAGGGAAAATATAGCTGAAACCCTTCAGCAGTTAAGTCAAGGCACAGGTTTTATGAACATGAGCCCAAAAGCACAAGCAGCAAAAGAAAAAATAAACAAATGGGACTATATCAAAGTCAAAAGTTTCTGCACAACAAAAGAAGCAATCAACAGAGTGAAAAGACAACCTATAGAGTAGGAGGGAATTTTTGCTAACTATACATCCAATAAGGGATTGATATCCAGAATATTCATAGAACTCAAGCAATTACACAGCAAAAAATTAAATGATCCAATTAAAAAATGGACAAAGGAGCTGTATAGACATTTTTCAAAGGAAGACATAGAAATGGCTAACAAATACATGAAAAAATGCTCACCATCACTAGTAATCAGGGAAATGCAATTTAAAACCATATTGAGATACCATCTCACTCCAGTTAGACTGGTTATAATAAAAAAGACGGTGAATAACAAATGCTGGTGAGGGTGTGGAGAGAAGGGAACAGTACTGCACCATTGGTGGGACTGTAAATTAGTACAACCACTGTGGAAAACAACATGGAGGTTTCTCAAACAACTACAGATAGATCTTCCATATGATCCATCAATCACTCTTCTGGGTATATATCAAGGGGAATGGAAATCATCATGTGGAAGAGATACCTGCTCTCCCATGTTTATCACAGCTCTGTTTACAACAGTCAAGATATGGAACCAACCTAAATGTCCATCTAAGGAAACTGTGGTATATATACACTATGGAATACTACTCTGCCATAAAAAAGAATGAGATACTCCCATTTGCAACAACATGGATGAACCTGGAGAAACTTATATTTTGTGAAACAAGCAAAGCACAGAGGGATAACTACCACATGTGCTCATTCAGATGTGGGTGCTAAGAGAGAAAGGAAGAGAAAGAAAGAAAGCCTACAGCGATGTGTTGAACTTGCAGAAAAAGAGAACATACACCTAGGGATACAAATTGGAGTGGCGGGGGCGTAAGGAAGAAGGGAAAGGAGGTTGGGGGATAATTGGGTGGAGATAACGGGTACAAAAGCAATTTCTGGTAATAGGTCTGCCCCCAGTATGAATCTGGCCCTCACATCATGGGCAGGAGGGGTGACAATTAGCTTTGTAACTCATGAATATTCTTCATCAATAAATTAGTTAATTAAAAAAATAATAATAAAACTGAAAAAAAAAATGCCATAGCATGTTAAGTTCATTTTAACTTGCCAGCCTATGTTTGGCAATGAATGTAATAAATAAGTCTTTTCTTACTTCTTAGATTTTAAATTGGGAATTTGCAATGTAATCTTCCATTCTGACTTAAATTTACATATAGAATTAAACATGAAGTTCAATTTAACATAAGAATAATTACATTTTGAACATGTGTAACTTTTACTTCTAGAAACTACTAGACTTTACAAAACAAATAAAAATTGTTACATAAGTTATCTTTTGTATGATTTCTCAAATAATTATTTATAGCATGAAAATTATGATGGACTTAATGTGTCTTTATTTTTAATAGTATATGCATATCTGTCCGTACCATTATTTTACATAAATCAAAGACAAAATCTCCAAGTCAACTCCTCGACGTATAGTCATAAATACTTACCTTCTCAAAAAGAAGTAATGATTTGTTATTAATTTACAAAAGATGACAGAAACAATTTTTCAAATAAATTTTAGGTTTTTTTTTTAAAATCTGTGAAGCTAATGATTTCTGTGTGCCTGATGCCACCTATACTTTGGAATTTCTGATTTTAGTAATGTTGTTATAAAAGTTACAGGAGTTTTATTATAGATGAAAAGAATGTAATATTCAAAAATTTTTATTTTAGTTCTGAAACATTTTTGATTAATAAAGATATAGATGCACATACAGACTCATGGTTGCGTACTAAATATATTAATAGTTTATTTTATTAGTTTTTCTAATTAGATAATTGTCTATCAAGTGACTTCTGCCTGTTTTATAATAAATCATATTATTATAAATAGCATATCATTTTCCATAAGGTTATTTTCATATGGAGTAAAATTAGTGGTAATTTCAATTTTTATAGAAGAATGACTTGGTTGTGAATTGTGCAACTCTACCCAATGAAATAATATGTGAAGGGAAAATCTCAAATTAAATTAAGGAAACATTTATTGCAAACCCATTAGATACTGGCCTCAGGTGATGCCTAAATAAATAACATAGTCTTTTTCTTCATGTTAGTTAAAATATAATGGAGAAAATAACATGTAAAAACAAATGATTATTGAAAGTATATTAAGCACTAATGTAAATTATAATTGATATTCTTTTGGTATACAGTGGGTGATATATTACATCAAGATAATAAAATTTTTGCATAAAGGAGTTCACATTTTTTTGGATGTTACAAGAGTAAAGATTTTTATAAGCTTTGAAAGTTAGTATATAATAACGCTTAGGGAGAGAATATAGATTAAAGTGAGTGCAAACAGAAAAACTACAATTTATATAAAAAAGAAGTTGCCAAAAGATGCATGTCATGAGAGTAAAACAGAATATGATTGAGAATTTATTCTCAAAATCTTTTAAAGCTTGTTGTCTGGCACAAGATAAAAACCTGGTTTACCTTCTGGATGTACACTACAGCAAACTGTGCCTAAGATTACCGTGGTGAAAACAAAGTCGTTATTATAGAAAAGATTATTTAAAAATACTGCATTGTCGGTGGAAGAAAGCTTAAATGACTGTGAACGTAAGAGAGAAAGGCATATAAATTGCATTTTATCAATCTTCAATAAAGAATCCTTCCACAAAGTTTTCTCGTAAGGCCCTTAAAAATAGCCGTTAAAGCTACATTACACATTAATATTTTATTAATATTAAAAAACTGAGAAAGAAAGACACCAATACATCTACTTTATTAAAACAAAAGCTGTTTTAAATTTTTGGTAGAGTATCTTTGAAGAGTTTGCAAATTTGAGAAAAGGGGGCTGCACGTTAAATGAGAATATACAAGTATTGTAGTTTGAGTTCAGACCTTGAAAATTTGACACAAAATAATGAATAAAGTAGGGTGGCAGAGGACTTTGTTGTTACACAGTCTTTAAAAGGATCCCAGTTCTATTTGCCAGATGTGGGACAATTGAAAAATTATTACAACTCTTTAATCCTCAGATCTTCTCCTTTTCCCTCTTTCTTCTGACAACTGTGATCATGTATAATTAAGATGAATTAAGTATTAAATAAGAATTAAGGAACAATTTATTTAGATTTCATAACACAGTCCAAATATCACTGAATAAATCAGTATATGTCCTCATAATATAAAGTCACACATTACTTAACAACAGGGATTGAGATACACATTGTTAGATGATTTCATCATTGTGGGAAAATCAGAGTGTACTTACACAAACATAGATGGTATCGATTGCTGCACACCTAGGCTCTCTGCTATAGCCTATTGTTTCTGCCTGTGTAATGCATTGTGCTACAACATTACCACAGCTACGAGGTCATTAGGCAACAGGAATTTTTCAGTTCCATTTAAATCTTTTGGGACCACTGCCATATATGCAGTCTATCATTAACTGAAAATCATTATGTAGCATACTGCTATATATAAATATTTGTGAGTGTAGCAATTATTTATGTAATTGGAGTAGTAGTTTTGTGATTGTAATCATTTTCATAGCTATAGTATTACTAGTGGTTGTTGTAGAAATAAACTACATTATTAATAGTTTTTGTGATGTGATTAGTTGAAATAGTATGTGTACTTCTGGAACTAGTAATGATGTATTTGTTGAATTATTTGTTAGAGAAACTCACTAGGAATAGAAACAATTGGCATACCTTGTCCAATTCATCTTTAAAGAAATAAGTGTACATAGTCAAAGATATTTTGACTCAAACAAAGCATCTCAGTGGAAAAACATAGACTGTGTAATCAGAAATGTTGACTTTATTAAGCCCTGGCTCTACTAGTTTGTATGTTTTGTAATCTTAGGCGACTTACATAGTGTCTGTAAGCATTCATTCATCTCAGAACATGAATAGAGGGGCTGGATGTAGAATAACCAACATAAAATTTTACAGTGAATATTTTTTTCTAAAATTTGTTACAGATTAGTATGCTTTGCAACACTTAAAAGGAGGTCATAAATTGGTTGTCAGCAGGAATGAGCATCTTGTCAATCATTTCTGTTAGTGATAGGCTGTTGGTAAGCATACTCTCTGGTGATTAAGTAACCAATCTTAAATTTCATATATTACTCACGAGAATCCAGATTTCTAGCTTCTTTAGAAAAATTGGGATCTCTGGCAACACTGGTCCAATATTTTTAAAAGGTGACAATTAGAGGTGTTGAGTAATTGTTCCCTATTAAACAGGGCAAGTTCCTTCTAGACTCAACTCTTCACTCCCCTTAGTGGTATTGCTAACATGGTGGTAACGGCTGTTGCCATTTAGCACTGCACTTGATATACTCATATTTTGTCTTATTAGATTTTAGAGAAAAGTGAAATTATTCTGTGCATAATTTCTGCCAAATGTTTGAAGCCACAATATAGACCAAAAGGCTAAACTGTTTTATAATATTTCCTCGGGGAGTAGAATACTCATGGATGTTTAGTTTGTGGGGGGAAAAAAAAAATACTAGCTGTGTTAAAAAAAGAAAAACTAGACAGAATTATTAATCAAGCTTTTTATCTGTCAGCTTACTGACCTGGCTTCTGTAGTAATTTAGGTTACAAATTCTGTTCTCAGAATATATACATATTAGCTGAAAACTACTCCTTTGTTGATGAATGTATGAAACAATAAATTTGGTTGTTATGCCAAGAGATGGTAGAGAAAAAAAATGTAGGTACATTTTGTAATTATTATTAATTTTTACTGACATTCCCATGGTAGTTCTTAACACTGCAGCACCTCTAAATATTATAAAATTTCCTTTAATTCAAATAACATTAATATTTTTATACTTTATTTGAAGATATGCAACAGATATGTCAGATATCTCTTATTTTTCCAAACTTCCACCTCAAAATTCTCTCAAGCAATATTTCTATCATTTTTAGAACTGAAATGCCTTCATTAACACTTCATAAAGTCATTCTTTAAGTATTATGACTATTAAGATTTTCAATTTATGAAAAGATAAAAATTGCATTACAACCACAGAAAAGTTAATTAATAAAGTCTCTTACACAACTATACTGGTTTTCTGTCATAGATGATATTTTTTTTTAAATCTATGTGAATCTGTGATCAAGAAAAGTGTTATTTTCCAAAGAAAAAGTAAACAGACTTGAATAAAATATACTTTATTTTACTTTAGCAGAAATTAATTAAACTTGATTATCATAGGTTTTTTTTATTTTGTTTTATTAATATAGACATTAATCAGTTTGGTTTCTATTTTAACTGCTTTTGAGACACAATTATTGTTTTTTCTCCCACCCATTTAGTAATATATAACTAAATGTTATATCTGAAAAGTGTGTAGCTATTATTTCTAGTTCTCATTTTTGAGATATTTTACTGATAATTCCTATCTTTGTAATAACTTAAAGAACAGAAAACCAAGTAAACCAAAAGAATAATGCATTAACCTTATGTGGTATACATATAAATTTACTCTGTGTGTGTGTGTGTGTGTGTGTGTGTGTGTGTGTGTGTGTGTGCATGTGAAATAGAGAGAGAGAGAGAGAGAGAGAGAGAGAGAGAGAGAGAGAGAGGATTAGATTGTTAGACCAAAAATTCAAATACTAATAATTTTAAGATGCATTCAATTCTGTAATTTAAAAAGTCCAGGGATGGGAAGGCGTCCTTTTCTCCCTGGTAAGAAGATCTTGCTTGGCAGAGGCACCTGGAAGAAGCCTTTGCCCACAGCCCCAGACAAAGCTGCCTCTGGATGGAATGCAGGTAGGCAAAACAGCATGGTTGGTGAGAGGGGCCTGATTGAGTTCAGAGACTGAAATGCATTGGCTGTGCACCAATTCTGCTGTGGGGAAGGTGGTTTTACTAGTACTCTAACCTAATGTTCTTTATTTGCATTACTTCTGTATTAGCCAGCTCAGGCTGCCAAACAAAATATTTTAGAGTGGGTGACCTAAACAACAGAAATGCATTCCTTACAGTTGTGGAGGCTGGGGAAGTACAAAATTAAGGAGCTAGCAATGTAAGTTTTATTCTGAGGCCTCTTTTCTTGCCTCGTAGGTAGCAGCTATCTCATTGTCTGCTCACATGATCTCTTCTTTGTGGCCGCAGAGAGAGCTAATAAGCTCTCTGGTGCCTATTTTGATAAGGATCCTAATGTTATAGGATCAGGGGCCCACTCTTATGGTCTCATTTAATCTTAATTACTTCCATAACATCCCTAACTCCAAATGCAGTAACATTGGTGGTTTAGGTCTTCAACAATTAAATTTGGAGAGCACACAAATAATGAGTGAAAGAAAGTGAGCCGAAACACCAGGTATAGATTGAGCTTTATTAAAGGAAGAAAATCTGCTGGGCTGAGCTCAAATGGAGAGCAGCACCAGGCCTGGGGGTGGGAGAGCTTGTATAGACTGTAGGGAAGGCTGAGGTAATCAGGGAGGGGGTTTGGTGCTGGAGAGGAAGATAAGGCTGGCGGATGCAATGAGGTAGAAGGCTGCACCCATGCTGAAGTAGAGGAGTTTCTATCTCTCAGAAACCACGAGGTTTCTTGTAAGGGAAAGGCTGGTGGCCATTTTGCGCTTATTGTGTGTAAAATGGCACCAGTCACGTCCAAGATCCATCAATGAGTCTGTAACAACTTGTTCTGAATTTAATGAATTATTCTCCACAAAGCCAATTATGAAAAAAAGAATATAATTTAAAATGAGATTATATTTGTAATATAAAATAACCATTTTCTGATTTTTATGAAAACATAGATAATTATATATTAGGTAATTAATATACTACATAAATAATCCATAACCAAATAGATATAAATACAAATGTAGATAGATAGATATGATGATATATCCATATTTTTAACTTAAAATTTGAAATTGATATAACATTTTGCTTTCGTTCTTCTACCTACTTTCTGAATATTTTCATATACCTATGCAAACACTTTTATAGTAAGGTACACTTTTCATGAATGTATTATTAAGTCTATAGCAAAGAAAGATGCATATATTTATATAATTATTAATAGCCAGGGTATATAACACTATGTTAGACTTCTTATTAAAGTCATTAACATTGTAGAATCCTAATAAGAATATCTTTAGTTACTTTATAAAGTTATTTTGTGCTAGTTCTTATACCCTACTATAATTCTTTGTACATCATTCTGATATATTTTACTATTAGTGATGTTTCAGGGTGTTTTCAGTTTTAAGATAAAATTTGTACTTATAACATTTGTTTTATAGTCTCTCTAACAAAAATTTAGGCCAACATAGTTGCATGTATTTGCATTGCTCTGGTTTTAATTCTGTATAAAGATATGGCTTGAGAAATTATGAAGTGTGTATAAGCCTTGGTTTCTCATCTCATTAAAGGAGAAAAACAATTTATGTTTCAAAATAGAATCCTAGCACAATCTACCATGTAGAATTTGAGTTTTACAAAAAGACTTTAATTTTTTCTTTCAGCTCTATGATTCAGTGTGACTAGATTCCATTCAATTTATTTCATATTATATTCTCTGTACGTAATATTAGTTCCCACTTAAGAGTTTTATATAAAGTAATGTTTCTTCTATACTCAGGAGGATATACGTTTGCTTTTAATTCATACTGGTATGTGTATGCATTTAATTCCAGTTGTAATGTGGATACCACAGATAATAGATGCATTTGTAGACTGTTATACCGAAAATAATCTATTTTACTTTTTGTTATTCTATAATGTTATTGGTGTTTTTCTATAATATGCTATTTATTAAAGTACCTATCCTGAAACAAATATATTAATTTATACTCATGCAAGTATCGATACATGACTATTTTAAAAAAGAAGCTAAATTAAGATTATGCAGTGTTGCTCATAAAATTAATTTTCAGTTATTTTTAATTCCACAAATATATTACTGTAATTTAATTTAGCTCTCTAATAGCTATCACTTAAAACTTGTTTATAAAAATCTGCTTATCTATTTTTTAGTTACCAAGATAACAAGTTTAAGCTGATTAATAGATAAAAACTAGCCAGATTGCCAGCTCACGCAAAGGTTTCCAAATCATTAGAATTCAGTCTTCTGTTTGAGGAAAACTTCTAAGCTTTTTATATCTTCAGAATGAGAATGTTTGAAAGAAAAAAGTAGCAAATTTATGAATCTGCAACAATGTTAAAATCTTTACTCAGCAATGCCATTATACCTACTACTTAATTCAATGATGATTAAATTGAAGCACAAACTAAAAATAATAAATAATAAAACATCATAGTCTACATTAATAATTATTTTTAAAATTTATTTATTCATTTTTTACATTCTAAGATGTTGAAGAGCAGTGGGAGGGGGAGGGGGCGGGGGAGGAGGGTAGAGAAATGGAGGTGGGGGTGGGAGCATGGGGTTGGCCCATGGCTGGCTTCTTGGTTGGCCTGATTGTAGAGGGCCTGTGCTGTGATTGAAGCCCTCCCACCAGTCTCAGGCCTGGGGGCCTTCCAGTGGCAGGTCAATCATCACTGGGCTGGATGTGGGTATGTGAGGGTGTGGCTGCCCCTCAGCACCCCCTAAATAATTCTTAATATAACTTAACCCTTAATATAACTCTGCATATTCAATTAGCATGTACATTTCCTAGTGGACATCTTCTCAGTTGTCATATTGTCCCAAACCCCTTCCTTAAGGATTTTTTCCCCCATAGCCACTGATGAAATAAATGGTAATTATAACAAGCTCATTAACATGCCTTTTGTATTTATTTTGTTTGCTATTGGTTGACTTTACATTCAATCACCAATCACTTCATGTGTTCTCCAATGGTACAAACCAGGGGGCTGCACAGAAGAAGGGGTTATCTGTGTTCTAAGTAAAAACAAAAGAATGAAAAAAATGGCCAAAAAAAAAAGAGGGATTAAAAGACTTGGCAATGGTATGAACATGTATGAAAGAATGACGGCTCCTAGGTGATAACTGTGTACTCAATAGGTACAAAACTTACTATAATTTGGTAAAATTTCTTTCCAAAGTTAATTCATAACCCCATGCATGGAAGTTCTGAAGAGAAAGTGCTATGGAATGGTGAAGGAATCATTGACATAGAGTCAAAATTATTAATTCTCATTGAATGAACAGAAAGATACCTGAAGCTAAGTCCTCACCCCACCATGTTTTCTCGTGTAATTGGCTCTAAACAAGCCATTTTAAACCAAAACAAGTTCAGCTGAAATTCGTAGTAATGAGAAACATCACTTTTACTCTTTCTAAAGACATATTGAGAGCATCACTTGAAATTCTTGTCACACAGTCATCTTTTGGGGAATTTTTAAAGTAATTGGATATGAAAAGCCAAGAAAGAATTTACACTAAAGATTTTATTTCTGTACTGCTTGCAGACAAATGAACATTCTGGAAATAAATGGAATTTTATGCAATTAAATATTCAGTGCAACAGTGTCCCACAGATAACAGGGTAGACCAATAGTTAAAAGTTGCCCATGTTTTCTGATTGCAACTGAAAACACATTTCCCACTCTATTCCTGGCCAGTGGATTATCTTCATAGTTGCATATTGTGAACCAGAAGCAAGTTCTCTGTAGAATGGGCAAATTACTGTCCATTTGGTAGTATTCTAAGTTTTTTGTCTATTATCCAAAAAACGGAAAGTTTTGTCTTTTGGTGTTTTAATACAATTTACACATAATTTACTTTTGATAGAATACATAATGATGAATATAATATAATATGTAGATGTGGTCCATTGCTGCCAGACCTGGATCCATTTAACGTGCAAGTTTCTGGTGCTGTGCCAGAGGCTGTCTAAACACAAAGGATAAATGTGGCTCATGTTCTTGGAATGTTAGTTTTATCAATGTAAGAACTTTAAACACTATTTTTATTACAATAAAAGTATATTGTTCAATAGAAACCATAACATAAGAGCATTTACTAAGGGAATTTGCAAATACCCTTTACAAATTTTGGCCGCTCAGTAGAGCATTTTAGACATTAACCCATTAAGAACTTTTACTTTAACCTTAAGAACGTTAAGTTTGTGGCTAAAATAAGTTTGCCACTTTTGGAGAGTAATCCATGAGAACTACAATGTAATATCATAAAGGATTGTCAGAATTTGACAAAATAGAAGCTGTACAATACAGTTTCAAAGAGAAATAACAAAGAGAAGCCCACGTGCTAAATCTAACCTGTATATGTGCATTGTTTAGCCAAAATATTATTTTAAAAATTAAAAAAATATATATATATATGCATTTGTTATATGCAAAATTTATTTTAAAACTTAGGAAAAGGAAAACAAAGTGGATTTTTAGATTCTCTTGAAAACTGGTCAACTCAGATGACCCTGCTACCATGCAGTCTCTGAAGACAGCAATCACAGTGAGCTCCCTCTTAATGAAGCATGCATTTTATTTGACAGAGTTTCCAGCCTTCATTATATTCCACTTGCTCCATTCATTTGCAGTACTAGCATGTGATCTGGTGTCTTTTGGATTACAGATTAATGAGCTTTGACAAAGTAATGCCAAAACATAGAATGAGACCACAGTGGTTTCTTTGATTGAACTGCACCCACAACATACAAATGCAAGCCCAGTTGCCTTCATTGATTGTATCACAGTTGCCATTTAGCTGTAGTAAAATTAGTAAAATTATCAGAGCTCTCTCACAAACACTGGATCTGAAAGGGAAGCCCCACTTGTAACAAAGTCCAAGCCATCTGTGAGCAACTACCCAATCAAGGTGCAAGAACTGATTTTATTACTAGCCATGTACCAAGCAAGAAGAGGAAAAGAGGCTCACAAAATTTAATGACTTTCTGAGATTAATGAAATTTGAGACATGGTTAAAATAAGACAAATCGAAATGTCTATCAAAAAAGTATGGATTTAGTAAAAATACATATAATAAAATTGTGATACTTAATACATATATTTTGCTTCTATGTTCTGACACCAGAAAAGTGTAGGGCAAATTTCTGTAGGATACACTTTAGTTTGTTCCTGAGAAGATGAGGTTTGATTAGTGAGTCTCTAAGAGTGACACATATTAATAACAGGAAAACCACTTTCTTATGTTACAGAAGATACTTCTTATAGTTTTAAAAACCTTGCCGTAGGCAAATAAAATTTGAAACAACTTTGTGCCAGTGCAAATTTTGCTCCTTTGCAGTGAGTCAAAAAGTTTCCTGACTTTATTAATGAATTCAAGAAATGGAAAATTTTCCAAATTTAAAATGTATTGTTTCAGTATGTGCTGTCTTTCTTTTATCTTCTTTCTGCATACTTCTTTGTTTATTAGTTTTCTTCTGCTTCCAAGTATCATGAATGCTAATATGACAGTGTTTGCTTATTAAAATTTCTGCTTTATGCCCCAAGCAATCCTCAAGTTCATTAATCAGAGTGTTCAGGGAATTTATATTACAGTTGGGTCCCTTAGGTATAAATGTAAAAGTGTACATGAATAGACAGGTCAGGACAGTGATTCCTTATATCTTGTTACTTCTCATATTGTACCTGCTCATGATTTCTTTTCATTGTAAAATTACCATGTTTCTCCCAAACAGAACATAACTTCAGTAATAAAATTTTCTTGTTCAGAAAGATTTTTCTAAAATGAGAAGAGGGAATATTTATGAGTCTCAGGAATAGTGTGACTGAGACATGAGTGACTCTGGAGATATAGTAGGTTTGAATTTAATCATTTAAACACCAAGTAAACAAACCCCTGTTATGGTTTGTACATTTTATCTAGACCTCTTATTACTAAAAATGTAAAGTTTAAAAATTTTTTTAAAGTGTGTTTTTTTTTTTCAAAAACTGGTTCTGAACACAACTAACCATGTAATTTCAGGGAAAATGTAGAACATAAAATCCAAAACCAAATAGAAACATTTGCCTCTTTCAGTCTGACTCCTATTGTCATATGAAATAAGTTCAGATAATCAAATAATCCAAAATAGCTTTCTCCAGAAAAACTTGGACTCCAGTATTAGCCCTACCTAAAAAGTATACAGTTAGAGTATATTTCCAGATTTTCATTTCAACACCATACAATACTTCCCTACAAGAAGGAATATATGTAATAGAGCCACACAAAAAAGAAAAAGAAAAAAAGAAAAGAAAATCAAAATGAAGCAATAAAAATCAAAACCTTTAGGTTTAAGTTAAAAGATTTATTTTACTGTCCCATATTTTTACATCCTCATTTACAGCATTTGGCATATTTAAGAAAGAACAACAGGTAAAGATTTGAGTATATGGTTAAATTTACATACTGTATAACTGTTCAATGTTAAAACTTTTGTTTTAGAGGAATAAAAAATATGAATCATTCACAGATTTATAATTCAAAAGCATGTACAGAAATCTCCCTGTGGTACTGCTATGGATTTAATTGTATCCCCCAAAGTTTTATGCACTATAAACTTGATTCCCATTGTCACAGTGTTAAGAAGTGAGAAATTCTATTATGGTGACTGAAGGTGGGGACTTGAAAAGGTGACTAGATTGTGAGGGCTGTACCCTCATGGATAGATTGATCCATTCATTAAACAATGGGAGTAGTTGCGATGGCTTTAGAAGGAGAGCACATGAGAAGCTCTCTTTCTTTCATTTTCTTATGCCATTTGCCATGTGATACCCTGCATTGCCATAGAGTCACCAAGAACAAGGTACTCACCAGATGTGTTGCCTGGACTTTGTCCTTCCCAGCCTTCAAAACTGTCAGCAATAAATATTGTTTCTTTACAAATGACTCAGTTTCAGGTATTTCTGCTACAGCAACAGAAATCGACTAATGTATAAAACTGGTACCAGAGAAGTGGGGTGTTTCTTATAACAAAAACTTGAGAATGTGGAAGTGGCTTTGGAACTGGATATTGAGCAGAAACTAGAAGAATTTGGAGGAGCAGGCTAGAAAAAGTCTAGATTCTGGAGTAAGTTCAAAAGACAAGAAGACCAGGGAAAGTTTGTAACATGTTAGAGACTGGTAAAATTGTGGTGACCAGAGTACTGATAGAAATATGGGCAGTAAAGGCCATCTGAGAAAGTATTAGATGCCATTGCTTCTAGGCCCTGTCATCAGATAGAGCAAAAAAATATATGTGAGTATACTAATCATTGTGTATACACGTATCCATCAATATTTTTACATATAAGCATCTACATCTGTATGAAGCGTGACATGAGTTAATACTGATTTTTACACTGTAGTTTGTTACTACACAGAATATTTTAGCCTCCTCTTTTGCCTAGTAGTATCCCACAAATCCTGTAGGCTTTGTTTGATATTTTTCTCTTTTCTTTTCTTTTCTTTTTTTTTTTTTTTTTTTTGTCCTCTTGTATTATTTCAAAACTGCTGTCCTCAAGATCAGAAATTTGTTCTTCTGCTTTATCTAGTCTGTTGTTAAGACTCTCAGGTGTATTTTTTATTAGTTATTTAATGAATCCTTCAATTCTAAGATTTCCATTTGATTTTTTAAATGATTTTTATCTATGTTGAATTTCTCATTGAGATCATGAATTGGTTTTCTGGTCTCATTAAATTGTTTGTCTGTATTCTATTGTGCATTGTTTAAGAGTATTCATTTAAATTCCTTTTCCAGCAATTTGGCAATTTCTGATTCTTTGGGAAAAGTTACTGGAGAATTATTGTGTTTCTTTGGTGATGCCATGCTACTTTGTTTTTTCATGTTTCTTTTTTCTCTGCATTGCTATCAGTGCATATTGTGGAATAGTCACCTCTGAGCTTTGTAGAGTGGCTGCATGGGGAAAGACTTTGATCTGCAAATGCATCCTATGGTGTTAATTGAGTAGAGTGCAACGGTTTTGTTCTGGATGGGTGCAGTAGTGTAGACTACATGTGTTTTCTTAAGATGCAATCCACTTTTGCTATGTCTTTTTGTGACTCAGTGGCCTATACTTGAGAGGATTGTGACAGTCATAGCACAATTTGCCAGGGAAGAGTTCACTGGGTTGGTTCAGAGGCTGGAGATATGTGCGTAAGCCCTGTGGGTTAGTCATTTGGGAAGCTGGCTTACTGGGGATGTGATAGCAGGCTAGATGTGTGTGCATGTGTGGCATGTCCCAGAGACAGGCTCACCAGTGAAAAGGTCAGCATGCTGTTTCTCTGCCTAGGAGTGGGCCTGACAGTGGCATATTAGCTAAGCTGTTTCTCACTTGAATGCATGTGCATGAGATGGTTCAAAGACTTGGGGGTGGGTTTTTTAGGGGTGTGACAACTGGCTTCTTGGGTGGTGGGCTAGGTGGTTAGGTAGGCCAAGAGAAAAGTGGTCTTTTCAGCCACTTCTCAGATGGCAGGTGAGGCCTCTAGTCAAAGCTGCAGAAAGGGGACACAACCAGCAGCTTATTGGTGGGGGGCAAGGTCAAGAAGCTGGCCTGCCAACAAGGAGGCCCATCTGCCACCTCTCAGGTGGTAAGCAAGGCCGCTAGATGAGTCTGACTATTGAGTACTAAATTGCCTATCTGCTTCTCTGGGAGGGCATGAATGTGCTTTATTTCCAGTGGCCCAAGGGTGTGTACATTCATGTAGAGACTCAACTCATGAGCTGTTTTTCTTGGTTGGGGGCTCAGGCACACAGAACTCAGAAAGCTGGTAAGGGGGATGGTCTGCCTGTCTGATCTCTGGCCAGAGATATGGGGGTGCATAAGTTCAGCAGGACTGGTAGTGGATTCTCAGAATGCAGGAGTAGAGCTGATGTGGGCTCAGACTTCAAGCCAATGAGATCAAGGCACTGCAGCCCCTTGCATGAGTGCACTGGGATTGTGGCCAAGCATTTAGGCTGGGAAAGCACCATAGCTATTGGCCCCAGGGCAGGGCATGCTCATACAGTGGCTCTTATTTCAAGATGGCACAATAATGTATACACTTTGGTCGTGAGTGTGGGAGGTGGGGAGTACATAGTGTGTGCTCCTGTTCTAGAGCAATGCAGTGTATGTATTTTCTGCAGCTTTTCACACTTGACTTCAGCATTGCAAACGTTGTGAAATACTCCTGCAAAAGAAACTGTAGGCCTCTGTGGTGAGGATGGGGGTTGGTGTGGACCTTCTTACCTTTTTGCTGCAAGGGAAAATTCCTCCTGCACTGGTCCCAGTGGCGGAGATGTGGCAGCTGAGGCTGTGTGCCTCTCTGTTCTCTCTATGCAATATCCCAGGCTTTAGGAATCACACCAGTCTTCTGCTGCATGCCTATGCTCTCCTACAGATGCTCCCATCAATATTCAGCTGTTTATTAGTTCTTCTGGTTTTTTCCTGTGGAAGGAACATTCCCCAGGCACCTCTAGTCTTTCATGTTGCCCTGCCTCCCTCTGTATCCTATTTCTTGAGCTGTTTTTCTGCTTATTATATGAATGTTTGATATTTTTATCTAAGAAATAGTATAATGAATTCTAATTATATGATGTACTCCTTCTATCCATTGAATGAGACATCAGAAATATTCTGATGAAAAAGCTTAATGATCATATATCTTTTATATTTATTTTATTTTGAATTGTCTTTCAGTTAAAGAATACATAATATATTAGTTCTAGAAATAGTCTAAATTTTTAGCGTTGTTTGAAATAATTTGACTACATATGTAAGCATTTTGTATGGTCAATTTAGTGCATATCATCACCTTAAATATAACTATTTCCTATAATCCCCTGTGTTGGGGTGCTCTCTCAGTCAGCCAGGCCTGGGCTCCGTATTTCCCTGGCCGTGGCCACCGAGTTATCCCGGCAGACTCCCTATCCCCCCCAGGCAGGACCATATAAGTTGCCCTCTGCAGTGTAAGCCGAAGAACATCCCTGAAGGTGGGTGAGTGCACTGCGCGCATATTCAGCCCACAAAGGAACACTCAGACACCGCGGGGGTTCCATCAAGCAGTTCCGTTTATTGTCTTTTAAGCACTTGTATTTATATCTAAGCAAGCTGGGATTTCCACACTGAGAGCCAATCACTGGAAAGGTCACATGTGCATGCGCCTTACTTTCCTATGCTTAGCCTACTGATCATGCTCTGATCACTAGCAGGAAAAGCGCAACTACCAATAAAAACTTTTGCAGAACTAAAAGTGACACTCCCCCTTTGCTTCCTCTAGGTGCCATCTTGTGTGGACCATGCGGGTGGAGAACTTAAACAGCCGCCATTTGGTGTGGCCTCCTTTCACCCTAGCAATTGCTATAGCAAGTGGAGCGGTTGCAGCCCAACACCCCTGCAAGTTCTAATTATTATTTTTTGAGGGTTGGGGAGAGATGAAAAGGAGACAATACCAAAGAAAAAAAAGGGGAAAAAATGCAAGAATTTGGTGCTTGGGGAAGTTGTACTCTTTCTGGGGTGATTTAGTACTTTACTGGTTTTTGATTTGCAAATTAAAAAAATATATCTCGTTTTCCCTCTAACACAATATTAGGACAACTAAACAATGGTTAATTTCTGGTACCATCATCAAATACCATAAAATTTACCCTAAAGTGTACGACTCAATATATTTTGTTTGTTTGTTTGTTTGTTGTGGGGGGTAGGGGTGTCTTCACACAGTTTTACAACCTTCACCACTCCTAATTTCAGAATATTTTCATCACTCCATACCCATCAGCAATCACACCTATACCTCCCTCCCACCTTCCCCTGGAAACTATTAACGTACTTTCTTTTTTAATAGAGTTGCCAATTCTGTATATTTAACATGAATAAAATCATGTAGGATGTGGCCTCTTGTATCTGGTTTCCTTCACTCAGCATAATGTTTTCAAGGTTTGTGTATTTTATAGCATGAATCAGTAATTATTTCTTTTTTAAAGGCTGAATAATATTACCATTGATAGATAGACCACATTGAAATTGTAACTGGTACTTGGACATTTAGAAATGTATTTAATAATTGTAATCACTGAAGGTGGAAAGAACTAAAAGAAAAAAAACACGGAAAATAAATCTGGACATGCCACCAATGGAAAATGTCTCCAATTCAATATTTTACCTATAGCTATCTCAGAACACATAGTTACTGCCAATCATTAAGACTCCTGGAATTAAATCACTTCTTAGCATTACCTGGGTCATCTTCTGGCTTTAAGGAGCCATAAATCGTTCACAAAATAGAACTGTACTTTTTATGTACTTACTGAAAATAGAGAGTAACCAAGTCTACTTCCACCAGTTGCTTTCAACCTTGTGAATTAAGGGTCTTTTTTTTTTTCTTTTTCCAAAATAACCCCTTTATAATTACTCAAGTATTTATTTTTATTTTATTTTTATTTTTTACTGTAACATAATTGATTGTTCATATCTTAGGAGTACAGAGTTGAATATCAATACTTGTGTGCAATATGTGATGCTCAAATCAAAATAATTATTATATTCGATAATATACACTGTCATCAAAATTTGTAACACTTTACCAATTCTTCCCTTTCCCCCATCCCTTTCTCACTTGTAGTAACCTCAGTTTTCCCTTTGAAAGTTCAAGGTATTATTGTGATTTTTGGATCTTTCTTAATTCTTTTACTTATACATTTTTTTTTTTTTTAGCTCCCAATTATGTGTGAGGACATATGGTATTTCTCTTACTGTACCTGGCTTATTTCACTTAACACGATTTACTCTAAATTCATCCATATTACTGTGAATGGCAATATTTCATACCTTTTTACAGCAGAGTTATATTCCATTGTGTATATATACCACATTTTTCTTATCCATTTCTTGGACATTTTGGGTGGTTCCAACTCTTGGCTATTGTAAACAGAACTGCAATAAACATGGGGGTGCAGGTATCTCTCTGACATGATGCTTTTCATTCCTTTGGGTATATACCCAGCATTGGAATTGCTGCATCGTATAGCAGTTCTAACTGAAGTTGTTTAAAGAATCTCCATACCATTTACCATAATGGCTGTACCAATTTACAGTCCCACCAACAGTGTAGGAGGGTTCGTCTTTCTCTGCATACTTGCCAGCATTAATTGTTTTCCATCATTTTGATGATAGCCAGTCTAACTGGGGTGACATGGTATCTTAATGAGGTTTTGATTTACATTTCTCAGATGCTGAGTGATGTTGAGCATTTTTTTCATGTGTCTGTTGGCCACTTGCATATCTTCCTTTGAGAAATGCCTATTCAGCTTCTTTGCCAATTTTTAAATAGGGTTATCTGGTTTTTTTACTGTTAAGTTGTTTGAGTTCCTTGTACAGTCTAGATATCAATCCACTGTCAGATGCATAGTTTGCAAATATGTGCTCCCACTCTGTAGGTTGTCTGTTTGACCTGTTAATTGTTCCTTTTGTTGTGCAAAGGTTTTTTGGTTTGATATTATCCCATTTATTTATTTTTCCTTTTGTTGCCTGTGTATTTGGGAGTCATAGTCATATCTTTGCCCAGTTCTACTTCTTGAAATGTTTCCCCTGCATTTTCTCTTAGGAGTTTTATTGTTTTGGGTGTTATAATTAAGTCTTTAATCCATTTTGAGTTGATTTGGGGTTATGGTGAGAGGTACAGGTCTAGTTCCATTTTTCTCCATATGCATATCAAGTTTTTCCAGCACCACTTATTAAAGAGGAAGTCTTTTCCCAATGCATGTTCTTTGTACCTTTGTTGAATAGCGGTTGGTGTAAGTTTGTGGGTTGGTTTCTGGGTTCTCTATTCTGTTTCATTGGTTGGAATATCTGTTTTTTTATGCCAGTACCATGCTGTTTTGATTACACTGAAGTAATGAGCTAAATTACAACACAAAGGTCAAGAATAGTTGGCTAAAAATATTCATGTATCTCCTAGAAAAAATTCTAACTGTGGTATTATTTTGCCGTATTATTTGATTTATAGAAAATTTCCAATGCACCAAATAATTTCATTTTCATAGACATAGGGATTCACAGTTGTTGAACAATATGCTTGAACACAGAATTTTAATACACCTCTTTATGAATGTAAGAACACCTATTGTGTATGTGTTCTATGATAGTATCTTAACAGAATTTAAGGTATTTAATTTTTCTGTGAATGGTATATTAATTCTTGTAATGTAGCTAACTTGCATGTAGGAAAAGTGCATTTTAAAGGTATTCTTCAATTACAGCATTTTAAAAATAATCATAAAACCAGATTAGTACAATTCAAATTAGTACATTTAATATATGTTTGTATATGGCAAATTCCTTATTATAACTGACCCTACACTAGAAGTGACGTTGCTATTACTTTGGGTGATGCATATTTAATGAAAGCCAATCTCTGATTCCGGAATTTATTTTTGTAGAGGAAAAGAGGGTTTGTATGGTACATTGTGAAAATGTTCCTTTAATTAACCATGATGGCTACCTGTGCTACATTCAGTTTTTACAGCTATTTCTTAGAGAGATGATCATCTCCAGTAAACTAGATTCTTAGATTCACTTCTATTTTATCCATGAATGGATTTTGACTAATACCAAGAGGGTGTCATGCGATACAATAAGTTAGAGGAGTGATATATTAGGAAACAAGTGCTTTGCAAATGACATAAAGTTAAATGACTACTTAGATATTAGTGATTTTGTATTACAAAATTTGTATAAAAATTTTAGCAAATTTAGAAACCTTTTTCTGGTTTGGTCAAGGTGTCAAAATTTATAATTTTAAAATATATGTACTTGTTTTTGTTGATGTAATGTATCACATTTATTGATTTACATATGTTGAATCATCCTTTCATCCCTGGGATGAATCTCTTTTGATCATAGTGTATAATCTTTTTGATGTGCTATTGTATTCCGTTTGCTAAGATCTTGTTGAGGATTTTTACATCTACATTCATTAAGGATATTGGCCTGTAACTTTCTTTTTTTGTTGTTGTGTCTTTATCTGATTTTGGCATCAGGGTGATGCTGACCTCATAGAATGAATTTGGGAGAAAGGCCATTGTTTCAATATTTTGGAATGCTTTGAAAAGGTTTGGTGTTATTTCTTCTTTAAAGGGTTGTGGAATTCAGCAGTGAAGCCATCTGGTCCAGTGCTTTTCTTGGTTCAGAGACTGCTGATTACTGCTTCAATCCCATTGTTCATTATTGTTCTCTGTTCAGGTTTTATATTTCTTCTTAGTTCAGTCTTGGTAGTCTCTAAGAGTCCTGAAATTTATCCATTTCCTGCAGGTTTTCAAATTCTTGGTGTATAGCTGTTCATAATAGTTTTCAATGATTTTTTTTATTTCTAATTATCTTTATAGATGCAGAAAAAGTATTTGGCAAAATTCAGCATCCCTTCATGATAAATATACTCAACAAATTAGGCATAGAAGGAGAGTATCTCAACACAATGAAATCCATATATGACAAACCCATGATCAACATCATCCTGAATGGGGAAAAACTGAAAGCATTTCCTTTAAAAACAAGAAAAAGACAAGGATGACCACTTTCACTAGTCTTATTCAACATAGTATTGGAAGTATTAGAACAATCAGGCAAGAGAAAGAAGTAAAGGGTATCCAAACTGGAAAAGACAAAATCAGATTGTCACTGCAGATGACATGATCCTATGTATAGAGAAACCTATAACCTCTAGCAAAATACTCCTAGAGCTAATAAACAAATTCAGTAAAGTTGCAGGATACAAAATCAATACACAAAAACCAGTAGCGTTTTTATACACCAACAACAAACAAGCAGAAAAAGTAATCAAAAAAAGGCCATTTACAATAGTTATCAAAATAATTAAATAACTAGGAATATATTTAACCAAGGAGGTGAAAGATTTCTACAATGAGAACTATAAAACACTGCTGAAAGAAATTAAAGAGGACACCAAAGGTGAAAAGATATTCCATGTTCATGGATTGGAAGAATTAACACTGTGTAAACATCCAAACTACCCAAAATAATCTACAGATTCAGTGTAATCTCCATAGAAATACCAGTGATATTCTTCACAGAAATAGAAAAAAAATCCTGAAATTCATATGAAACAACAAAAACCCTGAAGAGCCAATACAATCCTGAGCAGAAAAAATAAAACTGGAGGCATTATACTACCTGACTTCAAATTATACTACAAAGCTATAGTGACCATAACAGTATGGTACTGGCATAAATATGGACACATGGGTCAATAGAACAGAATAGAGAACCCAGGAATCAATACAGGTACTGGATTACAACCAACTGATCTTTGACAAAGATCACTGTGGAAAAGGACACTGGGGAAAGGTCAGCCTCTACAGTAAATGGTGCTGAAAAACTAGATATCAAGGTGCAGAAGAATGAAACTAAACCCAGACCTCTCACCATATACCAAAATCAACTCAGAATGGATTGATTTTGTATACTTGTACTTAAGTATACTTATACTTAAGTATAAGACCTGAAACTATAAAACTCCCAGAAGAAAACATAGGACATATACTTCAGGATGTATGACTGGGCAAAGACGTTATGAATAAGACCTCGCAAGCAACAAAAGAAAAAATAAACAGATGGGATTATATTAAACTAAAGAGCATCTGCACAGCAACAGAAACAATCAGCAGAGTAAAAAAAAAAAAAAAAAAGGAAACTTACAGAATGGAAGAAAATATTAGCCTGCTATACATCTGACAAAGGATTAATATCCAGAATATGCAAGTAACTCAAACAACTTCACAGTAAAGAATCAAATCATCCAATTAAAAAATGGGCAAAGGAGCTAATTAGATATTTTTTGAAGGAAGACACACAAATGGCCATTTTCTCAGGTACACGTAAAAATGCTCAACACCACTAATTATCAGGGAAATGCAAATGAAAACCATATTGAGATGTCATCCTACCCGAGGTAGACTGGTTGTTATCAAAAAGACTGAGAATAGCAAATGCTGATGAGGATGTGGAGAAAACGGAACTTTTCTGCTCTATTGGTGGAACTGCAAATGAGTACAGTCATTATAGAAACAGTATGGAGGTTTTTCAAATAAATACAGATAAAACTACCGTAAGATCCATCAATCCAACTTTGGGTATATACCCAAAGGAGTGGAAATCATTAAATCAAAGGGATATCTGAACTCCCATGTTCATTGCAGCTATATTTACAATAGACAAGAGGTGGAACCAACCTAAATGCCCATTGGCCAATGACTCTATAAGGAAGATGGTATATGTAGACAATGGAATACTTCTCAGCCATAAAAAAGAATGAAAGTCTGCCATTTTCAGCAACATGGATGAGCTTGAAGAAAATTATGTTAAGGTAAATAAGCCAGGCACAGAAAGAGAAATATCATGTGTTCTTAATCATAAGTGGGAGATAGATAGAAAAAAGGAAAGGAAAACTCCAATAAAATGTTGAACTTTTAGAAGGAAGGAACAGAACTTTGTTACTAGAAATGGGATATGGGAAGTTGAAGGGAGGTTAGCATCGAACTGGGACACAGAGTGTAATTATGACTTGAAATGATGAACATGCTAATAAGATTGATTTGACCATCACATACTGTACACAAATACTGATAATCAACTCTGTACCCCATGAGTATGTATAATCAATTATGTTTCAATTAAAAAGTAAATTAAAAATAAATAAGTCAATAATTAAAATATTATATGTAGTACTGCATATATAAGGGTTGTTCTGTCTACATGCACAAATGTGAGAGAACATAGTTGATATATAAAATATACATACAGATTTATTCTGTTAACTTTAACTGCATTAATTATAGGAAGTATATATTTAATTATCTTGCAATAAACTTGTATCTTCTATTTTTCATTTGTAATTACAGGTTGGTCAGTAATTGACTCCCTATAGAGCTCTCCATAGAGATATATTTTATAAATAACTACATTTCTCTAGGAAATATACATTTAAAACAAAATCTTACAAGTTTTAATACTTCGAAGCTTGATGTATAAAAAGTTTGTGCTACTGGGCAGATTCTGGTAGTAGGTTCAAATAATCATTCAAGGCCCCTTTTACTGCAGATAAACTTTTAAATAAAGCTGCTTCTCCCATGTCTGAGGAATCTTTCTTTCTTGCCCAGTCACTTTCATGCATCTGCCTCTGATGCACACAAGATGAATCTCTCTTTGATCCTAATTTAAATGTGTGCATGAAATTGAGATTCAATAACCCTCACAAAATATGAACTCTCAAGAATCTACTGTTTCTTATAATATGGATTTATCTCCTTGATTGCTTTGTATTATTTCTTTGGATATTAGATTTAATCAGCACCATCTTTTGACTACAGTAATGTTTTCTTAGCACAATCTTGATTATGGTAATTTTTTTTAGATTAACTTCTCAATATACATTGTAGCCGATTTTCATGTTGATTGTCGTAATTTGATAATGAGAAGAATGTATTAAGTGACTTTGATTATCTTTCATTGAGGAAAACAACAACAAAAAAACACATTAAAGTCCATTCATCATGCTTTAAAGAAAAAGGCATCAATAAATGGGAACATTGTATATTTATAAATTATTATTATTATTGTTACCAAATTAATGCGTTTTTCTGCCCAAATAAATTGCTTAAATAAAATACTGAAGGAGAATTAATATTATATATATTATTATATATAATCTAATAATAAATAATAGATAATATTATCAATAAATGATAAATATAAAATTCTAAAAGGGGAATTAATATTACACATAATTAATTAATTCCCCCTTTAGTATTATATATAATACTAAATATAATATTATATATAATATTAATTCCCCTTTAGTATTTTCTGAATTAAAAATCTTAACAGGATGTTCAGGTGCGTGGAGCTTAGTTTTAAATATGACTTATATAAGCATTATTTGCCACGAAATAAAAATTATTTTAAAATAATTGAGACATAAAATATCTACCAGAAGAATTGAGACATTAAATATCTATTGAGCTAGGCTGGAGCAGAATAGCCTTTTTTGCCAATTTATTCTATGCTAGGTCTCAGCATCTTCTCTCTCTTTGAATTTCTCTGAAACAGGTAGTGTAATTATATATGCCAGGAAAATGAGGGCATTGTAAGTGTGATGACCAAGGTTTCCATTAAGAGAGACAATTAAACTGATACACTCCAAATTTTTCCTACTAAGCTACCGCTCATGTCTTTTTGTGTATTACTGGATACCGCACTGTGCAATTCAGACCATCTGAACAACTTTTGATAACATATTCATTTAAAAAATTTTTATTTAGGTGGTGTACTATCTTGCCATTATTTTAAAATTATTTTACATTCAAAACGATTACATTCATATCTTAGATGAAAGTGTTATAAGTAACACAAACTTTCTGGAAATTACGAGAATTTATAATTCAGAGTCTGAGGGAAGACTTCAAAAATCTTTTTCTATTTTTTAGCCAGCTGTCTTTTTTATATCTCTTAATAACTGTTTCAACCTTAAATTTTCCTGTTAAACTTTCCCCACTTCTTTCTTCTAGACCTTTCTTCGTGTTCATCCAGGCTGAACTGCTTCAGATTTCTGCACTTCACACTTACCTGCATACTATTTACATCTATATCAGTAAGCTTTGATGGTTTTTTGATGAATGCACAGAGCTTTGTGAGTAGAGGTGAGAAGTATAACTTGAGATTCTGCCTTTTGATTTTCCACACTGTCTAAAATATAGTTTTTATGTTCAGCATACACAATAATTGGTATTAAATCAATGGCTGGCATTGCTCTTATTTGGTTCCCCCAAATTGTGACTATTTGGCCAAATGTACTATTTCATCATTTTAAGTGTACAGTCTGTCCTTTCATTTTGCTTCTCCTACAACTAAATTTTACATAATTTTAAAGAGTGGACTAGCATTGCTCTTCATAGAAACAGAAAGAACCAATATAATGTGTGTGTTTGTGTGTAAAGAGATTTATTTTAAAGAATTAGCTCATGTGAGTATGGAGCCTGAGAGTTCCAAAATATGCAGAGTGGTTCAGCAGGCTGAAGAACAGGGAAGAGCCAATACTGCAGTTCAAGTCCAAAGGCCATCTGCTGGCAAAATTTTCTCTTGTTCTGGGGATATGAGCCTTTTGTTCCTCTGAGGCCTTCTACTAATTGTATGAGGTCCACTATCATTATGAAGGGAAATAGGCTTTACTCAAATTCCACTAGTTTAAATTTAGATCTTATCCAAAAACACCTTCACGGAGACATGCAGAATAATGTTTGATCACATATCTGGAGGACTGTGGGCCACCCAAGTTGACACATAAAATTAACCATCATAATGTATAAGTCAAAACTTCTTCTTTAAGTCAAAATAGCCCCTCTATGGAGAGTTACTTCTACCTTGGCTACTTAGGCTTTAATCTAACTTTATTTGTTTTATGTGTTTTATGTGTTTTCCATAAATAAAAAGACACCTACATTATAGAACAAGCCAGTAATGTTGTGAGGCTGCCACATGGAAAAGGAACCAGAATACCCAATTGAGAATTTAAGAGAGGGTCTTTATTGGCTGGCTGGTGACTGTACCTCCAAGAAAGTCTTGGAAGGGAGCAGCCCTGACTTGAAGTTCAGAGTGTTTTTTAAAAGGCACATTTTTACATTAGTTACACAGTTAAAGTTGTCATATAGTTACATACTCAAAGTTATCATATAATCACACATATTCCCTTCTAATGTGAGCAGGGATGGGGAGACCTAGTGTAAGCTGATAACAGAAGCTGAAAGAAGCCAGTTAATCCCTCAAGGGTGTTAGGAGGGGGTTTGGGGAGGCCTAGCACAAGCTAATAACAGAAGTTGAAACAAGCCTGCTAATCGCTCAGGGGCAGCTTGGGTGGGGAACATCAAACAAAATTCAAACTTCTCTAAGTGCAGGCTAATATCTAGCTTTTAACTTCTATTAAGGGGGACTCAAGAGCCAAGGGGTATTTTTAAAAAATAAAATTTTTTAAGCAATTCAAACACTATTTAAACTTAGTTAATCTACCTTGTCACACAGCAAGCAGTTTCACAGAAGCGAATTGCATATGTTGTGAAAGTGGGCGTCACCCTATCTCAGTAACTTGTTTCATTCTTTAAGTCAGTCTAAAATTTCACAGATCAGAGTGACAAAATTTGAAACAAAGAAGACGTGGTAGGCTAAATAATAGACCCCCCCCCAAACCCATGTCCTAATTCTCAGATCCCATGAATATTATCTTACTGTAAGAAAATGGTAAAATTTACATTGTGTGGCAAATAATGTGATTAAGTTTGGGTTTGAGATGGAAATATTATCCCAGATTATCCAGCAGGGCTCTAGACACAATCATGATGATACTTTCAAGGGGTGGGCAAAGGGAGATGCTGAGATAGAAGGAAATATGATCATAGAAATGAAGATTGGAATGATGAAGCCAAAGAATTCCAGTATCCACCAGAAGTTGGTAGGGGCAAGGGATGGAATTCCCCCCTGAAACCTTTGGTGGATGTGTGGCTCTGCTGACACCTTGATTTTGGTCCACTGAGATTAATTTTAGTCTTCTGTCTTCTAGTACCATGAAAGAATAGACTTCTCTGTTGTTTTGAGCCACAAAGATTGTGATGATTTGTTATAAAGCCACAGGAAACTAATATAGAAAACAAAATTATATTGGACTCTGTCCTATGTAAGGATAGCTTCCTACTAGAGTCTTCTGTTTAGAATAAATCTCCAGAATCCAATATTTATAACTACCAAAAAGAAGTGGAAGTCTTCTTTAGGATTTATTTTCTCTGAAAATTAATTATCAGTGGCAGCTAGCAAAGCCAGTAAATTTAGGGTATATTTGATCAATAATTAATTGTCCTTTTCCAAGTTCAGTTGGGTTTCCTAATGAGTAAGACAATGGTTAATGAGGTTTAACAGTTGATATACCCTTGGACCAACCAATCTGTGGTTATGGTCCATCATCCCTCCTGCCTCAATTTCCATATAAATAAGGCATGTTATTTGTGTTTGATGTTTATACCACATATTGAAACTGACTTTTCCATGTGGCTTGTATCTAAGTGGCCTTATGATCAGGATTAGATTTGTAACAATTTCTCATGAAATTGTTTTGATATGAAGGAATATAAAGGCTTAGCAGTGAGTTTTTCCATAAATAACAGTTACCTCAAATAATGTCTCTTTCTTCCTCAATATAATATTAACAAACTCAATATCTAGACTGCTAATAATCTATTAATTTATTCAATTGAGGCAAGTATCCTTTAATTATGTGTGCTCCTGTAACTCTGTTTCAATTTTGAGGATTCTGGAGAATTTCAGTAGTTTATCAAATGTTTCCATTTCTCGAGCAGTGCTGGAAGGATGGGAAACATTTAATAAATTGGATGTGGACCCTACATTTGGAGCGAAAACCAAGACAACATTTCTCTCAATTCTACTCCAGGGATGAATTCAGGAGCAATTTTAATTAGAGTTTTTCTAACTAGGACAGGTATCTCTATTACTGATTTATTTATTTTTTTCCCAAATATGTGAACAATAGGCATGTTTCTTTGGGCTTTCTTAGGTCAATTATGAAACTTATTTCCATTTCCTCTAAGGTGGTTGGAAATCTTCACCATAAAATTCTGTAGCCATTTGGAAATTTTTCTGCTCAGATGATCCCATAAAGATAGTAGATCACCATGTCTGTTGTGCAAAGGCACTTTGACCTCTTTCCAAAAAATAAAGGAATAAGCTCCTTTGGAGAGATTTTATAGGTGATTGTCACCTTGATATGAAGATTATATCAAGTTAGAGGTCACTCAGACTGGCGCATTTTAGTGAAGACCAATTCTGGTAAATGGGCCAGATACACTGGCAGCAGGTCCAAATTCCTTTGGTTGATCTGTGGTTACTTGACCTTCCTAACTTAAAAAAAAATAAATCAACAGCCTCTGTCTGTCAGAGGAAATAGACTTTATCATTGTTCTACATACACATGATTCATTTACTCAGTCTTCTCTCCAGGACTGCCACAAGGCTGTCTGGGACTGATACCAACTATCTTGGTAAGATGATTGCCCATTCATTACTTCCAAATTTTTTTGCCACCTTCTCTTCCACTTGTGATAGCTCCTCCTTCACTCTAAAATACTGCACCTACATGTCTTCCTGACATGAAACAGGAATACGCCAACTCACCTGCTCTCATTCATAATCTAGATATTAAAAGAAGATCAATATGGACAAAATTGAATAGTCATTGACATCTACAGACTTTCTCAAATGTGACATTTTCTCTGGAAGCGATACATCGAAAAATCATTTACAGTAAAGAATTACACTTAATATAGGTCTAATATTTATTAGGGTTACTGGATCTACAACAAGCTTTTTCTCATATCACATTACACAATGGCAGACAACACTCCATAAATTACATGGCTGGTAGACTGCTGCTGCTGAAAACTCAGACTTATGCAGAAGATCTATATTTCCAACAAACTCCACAAAAGAATCAATGTCCAATTTGGGGGAATTTCAGTGCTGAAACTCTAATATCACCAGAAAGGCCACTGAACTAGAGGCCAATAAAGGAATACCTAGCTTATAGCTCTTGGCTTGTTATTACTGTCATGTATAGACCTTGTGCTTGAGTCCCCCTGCTATGTGACTCTAAGTTGGCTATCTCTGAAGTTGGAACTGGCACCAAGAGCAATATTGGATGAGTCAGTGGGATATAGTAAAAGCAAATAAATAAATAAATTACAACTTTGACCTGTCTTTTACATTTATTTTAATGTATTTTGTAAGATGTATGTTTTGTATATATTTTACAATATATGTTTTATATATTAGTGCCATGGGATATATCAATAATGAATATATACATATAATAATGTGGGTTTTGAGGTGTACTCAAAAAAAATAGTGATAAGTTAAATAATAAAGAAAATTATGAAAATGATTACATTGAATGACTGAGTGTTAGCTCCATCATACCAGAAACATGGAAGCCTATCCTGAACCCCGGAAAGTTGACTTAAACTTGAAATGAAGCTTTGGAGGAATTGCCAAATTGTTTTCCAGAGTAACTGTACCAGTTTAGATTCTCATCAGCAAGTGACCCACTTTCTCCACACCAGCATTTGGTGTAGTTTCTATTATAAAAAGTTTTTATTGTAGCTGTTCTGGTGGGTGAACAGTGATATGCTAACATGCACCTGCCATATGACCCAGCTACTGTACTGCTGGGAATTTATTCCAGAGACGTGTAAGCCTACATTCACACAAAAACCTGCAGATGAATGTTTGTAGCAACATTATTCATAACAACCAAAAAATGGAAATAATGTAGGTGTTCCTTAAGATGTGAATGGTTAAACACTGGTACATCAAAATCATGATGTACCAGAATATGAACAGTGTTGAGCAATAAATAGGAACAAACTATTGAAACACATTAAAATCCTGTCTGAATCTCTGGAAAATTATACTGAGTAAACAAAACAAAAGCAAAAACCTAGTTTCAAGAGGTTATGTACTATAAGTTTTATTTACATTATATTGTTGAAATGAGAAAATTATAAAGATAGATAAAAGTTCAGTTGTTGCCATAAGTTAAGGAGAGGTTGTGGGAGAAGAAAGAGGAATTTCTGTGGTAACGGAAACATTCTGTATCTTGACTGTATCAGTGTCAATATCTTAGTTGTGATATTGTCATACAATTTTGCAGAATGCTGTCCTTAGAGGAAATTGGGTTAAGAGGACATGGGATCTTTCTATATTATTTTTCTTACAACTGCACATGAATGTACAGTTATCTCACAATTAAAATCTGATTTTAAAAAGTAATATTTGTACTTTCTTTTCCTATTTGGGGTAATCACCTAAATTTGAATTTAATCTTTGTTTTCTTTCATATATTTCACTAGAGGCATGGAGAAAGAGGAGAAATGACAGAGACCTGTAGGGAAATTAAGATTTTTGTAAAGTTCAACATTCCTGAAATTATTTTTTATCTCATATTGCCATTAAAGCTCAATAAACAAAACATTTTCCATTTTTTGTATTTATGATATTTCAGTTGCATTTTTGCATATTTGAGCAAAATTTTTCACATATTTGAACATTTCAAGGGAATATTTTAAATAATCATAATTAGTTCTCCACATTGACCTCTTTCCTACAATGTTTTGCCTCCAAACCTTAAATTTTTAAAAATGATACTAAGTGACACTTAATAGTTTGCCTGAAGGAGTTAATTATTCAAATGGTGCACCATGCTCTAATTGTTGGTTCTCCAGATTTTTTAGTCTCTACTCCAGTTTTGAGGCAATCGCCCTACAGCAGTATACCTTGAATATATTATCCTATCTTTCCCCATAATGACAAATCAAGCTTATATCATTCATTTTTATTGCATATCAATAGAAGAAAAGATTTACAAAGATATTTCATTTTAGTTGAAACTGCTGTAAATATTTGGCAAATATGATGGAAAATTTAAAAAGTATTTCAAAAGTATTTTGTATTTCAAAAAGCATCTTAAAATGTAAACTCAACTTCCACTTCTGAAGGGATGAATTAGATACACTTATTTCCTATACCTCTTGCTAACTAAAACTAAAAATGCTGCTGGATATTACATATAAAACAATTTAAGAAGACTGTTAAAGGGAGAAAAGAAGATAGAGAAACTGGAAATCTTGGGACCCAAGAAACAACACTGTGGTGAGTTCTCTGTGTTTCGTTTTTATTTCATATATGAAAGACTTGTAGTTGTAGAAGCTGGAAATCCCCAAATGCTAATAGTCACAGTCAAAAATAGCAATTTAATAAGAAATCTTTTATATAATACAAACACCTCAGAAAAAGTGTGCCCCCCATCACACTCACACTAGAAAAGGCAAAGAGAGGGCATTGGTTTCTGACCTTGAGAGGTTGTGTGGCTGCAAGACACATCCAAAAATGCTGCCAGAGTGGTATCAGAGAAGGCCAAGCAGGGAGCCAACTTTTGTTCCTGCATGGAAGTTAATGAGTCATGTTGTCTCTCAAGCAGTGTTGGTAGAGTCGATGTAGAGAGCCTAGACATTTATGCCCATCATGAAAGAATGGGGTACTTGATATTAAAGTGCCAATACTACCTAGAGTGATCTATAGATTCAGGACAATTTCTGTCAAAACCCCAATGACATTTTTTTACAGAAGTAGAAAAATTTTTTCTAAAATTTATAAGGAAGCTCAAAAGATAACAAATAGTGAAATAAATCTTGAAAAAGAAGGCCAAAGCTGGAGGCCTCACATTTCTTCAAAACATATTGTAAAGCTATAGTAATTAAAAAATATGTTACTGGAATAAAGACAGGAATATCGACCAATGGAATAGAATAGAAAACCTAGAAATAAATCCATGCATGTATGGCCAACTCATCTTCTACAAAGTTGTCAAGAATACACCTTGAGGGAAAGGACAGTCTTTCAAAAAATGATATTGGGTAAAGTGTATATTTACATGTAAACAAAAATAAAACTGGATCCTTATCTTACAACACCCACACCCACACCCACCCCCCCACCCCCCCCACACACAACTCAACATGGATTAAAGACTTAAACATAAGACCTGAATATGTTAAACTCCAAGAAGAATACATAAGTGAAAAGCCTCATGACATTAGTCTTGGCAATGACTTCCTGAAACACAGAAAATAAAAGCAAAAATAGAAAAGTGGGACTAAACCAAACTAAAAAGTTTCTGCACACTAAAGAAACAATCAGTAGAGTGAAAAGGCAACCTACAAAAATAGGAGAAAATATTTGCAAACCATTATCTGATACGAGTTAATATCCAAAATATATAGGGAACCCCTACCGCTCAGCAGCAAAAAGGCAAATAACCTTATTAAAAAGTGGGCAATGAACATGGGAGTACATGTATCCCTTAAATATGATGATTTCCATTCCTTTGGGTGTATAGTCAGAAGAGGGATTGCTGGATTGTATGGTAGTTCTGTCTGCAGTTGTTTGATAAACCTCCATACAGTTTTCCATAGTGGCTGTATTAATTTACAGTCTCATCAACAGTGTAGGAGAATTCCCTTCTCTCCCCATCCTCACCAGCATTTGTTATTCTCAGTCTTTTTGAATACAGCCAGTCTAACTGGGGTGTGATGATATATCAAAGTGGTTTTACTTTGCATTTCTGTAATGATTAGTAATGTTGAGAATTTGTTCAAGTATTTGTTGGTCATTTGTATGTTTTCCTTTGAAAAATGTCTATCCCATTCCTTTCTTTATTTTTTAATTGGGTTATTTGGTTTTATATACTATGTAGTTGTTTGAGTCCCTTATGTATTATGGATATTAATCCCTTGTCAGATGTATGTTGTGTATATATTTTCTCCCAACCCATAGGTTATCTTTCTACTCTGTTGATTGTTTCCTTTGCTGTGAAGAAGATTTTTAGTTTGATATAATCCCATTTATTTATTTTTTTCTTTTGTTGCTTGTGCTTTTGGGGTCTTATTCATAAAATCTTTGCCCAGTCCGACTTCTTGTATTTCCCCTGTGTTTCCTTTATTAGTTTTATAGTTGGAGAGGATGGGTAGGGAAAATGGAGAATAATTGCAATTTGAGGTGGTGGGCATACTCATAGTATTGATAATATAGTGGAGAACTATGTAAATCATAATTGGATTTTTCTGCATTTTTGCTTAAAACTAAATGTGAATCTATAACTATCTCAAAATAAAAAGTTTAAAAAATTATCTCTACTTTAGCATATAAAATAATGCATTAGAGATGTCATTACATAATTGTAAAATCCCTCAGTTTTGCTTAAAAAATAAAATCACTCATGTTCTCATGCACATTAAAGATATATAAGAAAGTATTTGATAATAAATATGCCAAAGTGAAATAATATTGATGGGAAAAAAAACAGTATTATAAAATTAAAACAACAGATATGAACTATTCATCAGGCTTTTCCATGTAGTTAAGAGAATATATATATTTACTATAAAATAAAAAATGTCTAGTCAACTAATGTTATAATAAATATAACTGAAATATTATTTATGACAACAATCACCTTTGAAAATAGGAAAAAAATGTTATTTTTGAATTAATATTGCATAAGTAGAACTCAGTAATCCTGAAAAATAACTTCTATTTCAGTAAATATAAAAACTGAGAACACAAAAGTAAAGGCAAGTGGTGATAATTCTAAGCACATTGCTGTCTATCTTGATGAAACTGAAAATTTATAGTATTGTTCAATTCATATCAGCATTTTTAAAAGCATGCAAGATCCTCAGGAGATTTCTGTTCTAATAATAGATTACTGCAATGCTCTGGGCCACTGAGAAACATACAATTATAATGAGTTCAGGCCACATTCATCTGAGTCATAAAATGGTAATATAATATAATAATATAATGGTAATGAAGATAAAGTGACTTGTACTAGGTCACTGTAGTGAGTAAGTGGTAAATGTAGTTGGAAAACTTAGGTGATCAGTCTATCCACTAAATCATGCTGCCTCTCCAATTTTAAATATTCAATAATAATGTATATTCATTAAACATGTAACAGCAAAAATTAAAAAGCAATACTTTCTGGCTGCCTAGGAAGGAAAAAATGGTCTCCACTTCTGGCCATTTTCTTTCTTCCACTATGGTATTACCTAAGATATTAATCTCCTTTATTATTTCTGGAAATTGTTGGCTTTGACTGCCTTTCACTAGCTATATATTTTGCTATGCTTAGAGGAATAGAGAAAATTCAATGGCTATATCAAATGAGAATACCATTGGACAAGTTTGCTAGGATTGCTATAACAAATACTCAGTTCAAGCCACGGGCTGCCACAAAAAACAGAAATTTATTTTTTCACATTTCTGGAGGTTAGAAGTCCAAGATCAGTGTGTTGGCAGGATTGTTTCCTTCTGAAGGCTGTAAGAGAGAGGTCAGTTCCAGACTTCTCTTCTTGGCTCGTGGATGACTGTCTTCTTGTGCTTTCACATTGTCTTCCCTCTGTCCCTGTCTATGTCCAAATTACCTCTTCTTATATGAACCAGTCATAGTGTATTAGAATCCACCCTAATTACTTAATTTTAACTTAATAATATGTGTAAAGTTTCTGTCTCCAAATATGATCACATTTTGGATTACTGGGGGTTAAGATTTCAATATGTAAATTCTGGGGGATATATAATTCAGCCCATAATAAACACAGTGCCTCAAATTATGTTTCAGTGAAGACAGAGTGAGAAAAAGAAACTGAATACAGGAACTTGAAACTTTCTCTTAAAAACACCATCAAATATTATATGTAAATGGCTATTTTTGCAAAGGCAAGAAGTTACGGATGTATTTAACTTTGATAGTTACTGACATTTTATAGAACTGTAAAGAAACATCAGCAAGATATTAGGAGGTCTATTCTGTGTATGATAAAAATCAATCAGGAATGTATGACTTTACTACTAATGACTACCTAAAAATTAACATTTTGGCAATTAATTTAAAATATAATTGAGAGCCACAGTTGGCTTTATTCACTGAATTGCAAAAGACAACATAAATCCATGACTCTTTTCTGATATATCTCAGTTTGGAAGATGAGTAATCATGGCAGCATTTGACTTATATTCTTCCATTGTAAAAGGTTACCTTTAGAAGTATCAGCATCAAAAATGTACCTATGATACTCCATGTCAGTAATTATTAATGACAGCAGGTATTAAAATGCTTTGAAATAATTAGCTCTTCATCATCATTTTGTAATAACTTACTGGAAGGACATGGCACTCTTTCATATTGCAGCACCATTCAGTTTCTTCTGAGAACTAATGGTCCATAAACTCAAATAGTTTATATTGATTAAATTGAGGGAGTGGTGGAATTAAAGGTTTGGATATAAAGGCAATATGGCTAAAATGTCAAGTTGACTTGGAGTATATTTATTAGAAGAGTAAAAGAATTCACAGGTTGAAAATAAAAAACAAAATGGGTTCTTCTTTATTTAAGGGACTATACATAAAAGGTGTGTGTTGGGGGGGAGAGAGAGAGGGAGAGGGAGAGGGAGAGGGAGAGGGAGAGAGAGAGAGAGAGAGAGAGAGAGAGAAATAGTCTTACCAAAAGCAAACCTAGCAGTCAGTGCTCACAACCATTAAATTTTGAAATTCAGTTTTAGTATTAAACACATAATATTGTAGAATGTGTGTATTTTACATACATAATACTTTAAAGGTCAGAAAATCAATCAGCTGTATTTTACTTGTCATGCCTGCTAGGTTTAGCCAGTATAATACAACAAATACTATTCTGTATTTTAGTTTTGTCCTAGGCTGATTGATTCTCTATAAGCCCATAATAAAGGTCAGTTTATCGTAGGTCAAAAGCTTCTGTAGGATGGAGAAAAAAAAAAAAAAAAAAAAAAAGAGGGGCGTGGGAGGGGGAAAGTAAGCACATACAATCTGTGGAGGTATAAATTTTCAGCAACCCTATAGTTAAAGATATGCAGTTTCAGTGGTTCCCAAGAGTCTTGTAAAATATTTATGTGGCACAGAATTCTGTAATATGGAGAAAACTTCTGTCCATCAACTTTTTTTGTAGCCTGAGGATGGAAACAGTCATTTATAGGTTTGAGTATTTGGGAAGTAAAAATACAGTAAACTGAAAGAGTGAAAAGAAGGACTTCTGATGCAATGTGTTAATCATGGCCAACTTCTAGTATCATATTACTATATTGAAAAAAATCTGAAGAAGCAAAACAACATTTGTGATATACAATATAAAAGGACAAGAGTTAGTCATTGCCATTGTCACTATTTATAAAGATATTAAACAAGTACTAAGTGACTCATATGATATTATAACATTTTTCTAGAATGTAGAGAAAATGCATGAATGCAATGTGAATGAACTAATCAATATAATCTCACCTTAAAGTATGCTATGGTTTCTTGTCTTCTGTTGGGGGACATATGTCTTACAGAAGAAAAAATGCTTCTTTATTCAGCACTAGCCTGCATTTATGTATAAAGACAATTGTTTATGGGAAAATGATTTAAAATGCTTAATAGAGATCATAGAGTAGCCTCTTAGCAACAAAGCTTTAACTGAAAGCCTGTTTTATCCCACAACTAATTTGCATGTGATCAGCTCTTTAAAATTTTGCTCCTTTACATGCATTTTCACAGTGCTATTTTTTTATTTCCTAGAGAGAAAGGCTGACTCGTACTATGAGCCCATAACTCTTTGAACACCATGCTGAAAGATAAAAATTTACAAAAATTTAAATTTATTTTTTCTGCAACTCTGTAGGCAGCACAACTGACCTGAATTGATGTTAGACAACTTATAGACTAGTTTGAAGATTTATCCATTTCACTAAGAGATAGAAGTATGTTTGCTGTAACAGACCACGTGGGGCCTATTTATGGTAGACAAACCTAAGATGGGAGACAAAGCAAAATAAAATTGAATTCTGAAATATATGTAGCCCAAAAGGTTTGAGACAAAGACTATATACCTGTTTTCCATAGAAATGTGAGGACAGTAAGGCTGGTGAAGTTTGGCTTTCTCAAGATTGTGTTATTCACCTCAATCCTATATAGTAGTTATTACCATTCTCACTGACGCATTATAAGGGAATTAAGAAAAATAATTTAAGTAATTTGTAAAATTACCCACACCTAAAAATTGTCTATACTGCCAACAGAATTTCTCTGCAACAATCAACTCACAATCTTGATAACATACTATCTTGCATCTCACTGATTTTGCTGGTTGGTTGGTTATTTTTACAGATCATTATGCAGCTGCCATGTAACTATACAAATGTTAGCTCTGATGAGGTGAAAATATATTTTTACATCAGCTAAAGTAAATTTGCTAGTCAATTAAAATTTCTTCCACATTCCTTATAATCACCAATATTTTAATTTTCTATTATGCCCTTCTATATCATTAGACATTTCAGCCACATGTGGCTGCTTGTTCTTTCTAGAGCCTTTTTTTCTTGACTGTGCTGGCATCATACAATCTGAATTTATGTATCTTTTTGACCAAATATTATATCATCAGAAAGCACTCCCCTGAACACTCTATGTAAAATAGCCTTCCCCCCACTACCACTCTCCTATCACTTTGATCTTTTCCCTAATAGTAATTCCTAACTTAAATTATATTGTAATGGCTCCAGCTTTATTACTTTTGCTCAGGATTGCTTTGGCTATTCAGGGTCTTTTGTTGTTCTCTATGAACATTAGGATTGTTTTTATATCTCTATGAAGAATGCCATTGTTATTTTCATAGGGATTGCACTGGATCTGTAGATCACTTTGAGTAGTGTGGTTGTTTTGACAATATTAATTGTACCAATCCATAAGCATGCAATGTCTTTCTATTTTGGGGTCTTCTCTTTAATCTCTTTCATCAGTGTTTGGTAGTTTTCATTGGAGAGAACTTTCAACTGCTTGGTTAAATTTATTCCTTCGGTTTTTTTTTTTTTTTTTTTGTATTGGTGGCTATTGTGAATGGGATTGCTTTCTTGATTTCTTTTTCTGCTAGTTCATTGTGGACATATAGAAACACTATTGATTTTTGTCTATTAATTTTGTATCCTGCAATTTTACTGAATTTGTTTATCAGTTCTGAAAGTTTTTGGTGGAGTCTTTAGGTTTTTCTATTTATAAGATCATGTCATCTGCAAACAGGGACAACTTGACTTCATCTTTGCCAATTTAGATGCCCTTTATTTCTCTCTGTTGCCTAATTGCTTTGGCTAGAACTTCCAATGCTATGTTATATAGAAGTAGTGAGAGTAAACATTCTTGTCTTGTTCCTGTTCTTAGAGGAAAATCTTTCAGCTCTTCCCCATTCAGGATATTGTTAGCTGTGAGTTTGTAATATATGGCCTGTATTGTGTTGAGAAACTGTCCTTCTATACCTAAATTGTTATTAAATTTTGTCAAATTTTCTCCTGCATCTATTGAGATAAATATATGGTTTTTGTCCTTCACTTTGTTGATGTGGTGTATCACATTTAGCAATTTGTGTATGTTGAAACATCATTGCCTCCTTGGGATAAATACCACTTGGTCATGATGCTTAATCTTTTTGATGTGCTGTTGAATTCAGCTTGCTTGTCCTTTGTCACAAACTTTGCATCTGTGTTCATCAGAGATATTGGCCTGCAGTTTTCTTTTTTCATTGTGTCTTATCTGATTTTGGTATTAGCACAATATTGACCTCACAGAATGATTTTGGGAGAATACACTCTGCTTCAATTTTTTGAAATAGTTTGAAGATAATTGGTATTAATCCCTCTTCAAAAGCTTGGTAGAATTCAGCTGTGAAGCGATCCTCTCCTTGGCTTATCTTTGTTGGGACACTGCTTATTACTGATTCAATCTTGTTACTCAACATTGGCCTTTTTAGGTTTTCCATTTCTCCTTGGTTCAGCCTTGGTAGATTTTATGTGTCCAGAAATGTATGCTTTTCTTCCAGATTTTCAAATTTGTTGGCATATAGTTGTTCATAATACTCTCTATGTTCATCAAAGAGATTGGCCTGTAATTTTATTTTGTTGTTGTGTCTTTATCTCGTTTTGGTATCAGAGTTATGTTGACCTCATAGAATGAGTTTGGGAGAGTAGATTCTGTTTCAATTTTTTGGAATAGTTTGAGGAGAATTGGTAATAACTCCTCCTTAAAAGTTTGATAGAATTCAGCTCTAAAGACATCTGGACCTAAAGATTCTTTATATTTCTCGGGTATCAGGTGTAATGTCTTTTTTTATTTCTGATTTTCATTATTTGAGTCTTCTCTCTCTCTCTTTCTCTTTCTCTCTCTCTCTCTCATTTTTTAAGTTATTTTAGCAATGGTTTGTTAATTTCATTTATCTTCTCAAAAACCAACTTTTTGTTTTATTGATCCTTTGTTTCTTTTTTTATGGAAGCATAGTTGATTACACATATTCATGTGGGACAGATTTTACTCTCAATATTTGTGTACAATATGTGATGATTAAACCAGGATCATGAGCAGAGTCATCATTAAAAACCATAATTATTCTTTGTGTCCATTACCCAGTTTCTCACTAAATCCTCTCCTCCTCCATGTTTCCCACCTCTAGTAACCATAGTTCTGCTCTCTCCAATGGAATAAAATTAGAAATTAATAATAATAAAAAAACCTTTGGAAACTGTGAAAATTCATGGAAACTAAACAACACACCCCTGAATGACCAATGGATCAAAGAAGAAATAAAGCAGGAAATCAAAAATCTCCTTGAAACAAATGAAAACGCAAATACAACTTACCAAAATCTATGAGATACTGCAATAGTAGGACTAAGAGAGAAGTTTATTGCAATCAACTGACATATAAGAATAGAACAACTTCAAATAAACAACCTAATGTTACAACTCAAATAACTAGAATAACAAGAACAATACCACCCCCAAACTAGTAGAAGGAAAGAAATAATTAATACCAGAGCAGAACTAAATGCAAAAGAGACCAAAAGGACAATACAAAAAAACAATGAAACAAAAAGTTTATTTTATGTAAAAATAAACAAAATACACAAGACATTGGCCAGACTAACTAGAAAAAGAAGAGAGAAGACTTGAATAACAAAAGTCAGAAAGAAAAAAATGATACATTTTGGCCAATAATCCAGATATACAAAGAATAATTAGAGACTGTTATGAGCAACTCTATATCAACAAATTTGAAAATCTGGAGGCAATGGATAAATTTCTGGACACTTACAACCTACCAAGACTACACCAAAAAGAAATAGAAAACCTCAACAGAACAGTAATGAGTAATGGGATTGAAGCAATAATTGGCAGTCTTCCAATAAAGAAAAGCCCAGGAACATATCTCTTCACTATTGAATTCTACGAAACCTTTAGGGAAGCATTTTTTCCAATCTTTTCCAAACTATTCCAAATAATTGAAACAGGGGACATTCTTCAAACTCATTCTATGAGGCCAGCATCACTATGATGACAAAATCAGACAAAAACACAACAACAGAGGAAAGCTACCAGCCAATATCCTTGATGAACACAGATGCAAAAACCCTAAACAAAATATTAGCAAATAGAATATAATAGCACATCAAAAAGACTATTCATCATGATCGAGTGAGATTTACCCCAGAGACAAAAGGATGGCTGTTGAACATACAAAAATCAATAAATGTGATACACCATATCACCAAAATCAAGTGCGAAATCCATGATTATCTCAGAAATTGTAGAAAGAACATTTAACAAATTTTAGCATTCTTTCATGATAAAGATTCTCAACAAATTAGGTATAGAAGGACAGTATCTCAACACAGTAAAAGCCATATATGACAAACCCACAGGTAGGATCAGTCTAAATGGGGAAAAACTGAAAACTTTTCCTTTAAGAATAGTAATAAGACAAGGATGCCCACTTTCAGTACTCTGATTCAATGTAGCATTGGAAGAACTAGCCAGAGCAATTAGGCAACAGAAAGAAATAAAGGACATCCAAATTGGGAAAGAAAAAGTCAAATTGTTCCTGTTTATAGATGATATCATCCTATATGTATAAAAACTTATAATCTCTACCAAAAATTCCAGAGCTGATAAATGAATTGAGTAAAGTTGAAGGATACAAAATCAACATACAAATATCAGTAGCATTCTTATACACCAACAATAATCAAGGAGAAAAAAAAGAAATCAATAAAGCAAACCCATTTATAATAACTACCAAAAAAAATAAAATACCTAGGAATAAATTTAACCAAAGTTATGAAAGATCTCAGCAATGAGAACTACAAGTCACTGTTGAAAGAAATTAAAGAGGACACCAAAAGATGGAAAGGCATTCCACTTTCATTGATTGGAGTAATTCATGTTTTTAAGATATCCATACTACGCAAAGCAATCTACAGATTCAATGCAATTCCTATCAAAATACCAATGGCATTCTTCACAGAAATAGAAAGAACAATCCTAAAACTTGTATGGAACAACAAAAGATTCCAAATAGCCAAAAAAATTCTAAGCAAAAAAAAAAAAAAAAAAGCTGGAGGCATTACACTACCTGACTTCAAACAATATCGCAAAGCTATAGTAACCAAAACAGCATGGTATTGGCATTAAAAAGACATTTGGATCAATGGAACAGAATACAAAACACAGAAATAAATCTACATATTTACAACCAACTGATCTTTGACAAAGACACTAAGTTCATACATTGGAGTAAGGACAACCTTTTCAATAAATGCTGCTGGAAAAGCTGAATATTTACATTAAGAAGTATGAACCTAAACCCCTATCTCTCACCCAATCTCATAAAACCAGCTCCAAATGGATTAAAGATTTAAATGTATGACATGAAGTCATAAAATTACTAGAAGAAATCATAGGGGAAACACTGCAAGGCATTGGTCTTGGCAAAACTATTACAGAGAAGACTTCTAAAGCGCAGTCAACACAAAGAATAATAAATAAATGGGATTGCATCAAATTCAAAAGCTTCTGCACAGCAAAAAATCAAAAACAAAAACAAACAAATAAAAAACCCAATCAATGAGCAAAAGGAACCAGCAGAATGAAGAAAATATTTGCAAACTATTCATCTTACAAGAGATTTATATCCAGTATATACAAGGAAATTAAATTATTTAACAACAAAACCAAATAATCTGATTAGAAAATGGGCAAATGACTTGAACAGATATTTTGCAAAAGACGACATACAAATGGCCAACAGATACCTAAAAATGCTCATCATCACCAATTTTCATGGAAATCTAAATCAAAACCACATTGAGATATCATCTCACTCCAGTTAGAATGACTATTATTGACAAGTCAAAAAGTAACAAATGCTGGTGAGGCTGTGAAGAAAGGAAAACTATTTTACACAGTTGGTGGGATTGTAATTTAGTACAGCCATTATGGAAAACAGTATGGAGTTTCATTAAACAACTAAAAACAGAAACACCATATGATTCAACCATCCCATTGCTGGGTATTTATGCAAATAGAAATTAGCATTCCAAAGAGAAATCTGCACCCCTGTGTTTATTGAAGCACTATTTACAATGGCCAAGGTATACAATCAACCTAGGTGTCTGTCAACAAATGAATGGATAAATAAATTATGGAATATATACACAGTAGAATACTGCTCAACCATGAAAAAGAATGATATCCTGTCATTTGCAGCAATGTGGATGAATCTTGAAAGACATTATATTAAGTTACATGAGTCAGGCACAGAAAGATAAATACCCCATGTTCTTACTCATATATGGGAGCTAAAAACATAAAATTAAATTAAAATGTTGAACATTTAGAAGTAGACAGTAGGACTGCAGTTACTAGATTCTGGGAAGGAGTGTGGAGGGAGGTTAGCAAGAGGTTGATGATGGAGTTTGGATGTGTTGTCCCTTCCAAAACTCATGTGGAAATTTGATCCCCAATGTGGCAATGTTGGAAACTGATTGAGTCATGCAGGTGGATGCCTCATGAATGGATTAATGCTCTCTCTGGGGGGAGGGAGAGTAATGAGTGAGTTTTCACTCTGTTAGTTCCCACAAGAGCTGGTTGTTTAAAGGACCCTGGCACCTTCTCTCTCTCTCTCTTTCTTGCTTCCTCTTGCCATGTGATCTGCTTGCACTCGCCAGCTGCCTGCCATTTTCCACCATGAGTAGAAGCAGCCTGAGGCCCATGCCAAATGCAGCTGTCCCAGAATCATAAGCCAAACAAACCTCTGTTCTTTATAAATTACCCAGTCTCAGGTATTTCTGTTATAGTAACACAAAACGGACTAATACAGTTGGTTAGCGGACACAAAATTACAGCTAGATAGGAGAATATGTTCTCATGGTATACAGTAATGCTGTGCATCTACAATTAACAATAATTTTTTGTCTATTTCCAGTCAGCTATAAGTGAGGAGCTTAAATGTTCTCATCACAAAGAAATAGATTGTTGTGATGATGAATTTGCTAGCTACCCTGATTTTATCTCTGCACATTGAATACGTGTGTTGAAATATAACTCAGTACCCCTTAAATATGTACAATCAATTAAAAAGAGATTCCACAAAGGTTAAAAATTATATTTTAATGTTATTTATTTGCTAGTAGATTATCAGCTTCTTACTAGAATGTCAGCCCCATGAAAGTATTTACTTCCATGTGCTTCCATATATCCACCTACTTATGCTAAAAACATGGCCTGATAGTAGTAGACACTCAATGAATGAATAATCTGTTCCACCACTGAGATCAAGGATTTTTCATCAACAGCTTGCCTACTGCAATTATCCTCCTAACACGTCTTTGCATCTCCCTCCCTGCAGCCTGTCTTCTATTCTGCAACCACCTTACTCATTTTTTAAAAATAAAGTCAATCATTTCTTATCCAATACACCATCTGTGTCAAGAGCTAAAAGCTATTGAGTGGTTTCTTGTTCTGAGAACTTAAAATGTTCCAGAAGGCTTCACAACAGCTGAATTCTGTCTACTTCTTTATCTCATTTATTGTCATTTGCTTTCACTGTTTAATTTTGCTTCAACCTCAGTAATCTTTTAGCTTCTGAAATAATGTTTCCAATACTTCATCCATGTAGGCTTTTGTCCAAGTGAATTCCCTACTCTGGGAAGACCCTTTCTTTTCTACTACACAGATCTTTCTCTTAGATAATTCTCTTTGCTTCAAATCTAAAACTTCAGGTGCATTTACTTAAGGCACATTTTCACCACATTCATTCATCCAATCCATGAACAAGGAATGTCTTTCCATCTTTTGGTGTTATCTTTAATTTCTTTTAGCAGAATTTTGTAGTTCTCATTGTAGGATCTTTCACTTCTTTAGTTAAATTTATTCCTAGGTAATTTATTCTTTTGTTAGCTATTGTAAATAGGCTTGCTTCTTTATTTCTTTTTCTGTTGTCAGTGTATAAAAGTGGTGCAGATTTTTGTGTATTGATTTTATTTCCCACAATTTTACTGAATTTGTGTATGAGCTCTAGGAGTATTTTGGTAGAGGTTATGGGTTTTTCTATATTTAGGATCATGTCATCTGCAAAAAGTGACAATTTGACTTTGTCTTTTCCACTTTGGATACCATTTATTTCTTTCTCTTGCCTGATTGCTCTGGCCAATATTTCTAATACTATGTTAAGTAGGAATGGTGTGAGAGAGCATCCTTGTCTTGTTCCTGTTCTTGAAGAAAAAACGTTCAGTTTTTCCCCATTCAGGATGATATTGGTGGTGTGTTTGTCATATATGGCTTTTACGCTTTTGAGATATTTCCCTTCTATACCTAAATTGTTGAGAGTCTTTATCATGAAGGAATGCTGGATTTTATCAAATGTTTTTTCTGCATCTATTGGAATAATCATTTGGTTTTTGTTCTTGCTTTTGTTGATCTGGTGTATCACATTTATTGATTTGCATATGTGGAACTCTCCTTGCATCCCTGGGATGAATCTCACTTGATCATGGTGTATGATCTTTTTGACATGCTGTTTTCTATTTGCTAATATCTTATTGAGGATTTTTGTGTTTATGTTAATCAAGGTTTTTGGCCTATAGCTTTCTTTTTTTGCTGTGTCTTTGGTTTTGGTATGAGAGTGATTCTGGCTTCATAGAATGAATTTGGGAAAATGGATTCTGTTTCAATTTTTTGGAATAGTTTGATAAGGATTGATATTAATTCCTCTTTCAAGGTTTGGTAGAATTCAGCAGTGAAACCATCTGGTCCTGGGGGTTCCTTTATTTCTGTGATCTCCAGAAAATATGAAACCTTTCTAAACATGTTTCCAGAGCATCAAATTTTTTTCTTTTCAGCACTTATCAGTCATAGTTTTGCATATGCATGTGTGTACACACATGTTAGTTCCTTTGACAAATGCCTGTTTCACCTGCTGTTCTGTAAATCACACAAGGTTAAGTTCTTGTTTTTTCCTTATGTATACATCACTATTTCCTCACATGATACCTAACATAGTGCCTAATATTAGAAACTCAAATAGTATGTTTAGAGTGGTGGAACTACTGTTTGAGGGAATGAATGATATCATGGTCATTAAAACATTCATTCTGCTACAAAGCAAGAAACTGCCAAGCTAATATATTGGTTCTAATTTCTCTTTTATTTGAAAAAAATGTGTGAATAGAAAGGTACACTTAAAATTCAGTTTAGCTTTCTTTCTACTCAATTTCTTTTTTTCTGCTGCATATTTTTGAATCAATTTTATCATTTCATTTAGGTTATAGAGATATTAATTGAAATATATATGTGATGTTTGAAAACAATTTTTTTTGGGAGGGATCTTGTTACTAATGGGAAAAATCTAAGGAAATAGCTTCAAGATAAATTATAAATAAACACTGGTATGATAAGTATCTTGCAGAGGAGATACACATAAATTTTATGGGCTGTAGTTGATATTATTAGTATATTAGTGTGCCCAATTTTAAGATGATGTATTCCAATAAAATACAAAAGGAGGAGACTAATTATTTTATCTTGTCAATAGAGCAGAGAGATAACTCAAATATAAAAGACACAGAAGTAGTTGGGGCAAAGTATAAAACAAACAATATCTTAGAAGATAGAACACATCTATGATTCTACTCTTATACACATAGACATGTATACATACATATGTGTATATGTGTGTATAAAATGACAGTATATATAAGTAATTTTAATTATGAAAATGCATGTTTCAGCTGTATTTGTTCATATGTTGAGTTTCATGCCTCAGGATATATTTGAGAATACACAAACTTTTTTTTTTTTAAGAGACTTCCAAACTTACCTGTCAGTCACTGTCATAAGTTTTATTTTATTTTTTAAAAATTTTTACAAGCATGATATTGAATTATTTAGTTCTTCTGGGTCAATAGTAATTTAATTATTATGTAAACTGTTGCCTGCTTTTTAAATAATAATTTTGAGTTAGGAGAATATAAACTACAGCAAAATGAAGTAAGTAATATGTATGTTTCCTCAGTCACCTGATTTTCAATAGGACTTGTAGCAAATGGGGGGATGGTACAATATATTCAACAAAATTAGGTTAATAATGAATTATTTTAGAACAAATATGAAACTGTTATTTTTCTATATTTCTATAATGAAGATTCAGGGTATCTAATATATTCAAGGTATTTAACATGTTCAATTTAGCATTATATGGAATGAATTATAGACACGAAAATATTAACTTATATTTGTGGTCATCTAATACTTTGAGACACGATATAAACTGACCCCTAATTTCTGTGAAACTGTGCTCTGATGATAGAGAACCTAAATATGCATTTGCTATTAACAGCTTTTAAAGTATTTTATAAGAATTGTTTACTTTCACCATTTGATGTTTGTCTAGGGAATATAATACAGATCCAAAGGTAACGAATAAAGAAAAATAGAGGTACTGACATTTGTTAATGTACACAAGTTCCCACGAATAGAAACCAACATTCTTCCTTTTTAAATTTCTAGTTCACTTTTTACTTTATATGTTCTTGTTACATAGTGTATCTAAAGGAGATGACAAATATGAATGAGAAGAAAGAATGATCTACAATAGAAAAATAAAGCAAAGTATATGCTTTGGAGTCAAGCATGCCTGAATTACATTCTGGCCTCTATAAATTACTAACTGTGCTATCTTAGGCAGTTAGTTATAAAATGATAAAAATAATAACATCTACTTTAGATAGTTACAATCATCAAATAAGATATTCCATGTAAAACACATATTGCAATAACAAATGGGAATAATGATAGCTCACACAGCTAAAATTTTAAAATAAAATGTGTAATTAATTTAATAATTGATTTTAATTCAATTGATTTTCCTAGGTATTATTTTACCTTGCATTAAATTGCTAAGCCTAAAGTTTTTTTTTTTTCTTTGTTTCTTTCTGTTTCCTATTTTCTCATTCCCACAGATATGAATCAGGCTTAGTGTGATCCTTTCTTGGACAGGCAGGAGATCTTTGTGATACTCAGTTTTTTTAGTATGGCTCAATTATAGCCATTCAATGTTACCTTTCAATAAATTACTTATCAAGTAGAAACTCTTAGGAAATACACTTATGTATCTTATAACACTTTCCTAAATGCATATCTATGCTCAAGTTGACACAGCTTGGGAAATAATTTTACATTTATTTTACATAGACTGTTCCAATGAGAACAGATAATTATACTGACAAACAAAATTTCTTCAGGAAGTAATTTTAAAGAGTTGAGGAGTTCTACATGAGCCCTGATCTCCTATTTGCTGCCTGAAATTATTATTTTTTAAAGTAATTTTGTTATATATATTTATGATATACAACATGATGTTATGAGATACATAAAGATGGAAAATGCTATATTCATTATGCCACGTGGTTACCCACTTTTGTGTGTATATGTGCAGCAAAAGCAAGTAAAATTTACTCAGCAAGAATTATGAATACAATATGGAATTATTAACTATAGCCTTAAGTTGTGCATCAGATCTCTATATTTGCTCATCCTACGTATCTGCTAATTTGGATCCTTTGATCATTTCCTTTCTCTGCTTTTCTCGCCTCTTGTTCCCACTATTTTATTCTCTCCATATTTGACTTCGTTTTTTTTAAGATTCTACAAATAAGGGAGATCATGCAGTATATTTCTTTTTGTTTCTGTCTTGTTTCACTTCTGATGTCTTCCAGGTTTATACATTTTGTGAAAAATGGCAGGATCTCCTTTTTTCTAAAGGCTTAATAATATTTCACCATGTATATGGACAACCAAAGTGTTTATATATGTACACACACACACACACACACACACACACACACACACACACACACACACTATATATATATACCTATACCACATATACGTATATATATACAAACACATACATATATATACACTTTTTTATCCTTACATCTGTCAATGGACACTTTGGTTATTCCCCTACCTTGGCTATTGTGAATAATGATGCAATGAACATGGAAGTGTAGATATCTTTTCAACATGGTGATTTCATTTCCTTAGGATATATAACAAGAAATGGGATTGCTAAATCATGTAGTAGTTCTATTTTCAATTTTTTGAGGAACATTCATACCGTGTTCCATAACAGCTATTTTAATTTAGATCCACACCAACAGCGTATGAGGGTTTCTGTGTCTCCACAGTCTTGCCAACACTTGATATCTCTTGTCTTTTTGATCATAGCCATTCTAACAAGTATGATATGTTATCTTGTAGTAGTTTTTATTTGCATTTCCATGATGTTTAGTGATATTGAGCATCTTTTTCTATACTGGTTGGCCATTTTTATGTCTTCTTTGGAGAAATGTCTATTTGAATCCTTTGCCCAGTTTTCAATGAGACTATTTGTTTAGCTGCTATTGAGTTGTGTGAGTTCTTAATAAGTTTTGTATATTAATGCCTATCAAATACATGGTTGGCACATATTTTCTCCCAATCCATAGATTTCCTTTTCACTGTGTCATTTGTTTCTTTTTGGTGAAGAAGCTTTTAAGTTTGATGTATTCTCATTTATTTTTTGTTTTTGTAACCTAAGCTGTTGTTGTGGTATACAAAAAATTATTGTGAAGACTAAATGTTAGAGTGCTTTCTCACATGTTTTCTTTTAGGAGATTTATGGTTTCAGGTCTTATGTTAGGCCTTTTATCCATTTTAAGTTGAATTTTGTATGTGGTATATGATAAGGGTCCTATTTCATTCTTATGTATATTTTCCTAGCACCATTTATTAAAGAGACTATCTTTTCCCCATTATGTCCCTTTGGCACTTTTGTAGAAAATTCACTGATTGTATATGTTTGGGATTATTTTTGGCTCTCTATTCTGTTCACTGGTTTATATGTCTGTTTTTATACCATATACTGTTTTTGTTACTATAGCTTTGTAATATAATTTTAAATCAGGAAGTTGAATGGCTCAAACTGTTTTCTTCTTCTTCTCCTTCTTCTCCTCCTCCTCCTCCTCCTCCTCCTCCTCCTCCTGTTTTTTTTCTTCTGTGGATTGTTTTAGTTATTCAGGGTCTTTTGTACATCTACTCATTTTATTATTGCTTTTCTTCTTAGTTGGGTGAAAAATGCTATTGTAATTTTGAACTGATAATGCTATGAATTATGTGAATATTTTAACAATATTAATTCTTCCAATACAAGAACATTGTATTTTTTTCATTAATTTTTGTCTCCTACAATTTCTTCCATTAACATTTTACAGTTTCAGTGTGCAGGTCTTTCATCTCCTTGGTTAAATTTATTCGCAAACATGTTAATTTTTGTTATGCTATCATAAATAGAATTGTTTTCTTGATTTATTTTAGCTAGTTTATTATTTGTTTGTAGAAATGCAACTGACTTTTGTATATTTATTTTGTGTTCATTTTATTAGTTTTAACATTTTTTTCATGAAGTCTTTGAGGGTGTTCACATGTAGGATCACATTATCTGCAAATAAGGTAATTTTACTTCTTCCTCTGATCTAGATATCTTTCATTTATTTTTCTTTTCTGATTGCTCTTGTTAGTGCTTCCAGTTCTATATTGAATAGAAGTCACAGAATGAACGTTCTTACCTTGAACTGAGTATTAGAGAAAAAGTTGTAGTTTTTCCCAATTGATTATAATTTTACCTATGAGATTTTCATAAATGACCTTCATTGTGTTAAGAAAATTTTCTTCTGTATCCTATTTGTTTAGAGTTTTTATCAAGAAAGAATTTTGAAACTTGTCAAATTATTTTCCTTTATCAGTCATAATAATATTTTTTTATATATTTTGTTCTTTTAAAGTGATGTATCACATGGATTGATTTGTATATGTTCTTTTAATGTGATGTATCACATTGATTGACTTGACTGTCAGTGATAAATCCCATTTGGTTATGATGTGCAATCTTTTCGACTGTGTGTTGTTAAATTCAGTTTGTTAATATTTTATTGAGAATTTTGAATCATTTTCTTTTCTTTTTTGTGTGTGTGGTGTCTTTGTTTAGACTTGGTGATGGCCTCATGTAATATGTATGAAAGTATTCCTTTTAGCTTTACTTTTTGGAAGACATTAAAAAGTATTGGCAGTAATTTTTCCTTAATATTTTGTAGAATTCAGTCATAAAATTCCTGGGCTTTTCTTTAATGGGAGATTTTTTTAAACTTCTAATTTAATCTCATTGTTTGTTTTTGGTTTGTTCAAACTTTATATTTCAATTTTATTAAATCTTGGCAGATTTTATAGAAAAATCTAACCTTGGTATATTCTTCTAGTTTTTTCCATCTCCCCTATATTATTCAATAGCTTCTTTCATCTCTTTATTTCAGTCTATATGTGTCGGTCTTTAAAGCTAAATAGGTTGCCTTGTAGGTAGCATGAAGTTGGATCTTGGTTTTTGTTTTTACTAATTCAGCTTTTCTCTGTCTTTTAATTAGAAATTTTAATTTATTGACATACAATTTTAATATTGATAGGTAAGGACTTACCATCGCTATTTTTGTTTTCTATTTGTTTTGTAGATCCTTCATTCCTTTCTTCCTCTCTTGTCTACTTTTGTAATATGATGATTTTCTGTAGTGCTAAGCTTTGATTACTTTCTCTTTATCATTTGTGTGCCTGCTATCATTTTTGCCTTTGTGGTTACCATAAGGCTTATGTAAAATATCTTATAGTTACAGTAGTCTATTATAAGCTGATAAAAATATAATTCATACAAAAATCTAGATTTTTACCTTCTCCCTTACAATTTGTATTTTTTGTCACAATTTACATCATTTTATATTGTGTATTTCTTAACAAATTATTGTAGTTTCTGTTATTTTTAACTGTTTTGTCTTTTAACCTTCATGGTAGAGATTGAAATGACTTACACACCTCCATTACAGTATTAGAGTGTTCTGAATTTGACTATATCTTTACCTTTACTAGTGAGTTTTATATTTTTGTATACTGTCATATTAGTTATTATACTTTTTGCTTCTGCTTGAAGAGCTCCTTTAACCATTTCTTGTAGGGCAGGTTTCATGGTGAAAAACTCCTTAAGATTTTGCTTGTCTGGTAAAGTGGGAAAAACTTTATATCTCTTTTATTTCTGAAGAACAACTTTGCTGGGTATATTATTTTTGGCTGGCAGGTTTTTGTTGTTGTTGTTGTTATTGTTGTTGTTTTTAGTTATTTCAAAACTTTGAATATATCATCTCATTCTCTTCTGGCCTGCAAGGTTTCTGAAGAGAATTCTGTTGAAAGTCTAGTGGGAGTTTCCTTGTAAGTTTCATGTAACTTTTCTCTTGTTTTCAAAATTCTCTGTCTTTGACTTTTTACAATTTAGTTAAAACGTGCCTCTGTGAGGACCTCGGGTTGAATCATTTAGGGGACTTTTATGCTTCAGGGATCTGGATGTTTATATCTCTCCCAATGCCTGGGAAGTGTTAAGCAATAATTTTATTAAATAAATGAAATAAGCCTGGCAAAGAGAGGAAAATACTGCATATCGTGACTCATAAGTGGGAGCTAATAGAGAAAGAAGGAAGGAAAGAAACCACAGTGGTGTGTTGAATTTGTATAGGGAGAGATCAGACCTAGGTTTGTTGTGGCACAGTTGGGGCTTGGGGAGAGGGTTGGGTGGGGGACATAGGGAATAATTGCAATTTGAGGTGGTGGGCATGCAGATAGCATTGATTGGCTCACTACATCTTGAGTACAAATACTGGTGGTCAGCTCCTGCCTTGTGAATATATATAGTCAGTAATAATGAAAAAAAAAATGAAAATAAGCTTTCTGCCCCTTTCTGTGTTTCTGTTCCTTCTAAAAGGAGATATGCCATAAGTTCCATAGGCTTTATTCTCTATTTTTTCATTTTTTTTCCTTTTTTTTCTCTCTGGGTAATCTCAAAAGACTTGTCTTCAAGTTCACAGATTCTTTCTCTTGCTGATCTAATCTGCTGTTGAAACTCTCTACTGTATTTTCATTTAATTCATTAAATTTTTTAGCTCCAAGATTTCTGTATCTCTTCTTTGAATTTCCTTTTCAGATGATGAATTGCTTTCCTGATTACATTGGATTTTCTATCTGTGCTCTTTTATACCTTTCTGAGTTTCCTTAAACTCACTATTTTAAATTCCTTTTCAGGCAAGGATTGGTTACCAAAGAATTATCGTGTTCCTTTGTGGGTGCTATGTTTCTTTGCTCTTTCGTGTTTCTTGTGTTCCTGCATTAATATCTAAGCATATGGTAGAGCAATCACCTCTACAAAACTTCGCAGATTGGCTTTTGTAAGAAAAGGCTTTCACCTGTATATGGGTCTGAGGGTGTCCTCTGGGCCAGGTGTGATGACTCTTGTTCCTTGTGGGTGCAGTAGTGTAGTGCTTGTGCAGCTTTGTTAGCTGCAATTAATGTCAGTGATGTCTGTGGGTGTCTCAATGGACTAGGATGCAGGATTTTGTAGCAGTGGCAGCAGCTGTGTGAGCTATTAGGGTTTTCAATGGCAAGAAATTTTCTGTGTGTTTGGCTCTCCCATTCTCATCTTCCCCACAGAGGGGAGTCTTAGCTAAGGGGATCCTTCTGGCATTGGTCTTACATAGCCCACAGGAAGCTGTGGTGACTCTGGGTTTCAGGGTAAAGGTGCTCAAAGTGGCTGTGGAGCTGGGGTCTTAGTCTCAGGGTGTTGTAGAAGTACTATTACACTTGGACATGGGGTATAGGTTCCCTTTCTGAGGCACAGGTGGATGCTAATCCCCCACACAGCTGTGGTTTGTGACTCTGAGACAAACCCCAGCAACTTAAGTGCAGGTAGAAGGGATATAGCTGTGACTTTGAGCCTGAGTTACAACACTGACATGGTTCAGTGGAAGAAAGGGTGTACTTCAGATTTGGGACCCATGAGGCAAGGCACAATGCAGTTCAGCTCCTAGAACTAAGAGGGCACAGTAACAACTCATGCCTTGAGGAATGCAACAGTGTGCACTGGAGACTCTGCACCTTGGAATGGTGGGAACTGGCAGTAGCTCAGGCTCTTTGTGGCCCAATGCAGCAGCAGCAAAGACCCAGGAATGGCAAGATGCAGCTCTTGCTCAAGTTCCTGAGTGCTGGGAGCGGCACAACAATGACTCAGCTCTCTCAGGAGCACAGCACCTCAGTAGCTCAGACTCTGGAGGAATAGTTCAGTTTCTGGGAGGTGTGACACTATGGTTGTTCAGGCCCAGAAGATGGGATGGCACAGCTTTTTTCTCTGGGTTGTGGGACACCATGCCAGCTAAATAAAATTATTTTTATTGGTAAACAATAAGTCTGTAACTAGACACAATGCCTTGTAACTCCAACACATTGGTCTCGCCTGCCCAATGGCATCATTCTCACCTGTGAGCTTAGCAAATGCAGAATTTCAGGCCCACCCAGATCTATTGAATCAGAATCATCATTTTAGCAAGGTTATGAGCTGATGTGCATGCATGATGAAGTTTGAGAAGCAGAGGTCTTAAAGGCAAATGACAAACAAGAGGCCCTCTACATAAAACTCAAATTTATAAGAACAAGAGATGAGATCAAAAATATTTTGCAGTTATAAAGAAGAAAAAAAGAAGGGTACCACAAATGCAAACTAAATGAAAGATGTCATAAAAGCATTTATATGATTTATAATGCATTCATACTTCATTTTTCCCCATCTCAGGAAACATAAATACCATCTCCTCAGATAATCAAACCACAAATCCAGGATTTAGTCTTGATCATTCTTTATTTCTTCACATCCTGACATGAAGACTGAAATTTATATTCTATTTTATTCAGACTCAAAAAGTCCCAGTTGTGTGTATGGTCTGCTTCACGAATGTCTGGCTTCAACGTTCCCCTACAAATAAAATAGGAAAGAACATGCATGTCAAATTCTGGTTAATGAAACCTTTCTGGGGATTTCCTGATACAAGAAAGAAATAGAAGAAAACATGATTTCTGTGCCAAACCCTTAGTGGAGCTGGGGGGTAAGGGGATGACAGAAAATAATTTATTGCAGATCTGATCTCTGGACTGTGTGCTGGAAAATTAGTAGGTATTTAACAGACGTGCTAAATGAGTACATGCAACTGGTGAGAAGAAAGGGTTGTGGAGCTTGGAACATACTCCGAATAGGGATCTGCATGCTTATGTTTGGAAAAAGTTCTAAAATGACAGAGAGCTCTGTGGACAGTGCATAATAAAAGTTTAGACTTTATTCTGGAGACAATTGGAGGATATCCTCAGTTTTACACTACAAAGAATTCATTTTCTTCCAATGCGGTAGGTAATTCTGTGGTAAGACTGGAAAGAAGGGGAGGAATTCAGGTACTGTTTAGCACTATAAGCGACACTTGTGAATGCTAAAGCTAAGTAGTAGCAAGTGGGGATGTAGAAGAGTAGTAAAAATAAAATATAGAAAATAGCATTTACAGGATTTATAAATTTGTTTTTTTTAAATTTAATTTAATTTAATTTTACTTCTCAAAATACATTGTACTTGATTTTCATGCCCCTTTACCCATTCCTCTTCACACCCTCCCCTCACCCCCCGCCATCATATCTGTGCACTTGGCTTAAATAGTTCAAAGAATTTTTGTGATTATTCTGTCTTCTTCCCCACATCCTTTGTTTGTGTGTTTATTTATTTATTTAATTTTAGCTCCCACAAATAAGAGAGAACATGTGGTATTTCTCTTTCCGTGCCTGATTTCTTTCACTTAATATAATTTTATCTAAATCCATCCATGTTGTTGCAATTGGTAGTATTTTGTTCTTTTTTTTAGCAGAGTAGCATTCCATTGTGTAGATGCACCACAGTTTCCTTATCCACTCATCAGATAATGGACATTTTGGCTGGTTCCAGCTCTTGGCTATTGTATATAGAGTGGCAATAAACACGGGAGTATAGGTATCTCTTCAGCATGATGATTCCCATTCCTCTGGGTATATTCCCAGCAGGGGGATTGCTGGGTCATATGGTAGATCTATCTGCAATTGTTTGAGGAACTTCCATATCATTTTCCATAAAGGCTGAACCATTTTGCAGCCCGACCAACAGTGGATGAGAGTTCCTTTTTCTCCACAACTTCTCCAAAAATTATCGTTCTCAGTCTTTTGGATGTTAGCTATCATAACTGGAGTGAGATGGTATCTCAGTGTGCTTTTGATTTGTATTTCCTGGATGTTGAGTGATATTGAGCACTTTTTCATGTGTCTTTCCACAATTCATATATCTTCCTTTGAGAAATGTCCGCTCAGCTCCTTTGCCCATTTTTTAATTGGGTTATTTGTTTTTTGGTTGCAAAGTTGTTTTGAGTTCCTTGTATATTCTGGATATTAATCCTTTGTCAGATGTATATTTAGCAAATATTTTCTCACACTCTGTTTTTTTTTATTTCTTTTTCTTAACTCTGTTGATTGTTTCTTTTGCTGTGCAGAAGCTTTTTAGTTTGATGTAATTACATTTGTTTATTTTACCTTTAGTTGCCTGTGCTTTTGGGTCCTATTCATGAATTCAGTACCCACTCCTACTTCCTGGAGTGTTTCCTCCATGCTTTCTTTAAAGAGTTTTATTGTTTCAGGATGTATATTTAATTTTTAATCCATTTTGAGTTGATTTCGGTATATGGTGAAAGATACGGGTCTAGTTTCATTCTCCTACATATGATTATCCAGTTTTCCCAGTACCATTTGTTGAAAAGGCAGTCTCTTTCCCAGTATGTAGACTTGCTTCTTTTGTCAAAGATCATGTGGCTGTAGGCATATGGGTTAATTTCTGGATTCTCTATTCTGTTCCATTGATCTATGTGTCTGTTTTTATGCCAGTGTCATACTGTTTTGGTTATTAAAGCTTTGTAATATAGTTTAAAGTCAGGTAGTATTATGCCACCAGCTTTCCCCCCTCCCTCAGGATTTCTTTGGCTATGCATGGTCTTTTGTTGTTCCACATAAATGTCAGGATAGGTTTTTGTTTGTTTGTTTGTTTGTTTTTCCATCTCAGAGAAAAATGTCATGGGAATTTTGATGGGGATTGCATTGAATTTGTAGATCACTTTTGGTAATATGAAGTTTTTCACAATGTTAATTCTTCCAATTCAAGAGCATGGGATATCTTTCCATCTTCCTGTGTCCTCTTTAATTTCTCTCAACAGTGGTTTGTATTTCTGTTCACAGAGATTTTTCAGATCATTGGTCAGCTTTATTCCTAAATATTTTATTTTTTTCATGGCTACTGTAAATGGGCTAGCTTTCTTGATTTCTTTCTCCATGTTTACTGCTGGAGTATAGAAACACTACTGATTTTTGTGTGTTGATTTGGTACCCTACAACTTTGCTGAAATCATTTATTAAATCTAGGAGTTTTTTTTATAGAAGCTTTATGCTGTTCTATATATAGGATCATATCATCTGCAAAAAGGGACTGCTTGACTTCATCCTTTCCAATCTGGATGTCCTTTATTTCCTTCTCTTCTCTGATTGTTCTGGCTAGTACTTCCAACAGTATGCTGAATAGGAGTGGTGAGAGTGGACATCCTCGTCTAGTTCTTGTTTTTAAGAGAAAAGCTGAAAGCTTTTTAATATCAGAATGATATTGGCAGTGGGCTTATTGTATATGGCTTTAATTATGTTGAGATACTTTCCATCTATGCCTAACTTGTAAATAGTCTTTATCATGAAAGAATGTTGAATTTTGTCAAATGCTTTTCCGCATCAACAGAGATGATCATGTGGTTTTTGTCTTAGCTTTTATTAACGTAGTGTATCACATTTATTGATTTGCATCTGTTGAACCAACCGTGCATCCCTGGGATGAATCCCACTTGATCCTGGTGTATAATTATCTGTAAGTGTTGCTGTATTCTGTTAGCTAGTATTTTATTGAGGATTTTTGCTTCTATATTCATCCAGTATATTGGCCTGTAGTTTTCTATTTTTAATGTGTCATTGTTTAGTTTTGGGATCAGGGTGATATTTGCCTCATAGAATGAGTTTGGGAGAATGGCCTCTGTTTCAATCTTTTGGAACAGTTTGTAGAGAACTGATATCAGTTCCTCTTTGAAGATTTGGTATAACTCTGCAGTGAACTCATCCGGTCCTGGGCTTTTCTTTGTTGGGAGCCTTCTGATAACAGCTTCAATCTCTTTTATTGTTATTGGTCTGTTCAGATTTTCTATATCTTCTTGCTTCAGTTTTGGTAGCTTGTATGCAACCAGAAATTTATCCATTTCCTCTAGATTTTCAAATTTGTTGGCATATAGTTGTTTATAGTAGTTTCTAATGATTCCTTGTATTTCTTAGGTGTCAGTTGTAATATCACCTTTTACATTTCTAATTTTTGTTATTTGGGTCTTCTTTCTTCTTTTGTTAGTCTTGCTAAAGGTTTGTCAATTTTATTAATCTTTTCAAAGAACCAACTTTTTGTATCCTTGATCTTTTTTTATTTTTTTGTTTGTTTCTATTTCATTTAGTTCTGCTCTGATCTTAATTATTTCTTTCCATGTACTAACTTTAGGTTTGGATTGTTCTTGTTTTTCTAGATCTTTAAGGTTAAGTGTTAGGTTATTTATTTGCCATCTTTCCCTTCTTCTGAAGTAAGCATTTAATGCAATAAATTTCCCCCTTAAAACTGCTTTTGCAGTATCCCACAGGTTTTGTTATGATGCATCATGTTTTCATTAGTTTCAAGAAATTTTTTGATTTCCTGTTTAATTTCTTCTTGGAACCACATGTCATTAAGTAGAATGTTGTTTAATTTCCATGAGTTTGTGTAGTTTTCAGAGTTTCATTTATTATTGATTTCTAATTTTAATCCATTGTGATCAGAAAAAATACGTGGAATAATTCCAGTTTTTTTGAATTTGTTAAGACTTGCTTTGTGACCTAACATGGTCTATCCTGGAGAATGTTCCTTGATCTGATGAGAAGAATAGATATACTGATGTTGTTGGGTGAAATATTCTGTAGATATCTGTCAAATCCAATTGGTCTAAAGTATAGTATAGATCTTGTGTTTCTCTGTTGATTTTTTTGCCTAGATGATCTGTCCAATGATGAGAGTGGGGTGTTTAGGTTCCCCCCTATTATGGTGTTAGTGTCTATTTCTTTAAATCTAATAGTGTTTGCTTTGCAAATCTGGCTGCTCTGACATTAGGTGCATATATATGTATGTTTGTTATGTCTCATTGATGGATAGATCCTTTTATCATTATATATTGGCCATCTCTATCTCTCTTAATAGTTTTGGCTTTAAAGTCTATTTTATCTGATATAAAAATAGCTACTCCAGCTCATGTTTCATTTCTACTTGTATGATATATCTTTTTCCATCCTTTCATTTTTAGTCTATATGTGTGTTTACAGGTCAAGTGAGTTTCTTGAAGACAGCATATTGTTGGGTTCATCTTTTTAATCCAGTCAGTCAGTCTGTGTCTTTTGAATGGAGAATTTAGTCTCTTTACATTCAGAGTTATTATTGAAAGGTGTTGATTTACTCTTAGAATTATACTGATATTTGTTTAGATGTCTTAAGTATCTTTTGTTCCTTTCTTTCAAATTTTGTTTGTCTTCTGTATTTGTTCATTTCTTGAGGTGATAGATAAACTATTTTTTCTCTCTTTTGTTAGCATTTTTGTTTTGCTGGTAGGTATTGTTCTTTCTTGTGTATTCATGGTAATGATGATTGTTTTTGTGGTATCAAACCCAGTACTTCCTTGAGAATTTCTTGTAAGGCTGATCATGTAGCAGTGAACTCCCATGGTTTTTATTTGTCTGGGAAATATACTATTTGTCCTTCAATTCAGAAGGATAGCCTTGCTGGGGAAAGTATTCTTGGCTGGCAATTTTTCTCCTTTAGTATTTTAAATATATCATCCCATTCTTTTCTCGCTTTTAGAGTTTCTGATGAAAAGTCTGATGTTATTCTGATTGGGGCTCCCTTATAAGTGACTTGCCACTTCTCTCTTGCAGCTTTTAAGATTCTCTCTTTGTTGTTGATTTTTGTCAGTTTGAATATCACATGTCTTGGAGAGGACCTTTTTCTGCTGAATGTGTTTGGTGATCTTTGGGCTTCCTGATTCTGGGGATCTGTAACTTTCCCTATACCTGCAAAGTTTTCTGCTATTATCTCATTGAGCATGTGTTCAATGCCATTTCCTTTTTCTTCCCCTTCAGGAATACCCATGATTCAGATATTTGAGTGCTTAAGGTTGTGAGTTGTCGCTCTTAAATTTTCTTCAATTTTTTTGATTATTTTTTCCTTTTTTGGTCTGCCTTCATAATTCAAACAAACTGTTGATGAGGTCAGAAATTCTCTCTTCTGCTTGTTCAAGTCTGCTGGTTAAACTGTCTGTTGTATTTTTTATTTCACTGAATGAACCCCTCAGCTCCACAAGGTCAACTGCATTCTTTTTCCAGGCATTGATTTCTTTGTACATTTCTTCTTTCAGATCCTGTATATTTTTTCTCATTTCATTGTGTTGTTTCACTGAGTTTTCTTGTATCTCATTTAGTTTTCATAGAATAGTTACTCTAAATTCCTTGTCTGTCATTCCAAAGACTTCCTGTTCTAGAGGATCTAGCCCTTGTAAGTTATTAATTTCCTTTGGTGGTGATGTACTTTCTTGATTTTTCATATTTCTGGTTTCTTTCCTTTGGTGTTTTATCATTGTGGCCAGGGGTATCACAGTTCACTTGTTTCACCCTCATGTATGGTTTGGATCCTGAAGGATCTGCTGCTTCTGGACAGCAGAAACTAGCCAGTACCAGAAGTCCCACCCCACCTACCTTCACCAGCTTGTCAGGCTCGGGGCTTGGAAACCTGTGCCACACATGTCGCTCATGGAGATGGTGTGGCCTGGGCTGAAAGTCCCTCCCCATCAGCCTTCACCGGCTTGTCTGTCTCGGGTCATGGGAACCTGTGCCTCACAGGTTGCTCACGGAGACAGACAGCCTGCATCGGAAGTCCTGCCCCCGCCCCGCCTGTCTTCTCTGGCTGGCAGGCTCAGGGCGTGTGGGCCAAAAAGCTCTAAAGTTTCTTTAGGAAATGGGGAGCAGCCTGAAATGGGGTCCCTAGGTGGGCGGCTCCTGTCGGTTCTAGCACAGTTTTCAGGTCCTCTGTCACTGCTCCTCAAAAGCTGCAAATTGGTCACTCTGTGGGAGAGAGTGACATCTTCAGATTTTGTAAATTTGAATGTGTCCTTAGGAGTGATTCTCAAATTTATGACTTCAAGGACCTGGCAAAATAACGGCTCATTTCACTGGGGAAAGAATACAAGATTAGAAGTGTGGTTACAGACATCCTTAACAGTAATTATTTAAGCAGAAATCAAGTGCCCATCACCATCATCAGCATCACATGAAGCCACTTTCAAAATTAAATTTTCTTGTAAACCGTAGTGTTGTATTTATTTTTGTTTAGCCTGAATTGGATTCCATATAGAAAGCATGCTATATAACTGACAATCTTGAGACATAATACATGCCAGACATGGTATTAAGTACTTTCAATGTATTATCTCTTTTAAACCTTTAAAATATCCTATGAGGTTATTCTATCATTTCTGTTTTATAAATGAGGAACTGTAACTTCAGAATAATTAAATAATTTACTCCTGTACAGCTGGTTATTGAATAAGCCACTATTAAACCTAGAGCTACCTAAGGTCCATATTTTACCTAAATTAGTAGGTATTCCTTTTAAAAACAGATATTGCCATCAGATGTGTAAATTGTTCAGGTTTATGAAGGGATCGATCAAAGGTGTGTGAGAAACATTAGGGAGAATTAACAAGGGATTATTGTGAAATATTCAGGGCCTGAAGAAACGTTCCTCCCCCGCCATCCCCCACCAGTCCAGAAAGGATAAAAGAGAGGGACGACTGGGACCCAGAAAAAAAGAAGCTTTAACATCTGTTCTGTGATAGTTGAAACTTTCCTTGAAGGAGACTTCAGCAGAGGAATACAGAATTTGAAGCCTATAAAACACAAGAAAAGAGGTAGGTAAATAAAATACTTGTCTCAATAATTGGAATTTCTCACAATTTAATTGATATATTAGAAGACATTTGTTCATGAGATGGATTTTGTTCGCTTATTTGAGAAATTATTCTGAAGAGATACTTGTGAACTCAGAATACTGTACCCAGCTAAACAGAGCAATGAAGGGACACACAAACCCAGTCATACACATTAAGTATCTACCAGCTGCTTCATTTCATCATGCATGATATAGTCATGCCATTCATCTTTGGTTTTTACCACTTTCTGTCCCATTTCAGATACCTTACCATCCCCACTTCATAATAACTCCTAATCTGCAACTCTTCCACACCCACTTCAACAAGTAAATTTGAGGTCTCTTTCAAGAGAAAGGGCCATATTTATTTTAGTATTTATGTATTTATTAAGCATTTAACATGTGTAAAACTGTGCTGCCGTTTTCACTAGGTTTCTATCTTTTCAAAACATGTATCACTGACGAAGCTTTTGAGTGCTATATGCCATAACCTATTTTCCCACTAGCCCTATGGTTTTTATTGCATCATTTTACATGGAGCAGTGGAAATTAGGAATGCATCTGTGACAGTTCAGTAGAACTGATTGTAAATCTCCTCTCTAAATTCAAATGGAATCCACAAAACAAAGGAATCAATTGATACAGTCCATCGAGTTCAGCTGTTTGGGGCACAAACACTAAAAGAATGTTGAGTGGATCTGGAGAAGCAAACAGAAAATGTCCACCACATAAGCCTTATGCTATGCTGCTTTTCTTGTGAGCAATAAACAACATGCTCCTGAAGATATGTTATTGAGAATATAAAAAAGTACTACAGGGTCTTTTGGATTTTAGCCATCCTAACTGGGGTTAGATGGTATCTCAATGTGGTTTTGATTTGCATTTCCCGGATGCTGAGTGATGTTGAGCATTTTTTCATATGTCTGTTGGCCATTTGTATATCTTCCTTAGAGAAATGCCTACTTAGCTGGCGAGGTTGCGGAGAAAAAGGAACCCTCATACATTGTTGGTGGGACTGCAAAATGGTGCAGCCTCTATGGAAAATGGTATGGAGGTTCCTCAAACAATTGCAGATAGATCTACCATACGACCCAGCTATCCCACTGTTGGGAATATACCCAGAGGAATGGAAATCATCAAGTCGAAGGTATACCCGTTCCCCAATGTTCATCGCAGCACTCTTTACAATAGCCAAGAGTTGGAACCAGCCCAGATGTCCATCATCGGATGAGTGGATACGGAAAATGTGGTACATCTACACAATGGAATACTACTCAGCTATAAAAACAAATGAAATACTGCCATTTGCAACAACATGGATGGACCTTGAGAGAATTATATTAAGTGAAACAAGTCAGGCACAGAAAGAGAAATACCACATGTTCTCACTGATTGGTGGGAGCTAAAAATTAATATATAAATTCACACACACACACACACACACACACACACACACAAACCGGGGGGGGGGGAAGATATAACAACCACAACTACTTGAAGTTGATACGACAAGCAAACAGAAAGGACATTGTTGGCGGGGGAAGGGAGGGAGGTTTTGGTGATGGGGAGCAATAATCAGCCACAATGTATATCGACAAAATAAAACTTAAAAAAAAAAATATTCAGGAGGAGTTAGTAGAATGGGCTGAAGAAACAGGCAGAGGGAGTTTTATTTAATTGTTGAGAATAAAGCAGGATAACCAAAAAAAAAAAAAAAAAAAAGTACTACACCTAAGTAAGAAAGATATAAATATACAAGAAATCTAGGTTTAAGGGGACTGCACAATGTAAATACAAAAGATACTTACATATTTAGAAGATATAATAATGATAAATTCAGAAAAATAAAATAAGGGATGTAAAAGATTGCAAATATTCAAATAATAAAAATATCCTTTAATTTAAAGATGGACTAGAGTATACAATTCAATATTCTTCATTGAACTTAGCAAAAATACTTTTTAAAATAATTTTATGAATAGGTGAGGAAAACACTGTTATAGAGGACTAGAACTAATTCTTCCTATCTAGCTGAAAGTTTATATATGTTAGTCAACCTCTCCCTATTTCCCCTTTCCCCATGATATTTCCCAGCATCTTGTAACTACCATTCTACTCTCTACTTCTACAAGCTCAATATATTTTAGCTTCCACATGTGAGTGAGAACATATGTAGCATTTCTCTTACTGTGCCTGACTTATTTCACTTAACATAATGACTCCGAGAGTCATGCATGCTGCCATAAATGACAGAATTCTATTATTATTATTTTTTTTTACGGCTGAGTAGTAGTCCATTGTGTATATACCACACTTTCTTTATCCATTTATCTCTTGATGGACATTTAGTTTGATTCCATATCTTGGCTCTAATTAACAACAATTTGTTGTGTATTTTCAAATGTCTAGAAGAGAGGAGTTCAGCTGTTCTCAACATAAATAAATTATTATAAAACATATGTTGATGGATATGCTAATTACCCTGAATTAAACATTACACATTGTTTACAGTTATCAAAGTATCACTCTGTACCTCATAAATATGTACATTAAAAATATTTTTAACTATACCGGAAAAATAAAGTAAAATTAGTATTGAAAAGAATAAGTTAAATATATTAGTTGGAAAGAAAGTCTGTATTCAGGTTCTCCTGCATATTATTAGATGCCAGAAAAAAATGTCAAAGTTTTTAGAAAAAATAGTACAACCAAAAAGTTCCATACCAAGTAAGGCCATTGTGTATGGGCAGTGTTTACAGAATGCACAGAATAATTTTCTTAGATATGAAGACATTCATATTTTTCATGACTGGCATGTACTTCTTTAAAATAATATTCATAACAATGAATATTACATACAAGTGAGAAATTAACCAAAACAGAAAATCCAATAGTATTGGGCATTTCTAAATTATAGAAACCAGTGCAGTAGCACAATTTTTCCAACACTGTTGAATCACAATCTCACAATATCATTTAATTATGATGTAATAGCAGATTAAGCTGAAAATTAACAGCATAAATGAAAATAAAATATAAAAATCAGCACCAGAGATGTAAAAAGATAATTATATCATCTATATTTCACAAAAGAAAGAAATTTATGATAGTGTTAGTTGACCAGATTGGGGAAAAAAATACATACAAGGACCTGCCACAAAGTGGTAGGAGGCAAAACAAAAACAAAAACAAAATAAAACAAGAAAAACATTTCTGACAAAATGTTGGAACCTTACAGATAGTAATTACATGAAATCCCCAGTAGATTTTTGATACGGTGATTGCAAAGACACATCCACAAGTTTTCTGATTATTATTTTTTTCTTAATAAAAGATGGAACTTCAGGGTTTTTTTGTTGTTTTTTTGTTTGTTTGTTTGTTTTTCAGTCAGTATGGACACCAGATTAGTGACAATCTTCTAAAAAATATGTTATGATGAGATTGATGCAGCCTGATTCTGAGGCTAGGTTAGAAAATGTTGTAAAACCTCCACATGGTTTTCTGTTTCTTGGGATGCTTACTTATGGACTGCATCTGCTTCTTGTTGTGGAGAAGTCCAGGGCATTTGAAGATGTCATGTGTAGATATTCTAGTTGCTTTACCCAGCTAAGATCCCAAGCATCAACCTCTAAGAAATGTGAATGAGCTAAAATTCAGATGAGTCTAATCCCTCATCTTTGAATCAACCTGGTGGATGCCAAATGGAGTAGAGATGAGCCATCACCCCTGAACCTTGCTCAATTTAGAATAACAGATTATTTTTATTGTTTAAACCACTAAGATTTGTGTAGCTCCTTAGGAAGCTTTAGATAAATGAAACATTCTCATAATTTTAAAAGAAAAGAATAAATGGTGAATATCAGCACTTTAAGAGATTTGTAACAGTAATTTTTAATGAATAAATTGTATTTATTCATAATAAATCACTATTCAAGTAGACCCAGAATAAAGGCAGTCATCATACCTAATGACCGTGGAGGCACTGGATTATCCCAGAAAAAGCTAAGCATTTCCATATTCTAAAAATGAATTTTTCCAGGAGGGAAGTCCAAAACCAGCCACGTCATGTGCCAGAAGATTAGATGTAGTTGAAGAATGTTTGGATGGAAATCTGCCGCTTTCACAGGTGCTTCGACATTAGAATCAAAATCTCTTGTAGGGTGCTGGGTGAATCTTGGATCATAAAATGCTGGAAAACAAGTATTTTGAGGTTTTCTTTCTCTTTTGTCCTTTAAATAATTTATTTTAATTTTTATTGAAACATAATTGATACTATATATTTGTGGGATACAGTGGTGAATATCAATACCTTTGAACAATATGTGATGATCAAATCAGGAAAATTAATATATCCATCATTTTTATTGATTATTTATATTTGTGGGGTACAGAATCGAATATCAATATATATGTACAATATGTGGTGATCAAATCAGGATAATTAGTATACTCATGTTTTAAAGCATAATCAATCATTGTGACCCTTAACTAGTTTCTCACCAACCCCCCTCCCTTCCCCCTTTCTCACTTTTAATATCCACAATTCTGTTTTCTTTTTTTTTAAGTTTAATGTATCATTGTGATTTTCTTTCTTTCTTTCCTTTCCTTCTTTCTTTCCTTCCTTCTTTCTTTCCTTTTGTTTCCTTCCTTCCTTCCTTCTTTCTTTCTTTTGCTTTCTTTCTTTCATTCTTTCTCTCTTTCTTTCTTCTTTCTTTCTTTCTTTTTTTCTTTCTTTCTTTCTTTCTTTCTTTCTTTCTTTCTTTCTTTCTTTCTTTCTTTCTTTCTTTCTTTCTTCCTTCCTTCCTTCCTTCCTTCCTTCCTTCCTTCCTTCCTTCCTTCCTTCCTTTCATTTCCTCTTTATTTCCTCATTTTTCTTTTCTTACTTTTAGCTCCTTCTTATGAGTGAGGACATGCAGTATTTCTCTTTCTGTGCCTGGCTTGTTTCACTTAACATAATTTTCTCTAATTCATCCATGTTACTGCGAATGGCAGAAGTTCATTCTTTTTTTATGGCAGAGTAGTATTCCATTGAGTATATGTACCATATTTTCCTTATCCAATCATATGTCAATGGCTGATTCCAACTCTTGGCTACTCTAAATAGAGCTGTAATAAGCATAGGTGTGAAGGTATTCTTTCAACATGATAATTACCTTTCCTTTGGCTATATACCTAGCAATGGGATTGCTGGGTCTTATGGCAATTTTATCTGTAGTTGTTTGAGGAAACTCCATACTGTTTTCCATAATTGCTGCACTAATTTCCAGTCTCACCAACAGTGTAGAAGATTTCCCTTTTCTCCACATGCCTTCCAGCATTCATTATTCTCAGTCTTTTTGATAATAGCTAGTCTAACTGGGTAAGATGTTATGTCAGTGTGGTTTTGTTTTGCATTACCCTGATGATTAGTGATATTGAGCATTTTTTCTTCATGTACATGTTGGCCATCTTCATGTCTTCCTTTGAAAAACATCTGTTTAGCTTTTTTGACCATTTTTATCCATATTATTATTATCATTACTGTTAAGTTATCAGTTCCTTGTATATTCTGTATACTTTACGAAGATTTTCTCCCATTCTGTATGTTGTCTTTTCACTCTGTTGATTGTTTCCTTTGCTCTGCAGAAGCTTTTTAGTATGATATAATCCTATTTGATTATTTTTTCTTCTGTTGCCTGTGCTTTTGAGATCTTATTCATAAAGTCTTTGCCCAGTCCTGCATCCTGAAGTGTTTCCCCTATGCTTTCTTCTAGGAATTTTATTGTTTCAGGTCTTATATTTAAATCTTTAATTCATTTTGAGTTGATTTTGGTATATGGTGAGAAGTATGGGTCTAATTTAATTCTTCTACACATGGATATCCAGTTTCACACTGCCATTTATTGAAGAGGATGTTCTTTTTACAATGTATGTTCTTGGTGCCTTTGTGAAAGATCAGTTGGCTATATGTGAATTGACTTCTAGGTCGTTTGTTCTGTTACACTGGTCCATCTGTCTGTTTTTATGCCATTACCACGTGGATTTTGTTACCCTAGCTTTGTAGCATAATTTGAAGTCAGAGAATATATTGTCTCCAGCATTATTTATTTATTTTTTTCCTAAGGATTGCTTTGTCTATTTGGGATCTTTTGCTGTTTCATATGAATGTTAGAATCTTTTTTTTTTTTTTCTCTATTTCTGTGAAGAATGCCATTGTAATTTTAATGGGGATTGCATTGAATTTATAGATTGCTTATATTAGTGTAGGCATTTTCACAATGTTAATTCTCCCAAACCATGATCATGGAATGCCTTTCCATATTTTGGTGAACTCTTTAGGTTCTTTCAGCAGTAATTTGTAGTTCTCATTGTGGAGATCTTTCACCTCCTTGGTTACATTTATTCTTAGGTTTTTTGTTTGTTTGTTTGTTTGTTTGTTTTTGGTGGCTATTGTACATGGGTTTGTTTACTTGATTTATTTTTCTGCTAGTTTTTGTTGGAGTATAAAAATGCTGATTTTTGTATATTTATTTTGTATCCTGTAACTTTACTGAATTTGCTTATCAGCTCTAACAGTATTTTGGTAGAAGTTATAGGTTTTTCTATATGAAGGGTCATGTCATCTGCAAACAGGGATAATTTGGATTCAGGAAGATATTGATAGTAGGCTTGTTATATATGGCTTTTATTGCATTGAGATACTTTCTTTCTGTACCTAATTTGTTGAGTGTCTTTATCATGAGGGGGTACTGAATTTTGTTAGGTCTTTTTTTCTACATCTGTTGAGATGCTACCTTTTTTTTTTCTTTTTTTGTCCTTGATTGTGCTGATGTGTTGTATCATATGCATTTATTTGCATATGTTGAATAATCCTTGCATCCCTGGGATGAATCCCACTTGATCATGATGTATAATCTTTTTGATGTTTTCCCCTATCCTGTTTGCTAATATTTTGTTGAGGATTTCTGAATCTTCATTCATCAAGGATATTGTGCTGTAGTTTTCTTTTTTGTTGTATCTTTCGTTTTCAAGCAGTTTTTATTTACTTTCATAGCTGACTAGATGTTCATAATGGAGAGAACTACAGTGTACCCCTACATTATGTAAGGCAAGACCCATCCATAAAGATGTTCTGACTGGGAGCTGAGAGGATGTATTCTTCACTTTTTGGTCCAACCTCAATACTTTCTTCTGTGTTTAGCAATTTCTTTTGTCTGGAGAAGCTACTTTTGCCTCGATATACCAGTATTTAAAAATATATAGATAGTGATATCCTAGAATTGTAATGGTAAAAATAGCTAACAGTATTTGAAAAAAATGGCACACATGAGTAATAAGTTTCTTATATGTTGTATGCATTATTTTTGTCTTTGCAACTGGATATTTTGGACCTGGTATATACACCCTTCAATAAAATACCTAATTCTATTCCATTTTTAGGTAAATATCATCATGTTTTCAAGGAAGAAGGAATTGCCCTCTTAAATAAATAGTGTTAGGAAACAGAAAATGAGAGCAAGTGTCCAACATATTTTAGAAAGCTAGTAGTAACCTATTTTCCAAACCAGATACATAGAAAAAAAATGTACTAGGCCATTTACCTTATGTATACATATATTAGAAATAATTCTTCATGGTCAAGTAGAATTTATTTCAAAAAATACCTATCAATGTGGTTATTTATTTAATGAACTATAGAGAAAAAGATAATGGTATACATTTTGACACATATCTATGGTAGAAAAAAATAGACATAAAGAGAATTTATTTGTTATCTTAAATGCTATAAAACAATTTAGAATAAACGCCATATCTATTTGAGAAATCTAATATGCATTATATTTTAGAAACCTAATAATATGGTCTAATTATCTATAAAATCTTTAGTTCTATATCCAATTATTGCCTCACAATCCATTGTATTTAAATTGGTACATCAGTAAATTTTCTAGTATATTAAAAATATATAAATATAAATAATACTGCTTCATATAACTTTTGAAATCCTGGGAAGTACCATAAAGCAATTAAAATACATAAGTGTGAAGATTAGAAGATACGATTTGTCTTAAATAATTCTATGACACAATCAACAATTATAAAATATTAGATTTCACAAGAGAATTTAACATAGATGCCAAATAGTTTTCTTACAAAAAGCAAAACCCCTCTTATACATCAGCAATGACCAAACCGAAAACATGAAAGAAAAGATTCCATTCACAGTAACAACTTAAACTATGGAGTTTGTATGAGTCAACTTAAAAATGCATAGGGTTTTTACATGAAGAATATTCAAACTCTATTGAAGTAATCATTGGAGAGATGTACAAGTCCTAAAGCAAAATAATAACATAAATTACTTTGTATGATGTTAAAAGGAAGTAAGTGCTTTGGCTTTATATTCCAAGGTAAAGCAAAATAATTAATATACTGAGGAAACTGAGTTATGGACTCTAGCTATATTAGATAGCTGCTAATATGAGATGGCCAAATAACTATATCCCTTTTGCAAAAATGAAAACTAGAGAAAAACACAATTACATATTGATGTAATTTCTTCAAAAATTTGTTGTTTTTTAGCATTACCTTGAATATCAATGAAAAGTGCACTTTCATTTTTTAGGTTTTCTTTGGCTTCCTAGGGCATAAATAACTGTAATATAATTCCAGATTTAAAATGGCCATTTTAGAATATGTTCAACAAGTAAAATAAACTGAAATTTCCTAAACAATATTTATTGTAAACTATCAATAATATATATATATAGCACATATTTATATACAGAGATAATATTGTCAGCTTTTCATCTTTATTTGTTTCCTTTAGAATAAAAGTATTAAAATGACATTATTCTTAACAGTTTCAGAATAGCATAAGTGGCATACAACAAAATTCACATACAAATATGATGTATGCAGTTGAAATTTTCCCTACTCTAAGATTAATAAGCCTACAAGTCACTTAAGAAACAAAAATACAAACAAAACCAAACAAACACAAACACCAGTTATATACCAGGCTGTAGCATCGCCAAGTTAAGGGTGAGGTGAGTGAGGCACTCACCGCAGGCACAAAATTTAAGGGCACTGAAAAACTCAGTAATCAAATTAAATAGTAATTTAATTCAGGATTTAAGAATAAAATCAATGCAAAATTTCATAATAAACAAAGTGTAAAACATTTTAAATAGATGGGATCCAACCACTGAGAGTCATGCAAATGGGAAAGATTCAGGATGAATAACAAAAAAACAAACAAACAAAAAAAAACTCTCACTTGTAATTTCTCCTGATGGAAGTTATTCTCTCATTATGAAATTTGATAAAATATAAAATATTTTCTTAAAATTACTTGCCTTTGAGGAAAATAACAAACTTACCAGGGAATACACACACACACACACGTTTGTGTATTTATATATATAAAATCCACTTAAAACAGTCATAATTAGTACAGTGTTACCCATTCTTTCTTTATATTCAGAGATATATTTTCCTCATTTTTTCCACCAAATTTGTGTGGGAATCTGAAATGTAATTTTATGCTATGTGTGTGTGTGATTGATTATTAATTTTTAAAAACTGTACAAGTTTAATGTACAACTCTTTGATCATTAAATATTGTGAATTATGTTAATCAAGTTAGATAGCATAAAATATTTATTATACAATATAATTATTCTTACAAAACATCATATTAATTTAAAATACATATATTTTAAATGCAAACTAGAACTCTTAGACAGATAAGACACCTAAAAAGCCAAGTAGTGCAGTGTATAGGATCAGAAGAAAAATGTGTGCAGACATTGGTCCCCAAATTAGGGGAAGTTACAAGTTTTGCTAGAAAAATATAATACTTTACCCACTAAAAATAATGTATTCTAACATTGATAAGTTAACTAATGAATTTTCTTCATTTTATAGTGAAAACAATTAAGAAAGGGTAATATTAGAACTTTCAGACACTAGTGAATATGAGAGTGAGTAGAAAAAAAAGATGATGATGTTTGTAATAAATTTAATAATCCTCTTCATGGACACTAAATGGACATTTAGTTTATATGGACACTTTATTTTTATGGATTCCAATAAAATAAAAATGATTTTAATAGAACGTGACCCAATCAAAGAGAAGATGCAGATTTTATACAGTCTATTTTACATGATAGCTAAAAATTTTCAAAAGATTATTTAGAAACAATATTCTAATGGTCAGGGTATGCATCATGACTGATTCATTTATTCCAAAGAATACTTGTGTTTATTTTGTTTTCCAGACATTCTTTTTAGCAGTAAAAACACAGAATCTAATATTTGCAATTCAAAATAAGTTTCAAAGACTGGAAGGACTTACACAGAAGTTGAAACTCCAAAAATTTTAATTCTCATTTTATTGCTTTTATAAATTGGAAGTGTGTTTTTAAAAATAATGAAACATATTTTAATAGATGACTCTTTGCAGATGCCTATAATATCAGAAAACAAAAACAGTAGAATGAGAGTTATTTCAGATTTTGTTATGTTTTGTACAAAAAATAATTTACACCTTAGAAGATCACAAGCATTTATTTAGATCTAAATCCTGGAGTGTTTTTAAATTTAGTCGAACTTATGGGTCATTATAAAGTAAAGATAGGTAATCATAAAGTAAAATATGCAAAATGCTTTTTCTTACTTTTTGATTATATGCCAAATATAGCCCATCATGACCAAATGTATCAGATTATTAGGTATGTAACTAATAAGAATGATATCATCACAATAGAGTAAAACTTAACTGCCTTTATTGAAAGTACAACAGACTAGATGTATTCTAACTTATGAAACAATTAATAAATTGTAAAAATTCAATGTTGACATTCAAAATTCTTGAGGCCATGGATAATAGTGGAGCAAATGCAGTAGATGTGCTCAAGTGAGCACAGATAATTACCTCCTCCCTCAAATGATGATAATACTTAATCTGTGCCTTGCTTAGCTATAATATTAATTTAATACACAAAAATGCTACTTCTGTGATTTAAATATAATGATCTTTTTCTGGCCTGTAAAAATGTACACACCTTTTCTGTGAATTCAATGAAATGATGAAGTATTCTTATGACTGTTCTAAAACCTACATTAAAAATTCTTATGAATACCCAGTGGGCATCAGGATCAAATGCAAGCAAAGAACATTATAAATAAAGATGTTTATCAAATATTAGAAGATATAGCACAAAATGACAAAATACATTATGCTGAAATTGAAAGTATCTAGGTACAATTAGATTACAAATATTTGTGCAATTTAGCTGTGGGATGATATTTTGAAACTAATGATAGACATTTGTAAATCTGTACAGTCAAAAAATATAACTATATATCAAGGAGCATGTTTAATAGAAGCCCTATCCCTTTGCTTACAGTGAGAGAAAGACACATTGAAAGTATGTTTGTTGAATGTAAACTTCAACAAGAGGTACAAATATATGTCTTAAATGTGGAATAATCAAAAAAGAAAAAAAAATGGAAATGTAAAAATCACTCAATAGTAGGATCAGTTATTATGGCTAAATGCACATCCAGTAGAAATTAAGAAGAGTATATGCATCTAATTCACATTTGAAATGGAAGTATAAAATATTAAACAAAGCATCATCATATTTTAAATTTTTAAACAGAGTTATTTTTAATGAATACATCTGATTTACAAAAAGCAGCTACTGACTTGCTTCTTAAATATATTGACAATTTTAGTCCTTGTAGAAATTTCTTCTAAAATAGTTTTAAATAGCATGCAGTCTCAATACTTTGTAATATAAAATCAGCATAATGTTTTGATTTTCCAAAATTTATTCAAAAATTTTCCCTAGTGCAATCTGATCTAAATTTAGAAATGGCTTTGAGAACTATTTTAACACCAGTTATAGTGGTGTCATGTGAAAGAAGTTTCAGTAAGCTGAAGTTAATTAAATAATTTTTAATTTGGTCAAGAAAAGGTGTCAAACATAGCAGATTTCTCAACTAAAATGAATAAGAAATAGATTTTAAAAATATTATTAATAAGTTTGCTTTCATTAAACCAAGAATATGTAATTATAATAAATTTCATTTTTGTATAAATGGAATATTTAAACTTAAAATAGTGTTGTCAGTTCTAATAAACCTACTTTTTAATTTTCAAATATATTTAATCACCTTTATATTCTGAAATAATTGACCATTAAGATTCATTAAACTATATGTATAGGGTTTCACACTTTTCCTTTTGCCTTATGCTCTTACATAGCTTGGTATGGCATTATTTATAAGCAAAGGAATGTAAGGTGATACTGAGATGCATAACTGAATTATTACAGCTTTTTAGCCCTTGTAATTATGCTTCCCAATTGAAATATGTGCCGCTATTTAATTATGAAATCAAGGTTGAATTCAGCCCACATTTAAGTGGTTTTAAAATTTTAAATTTGTGGTAGTCTAGGCATCAGACATACCTTCAAATCCAGTGACTTAAAGCAATGAGGTTTATTTCTTGTTCATACTGTATGTCCAGTGCTGGCCAGAAGAAAACTTTGCTCCATATTGACCTCAGTGACTGAGATATAAGGAAACTATGAAGTCTCTGAGTGGCACAGAGAAAAGAAAAGATAGAAAAATCACGTTTTAAATGTTTCCAACTAGAAGCAGCATACACTCCTATCTCATTGACATGAGCAAATCACATGATCATACCTTACTCTAAGAAGCACCTTACTTTAAGTGAAACCCTTCTTTATTTTCAGGAACTTTTTATTTGCAAAGTTATGAGAACACAAGAACAGTTTATGTGATCATTAAAGAACATTTCCAAGATATATGTCCATATATTATCTCACAACTAAGAAATAACTGTGAAAATTACATAAGGGAGTTGTTATCCTCACATATTTGGAAATCAGTACCATAATATAAGTTTTCAGGTTTTGAAACCTCTATTCTTTCTTGTAGAGGAATTTAGAATACAACTTCAGTAAAGTCATAAATTCTATATTAGATATCTACTGGTAACACTGAACCAAATCATCAAAGACATTTTCACATGTATCCAGGAACAGAGCATATAAGTAAGTTTATTTATTTATTTTTACATTGAGTCCACTGAGAATTAAATAGAGGGTAATCATTAATTAGTTCTTTAAAAAAATTTAAAGCATTAATTTCCATATTGTTTTAATGTCTGCATTTGTATCATCTAACTATTGCTATACCATTATCTACTCTAAAAGACTATAGGTTAACACAACAATAATCTGTTTTTCTCTTGACTCTAATGTGACTGCATGGTTTCTCAGGATTTATTCATGGGGTTGCATTTATCTGGCGGGTCAGCTGTCCATGAAGACCGGTATACAGTCACTTGTCTGGTATATAGTGTTGGCTGTTAACTGCCTCACTTCCCCTCCTTGTTGCTTTCTTACTCTAGTTGTTAGGCGATATGAACCTCTTTATACTGTAGTTTCAAGGCAACCTTCTAATAATTGGAAATGGAAGCTGCAAAGCTCTAGAGGACAAGATCCATAATTAATGTATCAATTCCATCAAATTCTTTCGGTCAAAACACAAAGGCAGCTTCAAGAGATTCAGATTCAAGAGATTTGGGAATAGTCCCACTGAGGATGGGAAAGGTATGGAAAAACTTGTGGCCATATTTAATCTACTGGAGAGTTTATTATTCTGATTTTGTAGATATGGAATCAAGTTATCTAGAATAATACTTATCACAAAGCATTTTTTAACTATTGATAGGTAAAGCCTTTTCAACAATAGGTCATACAAATTATGGGACACAGGACTAGAAAAACATTACAGTTGAATGTCTATGCATGAGTGGTGTGTGTGTATGTGTGTGTGTGTGTGTGTGTGTGTGTGTATGTGTGTACAGTAACTGAGAGAAAGAGAGAAATAGAAAGAGAGATGGATTTTTTTCTCTTATGTCTCAGGCCATATTTTCATTTCTATTCTTTTAACAATGTATATCAATATAGAATCTTTTAAAAGTTCACTTCTATTTGTGACTACAGGGCATTTAGTTGATTGCAATTAGATTATTTTAAAAAGCTTCATAGCAGTTGTTGGAGTGTTCTATAGTCTTCTGTGAAATATACCATGTTAAGGCCAAATGAGGCATGTGGCTAAAAAAGTTTCTACCATCAGTATGCATTTATGAATGCTAGGTGATCTGAAATATATTAGGAATCATTTTGCAAAATATCCTACATTTCATTTTCAAGAGCAATGGCCACAGATTGAATAATTCACAAAAAAAGAAAAGATAAAATGCTGATTGAAAATTAGTAGACAAGAATCACAAATTGCTTATATCCATGTGTCCTCGCAAATGATTTAGATTGACAGAAATCTTGGAGAGTTGCTAAAATGGGACCATATGTCTGATAATTTCAGGGTGATGACAGTTGAGAAAAGTGAACATTGCCTTGATTGGGTTACAGAACTTGTGAATATCAGAATCTCTGTCAGAAACTTGAGAGGCACAGACACATACTCCTCCACACCAGCCAGGGGCAGATTACAGCATTCATTTGAGCATCTCATGTGACAACTCTATGACACCATCAACCTTTTTCATGTCTTTTTGTTTTTTGACTAGACAGAATCACCCACTCTACCATCTGATCATGAGCAATGGAACTTTCTTGTTATTATTACTTTGGACTGACATGTCTAAAACCAGAATTTTAACAGTAGAATTGGAAAATGGAGGAAACAATTTATTTTGTAATTTTTCAAAGCCTTAAGTGTACTTATTGTCAAATAAATATAACACAGAAATGTCAATAAATGCAAATCTTAAATGAATATTTTTTATAAATTTTGTGTAATATTACAAATGTGGAGAAACAAAATAAAAATGCAAGATGCCATATTAGCTTAATGTGCATTCATGGAAACAAACTTTGAGACAAATTTCAAACTATCTCCATGTCTAATAAAGATAAAGCTTTAATTAATTATAAATATCTAAATGCAAGTTTCTTATGAAAAATATACTAAAAATATTTAAAAGGAAATACTGATGACAGTAGGAGAGGGTGAAGCTACAGTTCATCTCTTCCTGTCTACACAGAAGCTACTAAAGTATTGAAATTTGGAACAAGAAGAATATTAATGACTATCTTCAACAGGGAATATAATGTAAAGATCATGCTTGGAATTAGGTTAGTTTTGCTTTAATATAATTAAAATATCTCCTGGCCTTTAAATAAAGTGAGTGGGAAATGTGAGCCTGTAAAAGTTCTTGAAAATTTATATTTTCTCTGTTAAACCACATGTGTTAATTAAATGACTGGCAAATTGCATGAGTTTTTTTCAATTGCCTACAGTAGTATTACAGTCCATAAAAGAATTCTACCTATCTTAGAATCAGAAAATAATTAAAGTAGGTATAAATGTGTTATAAATTAGCATGAAGGTTAATTCTAGGTGTCAACTTGATTAGATTAAAGGACACTGAAGAACCTGGTAAAGCTATCTTTTTAGGTGTGTCCATGAGGGTGTTTCAAGAAGAGATTAGCATGAAAGCCTGATGGGAAAGATCTACCCTCAATATTGTCAGGAACCATCAATCCATTGGGGATCTGAGGAAAACAAAAAAAGGAGAAAAAACATGAGTCCATTTCTTTATCTGCCAGAGCTGGGATACATTCTTCTTTCCTGTCTGTGGACATCAGTGCTCAAGACTCTTCAGCTTTGGGTCTCAGGACTTAAACCAAAGACTCCATTGACTTCCCTGGTTTTGACGCTTTTGCACTTGGACTGAGCCATGCTACCAGCATCCAGTTTGCAGATGGCCTATGGTGGGATATTTCTTCATAACCAAGTGAGCTAATTCTAATAAATTCCCTCTCATATATTTATAACATACCCTGTTGATTCGGTCTCTCTGGAATCCTGACTTATTCTAATGAGACTTTTATTTTTCAGAAGATGGAGTAGATGTACCTTTCTCCTGGAAAGTATATGTGTGTGTGTGTGTGTGTGTGTGTGTGTGTGTGTGTGTGTGTGTGTGTGTGTGTGTGTGTGTGTGTGTTGACAGAGAGAGAGAGAGTGCAACTTAGAGAGGGCCCAGAAATCCCACCACCACCCATCAGTAACATGATGCCTGACCCTGGGTGTAAACAGCATCCAAGTGAGGAATGTGGATATATACCCTTATGTAGAAGTAACCAGGTATCCCTACCCATTTCTCTGCTAGAGTAGTGTCAGTAGAAGCCAGCTAACAAAGAAGATTTGGAAAGATTCAGAGTCTCATAACAGTACCTGAAACACCCAGGCTTCAGCTGGAAATCATTCATAATACAAAGATCCCCAAAAACATAATTTTCATAAAAAAGAAAATCAATAGCAAGATGACTGAGATGTTAGAATTGTCTGATCAAAATTTAAAGCAGCAATAATAAAAATTCTTCAACACACAATCATGAAAATACTTGAAACAAATAAAAAGTAGAGTCTCAAAAAAGTAAATAAAAGCTATAAAGAAATAAATACAAATATTAGAACAGAAAAATACAATAACTGGAATTTAAAAACCCAATAGAGTCAACAACAGAGTTGAGCAGAACAACAACAACAACAACAACAAAAATCAGTGAACTTGAAGACAGAGCAATAGAAATTACATTGCCTAAACCATAGAGAAAAATATATACCAAAGAAAAAAGGAAACCATTTTTAGGGACCTGCGGAAGTTTAACCAAAGATGTAATATTCATATTATCTGACTTATGGAAGGAGATGATCAGGGTGAAATTGAAAAGTACTAAAAGAAATAATCAGGGAAGTGGCTGGCAACACCAGCCAGCAGAACTCTGTGGCTCCACACAGCCCCCACACCCTGCCACCAGGGACCCAGGCAGGGAAGAAGCTCCAGGCCTTGCCTCCATGCCCTGAACCAGCATCGTGCAGGTGAGCCCACTGGTAGTAGCCAGCAGCAGCACCAGCCAGTGGAACTACATGGCTCTACATGGCCCCCGGACCCCACTGCCACAGACCCAGGTGGGGGAGAGATCCAAGCCCTGCCCCACACCCTGAGCCAGCACCATGTAGGTGAGCCCACTAGAAGTAGCTGGCAGCAGCATCAGCCACTGGAACCATGTGGCTGGACATGACTCCTCACCCTGCCTCAGACCCAGAGAGGGAGCACCAGCCTACAGATATTACCCACCGAGTGTGGCCCAGCAGAACTCCATGGCACTAGGGGCTCATTCTATGATCACAAAGTCTCAAACGGGAACCAAGGTGGTTTAAAACAACCACCATAACACCTACGGTCAGGCAAAAACAATTCACCCCCCACAGTAACAACCAGGGCTACTCCACAGCCAACCTCAGTGTAACAGAAGAAGCAAACCCCTTACCAAATGACCAAGCATTAGCCAAAAAAAAAAAAAAAAAAAATCACTAAAAGTACAAACAATCAAGAAGAAATTACACAATCAAGAGGATACAGTAATGCCCCAAAGTCAGACTCCAAGGAACAGGTAATCCTTGAAATGTCTGAAAAAAAATTTCAATCAATGACCTTAAGAAAAGAAGAAATAAAGGAAGACTCAATAAGAGAACACAATGAAAGAAGAGAAAAACATCCAGAATATGAAGGAGGAAATCTACAAAGAGATTAATACCATAAAAAATAGGGTAGCAGAACTTCTAGAAATGAAAGACCTATTCCATGAAAAAAAAAAAAAAAATACAACTGAGAGCTCAAACAGCAGGGCAGAGCAAGCAGAAAAAATAATTTCAGAGCCTGAGGATGGTCTTTTTGAAATAACTCAGGCAAACAAAAAAAAAAAAGGGAAAAAGAATTAAAAATAATGAGAAAAACCTAAGAGAGATAGCAGACAACTTCAAGTGCTCTTACATACAACTTGTGAGTATTCCTGAAAGGCAGGAGGAAGGAAAAGGTGTGAAAACCTACCCAACGAAACAGTAACAGAAAATTTCCCAGGTGTAGGGCAGGATACAGACGTTTAGATCCAGGAAGTTCAAAGGTCCCCAAATAGATTCAACCCAAAAAGATCCTCCCTAAGACATATTATAGTTAAATTTGCAAAGCTCAAAGACAAAGAGATAATTCTACAAGCAGCAAGAGAACAGCATCAGGTCACTTATAGGAGAACACTCTTCGAACTAAGAGCAGACTTCTCAACTGAAACCCTTAGGCCAGAAGAAAATGGAATGATATATTCAAAATAATAAAAGAAACAAAACAATACAAAACAAAAAAACTACCATCCAAGAATTCTTTACCCTGCAAGTCTCTCCTTCAGAAATGAGGGAGAAATAGTGTATTTCCCAGACAAACATGTTGTGGGAGTTTACCAACACATGATCAGCCCTGCAAGAAATTCTCAACGGAGTCATTCATCTGTTATCTGAATAGTGGTGACCACCATCACGAATACACAAGAAAGAGCAAAACCCACAGTTAAAACAAAAATGCCAGCAAGAAAGAGAAAGAAGGTAAATCATTCCACCTTAAATTCCAAACTCACATTGAAGAAGAGAAATAAAAGGGGAAATAATGATCAAAAGATATTCAAACCATCTAAACAAGTAGCAATTAAAATGACAGGAATTAATCAACACTTGTCAGTAACTATTCTAAATGTGAATGGGCTAAACTCCCCATTCAAAAGACACAGACTAACTGACTGGATTAAAAAGCTAGACCCAAGTATATGCTGTCTTAAAGACACCCACCTCACTTGTAAAGACACTCATAGACTAAAAGTGAAGGGATGGAAAAAGATATACCATGCAAATGGAAAACAAAAATGAGCAGGAGTAGCTAGTCTTATATTGGACAAAATAAATTTAAAACCAAAAAAAACATTTAAAAAGACAAAGAAGAACATAATATAATGATAAAGAGAACTATCTAGCTAGAAGACGTAACAATCATAAACATGTATGTACCCAATACCAGAGCACCTAGATATATCAAACAAACACTCTTAGACCTAAAGAAGGAGACAGGACCTAATACATTAATAGTGGGTGATCTGAACACCCATCTCTCAGGATGGGACAGGAGTTCCAGTCAACAAGCGAACAAGGAGAAACAGGATTTAATCTACACCCTAGAACAAATGCACTTGGCAGATATATACAGAACAATTCACCCAACAGCTAAAGAATACACTTTCTTCTCATCAGCTCATGATATATTCTCCAGGATAGACCACATATTAGGTCACAAATCTAGGCTCAGCAATTTTTTTTAAAATGAAATCATTGCAACAGACTTTTCAAACTACAATGAACTAAAACTGGAGATAAACAATAAGCAAATCGCTGGAAGATATACAAATATATGGAAAATAAATAATAGACTCCTGAATGACCTATGAGTCCAAGAGGAAATTAAACAGGAAATCAAAAAAATTTCTAGAAACTAATGAAAATAAAGATACATCATACCAAAACTTGTGGGATACCACAAAAGCAGTACTAAGAGGTAAATTTATTGCCGTAAATGCTTATATCAAAAAAATGAAAAGACTCCAAAGAAACAACCTAATGCTTCACCTCAAAGAACTTGAAAATCAACAACAATCCAAACCTAAAGGCAGTAGACGGAAAGAAATAATTAAGATCAGAGCAGAACTAAATGAAATAGATACCCTAAAAACAATAGAAAAGATCAACAAAACTAAAAGTTGGCCATGAGATAAAGAAGCAGAGAGCTGGTTCTTCCTGAAGATAAAAAAAATAGACACACCATTAGCTAGATTAACAAAAAAAGGAGAGAGAAGATTCAAATAACAAAAATCAGAAATGAAAAGGGAGACATTACAACAGATACCACAGAAATAAAAGAATCATTAGAGACTATTATAAACAACTGTATGACAACAAATTTGAAAATCTGGAAGATATGGATAAGTTTCTAGATACATAAAAATTACCAAGACTGAACCAAGAAGAGATAAAAAAAAATACACATACAGACCAATAACAAGCAAGGAGATTGAAGCAGTAATTAGCAATCTTCCATCAAAAAAATTCAGGTCTAGATTGCTTTACAGCTCAATTCTATCATACTTTTAAAGAGGAGTTAATACCAATTCTCATAAAACTATTCCAGGCAATTGAAACAGACATTACTGTCCCAAACTCATTCTTTGAGGCCAACTTAACTCTGATACCAAAACCAGATAAAGATACAACAAAAAAAGAAAATTATAGGTCAATATCCTTGATGAACCTATGTGCTAAAATCCTCAACAAAATATTAGCAATTAGAATACAGCAACATATTAAGAAAATTATACGCAATGATAAATGGGATTTATCCCAGGCATGCAAGGATGGTTCAATATATGAAAGTCAATAAATGTGATATATCACATCAACAAGGTCAAGGACAAAGATCATATGATTATCTCAATAGATGCTGAAAAAGTACTTGAAAAAATTCAACATTCCTTCATGATAAAGACTCTCAACAAATTAGATATAGAAGGAAAATATCTCAACACGATAAAAGCCATTTATGACAAGCCCACCACCAGTATCATTCTGAATGGGGAAGAATTGAAGGCCTCCAAAGGATAGGAACAAGACAAGGATGTCCACCCTCACCACATCTATTCAACATAGGACTGGAGGCACTAGCTAGAGCAATCAGGCAAGAGAAAGAAATAAAAGGAATCCAGATTGGAGAAGATGAAGTCAAACTTTCCCTATTTGCAGATGACATGATACTATAAATAGAAAAGCCTAAATACTCAATCAAAAAATTCCTAGAGCTGGTTAATAACTTCAGTCACATTGCAGTATACAAAATAAATGCTCCCAAATCAGTAGCATTTATACATGCAAATAATGAATTAACAGAAAGAGAAATAAAGAAATTAAGCCCATTCACAATTGTCACCAAAAAATATGATACATAGGGATCAATTTATCCAAGGAGGTGAAAGATCTCTACACTGAGAATTACAAGCCACTTCTGAAAGAAAGTAAAGAAAACACAAAAAGATGGAAAGATATTCCATGCTCTTGGATTGGAAGAATTATAATTGTGAAAATGTCTATACTACCCAAAGCAATCTACAGATTCGATGCATTCCCCATCAAAATACCAATGACATTCTTCACAGAAATGAAAAAAAAAAAAAAAAAAAAAACCAGAGGTATAACTCTGCCTGACTTCAAATTGTACTACAAATCTGTTTTAACCAAAACACCATGGTACTGGTATAAATGTAGGCTTTCAGACCAGTGAAGTAGAATAGAGAATCCAGATATCACTCCTCAGGCTTATAGCCAGCTAATATTAGACAAAGGCAACAAAAATCTACTTTGGGGAAAAGATTGCCTCTTCAACAAGTGGTGCTGGGAAAACTCGATATCCATATGCAGAAGAATGAGATTGAAATGCATCTCTCACCACACATTAAAATCAAATCAAAATGGATTAAAGACCTAGATATAAGACCCAAAACTGTAAAATTACTAAGGGAAAATATAGGTGAAACACTTCAGCAGTTAGGCAGGGCACAGGCTTTATGAACATGAGACCAAAAGCACAAGCAGCAAAAGAAAAGGTAAACAAATGGGACTATATCAAACTAAAAAGTTTCTGAACAGCAAAAGAAACAATCAACAGAGTGAAAAGACAGCTTACAGTGTGGGAGAAAATTTTTGATAACTATGCATCTGACAAGGGACTAATATCCAGAATATGTATTGAACTCAAGCAATGATACAGTTAAAAAAAATGAGCCAATAAAAAAATGGGCAAAGGAGCTGAATAGACATTTTTCAAAGGAAGACATACAAATGGCCAACAGATACATGAAAAAATGCTCAACTTCACTAGTCATCAGGAAAATGCAAATTAAAACCACATTGAGATACCACCTCACTCCAGTTAGACTGGCTATAATCAAAAAGACATTGAATAATAAGTGCTGGCCAGAGTGTGGAGAGAAGGGAACACTCCTACAATGTTGGTGAGACTGTAAAATAGTGTAAACACTTTGAAAACTATTTGGAAGTTTCTCAAACAACTACAGATAGGTCTTCCATATGATCCAGCAATCCGTCTTCTGGGTATATATCCAGTGGAATGGAAATCATCATGTTGAAGAGATACCTGCATTCCCATGTTTATTGCAGCTCTATTTACATTAGCCAAGATATGGAACCAACCTAAACGACCATCAATAGTTGATTGGATAAGGAAACTGTGGTATATACACTCTATAAAATACTACTCTTCCAGAAAAAAGAATGAAATACCCCATCTGCAACAACCTGGAGAAATTATGTTGAGTGAAACAAGCAAAGCACAGAGGGATAAATACTGCATATACTCACTCATGTTTTGGAGCTAAGAGAGAAAGGAAGGCAGGAAAGAAAGACCACAGTAGTGCCGTGATCCAACAGAGGCAGTGAACATTCCTAGGGTTACAAATTGGAGTGGAGGGGAGAAGGGGAGGTGGAGGGAGGTTGGGGGATAATTGGGAGGGGACTAAGGTTACAAAAGCAAATTCTGGTAATGGATATGCCCCCAGAATGAATCTGGCTCTCACATCGTGGGCAGCTGAGGGGACAATCAGCTTTGTAGCTCATGAATATTTGTAATAAGTAAATAAATATTAAATGAATTAATGAATAAATGAATGAATGAATGAACGAATGAATAAATAAATAGATAAAGAAATAAATAAACAGATTAATTAATTAATTAATTGATCAATGAACAAAACTTCAGGGACAGGACAAAAGACAGTCATTTATTGATTTCAGAAGTTGAGTAGAGTCCAAGTACAATAATCATATTATAGTCAAACTTTTGAAAATTAAAGAGAAAGAAAATATCTTGAAATCTGTAAAAGAGTATTGCACCTTCCTTATAAAAGAAAAAACATTTGAATGACAGGGGATTTCTCATCAGAAATTATGGGAGCCAGATGAAAGTAGTGTCACATTTTTCAAGAGTTGAAAGAAAAGAATTGTCACCTGTAATTTTATATCCAGTGAAAATATCATTCAGCATTGTGGGTAAACCGAGATATTCTCAGATGAAGGAAAACCAAGAGAATTTGTCACTGACTGATCTACCATAAAAAAAATGGCTACAAGCAGTTCTCTAACAAAATGGATGTGGTGGTGCAAGAAGAAAACTTGGAACATCAGGAAAGAAGAAATAACATGGGAAATAGTAAAAATATGGATAAATAATACATTTTCCTTTCCTCTTGATACACAGAATGAACTGGATAAATCTCCAGAGAACTATACTGTGTGAAGAAAGCCATTTCCAAAAGGTCATATACTATATGATTTTATTTATATAACATTTTTGAAATGGTAAAAATACAGTAATGGAGAATGGATCATAAGGACGGGGGAGATGGAGGTTTCTATAAAACGGCAATATGAGGTATTCTTGTTATGATGGGGATGTTGTGTATCTTGCTGTATCATTTTTAATATCTTGGTTTTGATATTGTCCTTTACTTTTGCAAGATATTACCATTGAGGAAAGTGGATAAAGGGTATATGATATGGAAACTCTCTTTTGTTTTCTACAACTTTATTGAATCTATAATTAACTCCGAAGATTAAAGCTTAGTTTAAAATATTGAATGATAATACTGATAAACGAGAAAAAAGAAAACACTTTTCAGGCAATTTTAAAAAGTGTCTAGGTCCTTCTGTAAGAAATTGAGAAAGTTTCTTCTAGATCATTTCAATGATAGATGTCAGTCTAAGAATATTCCACATGTCTAGGCAAAGATTTTCATGATATTACTTGCCACGCGATAGTGTAGTGTTCATGATTGTAGCCCTACATGCAAAATTGTACAACAAAGTAAAGTAAGGCTTGGAAAGAAGCACTGTAAAACAAAGTGGCTCTTAATGCTTGTGTGACTGGCCAATCTAACTAAAGTATTAGATAGATTATTTATTATATATATAAAGAAGTTTTTTTTCATTTCATAACTTATAAACTCTTTCTTTTAATATGTTCATTGTTACTAATTACAGAAGTAATGAATGCACATTGTAGAACACGTATGTGGGGCATGGTACTTAATTCTTCTACACCTTAGTTTTATCACTGGAAATAGTGACTATAAAAACCATCTCAGAGTACTACTTTGAGAAAAGAAATATATATGAGAATACTTGAGAAAGTTCGTGGAAAGGTCTGTATTACCTTTTAATTCCATTTTTCCATGAAATTGTTGAACTATTATAATATATGTATTAAATTACTGAAATGTCAAAATTATAGAAATGGAAAACAGATTAGTAGTTACCAGAGGTTATAGATTGGGAATAGGTGTATCTATAAAAGGGCAGTATGAGGCCCTTACTTATTTTATATATACATTTATACATACATATAAATTAATTACGTGTGTGTACACTCATACACACATCAGAGTTCATAACTTAGATCCTGATGTGTGTCAAACGAATAATAGTTCCACTATTATTTTAAACATTTATTATTCTCAGTAATTATACTTTTGAGATTAATAATATAGTATTAATAGAAGAATAATGGGCAAATGAAGAAGTAATGACAACACAGTCATGCCTTGAAGAATGAGCATCATTTTCAGAAGCAGAAAAAAGGGTAAAAGGTAAATTCAATTCAGATCAACTTACTGTCATCCAGTGCAGTTCCATAAACATTAGCAATATCCAGGAAATAGAACAAAAGGAATCAGTGAACATAAAGTGCTGCACAGAAGATTGCTACAGCAGAGTTCCAGCACATCATCAGTGCATAGCTCTTTATCACTTGTATTGAATTTGTTTCATATTGAAAAAGTCATCCATGAGATCCTCAATCACATTGATTCTATAAAAGGTAATAAACAGACTTTTAACTAAAATAACTTATTATCCTAAATTGCCAGCCTAGAACATTACTAAAAACAGAGAGAAACAGAAAGGAAATGTGATGTGTTACAGATTTGAGCAAATAATATAGTGCAATTCATTTTTAAAATAAAGAAGTTATTTATCCAGAGACAGAGTATCTATGACAGATATATTTAATATAAGGGGAAATCTTAAAAACAAAGCTGAAAACTATATTGAAATATCATGGTGCTGCAAATTAGATCTAATAGGCAGGTCAGCACAATGTCTATAAAAATTCAAGATTATATATTGAGAAATATAATCAGTTTTTCCCTGATGTGTTCCAAATCCTGAATTGATGAAAAAAAAAAATAATAATATCAGCTATTACAATCTACTGCACCTCCCCTGTGTCTAAGGCATTAATTGAGGCCTTTTTTTTTTAAGTCATAAAGTCTTCTCATTTCAACCTTTCATTTTCTATATTCCTACTCCCATTCTTAAATCAAGGAGAATGCCTAAAAGAGTGGCAAATTATCTTGCCCAAGATAAGATAGCTGTTTGTACCATTACAGGAGGAGATGAATTAATAATGAAGAAGCATGTTATACACTTTCCAAAGGAGCTGAATGTGTATTTATATATGGGAATGAAAATTTACACAAGCTTACCACAAAATGCAAACTTCTTTGTCTCTATGCGTCATTCTTTTATTCACTCATTCACATATAAATTTTCTGAATACTTCCCATATAAGGATATTTTACTAAAAGTATTATGTGTTCTATTTACAAGACTGTAGGTATTAATCTCTCTGGGATTTACTTATATATAAAATAGGATTAATGTTACAAATTGTATATATTGCTTTGTTGATAAGAGAGATAATTTGTAAAAAGTGCCTAGCATGGGAAATGTTAAACAAATATACATTTGTTTGCAAAATATTATTATATTTGAAAATGCATGCAATAAATTTAAAATTCGAAAATCAAATGATATTTAAAAAAAAAAATCTCTTGTCCCTTCCTGTATACTGTTTTCAATTCTCACATGTAGTTACTTTTACTATATCACTGTTTAGTTCTTAGAATATTCTAAAACTTTTCTGTCTACTGCAGTAGCCACTAGTCACTATTTAAATTCACATTAAATAAAATACAAGAAATTTAAAGCTTTAGTTTCTCAGTCTGGATATACCATCATTTACTTGTCCATTCACCTAATAAGGACATTTAGGTTGCTTCCAAGTTTTGACAATTATGAATAAAGCTGCTACAAACATCTGTATGCACGCTTCTGTGCGGACATAAGTTTTCAACTCCTTTGGGTAAATACCAAGTGTGATTTCTGGATTGTATGGAAAGTGCAAGTTTAGGTTTATAAAAAACTGCTAGACTATTCTGGAACAACTTGTATTACTTCATTTCTGACACTTATAACAGAAACCTGAATAATATACAAAAATAAATGGAAGCTGGATAATGTATAAAAAATAAATGAAATGCATTTTGTTTAAGAAATCTGGATAATATACAAAAATAAATGAAATGCATTTATAATTTTGGAGACTGGGAAGTCCAAAGTTCAGGTAACACATCTGGTAAGGGCCTTCTTTTTGGTCCTGATCTCTACAGTGATGCAGGGCATCAAATGCAAGAATGGGCTTAGTGAGAGAGCTAACCTACTCACTCACTATCCTTATAAAGCTATCAGAACCATGCCCATGGCTACGCATTAAATCATCAACCCATCACTCAATGTATAGATCAATCCATTCACTAGGGTAGAGACTTCATAATTTAATTACTTCTTACTTTTAATTACTTCTTAAAAGGCCCACCTTTCCAATACCATAATTGTGTTTCCTATCCTCTTAACATTGTTAAGATGAGGATTAAGTTTACAATACATGAACTTTTGGGGGACATATTTAACCCATAATGTGACTGTACCATTTTGCATTCCCAGCAGCAATGAGTGAGAATTCCTGTGGGTCCACATCCTTGCCAGCATTTGATGATGTTAGTGTTCCAGCTTTTGGATATTTTAATAGTTGTGTAGTGGTATCTTATTGTTTTATTTTACATTTCCCTAATGACATATGATGTGGAGCACCTTTTTACATGTTTGTTTACCATCTGTGTATCTTCTTTGGTGGGTGTCTGTTAAGGCTTTTGGTCCAATTTTTATTGGGTTCTTTGTTGTTGTATTGTTGAGTTTTATGAGTTCATTGCATATTTTGAATAGTAGTTCTTTATCTAATAGGTCTTTCATAAATATTTTATTTCAGTCTGTGACTTCTGTTTTCATTCTGTTGAATGCGTCTTTTGCAGAACAGAGATTTTTGTTTTAACAAAATCCAACTTAATTCTTTTTCCACCAATTGTGTCCTTGGTGTTACAACTAAAAAGTCATCATCAAACCCAAGCTCATCTATATTTTCTTTTATCTTCTAGGAGCTTTATCTTCTAGGAGCTTTATAGTTTTGCAGTTTGCAGTCAGATCTATGATCCATACTGAGTTAATTTTGATAAAAGTGTAAAATCTGTGTCTAGGCTCATGTTTTACATATGCATATCCAATTGTTCCCACACCATTTGTTGAAAAGACTATCTTTTCTCTGTTGTTTTGCCTTTTTTCCTTTGTCAAAGATCAGTTGACTATATTTAAGTGGGTCTATTTTGGGGCTATCTATTCTATGCCATTGATCTCTTTGTCTGTTCTTTCACCAATATCATGCTGTCTTTATTACTGTAGATTTACAGTATGTCTTGAAGTTGGGTAGTGTCAGTCCAACTTTGTTCTTCTCTTTCAATAACCTGTTGGCTGTTCTGGGTCTTTATCCACTCAACATAAACTTTAGAATCAGTTTCTCAATATCCATAAAATAACTTTCTGGGATTTTGATTGAGATTGCATTAAATCTATAGATCAAGTTGAAAGGAACTGACATCTAGACAATATTGAGTCTTCCTATCCATAGACATTGACTATCTCTCCATCAATTTAGTTCTTCTTTGATTTTTTTTCGACTGAGTTTTGTGATTTTTCTCATACAGATCTTTACATGTTTTGTTAACTGTTTAAGTATTTTATATTGGGGGGTGCTAATGTAAATGGTATTGCATATTTAATTTCAAATTCTACTTGTTCATTGCTGATATAGAGGAAAATGGAAAGTGATTAACTTTAATTTATTAACCATTAACCTCGTATTCTGTAACCCTGCTGTAATTGCTTATTAGTTCCAGGATTTTTTTTTTAATTTTTTATTTTCTACACAATTATGTCCTCTGTGAACAAAAATGTTTTATTTCTTATTTCCCAATCTGTATAATTTTTATTTCTTTTTCTTCTTATATTGCATTGTCTAGGACTTTATATGCATGTTAGGGATGTTTCCTATTTCTGTAAAAAATGCCATTGGGATTTTGATAAGGATCACAATGAATCTATAGATAATTTTGAGTAGCATTGACATTTTAACAATAGTATATCTTTTAATCCATGAGCACAAGATGTCTTTCCACATATTTGTGGGTGCTTTAATTTTTACCATCAGTGTTTTATAGTTTTCAGTGAGTAAGTCTTTCACCACCTTGGTTAAATATATTCCTAAGTATTTTAAAGTATTGTAAATGGGATTGTTTTCTTAATTTACTGTTTTCCATGGTAAACCACCATATAAGTAAGTGGTTTGTGTCTGGGCTCTACTTATTTTAATTATAAATATATCCTTTATAAATACAGGACTCAGAAAGGGTAGAGAGATGCTCACACTCAGAAAGGCACAAGAGCACTGACATTGATTGAGAGAGGAGTTTTCTTCCTACCTTCAAATTCTCACTAGGTGGAAAACTCTTTGGTACTATTCACTATTTATGAATTTTTTCTCATTTCTCTCTCTCTCTCTTTCTGTCTCTCTCCCCCTCCCTCCCTTCCTCCCTCCCTTTCTCTCTCTCTTTTTCTCCCTCTCTTTTTGTTCATCTCCCTCTCCAAGTTTCGTAATTATTTACGGATAAGTTCCATTCAGATAAATGTATGCATGGGGTAATTTTACCCCTAATGCTAGATTTAGCTACTTTTGACAAAATGTATAAACTCCCTAAAAAAGAGATTCAGAATTTGGAATCTAACTCACTTATAGGTACATCCCCCACCCCGTTCTGTAGACATTTGCTACCATGCTTTCAGATCTAGCATTTCAAAGACAGATCCCACAATCTGTTCAGGAAAGTATACCTTTCTTTTCTTTTCTTTCCTTTCCTTCCCTTCCCTTCCCTTTTCCTCCCTCCCATCTCTTTTCTTTATTATTCTTTTCTTCTCTTTTTCATTTTCTTCCTCTCTCTCTGCCTACATGCAAATAGCCTTGTAAGTGGGCTTTGTCTTCTGGTATGCCTGTGATGAGGGGACACACCTGGGGCATGATGCTAATTGAATCAGGTTTCCCATGAGTAGTCCTTGATTAGTAATTCTCCCGAATTTTGCCTACAAATTCTCAGCTTAATAAATTCCCTCTCTTTGACCTGGCAGAAAAAAAAAGAAATTACACATTCTTTGTTTTCTTCTTCAATACATATTAGAAATTCATCTCAGGTGTATACTTCCTGATAAACATATCAGCTTGCTATATTCTAGAACATTGTAAACAAAAAACAAAACAAAACAAAATAAAACAAAAAAAACACTCTGCTTAACTTGTAGGCCTTTCTATTTTATGTCATTATACATTTATCTCACATGTGCTTTTTTACTGTCATAGCAATTAAAATTTAAGAGGGAAAATACAAATATGCATGCTCAGTCTGCTGTCTGGAACTGGAAGCTGAATATAGCTTTGAAGTTTATTATTGTTATTATTATTATCATCATCATAAGGAATTATACAAAAATAGAACCTGGGCTAGCAACTTGTAGCTAGTACTAGGTTTCCCCCTAAAATTCTGTTCTATCTCTTATGAGGATAAATTAAAGCGCTAGGAGTTTTATGTTAACTCGGTCCCCTAGACAAAAGAGCACAGAGTCTAGCTCTTTGACTTGATGCATGAGATAAAATTACTCTCCAGGGCTCCCCACAGAATCAGGATAAGTCTCAGACTTAATTAGAAATTTCAGGCTTGCCTGACTTTCCCTCCTTCCCTATTCTGTTTCCCCCTGCCCCTAACTGCTTTCTTGTTACAACATCTCCTTAATATTTATCACTTGTATCTGAATCCTTGGTTCAGGGTCTGCTCTGTGGTACTGGAAATGGTGCCAGGAGGCAAGCTCTAAAATTGAGGTTCTGTAGTTGGATCACTCACCTTCCTGATGGCAATGAGGACTTATCTCTGGTAATCAGTGATGAAAACCCTGGTATGCTATAGAATTGCAATTGCTAAGAATCTCACTTATGTTAAACCCGGGCATAATACTGGTAGAAAAGGATGCAGCTATGTCTCATTTGAGAGATGTGCTACAGACAGTAACTATAAAAACTGTGGAACTCGGTATTCCTTGCTCAGTTTCTTTGATGCATTGAAGAGTGAAATCAACTACTCCAGTAGGTCAATTACCAATGTAAAGCAAAGTGTGAAAGTTGAGCATATGCAAGTCACCATATGAAAGCATCCAGATGGCCAGGAATTGGAGGGCAGATCAAGCTGAACACCTGATAGAACTTCAGAAAAGGATGAATTTAAAGGTGTGGAAACCTAAGACTTAGATGCATCTGTACTGCATGTGTAGTATTAATACTGCCCTTTTCAGTAGAACATTCAAATCTCAGACTTTCCTAAACTTTCTGGGAATAGATTTTGAGGGTGCTGGAATGAGAGATAAAGATGGAAAATAAAGTTGGATACAGGAGAGCTTTTGATCTGGAAATACTCTCCTGTGATTCAGTATTTCATACCCTGGCAAGAGCCCCTTGAGACAGATTTGATATTCTGGTTGATGTGTCTTAGAAACTCGGAAAACAGCAATAGTACATTACATGAAGTTGAGATGCCAAACGTACCATGGGAGAGTGTGGGATTGGGAGAAGGGATGGGACAGCAGGAATACGGTTCTTGACCAATAGGTTGATTTCTCCCTTCCCTCTTGAAGTCAAAATGGGACTCTTGTATTTAAATATTTATATAAAAATAAGGATACTGCTGTTCCTTTAAAATTAGATTAAGATAATTTAGTATCCTATTTTTAGTGGGTCTTTCATATTCAAAGACCTCTCCTAAAATTGTCCGGCAGGGAAAAAATCAGTTATGTGCAACAGCTTACTACTAATTTAGAGTCTAACCTGAAGTTGAGGTTGCCATAATTTCCTTAGGAGAAGATATGAGTATATTTTTCTTTTCTTTCATTGACCAGGCAAAAAAATAAATAAAAAAGACTTCTATATCCAAATAAGTGTAGTTTTTAAATCAATGCAGGCTGTTATGCAAATTTCCCAACAAAAGGAATTTTTCTTACATTGCAAACGAGGGCAGAAAGAGTGTACTATATTCTTACTTAAAATTCATTTATGAAAGGTACTCCTACTATGATGATCTCAGTTAATATTAGATTTATTTTTAATTATAATATGCTTAATTGAAAAAATGTAATTTGAAATATATTTCCTAGAGCCAGAATAAATACATTTTCTCAAAAAATGAAACAAGATTATTTTATCTTTAAGACATTTTATAGTCTAACTTCACTCTTGACATTCTCTCTTCTTGCTTTTTTCTTTCCATTTGAAATAACTGATCCATTTGTCATACTCCTCCAGGTATAAAGGGAGAAAGAAAGAGTCATCTTAAATGCCTGGAAATGAATCTTGGTTGACTACTTCCACATGTCCATTTTCTTCTGCCCTCAGTCCAAGGTAGTTTTGAGGAAATTTTTCACTGTAGAGTTGCTATTTGAGCTACTCATCATCACAACTAAAATATTAAACTGTTTTGTCTTACTCTCATTCCTTTCTCGCTGTATTTTTCCTAAGCTATTGACCAATCAAAAGCCTTTTGTCATAAAACCCAAGAGAAGTAGATGAAAGTTTTGCTATACTTTTATGATTTAAAAGATGTAAAAAATTAAGATTCCTTAATTATGTAAGATATACACATATGTCTCTCGACTTACCATATGTCTTTTATTTGCATCTTAAATGAGTTATGCTTCCTTTTATATCCAGACTAGTAAATGTGCCATTCTGGCCTACTAGCCTCAGATTAAGAATCCTGAACATCTCATACTAAGTCATGTCTGAGAGCTGTCTGTAGGACCACCTCAAATAACTTTAAAAACAGGTTTCTGTAGCCCACCTGTTCAAGGCTTCTAACGATTCTCAGTATTACAGTCCTTGAAACTAAAAACCCCATGGATTAGCTATTGACTTAGACATAGGTTTTAATTTTACTGAAACTATTACAGAAAAACTCAAGCTTGCTTCACAATTGGGAAATCACTCAATAATTTCACAAAACATTGAACTAATCTATTACAATATAGCAATTAACTGGCAACTACTAATAAAAGAGACCCTTAGGGTCTACAAAAGCTTAAAACCAATCTCTAGAATCAAACTAGATGCCAGAGACTGCCAGGATTGGAGCCACCTCAACCTTCTTCAAAGTGGTATCTTCAGTTATGTCCAGTTCTTTAAGTGAAGGCCTAACTAAAGTTTTCTTTACAGCGAAGAAATTCTTTCCTGCTTCCGTTCTTTGCTAAAATCAGGCAGTAAAGAGAGAGTCAGGTGAGATCATATCTCTATATATATCTTTGGCTGGGCATATGCTCTCCAGTGAACAAATGCTTAATAAAGTACACATCTGCATTTGCCAAGACCAAAAAACTATTATTTTTAAATGTAAGATAACTCCAGATTTCAAAGAAAAATTTTATCTATTTCATATAAATTCATCTGATTTAAATTATACAATGACATTTAACATATAATTTGAAATATGTTTCATTTGAATTATTTTTTTCTAAATGAATGAATATGAATTTATTTCATATCTGTTGACTAAAATACTCAGCACTCAGATCTCTCCTAGAATAAACAAAAGTATAGTCTAAAAGTAACTATGTTTTCCAGTAGAGAACACACCAAGTGTCTACAACATCCACTGGCAGAATATCAACTTTAGTGTATGAGATCATACCTGCAGAGCACTTTATTGCACTTTTCTTCCTGGCTTCCTTGCTGATGACACTTCTGTGTGCTAGAATGCATTCAACTATCACCCTTCTCACCTTTCTCTACCTGTTAAAATCTGCTGAAGCCCACCTTCAACGTTGCAGGTGCAGTGAATCTCTCTAATCCTCCTTATCCAAAGAGAGTCCCCATCATCCTTAATTCATATAGTTTTTAATGCAAGTATATATTTTAAAGTGCCAAATCACTTATCTATAAGACCCTCAATAAACAAGACACTACGTAATTCTCTGGCTTCATCTCAAGGTGGATTCCTTCATTCTTATGTATCCCAACCTCACTGGCCTTCTTCAGTTCCTTTAATTCTCCGTGTCACTTTTCCTTCAAGACCTTTGCTCATGCTCTCCCGTTGCTGAATTAGCTCTGGCACCTCCTTCATTGCTGATAAGTCCTTCATGGTTCCTTGAAGTAGATAAAGTGAGTCCAATTATGTAGTCTTGTACTATGCTTTTTTTAAATTATTTTTTTCAAGTATACCGTAACTGCAATTTATTGATTTTTTCATCTGTCATAAGCAAAGTTGCAGTCTCAACAAATAATCCAATTCCTGGGTTCTCTTATATATTCAAGAAGTATTTATGGAATAAAAGAGTGAATTAACAAATACTTCATTCTATTCAGCATATGCTTTTTTTTCTGTACTTAAATTGTAATCTCTCTCTCTCTCTTTCTATGTATATATGTGTGTGTGTGTGTGTGTGTGTGTGTGTGTATACATATATGTATATATGTATGTATATATAATATGAAGTTGAAGTGTTTAAATCCCAAAGTAGAAATCGTTTTAAGAATGATAAAAGTTTTAACTCTTCCAAATATTTCAGAACAGTTAAGTTTAGGAACAACAACAACAACAAAATTATCAACTAGTCTTAAAGATAGCTATGTCATTAATGACACTGGTTGAAGAAGCCTTGGTCTAAAGGTGGAGTAGAAACCTCACCTGAGTAGCTTGAGAAATAAATGAGAAGTGAAAGGGAGGATAGAAGGAATTGCTTCAGAAAATACCTGAATTCATGATGTCTTGTGTCTGTGTGTGTTATGCGTATGTGTACATATGTGGGGATATTCAATTTTGGTTGGGAAAGATATGAGTCTGTTTAGTGATATGGAACTAAATCAATAGGGAATTTAGAGCCACAGAGGATAGGCAAAATAATAGATGCATGTCCGTGTGAGGGAGAACATGACTGGAATCCATTTTTGAAGGATTATCATTGTGATAGAATGCAAGAAGAAATTCATAGGTAGGATTTCAAGCTTAGCGACAAAGAGGCTGAGGTATTTCCTTTTTGATAAAAGACAGGATAGGAGTAGTGAACCAGGTTTGGAGGACAGTGGAAAAGAATCGCAACCTCTGTTGCATTAAATTGAAGAATGGACAATCAATGGCTATTTAGAATTTCTAGGTAATGTTGATGGTTCAGTTGAGACAATAATTTCTAATATTCTCAATCTCTATAGTGATACATATTTTTAATAGTTTAGGAACACTAGGATAAGGTCAGTTAAGACAGGACAAGAAAGCTGATATTGACAAGAGAGTGACTAAAATTGTAAACTATGTAAATACTATGAAGAAGGAAACAAACAATAAATTGAAAATTTTAGAGTAAGACAAAAAAAGGCTAAATGAGTGTTTTGTGTCAGATTTTTGATATATTCACTAAAAATCTCATAAAGTAAGTCTAGTTCTTATAGTGGCTTTTGTTATGATTCCTTAACATGGTATCATTTTGTTTGCTGAATAGTTTTATGTGTTTCGGATTTTTTCATTGTTTATCTTTAAAGAGGAAAAATAGAGGTATTTCAGGAGAACTGTTTATATTTAAATATTTAGGCACATACTAAAGGAAAAAGGAAAATCAAATTCCATGTAATTTTATTTTCATAAATTTTTATATCTGACTTCATCATGGAAAGTAAGGAAAAAAATATATGGTTTGTTCATTTCTATTTACCTGATGCTTCGTGTGTGGATACCAGTGGATGAAGTTCTTTCAGTTAACTGTTTCTTCTGCTACTGAGAACTGGAAGTTGTCTATGTGAGGGCAGAGATGTAAGTAATAAAAGAAAATGGGAATTACTCCTTATTAAAATTGTGAATACTCTAGGAAATTCTGAGAAGTATGTTTATTTCCTGTTTGTTTTGTAACCCAAGATTAGTTAAGTGATTGCATTCTAAATTACATAGCCACAGTTAATAATAAAAGTAGCTCATATTTATTGAATACTTATTCTGGTCTGGCCACCGTGCTAAGAGCTTCATGTAGATTACCTTAATCATAACTGGAGCCTTAGAGATAGAAAGTAATTTTATCAACATTTTGTAAATAAAGGCAGCATAGCTTGAGAATCTAAGTAACATTCCCAAAGTCAAAGTTAGTAAATATCAGCGAGCCATTCAAACCCAGTAAACAATCTTCATAGATTACATTACCTTGTCAGAAGTCTGTAGCAGTCACATACATCTCTGCATTACTCAGAGTGGTATCTTTATCAGGTGAATTGAACATCATCACTGTTGTGTGGAGCTGAGAAATGACTCTCTAGGAGTAGTTTCCAGACCAGCAGCAGTGACATCACTGCGGATTTTGTTGAGAATGCAAGTTCTCAGGCTACCACCTAAGACCAACTGAATCAGAAGCTCAGACAGCTGCTTGGGGCAACCTAACATGACTCTGATAACACACCGGAATCTGAGAATTGCTGACACATAGTATGGCTACGGTTCCCAAAGTCATTTGATTTGCTCCACAGATTGTCCATAACAGGGTTACTCTACCTGTAAGAGCTTTGAATTTTGTGCTTGGCCATATTACTTCCTAAGCAGGAACCTCCTATTCTGTACTGTTACACATGACTATAAATACTTAAATTAATATGATCCCATTTTCACAAAATGATTAAGAAATTTTAAAATTTTTCTGAACTGATAATGCCTTTTTATTTGTTATCTGGTGCTGATAGTAAAAATTACCTGGCTTCAAAAAATATATATCTTTTTTCATTTCAGGGAAAGGATTTGTTAAGTATTAATGGTAAGTCCTCTGATAAATCCAAGTGCTCTTTTTCTCTCTCCCTTTCCCATGACATCGTAATCATTCTGCAACATTCCTCTGGTGCTCCTCACCTAACCTTACTTTATAACAAGGATCTTCTACAGAATTTTTACTGTCTTTTCTCCAATCAGAATTTATACCTGAGACTGTACTCTAAGCTTTGTGAACAATTCAAGTCAATATCTAATACACAAGGATTACTATTTTAAGAGAGTTGTAAGAAAGTTTAAAACCTATCCTGTGTAGTTATTGCCTATTTCTTTCAGACATTCCTGTGGGCTAGAAAAACTGGCACACCTTTAAGATATACTCAGATTCTCAACTTCTCAGGATTTTTACATTTTAGAAGATGTTTTCAAGATGTTATCCTTTTTGTCTTCCAGAAAATATTTTTTTCCTTGAAAAATCTGGCTAGTATTTATAATCGATTGAAACAAATTAGTAACATATACCATTAAAATATTTTCCTATACTGTAATACATCCATTTGTTTTATAATCTCATTTTCATGTTGTGTCCTTTATTTTTTTCTCCTTACTATTCTCTTTAAAAATTAGCATTTCATGTTAGAAAATATGTCGATGGAAAATGTTTCAAAATAGGTTTTGGGGGGCTCAAGCATGCATATGTTATATATGTATACTTTGTTTGTTTAGTTTGTTTGTAAGGTATACATAGGCATTCCTAGAGTGAACTGTGATATAGTTAATGACAAACCGGTAAAGGCCAAATTCATATGTAGTTGCTGTCAGCACTACATCTCAGTATAAATATACATTGCTCATGTCCACCTGACTAGTATTTTTAAATGTTTTAAAGCAATCAGGACACTATATAATAAATGCTACTTGTCTTCTTATGTCTAAAAAGTATTTATAAAGATGAACGTAACATTTGTAGTGGAGAAATCTTTGCTCACTGAGTAAATCACAGGCATCAGTAACAGGCAGTCTTGGCTGTGATATGCTGGGAAATCCATTCTCAGAGAACTCTTCAAACTGTAAATAAGTCATTAAGAAATCATGTCATGTAAGACAGTAACACACTTCCTTAGCCACATAATTGTTTGGTTAAAAGAAATGTGCAAATTTTTGTTCCTGCTATGGCTAGTGCAAAAGGAACCTCTGTCATATGCTGTGATTAACATTAAAACAAATAAATAAACAACAACAACAACAACAACAACAACAACAAAACCCGCAGGAATACATACAGTCTTCACACAACAAGAAAGACCAACTAGGCGTGAATTAAAACTTTTTGTATTGACATGACATGATATTCCAACTAAATATTGATTATGCTAGAATAAAAACATTTACTGAAGTACATTTTTGGTAATCAGCTTAGGATATGCCTCCTAATGTTTGAAGTTACTATCCTATTAAATACAACATTTGTTTAATACATCAAAATACCTTCAGGCTTCGATAAAACCTAATGGAATTCATAACAAAGGTTAGATTTATGGAAGCACCAAATGTGGAGAAAAGAATGGAACTTTTGGACATTGGAATATAAGAAGCTGAAGTAACATAATGTTTTCGTTTGTTTGCTTTTTCCTAGGGAATATACTGGTAAGTAAGGCTAAAAATTTTTCCTCCTACTGAAGATATTTAGGATTATATAACTGGCTAACTAAAAGAACTCCTTCTTAACAGAACAACATGCTATTGAAAATAACTTTACTAACAAGCTAGAAATATAATGAGATGACAAAATCAGTAAGAAACTAGATTTTTCGATAGGTTATTTCTCAGTAGTGTTTAAGATTAATTAGGTCACAGGAAAAATATTTGCTGAAATGACTAACTTTATGATAATTGATATTTTTACAATAACCTACTGTTAAAAGAAACAAATAATATTACTTTCATCCATATTAAAGGTTATTCAAACAATATTCAGTATTATGATTTAAAAATTAAACTGAGTATTTTATAAAGGAAGTCAAGGTATATTTACCACTGTTTCTAAAAATGCTACAGCATCAGGTAGTACTTTTCTGTTTTGGTTTTTTAAAATTTTTATTCCATTTACTTACCAATTAACAAGCCCTTTGAGATAAAATAGTATTTTATCATATTTAATTTACTTCTGATTCTTAAAATATGTGTGTGTATATAATATGTACATATACCCTATGTATATATAAATAAATAAACATATATAAGTATTAAATTAAATTTCTTTCTGTTAAATTGATAAATGCAAACTGATCCAACATTTCTGAAAATAACCACATGAAATCAAAAATATTTAAAAAAAATTGTTTTCAGGGTTCTTCCAGAAAATCAAGATACCCTATAAAGCAAATGTTCTGTCAAGAAATAGTTATTGAGTATATACTATTTTCAGTGGATAAAATGAAGACCAATATAGCTCAAACGTCTGTCTTCATGTAGTTTCCAATCTCATTAAGATTGCAGGATTAAACAATAACACAATTTCATAATTAACAATTGTTATAGCTCTTATCTTATAAGAAGTCTTGTGGGTAGCATACAGACTGTTCATTTTCTTCTTGCTGTTCCTTCATTTGCATTCTTTGCCTCTACTCCTACCTCATAATAAATTCAGTTAGATAATTGTTTGAGAAAATAGCTTCTATAGGATGGAAGGGATTAAGATCACAAATCATCTAAAAACTCTTAAAGACAATTCATGAAACTCTTGGTTTAGGCCCTTGGTGATTGGAGCTTCTTCTGCTCAGACTCAAGAGATGAGAAAAAAAAAAAAAAATGTTCTTTTGTATGAGTAAGGGATAATTCGACAGGCATGGTTATTTATTGTGAAGGGCTATTTCCAAAAATATCACATACATTTATTTAGACCGGAGTAACTCGTCTTGAGGACAAGGTTCACATTTTTACTATTATTGCTTTTTGTTAATAATCTTAGTTCTATTCATATCAAATACCTTACTTTTTAGAACATACTCTAACACTTCTACTATGTCCTCCTCAACTGGCTCTTAATTCTCGAAAAATTTATCCCCCAAATAATGAATGGAATATGGCTTATGAGTCTGTGGTGCAATTTGAAAGATCTTTCATGCTTGAAATGTTCTAAGTGGGCTTAGATTGTTTTATGTGCATTTGACTGCCCCTTTGAAATTCAGTATCATGGTGATAGCATAACTGTTACTGTCCTAAGGATCTTACTGAGAACAGTTCCAATTCTCAGCTACTCTCTTTTCCTTGGTAATGAAAGGATGGAGTTGGAAAAAAAAAAACTTTTAAATTTTTTAAATTTATTTTTTATTTGTTATTATTTATTATACATGCATATGGGGTACAACATTGATTTTAAATAATTGTGTAGAATGTGTGGTGGTTAGATCAGTATCATCTTTTAACCAATTCCTCATTAGCCCCCCTCCGTCCACTTTTCCACTTCTACTTTTCTAAAAGTTCAACGTATTACTGTGATTATTGTTTGTTTGTTTCTTTCTCTGTCCCTCTTTATTGTTCATTTGTTTATTTGTGGATTCAGCTGCTAGTTATTTGAGAACGTGTGGTATTTCTCTTTCTGTTCCTGGGTTGTTTCACTTAGAATAATTTTCTCCAGGCTCATCCATGTTGCCGCAAATGGTGGAATTTCATTCTTTTTTTATGGCTGAGTAGTATTCCATTGTGTATATATACAATTGCCTTATCCAATCATCCATCAATGCCAAAATAAATACTTTTAAAAATTGAGTTGGTGCAAAGTAATTAATTTCAACTGGGTTTCATATATTTTCAGAATCTGGATAAGCATAGTTTCAAATAAATTCCAGAAGCTTAAATTTCTGTGGTTGTTTCATGACCCAAGAAAATTTCTGAGATAGATTCAGGACAGTAATTTATTTATTTATTTATTTATTGTCTTTTTTGTGACCGGCTAGACCGCGCTCAGCCAGTGAGCACACTGGCCATTCCTATATAGGATCCAAACCCACGGTGGGAGCGTCACCGCGCTCCCAGCACCGCACTCTCTCGAGTGCGCCACGGGCTCGGCCCCAGTAATTTATTTTCTAAAATCTAATCTGTGATACTATTTCATAACTATAACTTTAATCTACTTTTATTTTAGTACATGATATTTAACCATTTATTCATTCAAACATGTATATGACTACCACATATCACTTAAGAAACTATGGAGAAGATAATATAGAAATCATAGTCTAGAGGAAGAGATGACCACTTTAATAATTTATCTTACATTAAGAGAAAAATTCTAATGTTAGAATGTGCAAAGTGCTCTAATATTATGGATTAAGAATTGAATGGTTGTCTTAGAGTAGTTATAGATAGTGTTGCAGAATATATATAACTGAACATAAAACTGAATAAAAATCAAGTTCATCAAAGAAAACAAATTTTTCAGAGGAATAGTCAGATCTTGCAAATTTTAGAAGCACAGATATAAGTGGTTCTGTATAGTTTAAGCACATTATTATAGTAGTACTTGAGACAGAATGTAATGAAATGAAAATTTCCGAGACTGGGATAAATACAGAGCATTTTTGCTATGTAAGATTCTAGATTTTGATTAGTTTAAAAATATTGGTCAGTGAAAGAAAGTAAAGTGAACGATGACTTTAAATTAAATATTGACTTTATATCTACAAATCATATTTGCTATAAGAAGATAATGTTTTCTCGTTAGATCACTATGTAAGTGAGCTAAAATAAATACTTGCCTGCAACTCCACTGGGTTCAGAAATACTATGATTATTAAATGTGGATCTTTTGCTCAAAGGCAGTCTGCCCATTGTATAATTTGAAAAGCTAGAAAGAAAAGTTCCATGATCAAACTTATTTGGGAAATTTGACTCATTATGCTTACTTTTTAGAAATGTATAATAAACATCTGTGCAATAAGTTAACCTTTGTTTCCCAAAGTTATTTGACAAAGTAATTCTTTTAGACACCTATTAACACAATGAAACACAGTTTTACAAATGTTGAAATAGAAATATCTTTGGAAGTGTTTAGGACACTTTTAGACTAAAACATGCTAGAAGGAATTCTGTTTAGGGATGAAGCTCATGTTTCTGTGCCTTTTCCTATGTTCTTCTATGGCCTGGCTATTCAAATAGGAAAATATAAAGTGAAATAAAAGGCTTTAGTATTCACTGTGTTTATCTAATGGGATGCTCCTTTAATTGTTAATGTTCTTGTTTTGCATTAGAAAATAAACATAACCAAAATATGACATGAAAGATTAGATATGTTGGTAAGATAAAAAGAATTACTAATGTCTCAGATACTTGTCAACACTACAAGGTGTTATATAATCATTGTGGATATTCTGGAACAACCAGAAACACAAAAGACTTTTCGTGGAAAGTAAACTCCAGAACAGCTGAACCACAGGTTTACTGATGAGTATAAGAAGTCACAGGAAGAGAACCTTGAATTGAGAATTCATAGGCTAATACATAGGTCAGGAAATTGCACATTATAGACTTTAGAAAGTCTGTCCGCAATTAATTTCTCCATTGAGCAATTAACAGAGTTGGAGTAGACCCAGCATAAACATGACCCCAAATTTGACATACTTCCTTCTAGATCACGTAGAATATAGTATCAATGACATTTCCAAACTAGCACTATTTCAATCTAATTCAACAGAAAAAAAGAAACTACTCCCATGAAGAAAAGTGGTAATTCATGCAAAAATACTTCAAAACAAATATTTTGCGTTTTCTATGCACTTCAGTGGCATAAGTGCATTTCCTTATCAGTAGGATCCTAAACTCTCAATGGTACAAATATATTGCACTGACTTTCAATGACATAAATATATTTCTTTGTCAGTAAGATCGCAAAGATCTACTTGCTTCTCACTTTTCACACAAACCTGCCTAATTGTCATTTCCCATTACATTCTCTATAATTCCAGAATATGAAAAATTGAGATTGTGCTGGAATCCCACTTATTTCAACACATAGCACTTTACCTCTCAATATTTTTAAGAGGTGCTGCAAATATTCTTGTAGCTATATTATGTTTATTGTGAATCCTTCCACTTCTAACCAATATAATAATCTATATGCCTCCTTTTCTCAATTATTACAGTTTTTTTTTGTTGTTGTTGTTTGTTTGTTTGTTTGTTTTTTCTAAAGCTCTACTTCCTGGGGCATATGTTACTTTTTGATAACAACATTTACAATTTGTCTAAAAGGTAATTTCCTTTTCCCTCAGGTTGGGAATTTTAAGACAGATGAATAACATGACTTACAGTGTTTTTACATTTATTGTTTCCTAAACTAATATTGCATTCTTACTCATTTTATAAGCCTATTTGTAGAAGAAAAATAAAGATGACAATATCACTTTAGAGGTGTTATTCTCTTCAATGTTGCCTTTCTCTTTTGCTTTCCCATTATTTGTTTATCACCTACAGCAAGCTCATTCTTACCTTGCTGCAAAGTTTTATACAGTATGAGGCAAAGAACTCATATCAAGTCAAATGGGGAAGACAAGTGCGTGATAAACGGGAAAAGAAAGCATCAGTGTAGCACTCCACTTATGTACTCATTACTTCTTAATAAAATGTCTTTAAGAAAACCACGATTCCCCTAGTAACCTGGATAAATGCAACCTTTACTCATCTCCCTGAACAAATTTCATTTTAAAGTGATGATATATCAGAACCATTTTTCATTGTAATGCAATCACCATGAGGTAAATAGAATTTGAAAAGCTACGCTACTAAGAACTTTCTCTACATTTTCCATTCAAACACAAAGAAATACACAAAAAAATTGTTTCTTAGAGAATAAAATGGAACAACCTGCTGATTTTCATTAAATCTAAGATTTCACTGATTATGAGATACTGATTTTAGATGTGCTAAAATGTGGGAAAATATGACCAGTATTATTGTTAGATATCATCAATTTTAAGATTCATCTTGATTTCAGAAGTGGTGAAATGTGAATATATATATATATATATATATATATATATATATATGTTTCTTTTGAGTAGTCAGAGTTGTACTCTCAGGAAATTATATGTCAGTTTCACATCTTGGAGATGTTAGTTCATGAAATGGTCCTCCTGTCTCCTCTGATGCTACCATAAGACTTTGCCTTTTCCAGTCCTTTCGATGGAATTTTAAATCTTGCATTTTCTTTTTCCCACGAGTGTGCCAACCAACAACAAGAAAATAAATGTCCGTCATAGTTATCTTTTGATACAGGCACATTCTTGAGCATCTATCTCATCTTTGGTACATCCCCCCTCCAACTTTCCCTCACTCTCTGCCATTGTCACTATGTCATTGTTCTCAATTCTCCAACCAATAAAATTACTTAAAATGTTCAAAATAATCTCAGTTTTACATAATTAGAAGTAGCTTTAGTCAAAAGAGAATGGGAGTAGTAGTATAGGTTCATCAAACTAGATTTCAGAGCATAGCGCCTACAAAAGTAAAAATAAAATACTTTTTATAAAATGTTAGATGACAAGAAATCACTTTTTGGCACTGGTAAGACTATAGAATAGACTAGTCTGTGGCTTTTTATTAAAGCAGAGTTTTATGAAGTTTGACATGGCTAATTGTGTCATGCCACAGGAGATGTTCCATATTTCAGAACATAAATTCAGGTTAAGATAGTGTATTAGATTTATCAAAACTACTCTGCTAATATAGGCGAAGTTGCATAACAGATTTATACCCATCTATTTAATATTGTGGCTTTATTTAAAATAGTCTTTTTAGAATTTATATTTCCTAATATAATCCTTTGCCAGTATCAAGGAATACTAGCCTCATCTTGCTCATTATGCTGGATCAGCATGATGTTATCAATAGAATGAGTCGATGTCATGATCTGTGGGATAAAGTGATTGTTTATGTCTCTATTTTTTGTTGCTTATAACAGAATACCTGAAACTGGGTAATTTAAAGAAACAAAATTTATTTCTAACAGTTTCAGAGTCTGGGAAGTCCGTGATCCAGGGATCACATTTGGTGAGGGCCTTCTTCTTGGTGGTGACTCTCTACACCACCTGTGTGGGTCCTGTGGTGATGCAGATGATCACAGGGTGAAAATGACAAGAGCCCTCTAACATTGTGACTTGGTCTTCTTATAAAGCCACCAGTTCCCCTCCTGTGATAACCCACTAAACCATTAATCCATTACTCCATGAATAGATTAATCCATTCCTGAGAGAATGATCCTCATGATCCAATTACCTCTTAAATGCCCCATCTTTTAGTTACCATAGTTGGATTTCTCACCCTTTGTTCCATTGTAACACTGTTTCAATGGGGATCAAACTTCAATAAGTTTTGGGGGGTATATTCAATCCACATCAGTCCAGATCCCTTCTGACTATGTTGTGACAGAGTTTGGGGGAATTAGCCTGGGGCAAAATTATAAATTAATACTTTTGACTGGTCAAATGAATGCAAACTGTACCTGATTTTTTTTTCCCCCTAAAAGAATAGAAAACAATTAATTAATCAAATTCATAGCTGTATAACTTGTACCTGAAGTCCTATCCTCTAACATGATACCACGTACATCATGGCAATCACGGATATTAATTGCTTCAGCTTGTGGTGGTACACAGTCTTTCTCTACCTTTTTTCTGTAGGGATAAGAATGACAATTTAAATAAAGTGATGATAGAAACCACCACCAACCTTACTTTCTTCCTACTGTACATATAAAGGAAGACTGTCATTGCCTGCCTGTTAATTTGAGTCCTACTGAAGCCATACGCTATTACAAATATTACTTATGTGAGTGGAATCCCCTTGGCTGGCCTTCTGCCCTTCTTAGTTGCCTTTATAATTTTGGCCTGCTGCTTCTGTCATAGTGACACTTTATGGCCCATGTTACTTTGAGATTTCTCCATGTTCAGAGCTATTAACAAGCTTAACTCTATCACTGCTACCCCCTGGCATAGGCCCTGACTCAGAGAGAAAGTCATCATTGTCTTCTTAGTGATGTTAGGACCCCATTCCCCAGTACATTTCTAATGGCCTCCTTGATAAACCACCCTTCCTTCAAATACAACCTCAGATGTCTTCTACTGGATTCTGATAGTACATACTCCTTATCAGGCCCCAACCAGATTATGCTTGAGATTAACCCTAGTTTTCAGACTGGTGTCCAAGAGAAGAGGCATCTGAAGTATCTTCTCTCATAGGGAAAGTGCTAGTTCTTAATAGGCAGGAGGGATCAGGAGACATCTTTCAGAGGCAAGATCTTTGTGGGAATCCACCAAGATGTCTTCAACCCATGTTTCAGGGTCCCAGATTTTCCCAACGAAAACCTTGCTCTTAGCATGATATAAGTATGCATGCCTTGGCTGTGCATTTAAGCATCTCTGGAACTGAGATTATAAGTAGTGAACCTGCCCCTCAGCTTGTTGCTCTTTCACTGCAGATCAAAAGAATCTTTTTTGGGTGAACACAGACCCTTTAACAATAATATTTAACCTTTAATTATCTGTTTAATTATCTGTTTATTGCCCTCAATTTTTTGTTATCAGTCTACTGGTGTCAATACAACTTAGTAATAATCAGTCAACTTGGCTGACCATGTAGGCATTGTCAATTCCTTGTAGCTATAATGCCTGAATCATTGCACTGGCAGTCAGGATTTTTTTCTATATCAGTGTCGGTGAAATATTTAGCAACTGGGTTTTCACTTTGTTCCAGACAGTATCGTTGCCTTACGTTCCACTCAGGATGGGTTTTTCCTTGCAGTGCATTGGAGTGCAGCACATGCAGCATATGCTCCAGTCCCATCTTATGGCTTGTTTTCATTGACCCCTCATGATTACCAGCTTTGTCAGTTCTGGTCAATCGAGAAGCAGACACACAATGGAGAATGACGTGCAAGGGGATTATTGGGAGGGTGAGGGGAGATACCAGTGAGGGATAAAGCAGAGAGAGTGCAGAAGGAGATAGGAAGAGCCTTCTAATTGTGATCCGGGCATCACACACATAAAAAACGGGAAGAAAAGAGATTAGGAAGAAAAATTTCAGACTGTACTGTGGGGCAGGATTGTTAGCGAAGCTCATAGTGAGTCCTGGTGTAAATGAAGTTCATTGATAGAGTCCCATGTAGGATAGCAAAAGCCTGGCTCTAGTACCACCAGCATCACGGATATTATCTGAGAAAACCCAGGGAAGGATGGTCTTATTGGGAAAGATGTGATGGATATAAAAGTGTGCCAGGTGAAGCTGTTCAGTCTTGGGGGCTCTCTGCAGCCTTATCTCTTTAGAAGGGGATATAAACAGCACTCTTCTCTGGCTGCCACATGTACCAAAAATCATGATTGAGGGGTCTACCTATTCGCAGACAACATCAGTCAGTTTTTATTATCTCTGTGCACCAATAATTTTAAACAATATCAAAAATAAAGTAGTCAGACTTCTACTTCACTATCCCCGCCCATTGGTATGCCAGTACTGTGGAGAACACTTTTTCATTTCTAAATTTCTTAATTTGTTACTTTCTCTGAAATGCCAAGGCATAGAAACTTAGAGAGAAGACACCTGCTCTACATGATGACACATCTTGAGGGAATGATTCATATTTCTCACAAAGAACTTACTAATGCAATATTCTTCACAATCAAAGCATTTGGATTCCTCATGGTATTCATTATAATAGGAATTTCTCCATATTAGAACAAATTCTCTGAATGTTTTCTCTGTATTAAATGTTAAATATGTATTTAGAGCTTTAGAAGTTTCATTCTTCTCCTAAAAGAATTCCTTTATTCTCCCTTTTGGAGTAATAAATATCTGCAATACCTCCAAAAGACACATTTGAAAATATTGTGCATTGAATAGTAGAAAACATAAATTATATATTAGGCATTTATTGAACATAGATTTAAAAATATTTACCACAAAGATCAAGTATAGAAAATTTGAAGACAAATAAATAACTTAATGTAGAAAAAATTTCATATACCATTTACATAATGCATAATTTTTTATAGTTTGGTGCATTTAAGAAATAGTCCAATACATAACAAACATTGAAACTTGAGATAAATCTATTGCATTAAAATAAAAAGCCTCTATCTTATGTTGTTATTTTTTTAAGTAATTAGACATTTTACAGCATCATTATAGCAGAATGAAAATTATTATCATAAGTAGGAGAAGGAGAAGGATGCAAAGACTTTTATTAATGCATACCACAGAGCCATGTTCTACTTTGATAAAATAGAACAAATATCCTTAGTAGGAAAATAAATATCATTCCATCTATTTATTTATGCACAATCTTTACTGTTAAATGACTGGGCAATGACTATAAGTGAGATAATTCAAAATTATATAGCAAAATGGAAAGCACAATCAAATACGTTACAGCTAAAAAAAATAAATAAATAAGTCTACATCCAGTGAAAGGTTTGTTGTGTAACTGCTTACTTATAGGAAATTTACAAAGGTACTTCAAAAAGTTCATGAAAAATAGAACTGAAAGATAATACAAATCTTTCCATTAACTTTTTGGAGTACCCTCATATCTTGCTGCCCAAACTTTATCTGAGAGTGTATCTGGAAAACCTAACCCACAATTAGAATAATGTGAATGGTTTTATTTATTGCAAGGGCCTTTTTATGAAGAGTGTAAGCTGTGTTTCCAGCTTTATGTCTGTTCCTCATGGTTAAAGAATTTTGAGAACCTCCTTGCTGTCTGTCGTGCACTTTGTAATATATCAGTGTAGGACATTCCAACTCCTTAAGAAGCATGAACCCTCTGCACAAACTTATGTGTATATATCTATCTATAGCTATCCAAACGTGTGCGCGCGCGCGTGCGCGCACACACACACACACACACACACACACACACACACACACACACACACACACACACAGGACCTTCAAAAATTTCATGGAAAGATTTGTATTTTAATTCTATTTTTCCATCAACTTTTTGAAGTACCCTCGTATTTAGTAGAGAAAGAGATTTTTCTGAAGGAAAAGAGGGAGAAGGAAGATTAGGCAAATGTAGATGTGGAAATGAGACGCAGGCCCTACCTTGCTCAGTCATAGAATATAGGTTCTTTCCAGAAGGGTGTGATCCTGGACAGGTGGAGCAAATGCTGGAACTGATGGGTGGAGGCTGCCTGCTGACCACACTCCCTGTAAGTGGGCAACAATCCTTACATGAAGAATGGTCAGGGAAGCCTATGTCTGTATCTACTAGAATTTGAAAATATTTTTGTAGCCTCACTCATTTTCCTCTGGGTTTCATCTGAGCAAAAGATTGGCAAAGGCTCTATTCTGTACCCTGGCATAAGCTAACCAAGTATAATTAGCATGATAACCCAAAGCATTTTTAGAAACTACAAGTAAAGGAAGACTACATTTTTACATTGTCTTAATAAATTTAAATGAAAATGTAGACATTAACTATTTACCTTGTACCAATTTATTTATTTAAAATAGTAGTGTGTATTTAAATTTTAGAAACTAAGTTTCTCTTTTATCTGAGCTTATTACATAAAAAGAAGGCTATTATAAAGCTCCAAATTTTGCAAACAAAATAAATAAATAATGAAATGAAAATAAATAGAATAATTGTGTGGGTTTAAAGCAGGCTTTTGATACTTTATTTTAAGCAAAGAAAAGAGGTTTTTAAAACAGAAATATGGATAAACATTATATCAAAACAATTAACTGCCAGTATGATGAATTTTCTATGGATTATTGAGAAGCTCTGTCTCATACTCTTCTATTCATCGCGTGTGATCCATTTGAATTTGTAATCAACTGCACAGTTCAGATAGGAAACATTTTACTGGAAACAACATCTTCTCTCCTCTGATCGTTTTTAAATACACACTAAACTGATTATTTATTTGAAAAAGAATGCATACTATTGTAATACCTTGTGTTGTTTCTCAGTCAAGCTCTAATCAGCTGCCCAATATATTTGGCATGTTGCTTTAAGGGTTTTCTTTTGAAGAAAGCCTTGATATAACTCATTTTATTTTTTAAAATGGATTTTTAAATTCATTTCTCATCAATAATGATCTTACAGTAATGATGGATAATTGAGTCATACTTGAAAATGGATTGTGGATGAAGAAAAATCAGTCAGAGCACATTACGTTTTAATTGAATGGTGGAAAAGGGAGAAGCAAAAGAAAAGACAAGCACCAAATAAACATTAAAGCAACAACTAAAAGTACTCTGTACAAGAAATAAGGCAAATCTTATTTGGCGAACAGTGTAAAAATAGCCTACACCATTATTATTTTATCCTTTTCCAGCAAAGAGGTAGTTTAGGGACAAAAAATAAAGTGAATAATATATAAATTCTAGATGACTAGTCGTCTCAAGAGTTAATTTAAATAGAACATAAGCTATAGAATACATTACATATTTCTAGATAGTTCTTACATATGTATGATCGATTCTTCTTTTGCTTCAAAGGAAATAAGGATTTTAGGAATCACTGCCTCTGACTCAAAGATCACACTCTCTTCTTCAGTTGGAGACTGGGAACTAAATGCCATTTTTTTGTTGTCGTTTTTATTAACCTTTTTATTCTATTATTTTTCTCATATGATCCATTTTCTGAAAGATATATATGCTCTACAGTTTTAATCCTTTATTTTTTCAAAGGAAATGTTTGATGTTTCTCCTGTCCATAGATTTGACTATGCTTCATCCTGTAGAATCCAACCATGCTTACAACTCTGATTTTTCTGAGGAGGAAATCAAGGGTAGAGATTGAGAGCCAGGATCCTGGAATCGGGCTGCTCACTCTATATACTAGCTCTGATTATTTTGTTTTTAACTTCTCAATATACGTTGTAGTTGAATTTTGTGTCCCCTTCCCTGTTCCTCTATCCCTGCTTCATTTCTCCTCTACCCCGCACTACTTCATATCTGCTCACTTGTGTTAACAAGTTCAAGGAATTGTTGTGATTGTTGTGTCTTCTTCCCCACCCCCACCACCATTTATTTATTTGTATATTTATTTATTTATTTAATTCTTTTTTGTTTATTTTAATCTCCCACAAATAGTGGGAACATGTGGTATTTCTCCTGTGCCTGACTAGTTTCATTTAATGTAATTTTCTCTAAGTCCATCCATGTTGCTGTGAATGGTAGTCTTTCATTCTTTTTTATAGCAGAGTAGTATTCCACTGTGTATATACCACATTTTCCTTATCCACTCATCCAGTGGTGGGCATGTAGGCCAGTTCCAACCCTTGACTACTGTAAATAGTGTTTCAATAAACATGGGTATACAGGTATCCCTTCAGCACGATATACCCATTACTCTGGGTATATTCTCAGCAGTGGGATAGCTTCGTCATAAGATAGAATTATCTGCAATTGTCTGAGGAACCTCCATACCATTTTTCATGCAGGCTGCATCATTTTGCAGTCCTGCCAACAGTGCATGAGAGTTTCTTTTAATCTGCAACCTCGTCAGCATTTATTATTCTCAGTGTTTTGGATGTTAGCCAACCTAACTGGAGTGATATGGTATCTCAAAATGGTTTTGATTTGCATTTCCTGAATGCTGAGTAATGTTGAGTATTTTTGCATGTGTCCTTTAAGAAATGCCTATTCAGCTCCTTTGCCCATTTTCTAATTGGGATATTTGGTTTTTTACTGTTAGTCTGTTTGCATTCCTGGTATATTCTGGATATTAATCCTTTGTCAGATGTATATTTTGCAAATATTTTCTCCCACTCTGTTGGTTGTCTTTTCACTCTGTTGATTGTTTCTTTTGCTGTGCAGAAGCTTTTTAGTTTGATATAATCCCATTGTTTATTTTTCTGTGGTTGCCCATACTTTTGGAGTCATATTCATGAAGTCTGTACCCAATCCTACTTCCTAGAGTATATTCCCTATGTTTTCTTTAAGGAGTTTTATTGCTTCAGGATGTATATTTAATTCTCTAATCCATTTGAGTTGATTTTGGAATGTGGTGAGAGTTGTAGGTCTAGTTTCATACTCCTACATATGAATATCCAGTTTTTCCAGCACCATCTGCTGAAGAGGCAGTCTCTTCCCCAGTGTGTATACTTTGTGCCTTTATCAAAGATCAGATGGTTATAGGTGCATGGGTTGATTTCTGAGTTCTCTATTCTATTCCATGGATCCATGTGTCTGTTTTTATGCCAGTACCATGCTGTTTGGATTATTATAGCTTTGTAGTGTAATCTAAAATCAGGTAGTGTTATGCCTCCAACTCTTTTATTTTTGCTCAGGATTGCTTTGGCTATGCATGGTCTTTTGTTATTCCACATAAATGTCAGGATAGTTTTTTTTTTTTTTTTCCATTTCTGAGAAAAATGTCATTGGCATTTTGATGGGGATTGAATTGAATCTGTAGATCATTTTCAGTAATATGGACATTTTCACAATGTTAATTCTTCCAATTCAAGAGCATGGAATGTCTTTCCATTTTCTTGCATGCTCTTTAATTTTTCTGAACAGGTTTTGTAGTTCTCTTCATAGAGATTTTTCACATCTTTGATTAACTTTATTCCTAAGTATTTTATTTTTTAGTGGCTATTGTAAATGCGCTAGCTTTCTTGATTTCTTTTTCTGCATGTTCACTGTTTGAGTATACAAATGCTGTTGACTTTTGTGTGTTGATTTTGCATCCTGCAACTTTGCTGAAATAATTTATCAACTCCAAGAGTTTTTTGTAGATGCTTTAGGCTGTTCAATATATAGGATTATATCATCCACAAACAGGGACAGTTTGACTTCATCTTTTCCAATCTGGATACCCTTTATTTCCTTCTCTTCTCTGATTGCTCTGGCTAGTACTTCCAACACTATGTTGAATAGGAGTGGTGAGAGTAGGCATTCTTATTTAGTTCCTGTTCTTGAGGGAAAAATTTTCAGCTTTTTCCCATTCAGGATGATATTGGCAGTGGGCTTATCATATATGGCTTTAATTGTGTTGAGATAGTTTCCATCTATACCTAACTTGTAGAGAGTCTTTATCATGAATGAATGTTGAATTTTGTCAAATGCTCTTTCAGTGTCTATAGAGATGATCATATGGTTTTAGTCTTTGATTTTATTGGTGTGGTGTATGACATTTATTGATTTGCATATGTTGAACCAATCTTGCATCCCTGGAACGAATCCCACTTGATTATGGTGTATAATTGTGTGTATGTGTTGCTGTATTCTGTTAGCTAGTATTTTATTGAAGATTTTTGTGTCTATACTCATCAAGGATATTGGCCTGTAGGGTTTTTTTTGTTGTTGTATCTTTTTCTGGTTTTGGTATCAGCTTGGTGTTTTCCTCATAGAATGAGTTTAGGAGAATGGCCTGTGTTTCGGTCTTTTGGAATAGTTTGTAGAGAACTGGTATCAATTCTTTTTTGAAGGTTAGGTAGGACTCTGCAGTGAACCCAACCGGTCCTGGGCTTTTCTATGTTGGGAGACTTCTGATAACACCTTCAATCTCTTTTATTGTTATTGGTCTGTTCAGATTTTCTATATCTTCTTGGCACAGTTTTTGTATTTGTATGTGTCCAGAAATTTATCCATTTCCTCCAAATTTTCAAATTTGCTGGAATATAGTTGTTTATTATTAAGCTAATGCACAAAAGATGCTTTGGGTTGGTTTTTCAATAAATTTGCATGCTATAATGTCCAAGGATAAAAAATAATGATTTATTCTATTATTGTGATTATTTATATGAAAAGTTCTCTTTAGTCTTGCTTTAATATGTAAATTAATTTAAATACTTAATATGCTTATGTGGACACGTGTTTTAGAAAATCTAAAAAAAAAAAATAATTGTACATCCTAATACAGAATGACTACTATATCAAGGAGATGTTGGGTCTCTCATAAAATAGAGTTGAAGCTGGTAAGGATGATTACACTACTTCATTCACTTGATTTTTAACCTTAGAGGTTAAGAAAAAGAATTCTGGAGCCACATAAACACTAATGTAAATACTGGTATTCTTGGGAGATGCCGAATGTTAGCAACTTGAGTATACTCTGTGTATCCTAAAATTTTCAAAATTTCTAAGCTTCTGGACTTACCCTTCCCTTTAAGACCCAAATAAAATTCTTGAACCCAAGTCCCATGTGCATTAAGGAAATGCAGCCTCCTTCATAGTATTTCTCTTGAACCCTGAGAATGGGTAAATTAAGGGGCATTTGTGCTCTCCTTATGGTTTTCTGCCTCTGCTAGCATGCTGATATGTTGATGTAGTCTGTACCTAAAAAGTGAGCTCTTGGGAGCAGGAATCCCCTTATGGGAGAAGAGAAACATAGCAAATTCTTTTACTTCAAAATAATTTTAACTGCATAAACCCTTTTGAAATAGCCCTTTAAGGGCTTTGGAAATCAACCGAAGAATTTCACAAACTTAGAAGAATTTATTCATAAGAAACAACTGATCCTTGGGTAAGAACAGTGCAAGTCAATGAATTTACTCTCTGGGACTGTCCCTATCCCTTACCAACAATTCTGTCAAAACAATAGTTCTACCACGGTGGAACTAAAAAAATTCCATACCACACAGCATATGCAGTAGCAGTGGTGACTTAGGTAAGAAAGGAATTGAAAAGTCTGAACACTCAGCTATTAGTCAGGTCAGGCAAAAGAATATTAGAATAGGCAAAAATATAACATGGAGATCTGGACAATGGAGACAGGTACAGGGGCATTGAAAAACTCCCACATATATCTGTTTGACTAAAAGGCTACATTCATATATTAAATATAACTAAAACATTAGAATAAACCATAATAATAGGGCTCATATTTAGAGCCAAAATTATTAAACTAGAAGACATCTTTGCAACAATGAGTTTCAATAAATATAAGCATTGTTTCTTTGAAAATAATACTTACGTTTATAATCCTAAGACTAATTAAAACAAAAAAGCCACAATATCACAAAAGAAAAAGAAAAACTCAACAGATTATATAAAACTATAGAAAGAATCATAGAAGTTTTTATGTAAACAAATGTAAGCATTTAAATGAAATGGCAAAATTTTTAAAAAAATACTATTAAACAAAACTGACACAAGAAGAATAGAAAAGCCTAATATTTATATATTTGCTCAGAAATTGAATGCTTGAATAAAAATCTTTCCACAAAGGAACTCAGGCCAAGATAGCTTTAATGTTTAATTTTCCAAATATTTAAAGACAAGACTACAAAACAGATTGTGTTACTGAGTCCCAAAATGTTGTTGTCTGAAGGCAAGTTTTAGTTACATTATCAACCACAAATTTATAATTTGTAGAATTGATTGAAGTTGTCTTCTGTCAGTGTATATAATACAAACTCTTTCTACTTTAGAAAAGAGTAAGAATATTTTTTAAAAATCTCCTACAGGTTTTTTTACATGTATAATTTTATTTATATATTTTATTGCATTCATTTAGACATACTAAGACTCGTTAAACTTCTGCCAATTTTTCACCAATAGTCATGTTTCAATATATGAAGAAAATATTTCCTGAATTTCCAGTTAAGTGTTTACTATTATCACATGAAGAGTGCTCTCATCTAGTTTACCAGTGACTTCCAGGTCCCTAAATGCAAAGGTCAGTTTGCAGCCTTTATCTTCCTTGTCCTATCAGCAGCATTTGACATATCTTATCACACTCTCTTATTTGATATGTTTTCTATATGTGGCCTCCATATCCTAATTTTAAATCTACCTCACCAGTAATTTTTTCTCTTGTCTTTTTGCAGGTCTTTTTTCTTCTCATAAATTTTTTTTCTGTAGGAACACCCTTCAGGCTTTGATTTTGGTACTTTTACTTTTTATTCTCTACCTTTACTCTTTGCCTTTGTGGTATCTTCTAGACTTTGACTTTAAGTAAAATTTATATACCCATGATTTCTAAACAGGCTTCCAGCTAACATTTGTTTAGGAAGATAAAAAAGTACACATGGTAGCTCATATGACATTTGCCTATTTTATATTACAATATTGTAAAAGGTATTCATAAAATAAACTTATTTTTTCTAGTTTTAAGATAATAAACTCTTAAATAAAATTTGTTATAGTGGCATAATTTAACATATTGTACTCTAAAAAATATGGATGGCCAAATTTGAGTTTAATTTTTTTGGAATAATACATAGTAGCAATATACGGACTTGGGGCATGCCCCAGAACTCAAGGAAAAGCCTATGTAAGTCTTGTAAGTATGCTTAGGATACTTAACCAGAATTTTCTGACATTCTATAAATATGAGACAGGGCCTAGGAAGGGGTGTAGGGATTCCAGGTCGGGGTGCACCCTTGATTGTACAAACTATATGCATATGTGCTGAATAGTCAGACAAAGAATAAATTGTTGCACTCTGACTCTTGAAGGCCAGGACAGAACCCACCTTTGCAGTTTCTAAAAACATTATTGCCCCCAGCTGACGTCTCCATGCCAGCCCTCGCTCCCATACTTCAGTCTTATATATCATACCGACTGTGTTGCATATGCAACTGGATGCCCAATAGTCAGCTCGAGCACAAAACTCTGCAAAGTCTCCTATAATTCCTCAGATAGTAACAGTCAGGTTTCTAAAAATAGCCTGTATAACTCCAAACAACATACCTCCCATCATGTCTCTGTTAGATTGTTCTCTGTCTTTCACTTTTAATTTTATGGACACTAAGCTTTTTGGGGCTCCTGAATGCACCAGAAATATTCTTGCCATAATGTTTTTTCTCTGAAATCGTTCTATGTCTCAATGTTCCATCATTATTATTATTATTATTATTATTATTATTATTATTATTATTATTATTATTATTATTATTATTATAGTTACACAATAAAGCAAGAAAAAGCAACTCATAAAAGGATAAAGCAATTAACAAAATCAAATTTAGAAATCACAGAGAGGTTAGAATTATGACATAGGTGTTAAATTAACTATTGTCAGTACATTAAGAGATTTGTAGACAATGTGCATGGACAGTTGGGGGATTTTAGCAGGAAGATTAATTTTTTTTAAAAAGTCAGATGTTAGAATTTAAAAAATCCGTCATATTGAACATGATATCAAACTTATTTTGGGTGTAATGGCAGATTGGACACAGCTGATAAAGATAATAAGTGAACTGGAACACGAGTCCATAAATATTATCCAAACAAAAATTCAACAAGGAAAAGAGAATTTTAAAAAAATTTATGCACATAGTTCAGGAACTATTGGATGATAACAAATGATAAAGCATGCATGTAATTGAATGTTAACAAGGCTAGAGGATTAGCAAAATTTTATTTGAGTAAAAAAAAAAAAGTTGAGTGTTCCAAAATTATTGGAAGATAAAAACCAATATACTGAAAGAGCTCGGAGATTCCCAAGCATAATAAAACATGTACACCAAGATGTCACATTCAAAATTAATTTTGAATCTCTGAGTTATCTACTTTTAATTTCTCATTTGATGTTAGACTCTTATGAATTAGTTATCCTGTTTGTTTCTGACTGTATTTATTGGCCAAGAGGGTTAAATAAACATGCATGTTAAAATTACATAATTATATTTAATTATCTACTAGGCAAAAGATGAATTTAGATTACAAGATTAATATTTGTATAGTCATTCTTCTAATAAATTATTTTTCAGTATTCATGATGCCAAAGGAATCTAAATTCACAAGAAGACAAAGCTATATCTAGCAAGATGAAAAAAAAATTGAACCTTTCAATGTGGTTCAATTATTTGGTGAGAACTATGAGATGTAATTTTTATAGCCTATTTCATAAGTCACAATTACTGTTTGCCATACTACTAACTATAAGAAAAGAAAAAAAATGCATGGAAGATAAAGATACCATCAAAAATGAATGTCTGTATTGAATATATTTCAGAAGAGTATCTGTCATTCATTTTTCTTTCAATATGTAGTAATTGGTAGGTGATATAACATTGACACTGAGTGCTTTCATATTATCTACCATATTTAGATCTTCCATACTAACATGATGGACAATATATTGTTAAATACTTTCTCAAGCAAAATTAAACAGCAAAGTAGCAGTTTCCTGTCAATGTACACTTCTAGATATGATGATTTTAATCTTTTCAGTGTCTACTGATAATGAATGTTCAGAGATCCAGTCACAGAAAATGACCTTCACAACTCCATTTTTTAAATCCAGTAAAAATATTAAAAGAAATACTTATCAAAGATTAGATAATAAGGAAAAAATATAATTTGCTCAATCAATGTTATAAGTACTCAATAAGTATTTTTCCTCCACCACCTTCAATAAAATGTTCTGAATATACTTACAGTTATGTTAATAATTTAAACAAAAATAATTTTATTAAATTGGATTTCAGTAAATGAAGACAAGTTTTGAGAAATTTTATTAAATAAAGAACATTTTGAAACAAAACCCACCAATAACATAAAATAGATATGCTTAAAATTTCTAATAAAATATTAATATCATTGATACTGTGGGTGGATTATTTAAAATGCTGTTTTAAAGACCCTAAAATAGGAGACAAATTTGTTAATAGCATTGTAGACAACCTTAATAATTTATCAAATATTTCTAAACTATCCATAAAAGCTCATTTAAATAGCATGTCTATACCTAAAGAACAACTTAAGTTTTGAAAACTGTGGGTTAATTTTAATAGTCATAGTCTTATTATAACTTGAAAATTTAAAAGAAAATTTTTATGTTTCCATTTGTAATATTCCCCAGAGCTAAACTATTATCAAACACTTGTTAATAGTAAAATATATGAACAATTACCTGAAACTTTCTAGCACTTACAAATAAATAAGTTGTCTTTAATCCATTTTGAGTTAATTTTGGTATATGTTGATAGGTGCAGGTCTAGTTTCATTTTCCTGCATATGAATTTCCAGTTTTCCCAGCACCATTTATTGAACATACACTTTTCCCCAGTGTATGTTCTTGTTGCTCTTGTCAAAGATCAGTTGGCTGTAAGTAGGTGAGTTGATTTCTGGGTTCTCTACTCAGTTCCATTGAAATGAGTGTCTGTTTTTATGCCAGGGCCATGCTGCATTGTTAACTATAGACTTGTAGTCTAGTTTGAAGCCAGGGAGTGTTATGTCCTTGGTGTTATTTTTATTTTTTGCTCAAGATTCCTTTGGCTATTTGGGGTCTTTTATTATTCCATATGAATGTTAGGATTATTTTTTCTATTTCTGTGAAGAATGTTATTGGTATTTTAATGGGGATTGCATTGAACCTATAGATTGCTTTGGGTAGTATGGACATTTTCATAATTCTAATTGTTCCAGTCCAAGAGCATAGAAATTCTTTCCATCTTTTTGTGTCCTCTTTAATTTCTTTCAGCAGGGATTTTCAGTTGTCATTGTAGAGATCTTTCATGCTTTCTTGCTTGTTTGTTATTGTAGTATAAAAATCGTACTGTTTTTTTCATGTCAATTTTATATCCTGCAACTTTACTGAAATTGTTTATCAGCTCTAAGTTTTTTGGTAGAGTCTTTAGGTTTTTCTGTATATAAGATCATGTCATCTGCAAACAGGAAAAGTTTGACTTTGTCTTTTCCAACCTGGGTGCACTTTATTTATTTCCCTCACCTGATTGCTCTGGCTAGAACTTACAGTACTATGTTAAAAAGGAGTGGGGAGAATGGGCATCCTTGTCTTCTTCTTGTTCTTAAAGGAAAAGCTGAAACTTTTCCTTCAGGATGATATTGGCTATTGTTTTTTTTCATATATGACTTTCATTGTGCTAAAATAATTTCCTTCCATACTTAATTTGCTAAATATCCTTATCTTTGCTGAAGTGATGTTGAATTTTGCTTTTTCTTCATCTAGTGAGTTAAAAATATGTTTTTTGTCTTTGATTTTGTTGATGTGGTGTATGACATTTATTGACTTGCATATGCTGAATCATCCATGCATCTCTGTTGTAAATCCCTCTTGATCATGGACCTGAAACTATAAAACTCCTAAATGAAAACACAGAGGAAACTCTTCATCATATAGGACTAGGCAAAGGCTTTATTCATAAAAGTCTTTATTCATAGAATCTTTATTCATAAAGTCTTCATAAGACCCCACAAGCACAGGCTACAAAATAAAACATAAACAAATGGGATTACATCAAATTAAGAAGCTTCTGTCAGCAAAAGAAACAACTAACAGAGCAAAAAGACAACCTACAGAGTGGGAGAATATATTTGCAAATTATGCATCTGACAAGGGTATAACATCTACAATATACAAAGAACTCAAACAACTCAACAGTAAGAAAACAAGTAACCCCATTAAAAAATAAACAAAGGAGCCGAATAGACATTTCTCATATAAAGACATACAAATGGTCAACAGACACTTGAAAAAATGCTTAACATCATTCAGTATCAGGGAAATACAAATCAAAACCACACCAAGATATCAGCTCACTCCAGTTAGGCTAGCTATTACAAAAAGGTATAGAATAATAAATGCTGGTGAGGATGTGGAGAAAGGAGAACCCACCTACACTTTTGGTGGTACTGTAAATTAGTGCAGCCATGGAAAAGAGTGTGCAGTTTCCTCAAACAAATACAGATAGAATTGCCATAAGATTCAGCAATCTCACTGCTGCATATATACAAAAATGAATGGAAATCATCATGTTGAAGGGATACCTGCACTCCCATGTTTATTGCAGCTCTGTTTACTATAGTCAAGAGTTGGAATCAACACTCAATGTAATACTGCCCTTGCATAAAAAAGAATGAAATTCTGCCATTTGCAGCAACATGGATGAACACAGAGAAAATTATGTTAAGTGAAAGGCACAGAAAGAGAAATACCACATGTCCTCAGTCATAAGTGGGAGATAAAAAAAAGAAAGAAAGAAACTATCACAATAATACATTGAACTTTCACCCCCACCCCACCCCCCAAAAAAGAGAGAGAGAGAATAGAACTGTGGTTATTAGAGGTGGAAAGTGGCATGGAAAGGGGTTAGCCTGAAATTAGTTACGGGTCACGAACAATGATTATGTTTGATAAACATGAGTATACTCATCACCTTGATTTGATCACCTCATATTGTACACATGTATTGATATTCAATTCTGTACCCCAAATATATATAATCAATTATCTTAAAATAAAGTTAAAAAATAAGTACTCAAAAAAAAGTTGAACAACCCCCCCAAAAGTTGAAGTAATTTTATCTGTATTCAGCTGAGAAAAATGTGAATAACTATAACATTCCTCAATGCTATGCTAAATAAAATTGGAAAGCTTATTGCTTTTGTATTAATTTAGAAATATGAATAACCTTTATATTTTGCTTAGATTCTTCAATTTAAATATGTAGAATTTCTAGCAAGCAATTTATGTATGAATGCAATGATAGGAATAGATGTTGTAATGCTTAATTTCATGTGTCAACTTGGCTGGGCCATGGGATGCTCAAAGAGGTGTTTAGACATTATTTCTGGATGTTTCTGTGAGGGTGTTTCTGGAAGAAGTTAGCATTTGAATTGGTGGACTGAGTAAAGCAGATGGCTCTCTCCAATGGGAGTGAGCTTCATGTAATGTGCTGTAGGACTGAATAGAACAAAAAGGATTTGAGTTGGACATCATTCTCCTGACCTCTTCAATCCTGGTTCTCAGTCTTTCAGATCTGGACTTGAATCCAAATTGTCAGCTGTCAGGCTTTCAGGTCCTCAAACTACAACACCAGCCTTCCTAGTTCTTCAGCTTATAGATGGATTGTGGGACTGCTCAACTCCATTATTGCATGAGCTAATATCTTGTAATTTATACATATACATACATACATATATATGTATATATAAATATATATATATACAGACACACACATATAAATTATTTATATGTATAATTATATATAAATTGCATTGTTATTATTACTCTGGGGATCCCTAATACAGATGTATTCCTTATTTTTTTCTTTTTAGAATTGTGATAAAATTTATACACACACACACACACACACACACACACACATAAACTGAACTGGTGGATACAATTCAAAGTATTCTGACAAAAATATGCAACACTCCAATCAAACCCTATAGAACAGCAAAAGAAACAAACAACAGAGTGAAGAAGCAACCAGCAGAATGGGAGAAAATATTTGCAAACCATTCATCTAACAAGGGGTTAGTATCCAGAATATACAAGGAACTAACTTAAACAGCTCAACAACAAAAATAATAACAACAATAAAAACAATAATAAAATTTTTTTAAAAATCCAACTAAAGAATGGGCAAATGACCTGAGCAGAAATTTCTCAAAAGAGGGAATACTAATGGAAAACAGGTATATATGAAAAAATGTTCATCATCATTAACCATCAGCAAAATACAAATCAAAACCACAATGAGATATCATCTCACTCCAGTTAGCTATTATCAAAAACATAAAAAGTAGCATATGCTGGTGAGGATGGGGAAAAAGGAGAACTCCTACACACAGTTGGTGAGAATGTAAATTACTAAAGCCATTTTGAAAAACTGTACAGAAGTTCCTAAAAAACTAAAAATAAAGCTACCATATGATTCAGCAGTCCCACTGCTGGGTATTTATTCAAAGGAAAGAAAATTAGCATCCTGAAGAGACACCTGCACCCCCGTTTTTATTGCAGCACTATTCACAATAAACAAAAATATGAAATCAAGCTAGATGTCTATCAACAGATGAATGGATAAGTAAAATGTGGTATATATACACAATGGAGTACTATACAGCCCCAAAATGAGAATGAAATCCTGTCATCTGTGGCTACATGGATGACCACATTGAGTGAAATAAGTCAAATAAAGATAAGTATGTTTTCACTGATATATGGAGGCTAATTTTAAAAAGTTGAACTTTTAGAAGTAGAGAGTAGAATTGTGGTTACTAGAGGCTGGGAAGGGGAGGGGGTAGGGAGTTGGAGGGGTTGGTTAATGGACACAAAATTACAGCTAGATAAGAAAAATATGTTCTAGCAGTGCTAGGCATCTATAATTAACAGTAATTTATTGCATGCTCTCAAATAGCTAGAAGAGAGGAGTTCAAATATTCTCATCACAAAGAAATAATAAATTTTTGCAATGATGAATTTGCTAACTACTTTAATTTGATCATTACACATTGTATATGTGTGTTAAAGTATCATTCTGTACCCCATAAATATACACAATCAATATGTTTCAATTAAAAAGTAAAAATCTGTTTTAAAAACCCTTATGGTAATATAATTTTTTAACACCTCCTGTCCTTTAGTCTATTCTTACCATGTATTGAACTTTTCATACATTGTAAATTCCAAAATCAAATGTTAAATTATTTTTCTCAATAATCATCACATTCAGAATTTTTTTCTGTGCTTATATTTTCCCATTTACAATGCTTTTTATTTCCATTTGAAGTTATTGCCTATCAACCTAAAGCACTCTCATTAGTACTTCTTGTAGTATAGATGCCCTTCCACAAATATGTGTGTGTATGAGCATATGTGTATGCATGTATACACATGTATAAACTTGTTTTGTGCTTCTCTTAAAATATTTCTATTTTACTCTCATTTTTAAAGGATATTTTGAATGGATAAAAGTTTGAGGATTGATTATTTTTCTCCCTTTATCCCAGAGCATTTGAAGGCCCATTGTCTTTTGGTCTACATGGTTTCTTATGAGAAGACAGTCATAATGTGTATTGTAGTTTCACAGTATTTTCTTTGTTGTAATTTTCTCCTCTGGTCATGTTTAACATTATCTTAAGATCTTTGGTGTTCAGCAGCTAAAGTATAATAAGCCTTACTGTGTATTTTTTTTAAATATGTTTATCCTGCTTGAGGCTTACTGAGTTTCCTGGTTTAATAGTTTAGTACTTTTAACTAAATTTGGAAAATTATTGGCTATTAGTTCTTGTTGTTTTGGGTTTTTGTTTGGTTTTTATCAAAGACTTTTTGTTTTTCACAGCAGTTTTAAGTTCACAGCAAAATTATAAGGAAAGTACAGAGAGTTCCTACATACCTGCTGAACTTACACATGCATAACTTCCTCCACCAGACTGATATATATATATATATTTTTGCAATTGATGAACCTACATTGACACATAATAATCACACCAAACTCATAGTTTCTATTAGCACTCTTGGTGTTGTACACTCTATAGGTTGGGACAAAAATATAATGACATGCATAATCCATCATTACAGTATCATATAGAGTACTTTCAGGATCTCCCAAATTCTTTGTGATCTGCTTATTCATCATTTCTTCCATCCACCCATTACAAACGTGGATCTTTTTACTATCTTCATATTTTTAGTATCTCTATAATTTTGGCATTTCCAGAATGTAATATAGTTGGAACAATACATTGTGTAGCCTTTTTTAAATTGATTTTTTAAAGTTTTTTTTAATTGAAACAATCGATTATACATATTTATGGAGTACAGAGTTGACTATCAGTATTTGTGTACAATATATGATAATCAAATCAGTATTATTAGCATGTTCATCATTACGTAATTATTCTTTGTGCCCCTTACCCAATTACTCCCTATCCCTCCTCTACCTTCCCATTTCCCACCTCTAATATAACTATAGATCTGTTCTCTCTTTCTGAAAGTTCAAAATTTTATTGTGCTTCTTTCCTCCCTCCCTCCCTCCCTCTTTTCTTTCCTTCCTTCTCTCTCTCTCTCTCTCTCTCTCTCTCTCTCTCTCTCTCTTTTCTAGATCCCACTTATGAGCTTACGAGTGAGGATGTGTGGTATTCCTCTTTCTGTGTCTGGCTTATTTCACTTAAAATAATTTTCTCCAAGCTCATCCATGTTGCTGCAAATGGCAGAATTTCATTTTTTTTTTTTAATGGCTGAGTAGTATTCTACTGTTTATGTATACTACATTTTCCTTACCCAGTCATCTGTTGATGGACATTTACATTGGATCCATATCTTGCCTATTGTAAATGGAGCTGTGATGAACATTAGCTTTCTTCACTTAGTAATGCATTTAAATTTCTTTTGTCTTTTACAGCTTGATAACTCATTTATTTTTAGCACTGAATAGCATGTCATTGTCTGGATTTACTACAGTTTATTCATCCATTCACGAAGTAAAGGGCATCTTGATTGCTTCCAAGTTTTAACAGTTATAAATAAAGCAGCTATAAATATCCATGTGCAGATTTAAATGTAAACATAGATATTAACTCCTTTGGGTAAATACTAAGGAGTTCAATTGCTGAACTGAATGGTAAGAGTTAGCTTAGTTTTATAAGAAACTGTCAAACTGTCTTCCCTTTTGCATTCCTACCATCAATGAATAAACATTCTTGTTCCCACACATTCTCATCAGCATTTGGTTTTTTCAGTGTTCAGAATTTTGGCCATTCTAATAGGTTTGTAGTAGATTCTGTTTTTTTTTAATTTTCACTTCTTTGATGACCTATGATGTGGAGTATCTTTTCATGTGTTTATTTTCTATCTGTCTATCTTCTTGGGTGAGGTGTCTGTTAATATATTTGACTCATTCTCTAATCAGTTGTTTGTTTTCTAACTGTTGAGTTTGCATGTTCCTTGTATATTTTAAGTAACAGTCTTTTTATTAGATGTATGTTTTGCAAATATTTTTATTAGTTGTATGTTTTGCAAATATTTGTGGCTTGTCTTCTGATTCTCTTGATATTGTCTTTCGAAAACAGAATTTTTTTTATTTTAATGAGGTCAAGCTTATCAGTTATTACTTTCGTGTATTATGGCTATTAGTTTTTCAAATACGTCTTTTTCTCCCCCATTATTTTCCTTCTCTCCTTCTGGATCTCTAACTACATGTATGTGAGATTATTCAATATTGTCCCACAGGTTATTGAACCTCATTCCTTTTTTTGTCTTATTTTTTTTTTCTCTCTGTTTTTCATATTCGATAATGGCTGTTTCTCTGTCTTCAAGTTTTAGGACCCATTCTTCTGTTCGCTCTACCCACTATTAAATCCACCCAGGGAATATTTTATTTCACTTACTGTACTTTCTAGTGTTAGAATTTCCATTTTTTTCCTTAGTGTCTCTGCTATAATTATCTATCTGTTAACACATTATAAAAATATTTTAATTTATGTCATTGAGCACAGTCAGACAGCTGTTTTAAAACCCAGTTCTGCTCATTTTAACATTTCTGTCAAGGTTAGGTCTGTTTCTACTGACTGCTTTTGCTCTTGGTCATGGGCTACATTTTCTGAATCAAAAAAAAATCCTGGTAAAAATTTGATTTTATGCTAAACATGGGAATGATGCATTGTATGTTGCCTGGATTTTGTATTTATTCCTTTAAAACATGTTGATTTTTTTTTCCTAGCACCCAGTTAAATTACTGATGAATTGTTTTGATCCCAGAATTTGTTTTATTCTTGTTTGAGTGGGTCAATTTTGGTTTTATCCCTAATCCTAAGGCATGGCTTTTACTGTTAGGTGAGTCCCTTATTTGTAGAGTACAAACCTATTTAGACTCAACTGCATGCTTGAAATTCTCAGCAAGTTCTGCTCCCCTGGCTGACCTAAAACACAGTGTGTTCCATGACAGCATGACGCTTTAACATCTTTACTCATGTGTAAGCCAGTCTTTTCAAAGTCTTGTGGAGTCTTGTCCTGTGTATGTGAATCCCAGTTCTTATGCAATTATATACCAAAAAATCCCACTTAAATTTCTAAACCATCCTTCTTTTATACAGTAGTCACCTTTCTGTTTTCATTCCCACTAAATTCTAGCCATTGCAGTAGTCCTGACTCTCATCTCTGCATTTACTCAGCAAAAACACTTTGTGCCACATTTCTGTACTGCTGTTGTGAAAGTAATTCCAGGATTAAAGGTGGGTAAGCTGTAAAAGTCAATTTATGAGTTTATAATGCATTTTCGCAAGGATCGTGGTTATTTAAAGCATAAAAACAATATAATTTATGATTTTTATGATGGGATGATCAGTCTGATATCTTTATTCAGGCATGGCAGAGTTGAAAACCAAACTATGGTATGTTCTATATTATCTACAGTTAACTTTTACTTTATTAGTTAAGCTATATTAAAACATATGATAAGTCTACGTGTATTTTATTGGATATTTTCATAATGCCATGAGGAATATATTTTACTATACGCTTGAGTTTTCATAATAATTAACATTATTTAATTTGAGTTATTAGTTCACAGGAATCTTGAAGTAAAGTTTAATGTCCTTAAAAGTGCTTTATGTCAAGCAAAAAATCCTAAGATATGTAGGTAGTTATATGATTATGGCTATTTTTGCATAGGATTTACAATATGAATATTTTCTGAAAGAGATATCAGTGCTTCTCTTATTAAATGTATTTGTTATCTTGGCAACTATTTTTAATTATCTGAGTTACACATTCATTATTTGTAAGTAAAAAATTATACTATTTTCTTTCAAAAATTCTGGAAATTTCCAAATTAATCAAATGAAATATAATCTTTTAGAAAAGCTTGAGTGCTTTCTTATTGTCAATGCAATGTTTGATTTCCAATTTTTCTTTTTAAAATGAGAACTTAGAATTTGGCTGGATGAAAAACTTTTAATTCAGAAAATAAATTGTACCTAATGAAGTATCATGTATATGAGAGTACTTATTTTATTCTTTGATTGGTAAATATAATGATACAGTATTTATTTATACATTTAAGAGTGCACTAAGAAATCGAATAATAATATCAAAAGGTCACTTATTACTGAGCAATATTTCTTTGAATTAAGGGAGAATGTCTGGAGGTAGCTGAATTTGAGATAAAATATAAAGGCATAATAAATACAGATACATTTATATTATTTTAAAATATCTTATATATTAGGATTTTGTGTATTTGTATTTTTTCTAAGATGTTTTGTTTTAAAGGTTTTAAAAATCAACTTCACTGAAGTATATACTTACCACCATAAATACATTAATGTTATGTTTAATTCAATTTGTTTTGAAAATCTGTCTGCTAATACAATGACCAATACAATCATGATATAGAATATTTCCATCAAACCAAAAAGATTTTTGCATTCTTTGCAGTCAGATCCCCACTGCCGGTCCTAGGCAACCACTGCTCTCCTTTCAGTTCCAGTAAATTAGTTTTCAGTGTTCTAGTCTTCTGTACTTTTCTTCTTTTGCTCAAAACACACTTTTTAGATTCTTCCACATTTTTGCATATAGAAGTAGTTATTGTTTATTTGTTTTTTTTTTGATAGTTAATATTCCAGTGAATGAATAAACCACAATTAGTTTATCCAGTTCACTCACTTCTTTTGTGATGTCATCCAGACTTGTGACTTAAAATAACATTTACATGTTCCCAGCCTACAATTAGTTCCTTATATCCAAAGTTATAGATCTAACTGCCTGTTTTGCAATCTCACATGGGCATGTAATAGAAATGTCAAAGTAAATGTGCTGAAAATTTAACTCATATTCACTACCCCTTTCTCCATCCAAAATCATGTCAGTTAACTTCAACTGTATCCTTGCTATTTAATCAATTAAAAATATTGTCTTCAATCTTGACTCCCTCACTCAATATAGAATCCATCAGTAAATACTCTTGTCTCTACTTATAAAAGGTTTGTAGCGTCTCAGCATTTATCACCATCTCCCCAATTACCATCCTGCTCTTTGTTCCCATCCTGTCTTTCCTAAATTACTACAGTAGCCCACAAATTAGTTGGCTTATTCCTATTTTAGCACCCCTTCTCTGACATACTCAACAGAAGAATTAGAGTGACCTTTTTAAAAACCAAGTCCACTGATATCCCTCTTATATCCAAAATCTTCTAAAGGCTCAGCATTTCAATGTGAATACTGGTCAAGTCCTCATTGTGGCCTACAAGGCCATATATTATTTGGAACCATACTCTCGCCCACCCTGCTGTCATTATTTTTATGGATCCCATGTCTTTCTTTTTCTGTATTTATTCTAACCAAATGACTTGAATACCATTCCTGGAATACGTTAGGTGCATGCTCATCTTAGATCCTTCACATAATCTGGCCTCTGCCTGGAATGTTCTTCCAGATAGACACACGACTAATGTCTTTACCTCTTTTTCTTCATATTATCTTCAAAATATGATCTACCCTAAGAAACTGCTTTAAATTGCAACAGTCACTATGATCCTCCATTCCTTCTTACAGTATTCTATTTTTTTCATTGCACTTATCACTGTCTTATATAATGTAAACTTTATTATTAATTATTTTTATTATTGAATACTGCAATGTAAGCACCATAAAGGCAAAGCTCATCATCGGCTTGTATTCTAGAAGCTATATTAGTGTCTGGCACATAGTATATATTCAGTAAATAAAATTCAAATTAACTGAATAGAAATATGCATGAATTGGCTGATCCATGGCTATTTTACAATGCTATTTTACTCATCCAAGTACAACTCAATATTGCATTTAGATTTTTATTTTATATGATGTATATTTCATGTTTAATAAATATTGTTTAGAAATTGGAAAAAAAATATGTGTCTACCAATAATTTTTGCTCCTCCAGAAATCTTTTTTTAAGTGAAAAAATAAGTTAATACACTTCAAGAACAGTTTAGCATAATAGCTAATAGGACTTAAATGTGTAATATGTATTAGTCTCTTTCTTAGAGACATTCACATATATTTATCTTTAATGAAATCTATTTTTAGTTTATACAATAATTGTGTGATGAATGAATTAAAGTTAACATTATATCATTGAAGTACATGAGCTTTAATTCCCATAATATCAATATTCAAATACAGATCTACCTAATACTGAGGTCCATGTTTTAAAGCCTTTGAATGCCATGTATTTATACATTTATATGCACAGGCTTAGTCTTTACTTGACAATAACTTCCATCAAGCAAAATATATACAGAGTAAAATAGAAACAAACTCTACCTTATTTTGATTGTCGAATAAAATAAACTATAATAAACCTATGAAATAAAAGATATGTTATAAACATGTTATATGGTGCATATTTATATAAAATATTAGGGATACTGTTTGAATAAATGTAAATGTTTTTAGTAAAGCATTCATTAAATTGTTTGTTAGGTATTTTACATTTGCAAAAAAATGCTTTGAAAATCTTATTTTTTTATTTTTGTGGATAATGTGTGATTGTAATATAGTATTTTTATGGTAATAACAATACATTGATCCATAATTCATAACAAAATTATTGATTTATAATGAAATACATACATTAGCACTAGTTCAGGTGTATTGGCAGCTATAAATATGCCTTAATTTGTGAGTGTGACTTATGTTAATGTCTAGCCCACTATGGGGATATAATAATACACTAGCTACTATAAGAAATTCTCAGTCACTCTTTCCGTAGTATTCTTTCCTCAATCCACAGACAAAAAGTTAGTTTATCAGAGCTGAAGTGACAGCAAGAAAGTAGTAGCCAAGGATTATCCTTCCTTTCAGGGAAAACTCTGCTATATCTTTTAAAACTTACCACGTGCTATGGGTTAAATGTGTCCTCCCCAAATACGTGAATTGGAAACTTGACTCCCATTGTAACAGTGCTAAGATGGTGAGAAATCTGATTTTGGTATTTGAAATATAGGACCTTTGGGCCGAGCCCGTGGCACACTCGGGAGAGTGCGGCGCTGGGAGCACGACGATGCTCCCACCGCGGGTTTGGATCCTATATAGGAATGGCCGGTGCACTCACTGGCTGAGTGCCAGTCATGAAAAAGACCAAAAAAAAAAAAAAAGAAGAAGAAAGAAAGATAGGACCTTTAAGAGATGATTAGCTTGTGAGAACTATGCCTTTGTGAATGTATAAACCCATTTATGGAATAATGAGTGTAGTTCTGATGGCTTTAAGAAGAGAGCAAGTGAGTAGGTTAGCTCTCTTACTTAGCCCAGCCTCACCATGTGGTGTCCTGGTCATCATGGGACCCTGTAGAGTTCCCACAAAAAGAAGGACCTTTCCAGATGTGTTCCCTAGACCTTGGGTATCACAGCCTCCAAAACTGTAAGAAATAAATTTCATTTCTTTATAAATTACCCAGTTTCAGCTATTTTGTTATAAGCAACACAAACTAATACACTACAACTACTTCTTCCTCCTTGAAATCTTTTTGGAGACCCAAATATTCATGCAATTATATAGCAATCCATTTTTTGCAAAGTCAAAACACTTTACACATTCATTTACTATAAAACGTATTGCATTATGTTGTTAAAGAAATAAAAGAGTGCATGTATTATCTCCTCTCAGACCCTAAACATTAAGTCAACTATAACTGAATTTTTACTCTTTTGCAAGTGCAAAAGCAAGTGTAGAATTTTATATAGAACGGAAGTGTAAAAATGTGATTTTAGAACAAATGACTAGCCGTGAAAGAAGACTGGACACCAGATTCATATTCACAACACATTTTATCACTCCTGTTTATTGGTAAAATAGGGGTGAAGTAAATATATGAATATTAAGAGACTTATAAGTCCTGGTATGATGAGCAAAAACAAGGAAACATCTGGTAACAAGTAGGGTGACATCTATAGAGATAAGACTGAGGAGTTTTTGGTGAATTTCAACTCGAAACTATTATATTAGGTAAAACAAATTGCCTCTTGGCTTTGAGTATCTAATCATGCAATATTTGAGATTAAAAATACTTAAGATATAATGTCTCAAGAAAATTTACAAAATCAGTTTTAAACATATTTTTGTGTTGAAACCCAGGATATAATTCTACAAAGCTACTCCCGTTTACAACAAATGAGGGATTTGGAGCGTAAGTTGCCTGATGTCTGATATCTCTCTTTATACTGAAGGAAACCTAGTGTCCTAAAGAAAAGAGTTTGAAGCCCAGGATCTTAATATTAAAGATTGTAGATGAGAAACTAAAACACTAATAATTTTAGTAATTTATTCAAGTTATAGTTATGTAGGAGAAGAGCTGACATATCTAAAATTAACTTCAGATTCTAAGCTCATCAATACTACTTGAGAATGAAAGATTGAGTCCTATACAAAAAAGAGTGCTTCAAATTCTAGCTTCTTGCATATTTACTCTATGCGATTAGAAATAGACATAGAAGTAGAAACTATATAAAATAAAACAGACAAAAATGAAAGTAAAAAACAATCATCAGAGCATCAGTGAGTTACAGGACATTTTAAAATGGCTCGACATCCAGGCAAATGGAGGAGAGGCAAGGGTCACAAAAATATTTCAATAGATAATATTTTAAAATTTTCCAAACTTAATAAATGTTATAAACTCACAGATCCAAGATGGTGGAGGGTTAGAGATATTGATTCTCATTTGATTTTAGAATAGGGTTTTTTGGTAAATGCATGTATGGGGCAAAAGCCCTCTTGGGTAGGAGACCACATTCTATAGATAGAGGACAAAATTACATTTAATCAATTCTAATTAAATAATATTGATTCTCATTTGATTTTTAGAATAGGGTTTTATGTAAATACTTATATGGGGCAAAAGCCCTCAGGTAGAGGGCCACAGCCCACAGATAGCCAGGTAATAGCCCTTCTAATCACTGCTTAGGTATGGGATTGTATACTTTAATGATTTTGGAGCTAACAGATTGTTGTTGTACTGATCCCGTTAAGAGGTTTTAAGAATTGCCGAAGGGAAAGATGTGAAAAAATTGTTTGCTAGGGGCAAGCTGTCTGTTAGGGCAAACTTTAAGAGACAATTGTACTTACATTTTATCATTAGAAAGTAACACCCTGAGACAATAACACTTCTTAAAGAAAACATAGGGGAAACACTTCAGGAAATAGGACTGGGCACAGACTTCATGAATACGACCCCAAAAGCACGGGCAACCAAAGGAAAAATAAACAAATGGGATTATATCAAACTAAAAAGCTTCTGCACAGCAAAAGAAACAATTCAAAGAGTTAAAAGACAACCAACAGAGTGGGAGAAAATATTTGCAAAATATACATCTGACAAAGGATTAATATCCAGAATATATAAGGAACTCAAACAACTTTACAAGAAGAAAACAAGCAACCCAATTAAAAAATGGGCAAAAGAGCTAAGTAGGCATTTCTCTAAGGAAGATATCCAAATGGCCAACAGACATATGAAAAAATGCTCAACATCACTCAGCATCCGGGAAATGCAAATCAAAACCACATTGAGATACCATCTAACCCCAGTTAGGATGGCTAAAATCCAAAAGACTATGAACGATAAATGCTGGCGAGGCTGCGGAGAAAAAGGAACTCTCATACATTGTTGGTGGGACTGCAAAATGGTGCAGCCTCTATGGAAAATGGTATGGAGGTTCCTTAAACAATTGCAAATAGATCTACCATACGACCCAGCCATCCCACTGTTGGGAATATACCCAGAGGAATGGAAATCATCAAGTCGAAGGTATACCTGTTCCCCAATGTTCATCGCAGCACTCTTTACAATAGCCAAGAGTTGGAACCAGCCCAAATGCCCATCATCAGATGAGTGGATACGGAAAATGTGGTACATCTACACAATGGAATACTACTCAGCTATAAAAACGAATGAAATACTGCCATTTGCAACAACATGGATGGACCTTGAGAGAATTATATTAAGTGAAACAAGTCAGGCACAGAAAGAGAAATACCACATGTTCTCACTTATTGGAGGGAGCTAAACATTAATATATAAATTCACACACACACATACACACACACACACACACAAACCGGGGGGGGGGGAGGGAAGAAGATATAACAACCACAATTATTTGAAGTTGATACAACAAGCAAACAGAAAGGACATTGTTGGGGGGGAGGGGGGGTGGGAGAAAGGAAGGAGGTTTTGGTGATGGGGAGCATAAATCAGCTACAATGTATATCGACAAAATAAAATTAAAAAAATAAATAAATAAATAAATAAAAATAAAATAAAATAAAATAAAATAAATTAAAAAAAGAAAGTAACTTTTGCTTAAGGAGAGGTTATACTTTAGATAATGAGCCAGTTTGACCAACTTAGCTTTTCAGTAATTGTACTTCAGAATGTCACATTGTTAATTTTACTGATGTTACTAGTTTCCATTGTTTAAGCTGTACTTAGCCATAGATAACTTTTGTAACACTGCCCATGTCCTTGTGTCCTTTTGTAATGATTGAATCAACTGAATTTTTGTGTGAAACTTCTTTGTCTTTACAATAAAAACAGAAGCTAACTTTGAATCAGGGCTCTACCCAATTTTCTCCTTCTAACAGGGGAGTTTATGGGGTACAGACCCTTCAGGCTTCTCATTGCATTCATGGTGCTTTGAGTAATCCTTTTTATTGTCCCCGTTACACAGTGAGAAGTGTAATGCAAGATGTTCAATTAATCTCTAAGATAAGAAATGTGAAATCAACTACACCAAGGCACATCATAATAAAATTCCCCAAGCCCAGGACTAAAGAGAAAGCCTTAAAAGCAGCCAGAGTTCAGTGGGTAGATGGTCAATGCACTATTTGTAGAGGAATCAAGAAAAAGAAGACAGTGAATTCCTGTCAGAAACAATAAAGACAAGAAGACAATGGAGCAGTAAAACAAGCAAACAAAGCAGAAGAAACACTGCAACCCATAATTCTAAACCTATAAAAAATAACTTTCAAAATCATTTTTCAAAAACAGACACACAATATGTGAAATGTTAAAGGAAGTCCTTCAGATAGAAGGAAAGTGATATCAGGTAGACATATAAGTCTACATAGAAGACTGAACAGCAGGGGAAATGAAGCTGATTATTATTGATATTAAAACATAAGATATGAGGAAAATCTTAGAATTAATGAAGCAACTTGAGTTTTTCTCATTAAATGTAATTTTGTAGAATTCAACATTAAATGAAACTGTAAAAGACAAAAATTGAATCTTAGGTTATAAGCAGTTAGCAAATCTCAACACTATAAAACTAATGATGACTATGTTTTGAGTGTGAGTGGTGTATTCACCAGGAAGGGAGGGTCACAGGGAAACTTTTGGGATGGCATAAATGTCTTCTAGTTTTATCTATAAACAGATCCCATGGGTGTGTGTGTGTGTACAAGTCCATCAAACTGTAATTAAGATATGTGTCTTTTAGTGGATATAAATCACATCTCAAAGAAATAACTAAAAACTAAACATGAAACACAAGCCCATATTATCTAAGTAAATAAATCATTTCTCACCCGAGAGATGATAATCCAACTCAAAATATTTAGAAAATAATCTTTAGCAGCAAAGATGTTTCTTATAAATACATAGGGATTAAGATTATGAAAAATCATATTTAAAAACATGGAAATAATCTTGTGGGCAGTAGGGATACTTCCATAGATGACAAGTTTTTTAATTGTTCAAAGAACAACAAGAAGTAAAAGGCAGATATTATGCTATGACTGAAGCTGAAGTACCTTCAATTAAATGTATTTTACTTTTATATGGTTTAAGGCAGTTAATACAGCCTCTTTCTCTCTGAACCCCAAACAGGAAAATATGAAGTGTAGTAACTTTGGGCTATTCATTGTATAAATTGGTTTGGCCCACTTGTCAGCATGTTTTATTGAAATTAAAACTTTTATTTTTTGCTCTCAGCTGAACAATGTGATCACAAGGACTGTTCCTCTGCCTACTGGGAAAATCATGTCACTCATTCTAAGGTGAGCAAGATGTTTGTATGGAACAGAAAGGATGATGGTATTGGAGGAAGGTTATATGCAAATACTATGCGATTTTATATAAGGAACTTTAGCATCCATGGATTTTGGTATCAGCTGGTTGTCCTGAAATCAATCTTTCACAGATACTAAGGGGAGGATGAGTGTATATTTGTGTTGGTGTGGGTTCACGTTCAGTCTTATTGAAAAAAAAAATGTAACCTTCCCCTACCAGGAAATCTACTGTGGAAATACAGAAGTTACAATAGTTCTCTAGCGTTCAATAATGAGTTGATGATGCCAAAAAATAAAGGGTGAAACAAATCAAAACAAAACAAACTCAAAATTTAGGGTCAACAAATTTTCTTCTTCAGAGAGAAATAAACTCATGAATTTCTCAGCAACCTGGTGCAGAGACAGCAGAAGAGTTTTGTTTTCTGTTTGTTTGTTTTCTGAGGCACAGACCAAGACCTTACTTCCCAGCTTCGCTTTCAATTAGGTCATAGTCATGTGACTGAGTTTTAGCCAGCAGAAAATGACAAAGAGTTATGTGCAACTTACTAAAACATAAAAATTTCCCATGTGTTATCTCTCCCTTCTAACATTGGCTATTGAAACCACAACTGACCTTGAGTGCACATGTTGAAAATCTACACCACACAACTAACTCTTTCTGTAAATTAAAACTTACGTGACTGTTTCACAGTTAATCTGCTGTACTTACTAGAATTACCTAGATATATGCAGAAATCATACTTTGAAATGAGGTGCTAACTAAATAAAAACATAAAACACATAATATCAAATTACTAGACACATGTCAAAAATAGTGACATCAGAAAGAAGATTTTAGTTATTCATTGAGAAAACATTTGGGAAAACATTTCTATGATAACTTGAAAGACAGAAAATGTGTCCATTGATCCTGTAGCTTTCTGGAAAGTGACTGGAAAAAAGATTGTTAGTAGTGACTGTGAGTTATTACCAGATTACTTAGGAAGTTTTTAAATAAAAGATTATTTCAGGTAAGAAATGACTGATTTCAAGAAGAAATAAAAAGGAATAGATTGAGTTTAGTCCTCCATGAGTTAGAAAAGCCCATTATAGCAGCACAAAATGAATATGGAAAGATGATTAAGACAAAGCTTCCAAAAAAGATTAAATTAAGAATGAGTTCTTAAAACCCATAATGGCTTCCAAGTAGATTTTATAACCTGAGACAAAGAGGCTTTTGCATACAAAAGCAAAGAAATAAGTTAGGCTAGATAATTACGTTTTGGTAAGAACTTTGCTACTGGTGCAAAGCAATGACTAGAAGCACATGTAGCATAGGCTGAAGGAGTCATAATGTATTATTGTTTATGCTATATACTCCACATTTATGTAAGCAGATTATGTGTTCCTACTCATTGCCCCGTGATTTTCAGTGCCCTCAGTGTTGTGTATTTCTCCCTGCTTCGACACTATTGGGTTTATTTTGGCCAGTAGAACGTGAATGGACGTGACACTTGCCTTCTCAGAGCAAAAGTTTTCAAAGCCGTTGTACATTCCAACCAACCCTCTTGCTATTCTACCATGAGAATGGCATGCCCCAAACAGAGACTGCCACAATAGGCTGAACCCAGAATGAAGAAAAGTGAAGCCAGTCCAAAGCTTATTGGTAGCCTGGAGCGAGATCAGAACTGCTGCTGACTCACAGCCAAAATACGATGTGATCATGAAATAAACCTTTGTTGATATTAAAAGTCATTGAGTTTATTTATTTATTTATTTATTTATTTATTTATTTATCTATCTATCTATCTATCTATCTATTTATTTATGAATATTCTTGAGAAACAAAGCTGATTGTCACCCCTCATGGCATGATGTGAGGGCCAGATTCATACTGGCAGCATACCCCTTCCATGAAATTGCTTTTGTACCCCCTGTCTCTCACCCAATTATCCCCACTTCCCTCCACCTCCCCCTTTCCTCCTCCACTCCACATTGTAGCCCAAAGAATGTTCTCTCCCTCTTCTAGACCAAGTCACTACTGTGGTCTTTCTTTCCATCCTTCTTTCTCTCTTATTTCTTACATATGAGTGAGCACATGTGGTACTTATTCCTCTGTGCTTTGCTTATTTCACTGATCCCAAGTTTCTCCAGGCTCATCCATGTTGTTACAAATAGGAGTATTTCATTCTTTTTTATGGTAGAGTAGTATTCCATGGTGTATATATACCACATTTTCCTTATCCAATCATCTATTAATGGACATTTAGGTTGGTTCCATGTCTTGGCTATTGTAAACAGAGCTACAATGAACATGAGAGCACAGGTTTCCCTTCAACATGATGATTTCCACTCCTCTGGGTATACACCCAAAAGTGGGATTGCTGGATCATATGGAAGATGTATCTGTAGTTGTTTGAGAAACCTCCATACTGTTTTCCATAGTAGTTGTACGAATTGACAGTCCCACCAACATTGCAGGAGTGTTCCCTTCTCTCCACACCCTCGCTAGCATGTGTTATTCACCATCTTTTTGATTACAACCAGTCTAACTGGGGTGAGGTGATATCTCAATGTAGTTTTTGAGGGTTATTTTGAATCACAGCAAAATCAAGGAAAAATTACTACTATAACTTATAACTAATAAAACTTGCTAAAGAAATAATGATCTTTTTTTTTTTTCTTTCTAAACACTAAAACAAAACATGGCCCTTCAACTAGCATGACAGTTGATGAAATGGGAAACAATTATAACACCAAGAGCAACATATTTCCTATCACTCTCATCATTTATGGCCACATAGCCTAATAAACAAAGAAGGAACTTCCAGAGTGCTTTCAGAGTAAGTGGAGAACAATGGATAAGAACTTTCTTCACAAATAACAAATTCAAGGTCAGATCCAGAAATTCCCTTTATTACAAAGGCAGATGGTTGCTAAAATGCCTGCCAGTGACAAATATACCATTCTTCTCTTTGCTTTTAATAAGTTTTGTGTATGTGTGTGGAGTATGAGAAAATGGTTAACTTATCCTTCTCTACCATTGTTTATTGGGTAGAAGAATAACTTTTTTCTTTAGAATAAGGATTGAAAAATTTTTCATATAGGGTAGACAATACTTTAGGCTTCTGGGCCATACAGCCTGTCACAACTACTCTGCTCAATTTTGCTACTGTAACATTAAAGTAGACACAGATAATATGTAAACAAATGAATGCAGCTGTGTTTCAATAAAACATTATATATAAGTATGTGCATTATATGAGTGTGTGTGTGTGTGTGTGTGTGTGTGTGTGTGTGTATGCACACACACAGGCAGCTGCACCACAGGCTGTATTGTGAGGACTCCTGCTTTAGAACAGTGGAGTGTGGGAGAGTCATGTACATAACTGATGTAAAGGATTTTATGTGGAAATACTGGCCAAGCAGTCAGTGAATGGTGGCATTTTAGTTTCTCTTTGGGAAAGGAGGGTAGAGTGTTTTTTTGTTTAGTTTTGTTTTGTTTTGTTTTTTTCTTCCATACATTTGAGAGTGAAGAATGATGAGAACAAAATTTGGTAAAGATGGCTTTATATCTATAAGGTCATTTCCTCCATCTGTAGGGTATTCAGCTAGACTTTATTTTCTATTTTTTTTCTCCAGTTTGATATGACCATGTAATTGAGTCCTTGAAAATGGAATACAGAGGGAAGTAACATTCACTCTTTCCAAGGTTATCCCATAAGCAAATAATCCTCCTCCACCTTTTTGAAGATCTTGACACCCAGGTCAACATTAGTCATGAAAGCCACAGGTTTCCACAAGTGGTAGAATTTTAGTCATCTCGTTCCTGAATAACAGTGTGGTTAATTACTTAAGAAGGCGTATTATGAATGTGACATAGGTTTATCAGTTAAGAAACAGTTGTTACCTCAGATAATTCAAGAAAATTTCTATTATTTATACCTTGAGCTGAAATGCCATCCAGATCATTTTAATACTATTATATCAATCATAATTAAAGCATTTGAGCAATGCATTTTACTTGGAAAATGTATTCTTGAAATAATTCAGGGCCAATCCTCCAGGTAACAGAAGTACATTGTGCAAGAAGATAAAGACAATTTTTGAAAAACTCAGAATCCTAGTTTACTCACAGTCATGTTTGTTTTGAGCCAAAGAGTGATATTTGAATGCACTGAAGCCCAGAGTAAATGATATTTTAAGGAAGTTAATTTTAAAAATACATATTACACATCGATATTTTTAGGTTCAGAAAATTGAGACATCTCAAAGATCAGATAGTTTAACTGTTTTTCCTAAGATTTCAGTTTATATCCTTAAGGTTCTACAAACATTAATTAGACTCATACATATCTGTAATAAAACTAGCATGAGTTTTTATGCCTCTATTTTACGTGCAAAATAATTCACAGATAGTACATGTTACTCTAGAAAGAATTTGGTAATAAAAAAAAATCCCAAATTTAAAATTTAGCATTGTCCCCCTGATGCTATTGTATTGAGTGCATAACCTAGATATTTTGCATTAAAGAAACTTGGAAATTCCAAAATTATCTTGGAAAATGTCCAAAGAGGATACATTATCCATTCAACATTCTGATTAAAAACTTGCATCAGAGTGAATAGATTCTAAGACATGGAAACTCTCTTTTCTTGTTTTGTTGACAACTGATGGATTTTCCCAAACTGATATTTGTATAAATCCAGCCATGTCTTTCTAACGCACTTGATTTGGGCAATATTCTTTCATTTTGCAAGTGTCATTATGACTTAAGCTGCAGAACCTTTTTTTTTTAATGGAAACTTAATTGATTGTACCAACATATTTGTGGGGTATAGAGTTGACTATCAGTATTTGTGTATTTGATAATCAAATCAGGTTATTCTAGCATATTCATCTTTACAAAACATAATCCTCCTTTGTATATGTTAACCAATTTCTCCCTAACCCCCTCACCCTTTCTCCTGTCTAGTAACCACAGTTCTTTTCACTCCTTCTGAAACTTGAACATATGATTGTGTTTGTTTTTTGCTTCTTTGTTTCCTTCCTTCCTTCTTTCTTTTTTAGCTCCCACTTATAAGTGAGGACATGGGTATTTCCCATGGAAAGTTTAAAAAATCACACAACAGGTTAGGATTCCTGTATCAGGCAACCTAAAAAAAAAAAAAAAAAAAAAAAAAAAAAAAAATCATGCAGCTTATTTGGAGGTTGGCTTATTTTTAGAACTGAATTCCAAGCTCCATGTATCTTTAGCATTCATATATTTTGTAAATATTTTGGAGTAGAATTTTATTGTTAATATTAATAACATATTTAAAAAGAGCTCTGAGGATAAAATATTACATCAGTTTACTATTTCCATAGTGTGAAATATTCTAAAAGCAAAGACAATTTATTACTTAAATGTACAAATAGTTATTTAAATTAGTTGTGCTTTGGGGCATTGACTTGCACAAAGTAGGGCAGTTAAACACATTTTCTGTCAGTTTTCTGTTTGATTTGACAGAAGATTTTGCTCTGTAATCACCTCCTAAAGCATGAAAATTTAAGCGTTTCGATAAGTCATAAGTCGGCAAAAGATATGGAAGTTTTCATTTCTGTGTTTTGTGTTAATTTTAGCTATAATTTGTTATTACAAATTGTACCATTCTACAAAATTGTACAATAGCATTTACAACTACGTATGCAAAATAAGAACATTTGTGATTGTATTTTGGGCACTAAGAGTTCACAAGCAAAAAATAAGTCTTGCTCCAAAAAGAAACTATTTTAAAATCATTAATTTTATAATTTATTCTTCTCCTCTTTCTTCTTTCCTTTCTTCCTTTCCTCCCTCTCTCTTTCTTCCTTTTTTTTTCTTTCTTTCTTTTCTTTTTCTTTCCCTCCTTTTTTTCTTCTTCTTTTTATTTATTTGCTTGGTTCTCTTTTTCAATTTTTCTATTAGTTGGCTATATTCTTTTTATCTTTTAAGAATAAAATTATGTGGCATTTTTTGAACAGATTCTTATATAATCATTATCAGATTGAGTTTAAACTCCTTCACACTACCTTGTGACTACATTTATATTGATATATCTTGAAATAAGTTATTTTTGATTTGTATTGTTCATAAACCCCATTTTACTGGGAGCACTTTTAGGTCAGGGGTAGGCTTGTATTTGTCATTTAATTCGAAACTTTAGCACAGGCTGTGGAACACTGTAGATTTTATAAATCTTTGATGAAATATTTTCCATACTTATACTCTGAAACAAAAAGCTGATCTTTTTTCAATCATCCTCTAGGATCCCTGACAATGCCAATTATAAAGACATGATATATTTTAAACAAATTAATTTAGTATTGATGACACTGTACCAAATTCACTTTTTAATATTCACATATAAATGTCTGTATAATTTTCTCTTATTGAGAAAGATTTAAATTTTTTAATTTGTCTCTTAATTGCATTGGTTTTTGGAGGGAGTGTTATTAAGCATATATTTCCTGAATTTTTATAGCTAAGTAATAATTTAAAAAACAAAAAATCTAGAGTGTTTAAAGCATAAAATATTTTAAAGATGAGTTTGTCTTATTTTTTTAACAGTTTCATTGAGGTATATTTGATATTCAGAGAACGGCACATACGTAATGTGCACAATTTGTTGGGTTTGTTCATGTGCAAACATCCATGATGCCATCACCCTAATAAAGGTAACAGACATATTTAACACCTCACAAAGTTTCTTTATGTTCCTTTGCTTTTATTTTTTATTTATTTATTTTTTTGTGGTAAAAACAGTTAACATGAAATTTATCCTATTAAATTTTGAAACACAATACCATTTTGTTAAAAATAGGCATTACCTTGAAAAGAAGATCTCTAGAACTTATTCACCTAGCATAACAGAAGCTTATACCCATTAACCAACAACTGCCTGTCCCCTCTCCTAGCTCCTTCCAACCATTATTATATTCTCTGCTTCTATGAGTTTGACTATTAAAGGTAACTCATACAAGTGGATTCATGTAGTATTTGTCTTTCTGTGACTGTCTTATTTCATAAAGCATAATGTCCTAAAAGTTCATTCATGTTGTTGCAAATGACAGGATTTCCTTCTTTTTGAGGACAAAATAATATTACATTAGATGCATATACCACATTTTCTTGATCCACTTATCTGTGAATGGGTGCTTGAGTTATCTTATCTTTGCTATTGTGAATAATACTGTAATGAACATGGAAGTGCAGATATCTCTTCAAGATCCTGATTTCAATTTTTTTAGCTATATATTCAGAAGTAGGATTGCAGAATGATATGTTGATTCTAAGTTTTTGAAGAACTTCTATACTGTTTACTTTTTCTTTTTCTTCTTTTTTTTATATTCACCAATCTGTTTATATATTAGAAATAGGTCACAGCCATATTTTGACATGAATCTTCTCATTTTCAAAAGAATGTAAAACAGCTCAGCTATTGTACCATAAAAGTTCAATTTAAATTATTTTTCACTTTTTAAATTTTTTTAATTTATCAATATGCAACATAGTTGATTTTTGTGTCCCTTTACCACTTCCTGCTTTTACCCCCTCCCTTTACCCCCTCCTCCCATCAACATCATATCTGTTCACTGTCTTAACTAGTTCAAGGATTTGTTGTGACTGTTGTTTCTTCTTCCCCCCACTCTGTTTATTTGTTTGTATATTTATTTATTTATTTTTATTAGCGCCCGCATATGACTGGGAACATATGGTATTTCTCTTTCTGTGTCTGGTTAATTTCACTTAATATAATTTTCTCTAAGTTCATCCATGTTGCTGAGAATGTTAGTATTTCATTTTTTTTTTTTTATAACAGAGTAATATCACATTGTGTACATATACCATATTTTCCTTATCCACTAATCCAATGATGGACATTTAGGCTGGTTCCAACTCTTGGCTATTGTAAATAGAACTTCAATAAACATGGGAGTACAGGTATCCCTTCAACATGATGATTTCCATTCCTCTCAGAATATTCCAAGCAGTGGAATTGCTGGGTCATATGGTAGATCTATCTGTAATTGTTTGAGGAACTTCCAGACCACTTTCCATAAAGGCTGCACCATTTTGCAGTCCCACCAACAGTGTAGGAGGGTTCCCTTTTCTCTACATCCTTGTCAGCATTTACTATTCTCAGCCTTTTGGATATTAGTCATCCTAACTGAAGTGAGGTGGTATCTCAAAGTGCTTTTGATTTGCATTTCCTGAATGCTAAGTGATGTTGAGCATATTTGCATGTTTCTGTTTGTCATTTGTATATCTTCCTTTGAGAAATACCTACTTAGCTCTTTTGCCCATTTTTTAATTGGATTACTTGTTTTTTTTTTTTGCTGTTAAGCTGTTTGAGTTCCTTGTATATTCTGGATATTAATCCTTTGTCAGATGTATATTTTGCAAATATTTTCTCCTACTCTGTTGTTTGTCTTTTCGCTTTGTTAATTGTATCTTTGGCTGTGCAGAAGCTTTTAGTTTGATATAATCCCATTCGTTTATGTTTCCTTTGGATGACTGTGCTTTGGGGGTGTTATTCATAAAATCTATGCCCAATCCTACTTCCTGAAGTGTTTCCCTTATGTTTTCTTTTAGGAGTTTTGTTGCTTCAAGATATATATTTAATTCTTTAAGTAATTTTGAGTTGATTTGGTGTATGGTGAGAGGTATGGATCTAGTTTCATTCTTCTACATATGGATGACCAATTTTCCCAGCACCATTTACTCAAGAGGCAGTCTCTTCCCCAGTGTGTGTTTTTGGTGCCTTTGTTCATTATCAGATGGTTTAGGTGTATGGGTTGATTTCTGAGTTCTCTATTCTGTTACATTTGTCCATGTGTCTGTTTGTATGCCAGTATCATGCTGTTTTTGTTACTGTAGCTTTGTAGTATAGTTTAAAGTCAAATAGTGTTATGTGTCTAGCTGTATTTATTTATTTATTTTTGCTCAGGATTGCTTTGGCTATCCATGGCCTCTTGTTATTCCATATGAATGTTAGAATTGCTTTTTCCATTTCTGAGAAGAATGTCATTGGAATTTTGATGGGTGTGTAGTTTGTATGCATTGACTAAATAATAATTATAGATGAAAAAATGAATGGGTGATTAAAATGCATATTTTGTATTCTAGAGAATCTTTGAAATTGAAATTATATATCAAATATGAATATGTTAGTGATTCATGTTTTCCTATTTAAAATAAAATACTTTAAACAATATAAACAGCTAGCAGTATATAGCATAATCAATTTTTATTAAGAAGAAGTTTTCTAATTAATTTGATCATGACAAATACTATCATGTTGATCCAGAATAATTTTCATAATGTTGTTAATATTTGGCAATAAACCAAGTTTCTATAAGAATGGGGTTTTTAAGAGCATATGTTTCAATTACACACTTATTTCTGTTACATTGATTTATCATAAAACTTGAGTGTTTCTTTTCATTTATTTTATCCATGAATATTGTCATTAGAATTATCGATTACTCATTTAATGTAAGGCAATTAAAGGAGAGGTTTGTTAATCAAAGGCTATTTATAATTTGACAATGCATAATTAATTTAGTATTTCAGACAGTATGGTGTCTGAAAGAGCAATAGGAAATAGCTTTACTTGATTTAATTTTATGTCAGCAAGGAAAAAAAATACAACATTGCTAACTTTGCTTTTAAGATTTTTGTAAATGTAGAATTATGATAGAGAGCAATATCAGTGTCTATGATATTTTTTGTAGTTAGCACAAAATAAATCATGATGCATTCAGAAAGACCGGATGCTCAAAAATGTGTAAGCTGAGGGAAAAATATTTAGTTATTATTGAATTGATATTGCATGCATTTAGCAATTTCCTAATCAAATAATTAAAATTAGAAGTAGTGTTAAACCAATTAAGTAATATGTAATCAGTCAGATATTTATATGGTAATACTTATTTTAAACAAGTGTACAATAAGAAATATAACATATGAATCATGTACTACTTTCATAACAGCAAAACAGTAACGTCTCATAACTGATGTACACACACATATTTGTGTGTATATACATGCCTTTGTTAAATTTTCATTTCAAGTATAACTTTCAAATCATCTCAAAATATTCTTTTCTTTTTCTACCTCATTTTTCATATTTAATCCAAATTATACTTTCCTGACTCAAAACGATTCTATTAGTCCTCACCTTTTTATCACCTTTCACATTTTCACTTCCCTTCCCACTCTATCGGTAACAAAGAATTCAATTTTCTAAGTCTTTTCTAATTACTTTTCCTCTAGCTGTGTTCTTCGCTGTTTTATATAACTACAACAATTTTCTAAACTATAAATTTCATGCCATTCATCTCTTTTCTTAACTTGGCTCCAGATTAATTTTACTGTAGAAATCCCTAGTGGATGAAAAATGTATGGTTTGCCAAATAGACATTTTATCAATTGCATATATTCCGATATGATTTTTAAGAGGAAAAAACAAGTTTAATATGTAGTAAGAAAGGTTAGGTGTAGAGGAACTTCCTGATTAAATGCCATTTTTTTGTTGTTGGTGGTATATATGTATATGTGTGTGTATATATATATATATATATATATATGTATAGACATTAAGGAAACTTGTGATATCTACTTTACTTCCCAAAAGGATTTTAAGAATTGAAGAGACTCATCTTTCTGATAGATAAGGTGCAATTTGGCCTGGAGGTAGGTCTCTGAAGAGATAGCTCATATACTGTGATATTAAATAGGGAATGATAGGTTTTGAGTACTTTATAACAGCAGTTCTTCCCTTTTTCTCTCCCAAAACTCTGTAAGTTGTCTAGATTTGGATTCAGGATCATGTCATCAAGCAACTTTCAGATTTAACTAGAACTTGTACAGATCTGGCCTTATCAAGATTTGTGAAATATTACACTGTTTGATGTAGGTGCTGGAAGCAATTTCCAGTTTTTTAAAAAGCAAGTTCTTTTTTCTGTATTGAATATCTAACTGTTATAAAAGAAGAGTGAAAATAATACTTTTTGCAATAAAAAAAAAATCTGATTAAAGAAAATGTAGTAAATCAATCACTGATAAGAACAACTTCTAATTTGGTAATTGTTTTAGTATTAAGGTTTCAAAAAGCCCTGAAATTTGTTTTATTTTATCCCATTTTATAATTCTTATATCTATTTCCCACTACTTTAAATATTCAGGTATCTTAATTATATTTCCTTTTATAATAGGTAGTGTAGTTTTTATATTTAAAAGAATTAGCAAAATACTTTTGGAAAAAGGAAGAAACCCAATCACAAAATCTCTAGGTTTAATATCTAAAATACGGTAAACAACTGCTTAAAACTGAGAAACATATCCACCAGAGCAGCTTAAGAAAGCTTCAAGGATAACTGATATAATCAGTAATTTTACAAAAATACCATCCAGGAAAAGTAACAAGATAACAGAAGATTCTCAAGAAGCTAAAGCACCCACCACTAAAAAATAATAAGTGGAGATACAGTAAGCTACATAATCCTACAACTTCTCATTAATGATTTACAGTTGGAAGACAGTAGGCTTAGAAGAAAGTATGTTTATAACTGAATGGAAAACTGTGAAAAATTATGAAGAGGAGATAGTAATACCCACCACCTCATCTCTAGAAAAAATAAAAATATGAGAGGGCTAACATTGTTTCTTGTTCCAGGCTGAAAGTACAGTGGAAAAGGAAGCAAGAATAATTATAATTGCACAGAGATTATTATCTCCAAATTTGCACAAAGATTGGTATAGATATTATTGGGACAACTGAGGAAATTTGAACATTTACACATTAGATATCAGCATTTCTCTGATTTAAGTCAACATTGAATTTTCTGACTGTGATTAGTGTATTTGATCTTTGTGAGCTAACACTTTTGTTTCTAGGAAATACATGCAAAAATATTTAAGGATGAAGGTCATGGTCATGTTGTCTACAAATCATTTTTGGAAGGTTCTGAAAATGAGTGTGTGTGTGCATGTATGTGAGTGTGTGAAAAACTTAATAATAAAAAGACAAGAAACTAATTAAAAATGAGTAAAAAAATTGAACAGTTATTTCTCCAAAGAAGAATGTAAGAACAATCAATAAGCCTATGAAATGATTCTCAACATCATTAGCCACTAAGAAAATGTAAATGAAGCCTTCTTTTCAAGATGGTGTAATGGACGGTCCCCAGCATCACTCTCTCCCCAAAGTCAACCCATTTACAACTATTAAAAAGCAACAACAGCCAAGATGGGGCCACTAGAGCTCAGGGGAAGAGGAGGAGCGATCTGTGGAATTCATGAACGCAGGAGAAGCCACGATGAGAGAAAGAAAGGACTGCTCCAAATATTTCAAGCCCCAGCCACTTCCAGGCTGGAGCTGCTGAGTGCACGGAGCAGGAGCTGGCAAAAGCCACAGCTGTGCCCTTGGATGAAGTTGCTTAGAGATGGCAGGGGAAAAGAGGGCCTTGGTGGCCCCCAGGCCAGGAAGACCACTAATAGGGTTTACATGGACCCACAAAAAGAGTGAGGAGCCAGAACAACTGAAAAAAAGGAGCCACTCAGAGGCCAGTGAATCATCACAAGGGACCAGTGCAGGGCCCATCCCATGGGAAGCGTTTGCAGCATGGGAGAGGGGCCCACCATGGGAACACTGGGGTACAGCAAGGACGGTTGATCAGCCCACCAGTTAGCACAGGACTACTCAGTGGAGACTGGTCAGGAATGCAGAACTGCAGGGGTGCAGTTTGCTGAAAAGACTCACATCCAGACCAGAGTTTCTACATGGCCCAGGTGTACCAGATCTCACAAGACATGGAAGTACCTACAGAGTCAACCACTAAAACCTGAGCTGCACAAAAAGCTTTCCCCAGGGAATCAGCATCAAAGCAGCTATTTAGCTCAACCACAGGGCTCAAGCACTGGTACCAACAGGAAGTTCCCCCATTTTAGAAGTAAGCAAAGGACAACAAATTAGTTCCAGTGCAGAATTTAAGTGGTAGGAACAGCAAATAATCCAACACAAAACTGAAAGAAAAAATAAAATACCCACAGACCAGAGATAAAGTTTGGTATTAACCAGTAAAGGTCTCCTACCACCAAAGAACACCTATAACACCTAGAAGGACTGGAAGCCCCTAAGCTCCCAGGCCAGGGAGGGGGGAGGGCTGGGGACCTCATCCATAGCCCCCAACACCCACAACTAACCCAATAACAACTACCAAGCTGCTGCAGGAAGCACCCCAGGCTCTGAGACAGTGTGATGGGGGGCCGAGGGCTTCAGCCACATCCCCATGACATACGCACCTAGCCCAGCAATGACCAAGCCACTGCTGGAAGCTCCCTGGCCTCTAGGAGGATGCCACAGGCCTCAAGCAAGCCCTTACTCCCACCCTATGTCCTTCCCTTTTTCCCTGTCCCCCTTTTTCCCAACTGCTCCACCACAACATCTTAGAATGTAAAAATATAACATTAATAAATAAATAAAGTTAATAAAAAAAGAAAATGCAAATCAAAATAACATGGAGATAATACTTCTCATATACTAGAGTGGCTGTAATAAAATGCTGGTGAGGATGTGGAGAAAAGGGAACTATTTTACAATGCTGGTGAGACTGTAGATTGGTGCAGTCATTATGCAATACAATATGGAAGTTTCTCACACAAATACAGATAGAACTACCATATAATCCAGCAATCCCACTTCTAAGTATATACCCAAAGGGATGGAAATCATCATATCAAAGGGATACCTGCACTACCAGCTTTATTTACAATAGCCAAGATATGGTATGAAACTAAATATCCATTGGATGATGACTGGATAAGGAAAATATGGTATATATGCATAATGGAATACTACTCAGCCAGGAAAAAGAATGAAATTCTGCCATTTGCAGCAACATGGATGAGCTTGAAAAAAATTATGTTAAGTGAAATGAGCCAGGCACAGAAAGAGAAATACTGCATGTCCTCACTAACAAGTGGAGAAGAGAAAGATAGAAAGAAAGACCACAATAAAAGATTGAACATTCAGAAGGAAGGGTGAGATCTGTAGTTACCAGAGGTGGGAAAAGGGAAGTCAGATAGGGGTTAGGAAGTTACTGGGTAAGGGACACAAAGAATAATTATGATTTGTAATGATGAACATGCTCAATAATGTTGATTTGATCCTCATATACTGTACACAAATACTAATAGTCAACTCTGTACTCCATAAATATATATAATCAATTATATTTCAATTCAAAAAATAAAGTTTTTAAAAAGGCAGGTATATCAAGTTTTGGTGAAGATGTGGAGACTTTTGAACCCTCATACAATGTTGATAGAAATGTGAAATGGTGCCACTATTCTAGAAAACAGCTTGTCTGTCTCTCAAATTTGTAAATGTAGAGTTACCACATGACCCAACAATTTCACTACTATATATAAATAAGAGAAATTAAAACACATGTCCTCACAAAAACTTGTGAACAAATGACCATTATCAAATTATTCATAATATCCTCAAAGTAGAAAGGTCAAAATAATGAATCTCTAAACTAATGTGGTATACTCCTACAATGGAATATGACTAGAAAAACAAAATACAGAATATTGATACAAGCTACAACACCAATAAGCCTTAAGAACTTTATGCCAAGTGAAAATAAGCCAATTGCAAATTACCCATATTGTGTAATTCCATTTATATTAAGTCTTAAATATGACTAAGCTTATAGGTACAGAAAAGATATTAGTGGTTGCTTAGGCCTGAGTCCCTGGATGGTGGGGATGGGGAGTGACTGCAAATGGGTGTGAGATTTCTTTGGGGAATGATGAAAATATTCTAAAATTGATTGTTGTGATGATTATAAAACTCAGTGAGTGGTTATAAAAACTATTGCATCATACACCTTGAATGGGTGAATTTTGATATACGTAGTATATCTTAATAAAGATATTTTTAAAAGAAGAAAGCAAGGATCTCTCATCTGAAGTCCTGTGAGAGTTCAACTTAGAAAAAGGCAACAAATTGAACATTAGATCTAGGAAGATGAAGATAATTGGTTCTATTAAGAGCAATATTATTCGCTGACATGAATGAAAGGTTTTTTATCTTTTTGTCATTTAGAAATCAATTAAAGATTTTGAAGTGGATAGAATAACAACAGATATATTTTTCAGCATGCTTAAGGCAAGAATGAACAGTGAAAATAGATGTGAACTCAAGGTATTTGTAGGATTTTGGAAAGGTAATTTAAATAGTTAATTTTAATCTGTGCTTATAAAATTTATTTTTTATTTTTTATTTTATTATTTTAAATTGACAGATAAGACCAGCACAGTGCAGATGAAACCACTGGTGCTAGCCAGCCAGCAGACCTGTACAGCTCCACGTGGCCCCTTCACCTGCCGCCTTGGACCCAGGCAGTGGGGGAGCACCAGGCACTACCCCACTGCCCTGAGCTGGCACCATGCAGGTGAGCCAGCCAGCACCTGCCAGCCAGCAGAACCACATGGCTCCATGTGGCCCCTCATCCCACCTAAGACCCAGGGGGGAGCACCAGCCTATGGATCCAACCCACCAATGTTGGCCCAGAAGAACTCCACATGTTAGTGGCTCATTCTATGACCACAGAGTCTAGAACGGGAAGCAAGTTCGTTTAACATAACCACCACTACACCTACTGTCAAGACAGACAGTTCACCCCCTGCAGTAGCGACCAAGGTCACTCCACAGACAACCTCAGTGTAATAGAAGAAGCAGACTCCCAACCAAATGACCAAGCATTAGCAAAAAAAAAAAAAAAAAAAAAAAAAACCCACTAAAAGTACAAACAATAAAGAAAAAATGAAACCACCAAAAGGATACAGTAATGCCCCAAAGTCAGACTCCATGGAGCAAGGAATCCTTGAAATGTCTGAAAATGGATTTTCAGTAATGATCTTAAGAAAACTTGAAGAAATAAAGGAAGACTCAATTAAAGAACGCAATGAAACAAGAAAAAACATCCAGAATATGAAGGAGGACAACTACAAAGAGATTAATACCATAAAAAAGAGTGTAGCAGAACTTCTAGAAATGAAGGACTCAATGAAATAAAAAACATGACTGAGAGCTTGAGCAGTAGGGTAGAACAAGCAGAAGAAAGAATTTCAGAGTTTAAAGATGGTCATTTTAAAATAACTCAGGCAGACAAAAAAAAGGAAAAAAGAGTTAAAAATAATGAAGAAAACCTAAGAGAGACAGCAGACAACCTCAAGTGCTCTAACATCTCAACTGTGGGTATTCCTGAAGGGCAGGAGAAGGGAAAAGTTATCGAAAAACCGACTCAAGGAAACAGTAACAGAAAACTTCCTAGGTGTACGGCAGGATACAGACTTTCAGATCCAGGAAGCTCAAAGGTCCCCAGATTCAACACAAAAATATCCTCCCGAAGACATATTATAGTCAAATTCACAAAGCTCAAAGACAAAGAATTCTACAGGCAGAAAGAGAAAAGCGTCAGGTCACTTATAGGGGAACCCCCATCAAACTAACAGCAGACTTCTCAACTGAAACCCTACAGGCCAGAAGAAAGTGGAATGATATATTCAAAATACTAAAAGCAAAAAAAATGCCAGCCAAGAATTCTATACCCAGCAAGGCTCTCCTTCAGAAACGAGGGAGAAATAATGTATTTCCCAGATAAACAAAAGTTTGGGAGTTCACCAGCACATGACCAGTCCTGCAAGAAATTCTCAAGGGAGTCATTCATCTGGATTTTGAATAATAGTGACCATCAACACTAATACACAAGAAAGAGCAAAACCCACAGTTAAAACAAAAATGCCAGCAAGAAAGAGAAAGAATCTAAACTATTCTGCCTTAAATCCCCAAATCACACTGAAGAAGAGAAATAAAAGGGGAAATAATGATCAAAAAAAATGTAAACCACCTAAATAGCAATTAAATGACATTTCTCAATAACTACTCTAAATGTGAATGAACTAAACTCCCCATTGAAAAGACACAGACTAACTGACTGGATTAAAAAGGTAGACCCACGTATATGCCTTCTTCAGGAGACCCACCTCACCTGTAAAGACACTCATAGAGTAAAAGTGAAGGGATGGAAAAAGATATACCATGCAAATGGAAACCAAATATGAGCAGGAGTAGCTATTCTTATATCAGACAAAATGACTTTAAACCAAAAAACATTAAAAAAGACAAAGAAGGCCATTACATAATAACAAAAGGAACTATTCAGCTGGAAGACATAACAATCATAAACATGTATGCACCCAATACTGGAGCACCCTATATATCAAGCAAACACTCTTAGACCTAAAGAAAGAGATAGGTCCTAATACATTAATAGTGGGTGATCTGAACACCCCTCTCCCAGTATGTGCCAGAAATTCCAGGCAACAAGTCAACAAAGAGACACAGGATTTAATCTATACTCTAGACCAACTGGACGTGGCGGATATATACAGAACATTTCACCCAACAGCTAAAGAATACACTTTCTTCTCATCAGCTCATGGCACATTCTCCAGGATAGATCACATATTAGGTCACAAATTTAGTCTCAGCAAATTTTTTAAAAAACTGAAGTCATTCTGACAATCTTTTCAGACCACAGTGGACCAAAACTGGACATAAACAATAAACAAATATATGGAAAATAAATAATAAACTCCTGAATGACGTATGGGTCCAAGAGGAAATTAAACAGGAAATCAAAAAAAATTCTAGAAACTAATGAAAATAAAGATACATCATAACAAAACCTGTGGGATACCGCAAAAATAGTACTAAGAGGCAAATTTATTGCAGTAAATGCTTATATCAAAAAAATGAAAAGACTCCAAAGAAACGACCTAATGCAGGCATTTCAGAAGTCTGGAAGGGTGCCCCACCCTTCACAGACCCTGAGGCATAGAAGGACTGAGTTATCCTGGAAGAGAGACCTGGGGTGCAGCTGCCCTCAGGAACCTGCTCCCAGCATCCCAGCTACTCTGGCTGGAATGGCCCCAAGTGTGGTTCGTGCAGCAGCCCTGGAGATTAGAGGCCCAAAACCTCAGGGGTATCCACATTGTGTTAAGTCTACAGACCGGCAGGGCGTGAGAGCAGTGGAGGCATGGCAGCCTCCACCCAGATTCCAGACGATGTAAGGAAAATCCTGGGGACCCAGGAAGAGAACTGCCACAGGGGTGGAGCCACTGCAGAGGCAATCTACTAGAGCAACGTGGAGCAGAAATGGGTTACAGTTGCAGCAGAGAAACCCCAACAGTGCCGTGCCTAGTGGAGCCATGAGAGCAGGACAGCCATAGAGACCCCAGACCTGTGGAGCTACCAGAGTGAAATGCCAGCCTGGGAGAGGTGAAGTGTGACCTGAGACCAGGAAAACCATAGGAGCGGAGCTGCCCGAGGACTTGGGGACCCAACCCCCACACCAGTGTGCAGAGGCAGTTGAACATGGAATCAAGGTACCTGGTTCGCCAGCCTTGAGATTTAATGCCTGCACTGCTGGGTTTTGGAGTTGTATAGGGCCTGTTTTTCCTTTCTTTTGGCCTATTCCTTCCTTTTGGAGTGGAAATGTATACCCAATGTCTGCTCCACCATTGTATCTTGGTAGTAGATAAATTGGGTTTTGTTTTTCAGGTTCACAGCTGGAAGGACTTTTGCTTTTGGTCTCAGATGAGACTTTGGACTTTGGATTTTTAAGTTGGTGCTGGAGCAAGCTAAGACTTTTCTGACTGTTGGGATAGAATGATTGTATTTTGTATGTGAGAGTGACATTAGTTTTGAGGGGCCAGGGGTGGAATGATGGAGTTTGGATGTGTTGTCCCCTCCAAAACTCATGTGGAAATTTGATCTCCAATTTGGCAGTATTGGAAACTGATTGAGTCATGGGGGAGGATTCCTAATGAATGGATTAGTGCTCTCCCTGGAGGAGGGGGGATTAATGAGTGAGTTCTTACTCGATTCGTTCCCATGAGAGCTAGTTGCTTAAAAAGACCCTGGCACCTCCTCTCTCTCTCTTGCTTCTCTCTGTTGCTTCCTCTCACCATGTGATCTGCTTGTACTCACCGGCTGCCTGCCACTTTCCACCAGGAGTAGAAGCAGTCCGAGACCCATGCCAGATGCAGCTGTCCTGGAAGCATAAGCCTAATAAACCTCTCTTCCTTATAAATTACCCAGTCTCCAGTAATTCTGTTATAGGAACACAAAACGGACTACGACAGCTCTACAGTGGGATTCGATCAAACTTTTAAAGTGGAGTTAAGACCAATTCTCATGAAACTGTTCCAAACAACTGAAACAGACTCTACTCTCCCAAACTCATTGTATGAGGCCAAAATAACTCCGATACCAAAACCAGATAAAGACACGACAAAAAAAGAAAATCACAGGCCAATTTCCTCAAAGATCATAGATGCTAAAATCTTCAGCAAAGTATTCACAATTAAAATACAGCAACATATTATAAAAGTTATACACTATGATCAACTGGGATTAATCCCAAGGATGCAAGGATGGTTCAAAATATGAAAGTCAATAAATGTGACACATCACATCAACAAGCTCAAGGACAAAGAACATATGATTATTACAATAGATGTTGAAAAAGCACTTAACAAAATTCAACATTCCTTCATGATAAAGTCTCTCAACAAATTAAGTATGGAAGGAAAATATCTTCACACAATAAAAGCCATTTATGACAAGCCCACTGCCACTATTACTCTGAATGAGGAAAAATTGAAGGCCTTCCCCTTAAAGACAGGAACAAGACAAGGATGTCCACTCTCACCACTTCTATTCAACATAGCACTGGAGGTACTAGCTAGAGCAATCATGCAAGAGAAAGAAGTAAAGGGAATCCAGATTGGAGAAGATGAAGTCAAACTTTCCCTATTTGCAGATGGCATGATACTATAAATAGAAAAACCTAAAGACTCTATCAAAAAACTCCTAGAGCTGGTTAATAACTTCAGTAATGTTGCAGTATACAAAATAAATGCCCAGAAATCAGTAGCATTTATATACTCAAATAATGAATTAACAGAAAGAGAAATAAAGAAAATAAGCCCATTTACAATTGTCACCCAAAAAATATGATACCCAGGGATCAATTTAAACAAGGATGTGAAAGACCTCTACAATGAGAATTACAAACCACTTCTGAAAGAAATTAAAGACACAAAAAGAAGGAAAGATATTCCATGCTCTTGGATTGGAAGAATTAACATTGTGAAAATGTCTATACTACCCAATGCAATCTACAGATTTAATGCAATCGCCATCAAAATACCAATGACATTCTACACAGAAATGGAAAAAAACAATCTTACCTTTCATATGGAAAAACAAAAGACCCCAAATAGCCAAAGCAATCCTGTGCAAAAAATAAATAAATAAATAAATAAATAAAAATAACTCTGCCTAACTTTAAATGATACCACAAAGCTGTTGTAACCAAAACAGCATGGTACTGGTATAAAAATAGACATTCAGATCAGTGGAGTAGAATAGAGAACCCAGAAATCACTCCTCAGGCTTATAGTTATCTGATATTAGACAAAGGCAACAAAAATCTACATTGGGGAAAAGATTGCCTCTTCAACAAGTGGTGCTGAGAAAACTGGCTATCCATTGCAGAAGAATTAAAATATATATGCATCTCTCACCATACACTAAAATCAATTCAAAATGGATTAAAGACCTAAGTATAAGACCCAAAACTGTAAAATTACTAAAGGAAAATAGAGGTGAAAAACTTCAGCAGTTAGGTCAGGGCACAGGCTTTATGAACATGAGCCCAAAAGCACAAGCAGCAAAAGAAAAAATAAACAAATGGGACTATATCAAACTAATAAGTTTATGCACAGCACAGGAAACAATCAACAGAATGAAAAGACAACCTACAGAGTGGGAAAAAAATTTTTGCCAACTATGCATCCAACAAGGCATTAATATCCAGAATATACATAGAACTCAAACAATTTTACAGTAAAAAAAAAAAAAAAAAAATGAGCCCATAAAAAAATGGGCAAAGGAGCTGAATAGACATTTTTCAAAGGAAGATATACAAATGGCCAACAGATACATGAAAAAATGCTCAACATTACTAGTCATCAGGAAAATGCAAATTAAAACCGCATTGAGATTCCACCTCATTCCAATTAGACTGGGTATGATCAAAAAGACGGTGAATAACAAATGCTGGCGAGGGTGTAGAGTGAAGGGAACTCTACTGCACTGTTGGTGGGAATGTAAATTAGTACAGCCACTTTGGAAAACAATTTGGAGGTTTCTCAAACAACTACAGATAGATCTTCCACATGATGCAGCAGTCCCTCTTCTGGGTATATATCCAGAGGAATGGAAATCATCATGTCGATGAGATACCTGCACTCCCATGTTTATTTCAGCTCTGTTTACAATAGCCAATATAAGGAACCAACCTAAATGTCCATTAATAGATGATTGGATAAGGAAACTGTGGTATATATACACCATGGAATACTACTCTGCCATAAAAAAGAATGAAATACTCCCATTTGCAACAACATGGGTGAACCTGGAGAAACTTATGTTGAGTGAAACAAGCAAAGCACGGAGGGATAAGTACTGCTTGTGGTCACTCATATGTGGTAGCTAAAAGAGAAAGGAAGGCAGGAAAGAAAGACCACGGTTGCCCCATGATCCAACAGAAGAAGGAACCATTCTTAGGGCTACAAATTGAAGTTGAGGTGAGATGGGTAGGGGGAGGAAGGTTGGGGGACAATTGGAAGGGGACAAAGGGTGCAAAAGCAATTTCTGGTAATGGGTATGTCCCCAATATGAATCTGGCCCCCACATCTTGGGCAGAAGAAGGGACAATCAGCTTTGTATCTCATGAATATTCTAAATAAATAAATTTTTAAAAATAAATAGATAAATAAATTGACAGATAAAATTGTACATATTTATTGTGCATATCATCATATTTTGAAATATACATACAGTGTGGAATGGCTAAATCAAGCTAATTAACACATGCACTACTTTGCATAGTTGCCGTTTTTGTGGTGAGAATACTGAAAATTTGCTTTCAGTGTTTTTCAGGAATGCAATATATTGTTAATTAAGGTATTCACCATGTTAAACAAGAGTTGTATTGAAGTTATTCCTACTATCAAACTGAAATTTTGTAACCCCAATCTTCACCCCCACCACTGGCCCAGTTTCTGATAACCACCATTTTACTCTCTACTTCTGTGAGATCAACTTATACCGTTTTGAATAATCTAAGAAAGAGGAGAAAACAGAATGTAAGAAATAGATGTAATTACGTGAGAAATGATATGATTCAGTATAAGCAAAAAGATCAACTTTAGGTTAAAACCAGTAGTGCAGTTCTTCTATTTCATCTACACTGAAAGCAAAATAGATGAGTTACTTGCAAAACTAGTTTGATTCATATAATAACGAAATGAGGCAGTGGGCTTGCTAGTCACCTCAGTTGGTTACAGTGTAGTGCTGGTAACACCAAGGTCCAGAGTTTGATTCCAATACTGACCAGTGGCCAAAAAACAAACAGAGAAAACGAAGCAGTTTTCATCTAATTGAGTCTTTCCTCGATAAAATTTGAGATCAGGGCAAAAAACAGTAAAACAATCCTTGTAGATCTTTAAAGAGACATGTTAATAAGTCATTCTAGAATAAGGGGAAGAGATTATATTTTAGAATGTTGTGGATTGGAGGGTCTGTGTTGAGTACCTTTCAGAAATTGATTACCGTAAACAAGGGCATAAGTTTATTCACACAAATGGAATATAAATTAGGTAAAGAGTGAAGTGAGAAAACGAGGTGGTGAAGCTTGGTTGCAGGATCAGGCGTTGGATGTAGCAATAACATTAAAGAACTGCTGGAGTAGTGATATGAGAGTAAGTGACTTAGCCACAGGAGATGGTGGTTAGCAAGTAAAACTCCTCAAATGAAATGAAATTTTGGAGAGGGAAGTTACTTTTAATATTGAAGTAAAGAGAAGAATAAATGTAATAATCTACGTTTGGAACAGACAGTAAGAAAATAACTTGATCTCAGGATCTCAGGACGTCACAAAATTGAAGGGCCAGTGTGAATGGTGTGGTTGTAGGAATACTGACAGCAATCGTTTGGAGAAAAAGAGAGCAAGGTGACCAAGTTAAGAAGGAATAAGGGGTGTGGCCAAGAGTTTCATAAACGACACAAATATGTAAGAGGAGCAGTTGTTTTCTGCTGACAAATTATCTGAGGACTTTGAAAGGGAAAATAGGAAAAATATTTTCGAAGAAGTAAGGGATAGCTAGAAGAACTCCTTTCCCTAATCTAGACCTTGGCATCCACGGATGTGTTTGGGTAAAATAGTCTAGGAGGTTTTCTTCCAGGTCAGTAAGATTTCATCCAGGACAAGAAGGTAAAAGGATCATTTAAGAAAAATCTGAGGACATGGGTAATGTTTTAAAATTCTAGTTGCCTCAAACAACTTGCTTCTCCTTTTCCTAAATAAATTAATTCCCTATTGCATGTGAGGTGATAATGCGCCCTATTAAAAAGACTAAATTTTGGGCCGAGCCCATGGCGCACTCAGATGAGTGCGGCGCTGGGAGCACAGCAACGCTCCCGCCGCGGGTTCGGATCCTATATATGAATGGCGGGTGCACTCACTGGCTGAGTACTGGTCACGAAAAAGACAAAAAAAAAAAAAAAAAAAAAAAAGACTAAATTTTTCAACCCCCCTTAAAAAGTAGGGTCACACGACATGGCCTGGGGAAATTAGGAGTAAGGGCAATGGGTCAGTAGTACCTCTAGCAAATGCTTTAAAAGGGTGCAGACTCAGTATATATTTTTGTTTTTCACCCTTCTCATCCTCATGCTTAGAAAATAAATACAATACATGGAACTGATGGGACATCTTAGATCATGAAGTAAGCCGAATTCTGAGAGAAATCAATAGGCAAAGGATAATGGATTTTTGATAGGATCCCAAAGTCAACACTGTACTGTCCAGACACTAACTTCGTATCACCAGAGATAAACAAATCCAAATTTAATTATATAACTTCGATTTGGATTTTGCCCTAAATTCAAGTGAAAGAAAATTGCAAATAATATAAGTGCAGTTTTATTTGAGTTTATGAAGGCACAGAGGCAGGGCTTGGTGGGATAGGCTTGTGCAGTGTCTTAACCAGCCTAAGTTGCTATAACAAATTACCATAGATTGGGTGGCTTAAACAACAAATATTTATTTGTCACAGTTCTGGAGACTGGGGAGTCCATGATTAACGTGTCAGCAGATCTTACATTTGGTGAGAACTTCTTGGTTTATAGACAATCATCTTTTCACTGTGTCCTGTATGGCAGAATGGGCAAGAGATGTCTCTAGGGTTTCTTTTATAAGGGGACTAATCCCACTTATGAGGGCCCCATCCTCATGATCTAATCACCTTCCACAGTCCCCACTTCTTAATACCATCACATTGGGGGTTGGAATTCCAACATATTAATTTTAAGGGGACACAAACGTTCAGTTTATGGTAGATGGGAAAATGAGTTTGCTTTAAAACATACAGAGCAGTCTAGGTTTGAGTGCCCAAAATGATGGGTTATCTTAGATGCTTGTTCTTCGAGTAACAACTGGAGTAAAAAACCATGTGAGGCATGATGCAATTAGCTATGACAGTCTCTTAGAAAGGAGAATGGGACATAATTAAAATTATAATCCAGATATTTTGCTGGATTTTATAGGCGAGCAATAAAGCAAACAGAACTTCAGAGCATGTAATGTGTCAACCAGAATGCACCTGATTAGAGAGTTATTTTATGAATATCCCTGAGATTCTTTAGCTTGAGGGAAGTACAATCTCACCTCACTGGCAAGGCACCTTGTTCTCACCATAGATATTGGTGCCAGAGGAAGAATAAAATAACAGGGATACAAATGAAATATGCAGCTTAGTAGAGAAGGAAGAAAACAAAATAAATTCAAGAAAAAGGATTATAGTGATTAAGTTAATGTAAATTAACAAATTAGGAAACAGATAAAACTAGAGTTACGGAATAAATCCAGGTGCTGGTATCTTGTAAAAAACTAACAAAATAAATAAAACCCTGGGTAACACAATAAAGAAAAAAAAAATGAAAATGATAGAGCCCAAATACACATATTAAAAGTGAAGATGAAGAAATTACCAGGGAGCATTAAAATAATCTTAAGAGAATATTATGTCAAACACAGTGCAAATAAGATGATGAATTTCTAGGAAACCATGAATTAACAAAGTTGAACCCACATTCAAGCAGATGACTAATCAAGAAGGAAACTGGAGGAATTTTAAAAGTTATTCGCAAAATATCTCTATGCTTAGTTGGTTTCGTTGGTAAATTTATTTACAACAATCATAGTTATTGCACATTTAAAATAATATGAGGATAGGAGTTACTTTGGAAAACAAACAAACAAACAGAAAAAACGATAACTAGGTCTAACCTCAAAAGATTCTGATTTATTTCTTTTGGTAGATACTAGTAGAATTGTTTTTTTGAAAAAAAAAAAAAACTAAAACACTAAATTGCTAAAAAGAAAGAAATAAAATTATCCCCAATACATGTACTTAGTTATATGAATAATTTTTATAAGTATATAATTAAATATCAGCTACTTTTTCTTCAAAATTTATTCCTTCTCTTCCTAGGGTAAACATTTTGTTAAAATCAAGAAATGTTTCATGGTCATATATAAGTAAAATTTTTAAGAAGGTACACTTTAGTAAGTACGTAAGCCAAGTCTATCGAACACATTCTAGGGAAATTATAATACTTTCAAAACCAAAGAGACTATTTCTAGTTTGATCTTGATTTCTAATCTCTGCTGCATTTTGTTAAATTCTAGACAAAGAGGCATCATTTTAGATCATACATACTGTTGCTTGTTTCTATCCCATGCAGAAAATGAAAGAATTGCAAGTGCTCGGGATTTCTCACAAACTTAATCCTATAAAATATAAGGCCAATTAGTTCCGAAATTATAGATTCTTTACAATAATGTTTTCTCAGCATTATGAGTTTTAAATTAAATAATTTACCTAGAATGTATCGATGGTAAAGTTGTTTTGCCTAATTCAATACGGAAGTGAATTCGGAATGTATCATATTATTTATTTATTTTCTGAAAATGTTATTCTTTAAAATTTCAATTCCCTTTGGGTTGCTCTTGTGTTTCGTGTAAATGTAAAACCAAAATCTTACACACTTTAAAACTAATTAATAATGTTGTGTGTTGTCATACTCACAAAAGTTTAGCATATTTAAAATGTACTTTTACAAACTCTTAGATGTTTAGAATGTTGAGTTTGTCTCGTCTGTGAGTTGCAGTAAATAAGATACATAATTTGGGATGCTTCCATTTAGAGTGATTTCATTCGCTCTGAGTTTTTTCCTGTAGTTCTCTTTTTTTGTTGTTGATGTTGTTTATATGTATAGCAGATGGCAACAATCATAGAAATCAGTACAGCAATCAGAGCCATCAATGGTATGATGCGGCTTCGTCAGGGTCATAGGATGCACCCACTGGGAAAACAGCGACAACATCTGACAGTAAGTGCCGAACACTGAATCTGCTTAGTAATCAGACAAGATCAGGACCAAGGGTGACCTAGAGCTGCTGAATAAAATAAGAATAGAAAAGGATACCAGGGATTTATCTGCAGCAAGAAGACCACAGAGACAAAATGCAAAAAAGTGAAAAAAAATCCTTTTTGTACTTCAAAAATTTAATTTCCATCACATTCTTGATAGCTGCACATTGACTAAGATAACACAGTAAACTGGATGAGCCAAAGTAAAGGTAGGCATGGATTTGTAAAAGAATATTCTCAGCTCCTCACTAATGACTATATTCATGTATTTTAAAATCTGAGCATTTCCAAAAAATCATCTCAATTCAAAAGATGTTAGCAATTCTCACCATTTCTTTTATGCAAACTCTTTATGGATACATTTAGTGAAAGTTGTATTACAAATTTCTACAGAACTTTTAATTTTTTTTCAAAGACTTTTAATTTTAAGTTGTTTTCTTTTACCACTCTTTCTTTTATTGATTAATCTTTTTTTTTCTTGATTAATCTTTTTGTTCTTGTATCCTAAAATGGTGACAGGACTTTCTAATTTTAAGTAATTAGTCTTCTCTTCACGTCAGTTCCCCCAAAATAGTGACATCATTCATTCTCACATCTTTAACCTCAGTGAGTACAAATCTCAGTTGCTGATTTCTAGCTCTGATGACTCTCTAGAACTCTAGTACATGCTTTCTAAGGGTTCTGTAACTTCACCTAACACTTGACATCATTTACACAAAACCATGCCTTTCTGACTTTTGCATCAGTTAGTTTAACTTTTACAGCAAACATTCAGACATGAAATTTTCTGTCACTTCTAATATCTCTATCTCTCTTCCCCTAAAATCCATTTTCTTATCATTTCTTTATGTCTGAAGCTTTATTAAAGCATATATTTTATTTAAGGCTCATCAAGCCAAACACTTTCAAGCATTCGATAGTTTGGTGCTTTAATTGGTTTATCAGTGTTTGGGGTACATTATCCTGTGTACAGATATTTTCTCTGAGGAGAATTCAGATGTGGACTGAATATCATCCAGAATCAGAGGAGGCCATATGGTTCTTGGACTTTGGAAAGCAAGGGTGTGTCCCTCTTATTGGGAACAAGGAACAGCAATAACTGCCACATCAAATTCTGGGAGGAGTTAAACATAGACTGTTTTTTATTGTTGTTGTTGTTGTTGTTTTTTAATGAACTGAAAAGTAACTGCTTAGGAAGAGAAGGAGTGCTGTTTTGTTGTACTTCTATACACACACTGGTAAAATCCTATTAAGTGGTATTGCCTAAGGTGAATAACTTTTTATAGGTGTATCTGACCAGTTTATGCTACCCTAAAAGGCAACTTTTTCATTAGATATCAAAGACCACAGAAGAGAAACTACATCTTAATTTTTTAGTTTTCTTCATAATGCTAGCATAATTTCATGCCAAGAGCAAGAAACAAACACTGCAGTTGAATGTTCTATAAATTTAATGTACCACAAAACATAGTAGCATATGAAATCTAAATGATATAGAGGTACTTAAAAAACCCAAAAACTCTGGATAAATGCGCCTTCCTTAAAATTTTATTTCTTGTGTTTAGAATACAGATTTATTTTATATTTGTTTTACTATATTTTATTTGCTTAATGAACATCCTTAATATAAATATCACTTCTATCATGTAGCATAATCCAGTATAGAGCAGTGAAAGGCAGATGAGCTTTGGATCCAAAAAGACCTGAGTTTGTAATCCTGTATTTTAATATCTAATATTACATTGGTACTTCATTTTATATCTGTAAACTTAACAATATTTAAAGTGGCGATGTATCTGATAAAGCTAGAACAGTGGCAAAAAGTAGAGCATAAAGTGACAGGTGTAATCACCATTATTAAAATTATATTAATTCTTTTCATAGGAGTATATGATCTACTGAATACATTTTTAAAATAAGGCATGTAGCCTTTCAGTGGTAAAAGCTGCACAAGTTGAGTTGAACTTCATCGTACCTATTATTTTTGGCTATAAACAAAATACCACAAAATGTGAGTAAATGTCACCACTTAAATGCAAAATTCAATCAGAGGTCAAATAAGATATTTTTAGATATCAACGGAGCCATAAAAATAACATTCTATACAACACTTTATCTTTAAAAAGTAAGTCTTAATGATGGACTTTAAATAAATAAATAAATAAATAAATAAATAAATAAATAAATAAATAAATAAATAAATAAATAAATAAATAAATAAATAAGTAAGTAAGTAAGTAAGTAAGTAAGTAAGTAAGTAAATAAGTAAGTAAGTAAGTAAGTAAGTAAGTAAGTACCAAGGAAGAGAAAAGTAAAACTACTATATGCAGGCAATTTTAAAAATTCCAGGATGATATCCTTGCCTCAGGCCTAGAAAGTAGTGTTGTGGAATGAAGAGGAAGCTATAAAGCATCAAGTCATGTGCAGGAAAAACTAGACTCAATAAAATTTTTATTCGGTTAGAGAAGATCTTAGTAAACTATAAATGAATCAGGCATACTTTCTATAAAAACAAAAATGTGAGTTTTAATCTCCAGTAGAAAAACAGTGCTATATCTAACTTTCACTGAACAAATATAAGTTACATGAGACAAACTGAGATTTCATGTTTTTAGATCATAAGTGAGTACAAATAGAGTCTATGTCCCTTAAAACCTCAAAGAAAATACATGATATAAATAATTGATGTGCTCAAAAAAATAAAAATAAAACCATAGATAAAACAAAAAAGGAGGGGGGGAAACAATTTTTTGAATGATAAGTTATGAGAAACTCTAGAATGCAACATGCAGATAGAATTATATGGAGCTATGCCTATTAAACACCTCACATGTGAATATCATCCTAGCAAATACTCCTGCAGTTGTAGCAGCTGCAGCAACACTAAATTCAATAAATTTATGGTGATGTATCATTAAAATACTGAGGAAGGGTAACAAACATAAAATTATATGGCAGCTATATTATTATTTGAGATTTATGGTGATATAAATATAATTTCATATATAAACACATTAAGAATGTTTATAACCTACAGAACTTCCTTATTATAATCATATGATGCAGACACTATTACCATTATTCCTATTTTACAGATAAGAAAAGTGAAGATAGAAAATGATACCATACAAAACTAATCAAAAAATGGTGTAGTAGCATGCATTTATATAAGACAAATTAGATTTCAGAAAATATTATAATTCTAAGGATGAAGAAAATTCTTTCATATTGATAAAGGATTCAATGCTTCAAGAGGATGTAGGATTCTAAACATGTATGTATCTAATAATAAAACCCCAAAATACATTGAGCAAAACTGTTTTTCAAGGAGAAATGACCAAATCCGAACATAGTTGGACACTAAAATGCCATCTGTCTGTAATTTAAAATGTACACATAAAATAAGCAAAGAGAATATTTGAACAAGTCTACCAACCAGTATGAGGGAAAAATTTTAAAGGATGATAAAGAAAATTTGGACGCTGATGAATATGTTGTTTTTTTCTTAATGTTGATGGTTTCGCACATGTATACTTATATCAAAATTTACTAAATTTTATACCTTAAATGTGTATGATATATTATTGTTCATTAATTATACTTAATATAGCAGTAAAAAGAAAGAAGAAAGAAAGAAAGAAGGAAGGAAGAAAGGAAGGAAAGAAGGAAGGAAGGAAGGAAGGAAGGAAGGAAGGAAGGAAGGAAGGAAGGAAGGAAGGAAGGAAGGAAGGAAGGAAGGAAGGAAGGAAGGAAAGGTTTAGAAAGATTAAGTAAACTCTTCAAGATCACCCAGCTACTAAGTGGGGAGTTTGGCTTTGGATCTGGGTAACTTGACTTCAGCGATACTATACTGCCTCCAAAATGTTTTAACAATCATTCATAATAATAAGCAAAAAATGTGGTTTATTATATATAAAACCACATTATATATAATACTTCACAGAACTGGTAACATTAAATGTATTACTATTAAAGTTTTTTTTAAAAAAAGAAAAATATATACACCAGCCAAAAGAGAAGTGAAATCAGAAGCAAAGATGGACTGTAAGGAAAAATAATGAACAAAGAATTAATTAAAATATCTTTTAAAACTGAATTATTGACTATAAAATTAAGAATAAGGATACATATACATCATATCTAAAATTAATACTTAATTGACTTCATTTTCTGAATTATTTTAATCCTGGAAAGAAGGTATATTGTATTTCCTTACCAATAGACAAGGAAAGGAGTTGTACACAGAAGAAATAGAACCAAAGTTTGTGAATATCGACACAAGATTTAGACACACAATGGTAAAAATTTTAAAAAATAAGACTATATGAATAATGTGAGATTGGGAAGAAAGACAGATAATGAGGTCACACTGAACAAGAAGAAGTCAAAAAACTTTAAATTCTTGTAGAAAATAATCCTTCCCTTGGTATCCATTGTCTCACAAAATAGAAAAAAAAAATAGAAGAAAAAGTGTCCTATGCAAAAATTATATAAAGTTATATATACATACTTGCATGTATAACTATAAAATAGCAGCCACCCTCTAATCAATCACATACACACACATAAACACACACACACACAGAAGGCACCCTCTCCTAACACACATAATATAGAGAACTAAAATGCAGAGTGCTGAAATCAAACAATAAAGCCATGATTGCTATTTATTTTTCATTAGTAAACTTTTATTTTTAGAGAATATTTAGTTTCACAACAAAATTGACCGGAAAGTACAGAAAGATCCCATACACCTCCTGACCCCTTACACTCACAACCTCCCACACTGTCAACATCCCTCACCAGACTGGTACATTTGTTACAATTGATATACCTACATTGACAAATCATTATCACCCAATGTCTATAGTTTACATTACGAACCACTTTTGGTGTTCTATGTTTTATAGCTTGAGGCTAATATATAAAATATGTATACCATTGTAGTATTGTACAGAACACTTTCAGTGCCCTACAAATTCTCTGTGGTCTAATAATTCATTTCTCACCGCCCCCCCCCCAACTTATGGCAAATACTAATACTTTTATAGTTTTACCATCACCATAGTTTTGTCTTTCCAGAATGCCATATAGTTGGGATCATATATTATGTACCCTTTTCGGATTGGCTTCTTTTACTTAGTTATATGCATTTAAATTTCTTCCATGTCTTTTCTTGGCTTGATAGTTCATTTCTTTTAAGTGCTAAAAAACATTCCATTGTCTGGATGTACCACAGTTTATTTATCCATTCACCTACTGAAGGACATCTCAACTGCTTCCAAGTTTTGGCAATTATGAATAAAGCTGCTATAAACATCCATGTGCAGATTTCTGTGTGAACATAATTTTTCGATTCCTTTGGATAAATAGCAAAGCATGAGATTGCTGTATCATATGGTATAGTATGTTTAGCTATATAAGAAGCTGCCAAACTGTCTTCCAAAGTAGCTATACCATTTTGCATTTACACCAGCAATGAATGAGAGTTCTTTTTGCTCTTCATCCTCGCCAGCATTTGGTGCTGTCAGTATTTTGGATTTTGGCCATTCTCATTTTCACATAGTGGCATCTCATTATTGCTTTAATTTGCAACTCTCTAATGACATATGATGTTTCTTGCACACATTTTATTGCTATTGATTTTTACAAGTATAAGTTTTTAACTAAAAAATTTACTCTAATAAAGCTAAGTCAATATTCATCCAAAATGAATCATTTGAATTGACGTCCATATGTAAATTCAGGAAACTTGACAGATATTCTTATTAGTAAAAGTGCAACAAAAGAAAAACAAATGTAACCACCAGCAAAGAGTGGTAAGAGTATTGCTTTCTCATGGACAAGCCTATGAATGTGTTTTATAAGATTTAAAGATTCTTTTGATGGGACATAGCACATTGATACTTGGGTAGATGATAGATAGAATTTTTTATTTTTTTCAACTCCAAAAAAGAGAAGGCTGTGAGGCAGCTCCATACTGTGGGTTGTACCTGGAGATGAGGTAGGTATGGCAAGAAGGGTGGGGTTTACAAGTTTTGCAGGCCCCCTACAGATTGGCTATTTGTACAAGTTGCTGTGCTCTGAGGCACAGGGGCTATCCTTGTTTTCTGATACCTAGTCCTGGGAGAATTAATGTAGGTGTATATGGACTGGAGTAAGAGAGGTCAATAAGAGAAGATGTCTCTGACATGAGGCAAAGTCATCTCCAAACTGGGGCCATGTCATCTCAAATGAGGGACTGGGGTATCCTTCACAAATGGGAGCTCACTTGGGTTGATGTAGGTCATATTTTTGTGGTTCTACGGTATTATAACAAGGTTGAGCCACTGGTTGAATTTGAGAGTGGACTACCTGAAAGCTTGACTTGCCAATATCTTTTAAGTCAAGGGGATCTGTGGGTGTGCAGCTAGCAAGGGTGATGCCAGTACCTGTGATATTGCCATAATGGACCAAATTGCCACAACCCACATGGCATAATAAAAGCCCCAACTAAGGGTGGCCAAATGTTTTGCTGAGGTAGGGGATGAGAAATATTTAAATCAAACAGATTTAAAATCATTGACCTAATTTGGGTGCATGTTGTTAATACAGTGTTAAAATGTTTTTCAATTAAGATATTAAGGTATTTTTGACTGAGGTTGAAGTTTCAGCATTAGTCTATAGGTGGACCCTCTAATTTGGTCAATTACTTTGGGATATTATTAGCCCATTTGATTGCATGTGGGCCTCGGCATTTTCTGTCTTTGGTTGAAAATGTGGCTTGATTGGAGAGTTTGGGCCTCTGGAGAGTTTGGGCTTGATTGGAGGGTTTTTGGTTGATACTGATTTTTTTTTAAAGGCACATATGATTACCAAGGAGGGGTTGTTCAGTTTCATCACTATAGGTTAGAGTGCTGGTTTCATTATTATTTACACATGTAATTTTATTTACTAAGTGAAGTTTCTTAATTCTCTTCTTTGTAATTAACGCAGTCTGTGGGAATAAACCTGAAATATTAATTTTAATCTTTTAGAGGAAATTAAAGGGAGAGCTGGGTAAATTATCTACCTCTCAAAATCGTAATATTGAGAAAGGTGTTTTTGGTGGTAGAAGTTTAGACTCAAATGGGTTCCTTATCAGATGAGTAGGTGGCTAGCCCATCTATCTGAACTCCAGCCATTATGGAATATAGGCAGGATTGAAAATCTGTAAAGATAAGGGAAGATATACTAAAGAGACTCCTGTACAATAAATCTTCATATAAATGATGGTGAGACATATCTCCTTTAAATATAGAAAAGAGTTATGGGAAGGTTTTTTTAAAGTTGGTGTAAGGTGTGAGTTAGGAAGGATGCCTTAAATTATGAGATTAAGCCTGGAAAAAGACAGCCATTTAGGAGTCCATTTGGCAGACAGAAATTTTAAAAGGAATTATCTGAGGAGACGATTATGTCTCTCAGCCAAACAAGCACCTATTAGAGAAATGAAAGTTCTATTGATTGTCCTTTCCAAGAGCCCAGCATTGTGTATTCCATATTTTGATAGTGAAATGAGTGCCTTACCTACTATTTAGTAATGGCTGCAACTCTGAGGGGGATAAGAAGTGCCCTGTTGAGGCCTAATACCATGGCCCTAGTATATGTAGAAACATGTGTAACCGTGATATATTTTGTTATCTTTGAGGCAAGATATTTTCAGAAGTTTTTCCCTGAAGGGGAATCTAGTACTGAATCGACTGCTTGACATTTGGACAATTGTTCTGATCCTTGGGTCTTGTCCATTACTGAGGACATTGTAGTCAAGGGATAGAAAACAGTTACACTCCACTGAGCTGAATCACTTTTGGTAATGACAATGCCATTTCTACAGACTATGAACTCCCATTGCTGTTCACTTGGTTGATCCCAAAGAACTCCCCAAGTAGTCAATAGGTCTAGAGAAGGGGTAATCTCCTTCAGCACTATGGCATCTGGCAAGAAACTGAAGACAAGGGAGGATACTCCCTCTGGCAGGTGGAGTATGCCAGAGGGGTCCAGGGATGAGATATTTCTTTCTTTGTAGCAGAAGTTCCTTTTGGATTACATACTGGGCTACTGGCCTACATGGTGAAACTCACATATACCCCTTATTGTCTGCAAAGCATGAAGTTTGTTGGGTATAGCAGTGAGGTATGCGGTAGCAAAGAAGACAAGTAAACCACTACCCCCACTTGAACAATGTGGCCAGAGACTAGGGTACCATTTCTCTCTGACGAAGAAGCTCAACCCCCACCTTCCTCCACAGATGAAGATTCTGTTCCAAATAATAATTTAGAAAAATATATGAATACCAAAGAAGTAAGTAACCCCTGGAATAGGCCTCTGCCAAACACAAACTGTGACCAGAAAATCCCAATCCAGGAAAGTGCAGCTCGGGTATCTAATCCCCTTTCCCCCTGAGGGAAATTTGAGTATGGAGACACTTGGCAACAACATGCAGGTGCAGCGGAAAGCAACAAGGCTAAACCACAAACTGACCGACAGGTGACAGTTCTGGAACCAATTAGTAATCTAAGAGCATTCCTGGGGCCCAAGTACCGACCCAAGAATTAGTGGTCATGGCCACACCATCCTTCTTACAGTGTCAGTTGTTTTATAGGATGTAAAGATTCCTTTGACGGCATCACCCAATACACTGACATTCAGATAGATGAAAGCAGAAAGCAGGGCCATAAAGTGGGTTGCACGCAGGGATAATGACAAGATAACAGCAAGCTGGAGCTTTGGGGGGAAGCCCATGTATGGCAAATGGGTTGAAGATGGAACTCTGTGTATGATAAGCAGTCTGGGGTTAACTAGGTTTCTGGGGGGCTCCCTGTGAATTCATCAATTTGAATAATTTTACAGGCTTCTATGCATAGAAGCTGTCCCTAATTGTCAGAAGTGTGAGAATTTGATAATGGAAGTAGATAGGATGTGGATTTAAAAAGCTGCTAAGAGAAGGAATTGACTGGCTTCTAGCTAGGGTCTCAAAACTGGATCAACAAAGAATTAGAAAATAATAACAAAAACAAAAAGTATGTTACAGAGTGCCAAGAAATAAACCTCAACATATTACAAAGGACTTGTACTGGTCTGGTCTCATATGTGTTTTGGAGTAGGATATGTATAATCTATAAGATCTATAAATTCTGTGATTAAGAATAAACATAAAATGCTTTTGGGTTTAAAATACCCAAAAGCTAGGAACAAATTAATACAAATTCCATGTAAACCAGAAATCTTGATGTTGGCATTTCAGGATTCTAAAGTAGAGATCTTTCACCTCCTTGGTTAAATTGATTCCTAGGTATTATATATTTTTAGTACCTATTGTAAATGGGCTTACTTTCTTGATTTCTTTTTCTTTTAGCTCATTACAGGAGAATATAAATGCAACTGATTTCGGGGTGTTGATTTTGTATCCTGCAACATTACTGAAATTATTAGCAAGCTCTAAGAGTTTTTTGATAGAATCTTTAGGTATTTCTCTATATAGGATCATGTCATCTGCAAATAGGGACCGTTTCATTTCATCTTTTCCAATCTAGATGCTATTTATTTCTTTCTCATTCCTGATTGCTTTGGCTAGTACCCAAAAGCACAGCAATAACAGGAAAAAAAAAATAAGCAAATGGGACTAGATCAAACTCAAAACCTTCTATATAGCAAAGGAAACAATGAACAGAGTAAAATGACAACGTAGAGTGGGAGAAAATATTTGCAAACTATACATCCAACAAGTGGTTAATATCCAGAATATACAAGGAACTCAAGCAATTACACAATAAAAAAATAAATAGCACAATTAAAAAATGGGCAAAAAGGCTGAATAGACATTTTTCTAAGGAAGACATAAAAATGGCTATCGGGCACTTACAAAAATGATCAACATAGGTAATCATCAGAGAAAAGCAAATTAAAAACATTTTGAGACATCACTTCTCCCCAGTTAGACTGGCTATAATCAAAAAAGATAGACAATAACAAATGTTGGCAAGGATGTGGAGAGAAGGAAACACTCCTACCCTGTTGGTGGGACTGTAAATCAGTGCAATTACTATGGAAAACAGTATGGATATTTCCCAAACAAGTACAGATAGATCTATGATACAATCCAGCAATCCTTCTTCTAGGCATATACCCAAAGAATGGAAATCATCATGTCAAAAGGATTCCTGCACTCCCATGTTCATCACAGCTGTATTTATAACAGCCAAGATATGGAACTAACCTAAACGTTTAGTGATGGGTGACTGGATAAGGAAAATGTAACGTATATACACCATGGAATTCTACTCTGCCATAAAAAAAGAAGGAAATTCTGCCTTTCACAGCAACATGGATGAGTCTGGGGAAAATTATGTTGAGTGAAATAAGCCAGGCACATGGGTAAAATACTACATCCTCACTCATAAGTGGGAGCTAGAGAGAAAGAAGGAAAGAAAGAAAGACCACAGTGGTGTGTTGGACTTGCAGAGGGAGAGAGCATACCTAGGGTGGTGGAGTGGGATAGGGGAGGGGGAGAGAGGTTGGAGATTAATTGGTTGTGGGACACTGGGAATACGTGCAATTTGTGGTAATGGGCATGCTGATAATATTGATCTGGCCATCACATCGTGGGCATAAGTGGTGATGGTCCACTTTTTACCCCATGAATATGCATAACCAATAAAATAAAAAATAAAATAACACCAGACAAACAAAAAGAAATGGAGTAACACTTTATAATAGAAAAATGGTCACATATCTCTGTCATTAATTTTTATGTCAATGTGTATCTTATTTATTTACAGTAAAAAGAGTAGGACAAGGGTCATGAGGAAGGGGAAAGCCAGCGAAGTAAAGTGTTCTGCAAGCCAGCTGAAGGAGGTCTTTCAAAGGGAGAAAGTGATCGACTGTGTCAAATGTTTCTGAGAGGGCAAAAGATATGAAGGCTGAGAGCTCTCAACAGAATTTATAGAAATGGAGATCCCAGGTGGTCTTGACATGCTGTCAGAGTGGTACTCTCCATAAAGTTGACTGTAATGGATTCAATAAAAAATGTGAGGAAAAGAATTACAGAATTGAATAATGATTTTTTTCTGTAGAAGTGAGAAGATATGGCTGGAGGTGGAAGTAAAAGTGAGATAAAAAGAGGAATTTTTATGTGTGTCATGAGGAAATACCAGCATATATAATTATTGATTAGAAAAATCTAGTAAAGATTTTAAAACATAAAGTGGGAAAGAATAAGAATTGTTTGTGCCATGTACTTGATGAAATGGAATGATATGGGTTCAAGTATTATTTTTATTATTCCAGTTCTGTTGGTTAAAACAAAATACTTGGAACTGGGTAATTTATAATTAAAAAAAAATTTACTGATTACAGTTTCAAAGGCTGGGAAGTCCAAAATCCAGAGAACACATTTGGTGAAGGCCTTGGTGATAGCGACAGTGACCCTGGGTTCTCACATGGCAGAAAATGGTGGAGCAGAGAGAGACCAACCTCTTATGTGCTCTCCTTTTAAAGCCCTTAGAACCACATCCCTGACCACCATTATTAATCCATTCACTAAGCTTGGTCTTACAATCTAATCACCTATTTAAGCCCCTCCCCCCACCTTTTAATAACCATAATAGGATTTCCTACCCTCAACAGTTACAGTGAGAATTAAGCTTCTAATATATGAACTTTGGAGACACAATTCAATCTACCCATAGCAAGTAGAAAAATTACTTTTAGATAGAGAAATTACTTTTAGGTAGGAGTTGGTCAGGTGTACCTTAGCATTGTGGCTAAATGGGCCTTCCGTTCAAATATCTGAGTATGGCTGCCCTAGACACTTGCTCACAGGCATTATTGGCATACATGCCAGCTATGTTATGAAAAATCTAGGAAATGATCTCGCCATTTGTGGCCACTAATGTTCTCAAGAAGACAAAAAGAAAAAAAAAAAAAAAAAAAAAGGAACTGTTCTAGGCACGCTCAGTCTTCCATTCCCAAATTAAAAAACATTCCACCTTTATTTGAATGCAATCAGTAAAGAATAGCAGGACTAGGAGTTACTTCTATTCATCTCCCTCTAAGAGACAGGGTACATCAGGAGTAGTCTGCATTTCCACAAATGCTAATTAGCTTTCAGGATAAAATTCTGGATAATGTTTGGGGATAGTAGTAGTGTTTGTATGCTTATACTCTGTAATTGCAGAAAAAAAATTGTATATGAGTATATGATAAGTTGCTGCATTTTGATGATGGGGAAATTTATATCTCCTTATTTTTCTGTGTTATTTTAAAATATCTCAGTTCCCATACCAGTTAAAACTAGTTAAAATATTATGGTATAAATAATTTGGCATTTTGTAATTAAAGGTGCAATAATTACATTGTTTTTTGTCACTAGGAGGAACTGTATAATCTAAAGCACTAAGTCAGAAACACTAAATATAGAGACATAAAAGAAATACTAGATGAATCAGTAAAATATCACTGCTTACACATGGAATATTTCACTTCATTTTCAAATTTCATCAATTTCAAAAAGAGTTTGTTATTCAAATACATGAAATTAATGAAATACTGGTAGTACAAAACATCTTAGACTTCCTCTGCATTTCTAAATAAATTGTATTAGGATTGTGAGAAGTTGGCTGAGGAGAGGTGAAGAGAGATTACATGTTGTATCTGGGTGTGTCCACAATTTAATAAAACATATCGTAGCAACATATGGCAATAGCAAACAAAATAAAACGCACGGCTTTTTTAAAGACTCGTTACATTGATGACTGCCAAACATAATATTAGCATAATCCCTCAAGCAAAATTAATAATTAGGAACTAAAGGAATTGGGAATTTAAGCCTGAAATGGTGATGTATAGGACAGAATAGATTTCACAGGTTTGGAGAGGAACCACTGCAAACAACTGGGAAACCCAGCAGAAATCTGTGGAGCTCAATGACAATTTTTGGAATTCACTTATCTATTTTCATTGTTGAGTTTATTTTGGCATAAAGTACATTCTAATGTTTTACTACTTCAAATTCTATGTTGTTCTCAGGTTAAGGCATGTTTTCTCTATTGCTGAGCTGAAGGGATTATTTTAACAAATAAAACCCAAGACTATAATTATGTCTCTATTTGCCTATCTATATATAGTTTTGCATGTGTTTTTTTATATGCTACTTGAGGTAGAGGGATGAGTGACATTTCTATATCAGTGGTAGTTTGTGATTGATTAAATATGTTAGTCATTCTCAGAGTTTTACTAAGCATTTTGTAAAATGCGATTTAAAACTAGCCTAATAAATTTCAAAATGTTATATGACAATACACAAAGTCCAATTTAGAATAAAATTTTAATTTAAAATTTTATATCATTTTATTTTCATTCTCTCTTTTTTTTGCGACTGTCTGGTATAGGAATTATTTTTTTTAATTAAAACAATTGATTGTATATATCCGTGAAATACAGCATTGATAATCAATACCTATGTGCAGTATGTGATGCTAAAATCAGGGTAAATTCAACATTATACAATGCTTTCATAGAAATTTGCATTATCACAATGATGTCACTAATTATATCATAATGTAATCTCTTAAAGGATAAATAGTAAAGTTTTGAATTCAGGCATACTTGTAATCAAGTCAAAATGTTGTTACAATTTTTGCGTAAACTCAAGCCAGTTATGTTATTTTGGGGTGCTAAGTCATTATAATACAAATTAGGAATATTCGTTGTTACTGTCTTGTAGTGACTCATTTTAAAACTGAGTGAGATGGAGATAATATGTGAAAAGTGCTTAGAACATTATCTGGCACAACACAGGTATTCAATGGATTATTTTTATGTTAAGGTGTACAAAAATAAATAAGAAAATTCTGAGAGATACAAATAGGTGACAGCAAGATTCAGAAACCAACCAAAAATACATAAATTAAGTAGCATTGATAGGCTGTCGATATTTAAAAATTAACTTCTATTATTTCATTATTTTATTTGAAATTCTATTATATGAACATCAAACTACTGTATCTATAATATGCAAATTTTAGTTAGGATTAATTCTTACTTTTAAAAATAAGTCATATAATGATAAACTCCATAAGAACACTAAATATGAATAACATTTCTGAAGTTTTGCATAATGGGTATATATTTTTGTATGCATTTTATCATTGAATATGTTAATATTTTGCTTCATTTAATTACTACATTGTGTATATTTATTACCCATGTATTACACCTGCTTATCTTTTTTATTATTTCTATGGTATTCCATTATTTAATTTTACAAGTCTTATCCTTGTTCACCCTAAAATTATATAGACTAAGAGGAAATGTTTGTTTTTCCCCTTCTTAAGAAACAAATAAACAAATCATCGAGCAAAACTGTACTCAGCTAGAGGTGTTTGTCAAACAGTGCATCAATTCCCATTTTTATTTATCTATTTATTATTTTATTTATTATTTGTTATTGACTCATAATTGATTATACATATTTTTGGGATTGAATGTTGGCATATGTTGACCAAATCAATATTACTAGCATGTAAATTGTTACAGATTGTACTTACTCTTTATGCTCCTTGTCCAATCTCTGCCTATCTCCCTCTCCCTCCCACCTCCCACCACTGATAACCCTAGATTTCTTCTCTCCCTCTGAAAGAGTAATGGTTACTCTGTCGATTTGTTGCCTAGAAGATCTGTCCAATGCTGAGAGGTGTGTTCAGGTCCCCCAATATTATCATAGAGCAGATGCTTTTTCTGTCACTCTGGAATGGGTTTTGTGGAGAGAGACATCCTATTATTTTCTTTGGTCTCTACTGGTGACTTTCCTTGTGTCAATGCACTCCAGTGGCTGGCAGACCATCTGCATAGTGGTTGTGACATCTAGCCACTTTTGTGGCAGCTATGGTTACTGTGGTGGCTGTGGTGGGCTACCCACAGGGAGGTGATGTTTTTGGCATGCTCCTTGGCATTGGCAGTGTGCCTGGTTGTGGGGGGGGGTCCGGTCCCAGGCTCGATGGTATTTGTGTACAAAGGAAATCACAAGTAGATGTTTTCTCCTAGCACGAGTTACAGTTCAATTCAAAGTAGAGAATTGGGAACTCATAGGGTATAACTTAATTCCCAGGTTAACTTCTTTAAGTATACCATGTCAACTAGTACGTCATTTACCCAGTCTAATGTAAGCCCTGAGAACATGAGATAGAGTAATCAGTGAGAGGATTTTAAAACAAAATATAAGGTTGAGTACTAAATTCTGATTGTTTGCTGTAGTTCACAAATAAGTAGATCAATAGGTACAAAAGAGAGAGTTATCCCTCTGTCATACCATTTTCTTCAAGGATGAATGGATTTTATATGCTTATATTTAATCAATATTTCAACAGATGCCACAAAACTAGAAGTTGAAATTAATAGCAAACATTCTTCTCATGACTTTTGGCTTTTCAGTAAACCTTTAAAATGCATTCTTAATTCTTTCACCTATTCATTATTCAATCCTTGCAACCAGCAATGCACTTATTAAAAAACTTTGAATGTGTACCACATATTAGACTCTGGCATAAAATGTTGAACAAATGTCCTCCTTTCAGAAATAAACAGACTGGAATTCAGAAGATAGATTGACTTGTCCAATATCACACAAAAGAATGGATCAATACACATTTATCCTGATCACTAATCTACTATGAATTCCATAAGTTACCACAATATTTTAACCTCTGTTCAATTAATTTTTGTTTTATTACATTTTGTTTGTTTTTTTGCTATTCTTTAGTTGGTTATCTTAATGGAATGGCAGACTGTTTATTTTGGTCAATAAGTTAACTACACATGGTCAGCTGTTAAATGGTGGATTGAAGGATCATTTTTCAACCACTAAAGTGTTTGAAAACACAAATAAACATCAGCATGGTGAATTAGGAGTCAGTGTAAATAACCTAAGACATTCAAATAAATGCATTAGGTGGATTTGAAATTACAAATATTTTCAGATATACTTGGTCTTTAGAAAACACTAATTATGAATGGTGATTTACACAATCCATCTCTTAGTTATTTTATTTCAAGGTCAAAGCTTGCTGATTCATGAAACAGTAAATTTGCCAAATGTATTCAGGGAATGAAAAATAGCTCTAGTGGAAGAGCACTTATAATCTTTACAAAACATTTTAATGCTATGGAGAATTTAGTGTCTATTGATAGTAATTAGCAAAGCAAAATCCATCTTGTAGTAATTCACCAATAACTGAAGATTAAAAAGTTGTATACCATTATTCCTATGTTTAAAATGTAGCCTGAAAGTAGACATATTTGTCTTGCATTACCTTTAAAACATAAAAAAAGACATTATCAAGAAAGGCATGTTTATGTTATGTTTATGATTTTGAAAACTGAGTTCTAATACTTTTAGTTAAACATAAAATTCAGTGTTTACATTAAACACATGACTCTCCACCTCTTTATCTCCTTGCTAAAACTTTCTTAAATTGCTCATACATTACCTTGCATAAAAGTAATTCAATGCAATGATTGGGGGATCAGAAAATATGACAATACTTGAGAGAGGTCAAATAATTCTGAAAGCTGGAAAGAATGTGGGTGAAGGTAGATAATTAACATAGCAGAGATAATGCCTGCAGTGTTGAAAACAATATTAAACAGTTTATTGCCTAGGCCCCAAACTATACTCAGTAATGAAAGGAAAAAGTGTCTCTAAAAATGAGAGTTTGTTGTAACACTGAAAATCGAAAGATTGATTTAAAATCTGTATAAGAAAAATAAATCCTAGATCCTATCTATTAAACTCTACAGTCATACAACTACCTATCTGTAGTTGGTGAAATAGACTCCCCCTCCAAAAAAAGAGAAAAGTTAACATCCTAATCATTGAAATCTTTAAATGCTACCTTATTTGGAAAAGGGATATTTGCAAATTAAGTTAAGAATCTTGAAATGGTGAACTCATTCCATATGACCAGAGTTGGCTTTACATCCAAAGACAAGCGTCTTTATAAGAGAAAGGCAGAGGGAGATTTGGTAGAAAATAAAAGACAGACAAAAGAGAACAAGGCAATGAGGAAATGGAGGCAGAGACTGGAGTGATGTAGTCACCATCCAAGGAATAACAAATACCACCAGAACTGAAAAAGGCAAGGATCAGATACTCCCTTAGAGCCTCCATAGATAACACATCCCCGATGTCACCTTGATTTCAGACTTCTGGGATTATGAACTGTGAGAGAATAAATTGTTTTTTTAAGTCACCAAGTTTGGGTTATTTATTATTGTAACTACATGAAACTAATACACCAACTCTCACCCTAGTAAAAGAATGGAAGTTTATTCACTCTGGGAAGGTTGATTCAGAGAGAATCTGGGAAACTGAAGCACAAATGAAGGCAAGGGAGTACAAAAAACAAGGAGATTAAATGTGGAAGTATGGATACTAACAGAGAGGAGCTGCCCACACGTGTTACATTTTCAATAATGAGGGGAGCCTCATTGGTTCTAGTATACAGAAGGTTGGACAATTTCTAAAAAAATTATTAGCCCAAAAGAGCATGTCAAATGTAAATGGCAATTATTTTTTCTTAAATAAAAATAGTTGAGCCTAATTTGAATAATTGATAGTGATAGTCACCAATCACAATTCCAGCCAACAAACACAAAGTTTTCTATCATCTTTTTAGAGATGTATCTTAAGTGTAGAGAAACCACTGAGGTTCAATATGTACTTGAGGAAATCCTTTAAAATAAAGGGAAAAATGAAGCAGACAAACAAAAAAGTAAAGCATCAGAAAGACCTAAGGCATTGCATAAAAAAGAAAAAAAGAAAGAGGATATTGCTTCATTGACATAGGAATATGTAATATGAAGCTCTTACAGAATATAAAAAAAATCTTTCAGAGATTAAAAGTAAGTTAGAAAAATTAAACAAACAATACAATTTTTGGATATAAAGCCAAGAAAATCTCTTTTAAAGTTAAAACCAAGACAAAAATGTATGAACTAGAAGAGTTATAAGAATATCAGGAAATTTAATGATGAAATAAAAAGATTCATAAAACTTGAGAACAGAGCAAATTAAGGAAATGAAATTATCAACTACATAATAAAACTTTCACATTATTAATGGAAAGTCAAGCTGAAAAGGTCTACTGAGTAACCAGCACAAAGATTTTTTTTTTTTTTTATTGGTAAGGGGATCACAACCCTCAGCACAGTGTGGTCTGCACCACGCTCAGCCAGTGAGTGCACCGGCCATCCCTATATAGGATCCGAACACGCGGCTTTGGCACTACCAGCACTGCACTCTCCCTAGTGAGCCACGGGGCCGGCCCCAACACAAAGAAATTTTTAAAAATTCAACACCTAAACATATTATTGTAAAATCATAAGATTTGAAACGCCAGATAAAAAATATTTTTAAAGCATCCAGGTAGAAAACACACACACATATCTAGTTAAACAAGTGAGAATTAAGAGTTTTAAAAACTTTGTAATAAGTTCTTTTAAAAACTTTGTAGTAACCCTGGAATTCATATTATAAAGAACCAAGGAATTTAAAACTCAAAAGACAATTATTTTCTATGCCAGAATTCTATACTAGTTATAAAATCAGACTAATCTGATTGGAAAATAAATACATTTTTAAATAAGCACATACTCTCAACAAATAAATAAAATAATAGCGAAGCCCCAAATAGAGAGTCATAGGTTCCAGGACCTAGGGCTGAAGTAGAGGCACAGATCCCCAATGGGATGCTGAAGAGCAGTCCTTGTATGTTCAGTTTTCAGCAGGCCAGGAAAGCAATAGTTTGTGTTGGAATAAAAAGTTAATTTCAAAATGATTGGCAGCCTTTGGATAAGAAGGTTAATGATCACTTAGTGATAAATAGTGCAATTAAGCATATAAAAATGTGGCAAATATTAGCAAAAGCAAAAACCAAAAACTTAAAAATGAAATAAAATGTATCAGAGAATGTTGCATGTTTCAGCTGTGAATAATATCTAAACAGACATAAAAGATGCAAACTCTGAAAGCTAGATGAAACATAAATTGCGTTATAAACAAACAGGTAAGATTTGGTTGGAAATTAATTTCATCTATACCCTCTCCAATCAAGATTTGAAAAGGAAATGCCTATATTTGGTAATATGAATGTGATGTTTTCAAATCTGGCATTAAATATAAAGTATCATGAGGAACTGCTAAAGAGTAGAAAGGGTTGATTATGGGAAGAGAAACTTTAAATTTGATATTTAGGTAGATAAGTAAATTTCATTTTATAACAGTCACATTGTTATTTCAATGATATTTTCTAATATTAAATATTTTAATTTCTCATTATCAATTCTCTTTTATTTATTTATTTATTTATTTTTTATTTTTTATTTTTTTTTTAACCTCTCAAACATAACAATAGTGAACTTGTTTATGAGGAAGAGGTGAAATAATGCACTGACAAAAACCTCTCACTGTTCCTTTTTTATTCATTTCTATACTAACTTTTGAGAGAGGCTTTTCTTGTTTTTTATTTTTTTCATTTTTTACATAGGTAAAGTTTATAGAATCACTGAGCAATCCTGCTTAAGGAAGGAGCAAGATTGTAGGGAGTATTGAGAACTGTAGGAATCTAAGACTGGACCTCAATAGCCACCTCTGGACAAGATAGAAAATGGGCTACTTTTCACAGATATGCTACATATATGTGGCTGCTTCCAAATAATTTTCCAAGGCAAGGGGGGTGGTATTAAAGAACTAAAAGTGTGATTTGCTATATTCTTTTGTTCCTTTTTCTTCTCCTGGGGAAAGTCAGTACAAGAAAGCAGTCCTCAAAGAAATGTCTGGACTCCAAGAAGGAAGAAAATAGAATTGAAATGAATGTACACACTGCCTTATAATTCTGTCCCACCCAATCTCTAGTTTCATACTCAGTCAAGCTCTCTAAGTAGAATTAACACAAGATTTTCTAAAGACAAATAATAATGTAGAGGAACATTCTTCCTATGAGCCTAAGTAGATTGAATCTACTATATCATACATCTGTACTATATTTCCTCAAAATATGAGGGTCACATTCAATATAAAATCAAGATACTTCACATAACATACACAAATGCAAATATCTATATATTTTGATTAAAGGAAAACTTATGAATTAAAAAGCAAGCCTATCTAGCATAAGCATGAAACAAATATAGTAAAAATGTTCTGTAATGCTTAGGAGATTTCAATCAGTCTCCAATTGTGGAGTAACAGCATGATCTTCATTAGCAATAGAATGAGATAAGAAGTAATCAAAAGAAAAGTATGTACTGACATTCTACTATATGGAGATACACTATTAGTTTCTGCTATTTTGCAACATTAGACAAAAAAGATAAAATTGTTCCCATATGTAATGTGAAATTTTATTCTAGCTATATTTCAAGCTAACCAAATAGATGTCTGGACATGGGATAGATGGTTCCTCTGTTTCAGTGACTCTCAAAATGTAGTCATGATGTCGGCTGGAACAGAGTCTCATCTGAATTCTCAACTGGAAAGAGTTTCACTTCCAAGCTCATTCAAGTTATTGGCAGAATTCTTTTTTTTTTTTTTTTTTTTTTTTTTTGAGCACTGTTACATTGAGGACTTCAGTTGTTTTTTGTTTGTTGGTTGAAGGCCACTCTCAGTTTCATTCCAGGTGGCTGTCTCCATAGAGCTGCTCCCAAAGTAGATTGTTCGTCAAAGTTAACAAGTAGGAGAATCTAGTAGTAAGACAGATGTTGTGGTTTTATATAAGGTAATCACAGAAGTGAAATATCAGAATATTGATTATAATCGTTGGTTGGAAGCAAGTGATTAGTTCTTCCCACCCTCAGTGTATTGCACAGTGTAAATACCAAAAGATGTGGACAGTTGGAGGCTATCTTAGAATCTGTCCACAACATCATGTCCCTCATGTAGTTGCTAGAGACTTTAATTCCCTCCAGGGCCTTTGCTTTGTGTACTCTCTTGTTGTTGGTTTTTCCTAAGAACTCTTTAAATTGCATCTGTGTATTGTAACTCTTTCAGCTATAATCCACTGTTATTGGACTAGAGCCCAGTTGATATGATGGTAAGGTGTCAGGGAGGAAAGACATTTTGTAATCTTTTCTTTTTTTATTATTATTATTGAAACATAATTAATTATACATATTTGTGGGGTGCAGAGTTGAATATCAATATCTGTGTACAGTCTGTGATGATAAAATCAGGATAATTAGCATGTTTCTATGTCCATTAACTAATTTCTGATGAACCCCCTTGTTGCCCCCCTTTCCCACCTCTAGTAACCACGGTTCCGCAGTTTAAATTTTGTTTCTTTTCTGATTTTTTGTCTAGATGTCTTATACAATGCTGCGATATCATGTTGAAGTACTCAACTATTAGTATATTGGGCTGGTCTCTTCCTTTAAAGCCAATCATACTTGCTTTATATGTCTGGGTGCCACAATGTTGGATGCATATGTATTTATAGTTGTCATATCCTCTTGCTGAATTTATCTCTTTATCATGATGTAATTTCCTTCTTTGTCTCTTTTTATACTTTTTGTTTAAAAGTCTCTTTTATCCAATGTAAGCATAGCTACATCTGCTAGTTTTTTATTTCTATTTGCATGGAATATATTTTTCAATCCCTTCACTATTAGTTTATATGTGTCTTTCCAGGTGAAGTGAGTTTCTTGTAGGCAACATATAGTTGGGTCTAGATTTTTAAACTACTCAGCCGGTCTATACTTTTTTTTTTTTTTTTTTTTCTTTTGTGACCGGTAAGGGGATCGCAACCCTTGGCTTGGTGTCGCCTGAGCCGCGCTCAGCCAGTGAGGCACCAGCCATTCCTATATAGGATCCGAACCCGCGGCGGGCGGGAGCGCTGCTGCGCTCCCAAGCGCTGCACTCTCCCGAGTGTGCCACGGGGCCGGCCCCAGTCTATACTTTTTAAATGAGTAATTTAATCTATTTATATTTAAGATCACGATTCAAAGGCATTGCCTTACTCCTGGCATTTTATTAATCTTTATGTTTGTTTTATATATCTTTTGTTCCTTTCTTTGTCTCTTATTGTTTGTCTTTAATGTTTAGTGGTTTTGTATAGTGATAAGAAACATTTTTTTTCTCTTTCTTATTTGTGTATCTGCTCTAGCAGTGAGTTTTATTCTTTCATTTGTTATCATGATGGTAGCTATCATTGTGGGGATGGTTTTGTGGTGATGAAGTCCCACAATTTTTGTTCATCTGAGAAAGTCACTATTTCTCCTTTATTTTTGGAGAATAGCTTTGCTGGGTATGGTATTCTTGGCTCATCAATTATCTTCACTAATCCTGAAGAGTTAACGGAAGCCAAGGAAAAAAACTAAAAAAAACAAACAAACAAAAAACAAAAACAGAATAATGGTTCATCACCATATATAAACTCTCATAAAGAGATATAAATTATAACAATAAACCAAATATAAATTCTAGAATGGAAAAGTTAATATTTGCCATAAAAATTTCACTAGAATTTAAAAGCAGATTCGAATGTGCAGAAAAATGAATCAGTAAACTGAAAATAAATCAAAGTACCATCTGAGGAGCAGAAATCAAAAAGAAGAAGAAAATAGCAAAGTCTAAAAGATCTGCAGGACACCATCAAACGTACAAACATTTACACAATGTAAATTAGACAAAAAGAGATGAAAAGAGGTAGAATGAAGAAAGTAAATAATGGCTGAATACTTCCCAAATATTATGAAAGGCATGAATCTATATATCCAAATAGCTCAATGAATTTCATGTGGAGAAACTCAAAATGATTCACATTGACAGATATTATAATTAAGCTGTTAAATCCAAGAACAAACTGAAAGTCTTGAAAGCAGCAATAAAGAAACAACTAATAACCGATAAGATTAAGAGCTGATTTCTCATTAGGGCCAATAGACAACAAGATTACTTATTTAAAGTAATAAAAAAAATCATTAGCCCCAAACTCTATACCCACAAAATCTATCTTTTAAATATTAAGGAGAAATAAAGACATTCCCAGTAAAACAAAAGTAAAGGGAATTTGTCAATAGTGGGCCTGCCCTGCAATAATTTCAAAATGGATGTTTTTTAGGATGAAATAACAGAACACAAGGTAGTAACCAGAATCATAAAAAAAAAAAAAACTAAGCATACTGGTAAGGGTAACTACACAGGCCAATATAAAAGTCAATATTATCTTATTTTTGGTTTTTACCTCCTATTTCTTTACTTATGTTATTCAAAAGACAATTACATAAAAAAGATTATAAATCTGTCAATTAGCCCACACTATACTAAAATGTAATCTGGGAAAATAGCAATGTAAACAGTGGGTGGATCTGTGTAGGAATGGAGTTGTCATATGTAATTAAAACTAAATTGGTATTAATTCAAACTAAAGTGTTATAAATTTAATATGCTAATTATAATTTCCAAGGTAACCATTAAGGAAATAATTTAAATGCATACTGAAAAGGAAATAAGAAGGAAATCAAAATATACACTAAGAAAAATAAATTAGATGTACAAAAAAGGCAGTAATAGAGAAAAAAATGACCATAAATAGATAGCACATATAGAAAACAAATAGTAAATTGGCAGAATTAAGTCCTTCCTAGTAAGTAATTACTTTAAACAGATTACATGCTACAATTACATGAACAAATACATTGGCAATACATTGTCCACAATATAATTATATACAAAAATATGAGTGGGTTAAATATAAAAGATGAGATGAAAGTATTCCACTCAAAAAGTAATAAAAAGAGATCTGAGTTAGCTATTATAAAATCAGACAAAATAGTCTTTAAATCAAAAATAATGTAAATGACAAAAAAGTACATTATATGTTGGTTAAATGACCAATATGTGATAAAGATATTATGATTACAAACATGTATGCACCTACAAGAGAGCCCAAAAAATAAAAATTAAAAAAATTGATAAAATTGAAACGAGAAACAGACAATTTTGCCATAATTGTCAGAAACTTCACTATACCACTTTCACTAGCAAACAAAACAACTAGGGAAAAGATCAATAAAAAAATAGGGAATATAAACAAACTCAATAAAGCAAGTAGCATATACACAGAAATACCCCATCCAAAACCACAGATTATATATTCTTTTCAAGACAGGGATGCCCAAAGTTGTCACTTTTATTTAACACTGTATTGAAAATTCAAGCCAGAGCAATTAGGGAAGAAATCAAAATTAAAGTCATCCAAGTTGGAGAAAAAGAAGTAAGACTAGTTATAGATGGCATATGAGTATATATGAAGAATTGTAAATGATCCACAAAATAAAATCTATCAGTAGCAGAAAACAAATTCAGCATATTTGCAGGATATGAGAGCAACATTCTAAAATCGATTGTCATTCTATACTATGGTGATAAATTTCCAAAGAAAGAAATTTGGAAAACAATATCATTTATAGTAGTATCAAAAGAACAAAATACTTTAAATTTAAACTAGAAGGTGCAAGAATTACACACGGAAAACTACAAACATTGCTTAAAAAATGTAAATACATGGAAAAATATGAAAAAATCAAAATGGTAAATTGGTAAAAATTAAAAAAATTAAAAAATGGTAAATAAAAATGAAAATGGTAAACTTAAAACAATCAAACAAAACTGGATTGGAATATTCAATATTGCCAGTATGACACTTGCTTCCCAAAGCTATCTGCATAAGCTATGTATTCCTTGTCATAATCCCAATGTCTTTATTTTGCAAAAATGGAAAAGTTGATTCTAAAATTCATGTAGAATTGCAAGGGACCTGTAATAGCAAAAAATATCCCATAAATGCAAAAAGTTAGAGATGCATACTCCCAATTTAAAAACATACTCAATATCTATATTAACAAGATCAGTGTGGTACTGGCATAAGGATACATATATAGATCTATGGAATAGAACTGCAAGTCAAAAACAGCAAACAAGCAAACTCATATTTCTATGGTCAATTAATTTTCAGTTTGGATGCTAAGATTATTCAATGGAGAAAGAATAGTCTCTTCAAAAAAACAGTACTGAGATAACTGAAGATCTACATGCAAAAATTGAAGTTGGACTATTACTTCACACCACATTTAAAATTAACTCAAAATCATTGTAAAAAATTAAATATGAATGCTAAAATTATCAAAGTCTTAGAAGGAAACATATAGATAAATCTTCATGACCTTGGATTTGGCAATGGCTTCTTAGATATGACACCTAAAGTACAAGTGACAAAAGAAAAAAGCAATAAACTGAACTTTATCAAAATCACAAGCATTTGTAGATCAAAGGAAACTATCAAGAGGTGAAAAGACAACTCAGTGAATTGAAGTAAGTATTTGGGAATCATATACAGACAAGATCCTAATTTCCAGAATATATAAAGAACTCTTACAACTCAGCAACAAAAAGACAAGCCACCCAATATAAGCCTTACAACAAATGTTTTATTGTTAAACTTATTTTATAGTTGGGGAAAATAAAGCTTTTAGAGAGATTAGTGAGGTCTTCTCCAGAGATTATTCTCCTAACCTACTTCACAGACAAGTACTCCCACATTATGAGGGCAGTAAATAAGTAACAAAAAAGATGTACAAGGAACACATCAAGTGAGTTCCCAGGAGTGAAGGTCACTGCATTTTCAGAGAAGCCAGAAATGAGTGGCTTTGTCAGAGGCTGAAGCATCAATTGAGCTGTATTACAAAAAGGGACAGTTATCATTATAATATTATTAATTTTGTCAATAAAATTAATTGTGATATTTTTCTCCCTTGTTATATCATATGTACATAAAATAATTTATTTTGTTTCTTGGCCTGTAATGCCTATTTACTCTCTATTCCTTTACAAGTAAAGCTTGTTGACGCATTGAAAGAATCATTACACAAAAAGAAAAACCACTATATAGTAAAATTATCGATATAAATATTTCATACACCAATAAATACAATATAGGTTTATCCCCCCTCCAAAATATCTAATCAGTTTTCCATCCTCCTAGAGCCAAGGCATTGTTTCTGTATGTTGAACACAAGATATAGAAGTTGTTTTATAAAATTATTAATTTTACAAATGCATATGTACTTCATAAAAGTCATTTTATCATATGAACATTGCCATACATTTATATTTATTATTATATTTGCTCTACTGGAATTATAATGGTAAAAAGCTGCCTCTGCTGCTTGTTTTCTTCTCTTTAATTACCACGGCTTAGACACACACCGCCATTCCTAACTCTGCCAGGTATTCCTTCTGGAATGTAAATTCGTATTTATGATGGCCATTTTAAAGTATTATACCACAATTGTACGATTTTAGGGTATGTTGGTGTTAGCTGTACATTCTTGTGGTAATTTAGGATTTGGCACTACTGTTCATTTCATAAAGCACGTTGTGTTTTTCCTACTCTGCTCAGCCATCTCTGTACATTTCCATATCCTTTGCTAATGATAGAACTGATCCTAAAGCCAGGTTTTCAGACGCTAAAGGAAAAGCCAGTGGTTCTTGTCATTCCCTTTAGAGACTATTCAAATACTTTCTTTTCAGTAAAGGGCCTCATATTTGCCCTCTGCTGTCCCTAAGAGCCTTGAGACTAAATTCTCCTTAGTTCCTATTCTGCAAAGAATTATCTATTTCCAGTGTGTGTTGGAGGGAGAGGGTGTGGGTCATTCCTTGAATTCATTCTGCTTAATGCTTTTGGAGCAGATGTTTAGAGTAAACATGTGGTACTTGTAAAATGTTTCAGAAAATACCACTCTTACTGGTTCCAAGAATTTTTCTATATTGTATAATATGATAATGATAGCTTCTTATATTTTTTGGAACTGTTTAAAACAATTTTCATGTTTTTTTTTTTCTTATTCTTCATAAGCTGTACCTGTGCTGCTAAGACAATAATCAACTCTCCATCTGTATTCAAAAATTTCCAATTTTATTTTTACTCTGTCAAAACTAGTGGCTTCCACTCTACTCTATTCTTCAATGTTTGTATTATATTAAAGGTATTTATTACAGTTTTACTGCTTCTGAAGAAAATACTAGTAAGTATTTTAAGATACGTTGGCATCTTGAAATTTACAATATTTTTCAGAAACTTCAGTATCTATTTTCTGATTCTAAAAATCTAGTGGGTTTTCCTTTCAGTTTCCATCAGATAACTTGGCAACACAACCCAAATAGATTTGAATTACCCACTTTTTTAAATAACTTGTTAATTATATAACTTGTCAATAATCACAGGTTTATTGATTTTTTATTATGATAAAAACAAAATATGTCTTGCTGGATAATAGTAATTCCTAGTGAAAAATAGCAACTGCTTTCTATAGCTTCAGGTAACAATCTATTTTCTACCATTTTCTCTTTTAAACAAGCAATACTCTATAAGAAAGAATGAAACAAGGACTTATGAGTCCCCATTTGCAGTCCCTCTTAGTTTGATGCATACTGAGAAGTTCTGATTGTTTCTTTCCCTGATTGATTTTTAGTAGGTTAGATGATAGGGCTTGAAAATGGCAATAAACAGATTAAGAGCAATTCTGATTTTCTTTAAAGGGCTAATCTAAATGGAATAAAAAATAGCTAGATGCTTCATACGCAATATGAATGTTGGACTAATGTTAAATTTATCCAAGCTTATTGTATTGGTCAGGATTCTCCAGAGAGACAGAATCAATAGGATATGTTATAATTATATGAGAGGGATTTTTTAGGGGAATTAGCTCACGTTGCTATGAAGAAAAGTCCCATGATAGGCCGTCTATAAACTGGGTGCCGGTAGCATGACTCAGTCCAAGTCCAAAGGCCTCAAAACCAGGGAATCTGATGGTATCCTTGGTGGAAGTTCTGGAACCCAAAAGCTGAAGAATCTCAAGCTCTGATGTCCATGGAAAGTAGAGAAGAGTGTATCCCAGCTCCAGCAGATCAAGAGAGAGCTTCACCTCTTTCCTCTCTTTTGTTCTCTCTAGACCCCCAGTGGATTGGATGGTTCCCACCCACACTGAGGATGGGTCTTTCACACCCAGGCCACTCAGACTCTCATATTAATCTCTGTTGGAAACATCCTCATGGACACACTTGTAAAGATTGCTTTACCAGGTTTCTCAGCATTCCTTCAGCTAACCAAGATGACATCTAGAATTAACATTTACACTTATCAAGGTATTTCTTTGTTTGTTTGTTTGAGCTGACATTAGCGTATATTTTTGTGGTAAAACAACTCAGCATTCAATGAATAATATAGGAGTTTATGTTGCAATAAACAAAAAAGATCAAATATCTTGCCTTATATTACCAGAAAATAAATCACCTTTATCTCTACTTTATGTATAGCAAACAAGGAACATAAATTGTCCAGCATTACGTTGAAAAGAACAAACTGAATAATTTTCAACTGAATTGAAAATTGTGTTTATGTGTAATTTGAGAACACTCAGCATGTGAGCATTAAGGATTGTGTTGGTACTATTGGAGATTATATATTTCATAATATTTTCTTTAGAAATGTTCACTTAACTTACTCATACTATCCTGAATTCTGTCCCACAGAACTGAATACAAATATGCTTCTTTTTTTTGTTTGTTTGTTTGCTTACTTATTTGTTTGTGTGTTTATAATATAATGTAGTTTGGAACATTCAGGCAATAATGAAAGAATAGATATTTTCTACTGGTGAGCCAAGAAAAGTCACTTAATGTTGTTATAATAGCAGAAGCTATTTTACATAACCTAGCAAACATTTTTATTTAGCATTATTCTGAGGCAATTTTGTAGGGACTTGATTTTATCCCAATGGAAAATAGTTCTACAATAAACAAAACCAAAATTTGTTTAAAAATGTATATAAATATAAAAATAATCATAGACACTAATTGAAAATAAATATCTTCAATAACCCAAACATTAAATTCCCTTTTTGTCATTGAATGTTTTGGATACAAATGTGATCAAATAATACTTGACTTTATATTTTCAAAGTTGTACTATGTGTATTGTTTTAATGTGCTCCTCAAAATAACCCACTTGGGTGTATAAGAGGGGTTTTATGATGAAAAATTTCATTCCAGGATACTGTAAAATTAAGAACATAATATGTGGCTATTTTTAAACTTTATTCTTCTTTGTGAGAATTAACCAACAGCAAATTATGAAATATAGAAGTCCCTGTGAGATTAAAAGAAGAAAAATAACAAGCTTAAAAAGAGGAGTCAGATTACTTCATTTATCAAGTATCTTTAATACTAACAAAATTTGAAATGTACAATTGGGATATGCACGTGAAGACTGACCGCCTTGCAGAATTCCTGGTCAGAATGAAGAACAGAATGTATAAAATGGAACATACATTAAATTTACATATAGACTGGAAAATATAATACATATACAAATGTGTCAAATATTTTAATTAACGGGAATTTAAGGGGAATAATAATTAAACTACAGGAATAATTAGTGATACGTGAGATTACTATGGAACAAGTTTATGAAAGACATTAATACTTAGTAAACTGTGAGAGGGAATTGTTAAGTGGGGAAAACCATAGGAAGAAACACCAGTAGAAGAGGGCAATTGCTAATCAAGTGTAAATTTAAAAGACCTAAATTGTTCAATCCCTGCACAATCCAAAGAAATTCCTGTTTTAAAAACTGGTATGTGGCCAGTTCCTTGGAGATAACCTCTGAGCCCTTAAAATATTCTTCCTGAGAAGAGTATAGTTATTTTCCTGAGGTCTTGGGCCACACTCTCTATATTTATGGCAAATCCCTGAAGATTTGGGCCATACTTTACCAGTTTGACCAGATAAGTTTATTCTAGGAATATGATATACTTTTTTGCTATGGGGCAGGGCAAGGAGTGTGTGTGCTGGATTCTGAGTAGCTGAGGTCAGTCACATGCATAATGGACTCCCAGTAAAACACTGGACACCAAGATTTGGGTGAGTTTCCCTAGTTGGTAACACATGGTGAGATAGGAGGTGCTCAATTTCCATGTGTTTGGGTTTCAGGACACACCTCTGGATTTAAAGCCACTCCCCAAGCTCTCATGCCCCTCTTCTAGGCCCTCTCCTAGAAGGGAATTACTGTTGCTTATTGCACCTATTTTTGGTACCAACACTGGGAAACTGAGATCACAAGGGGTGGGCTTATGCAAATCCAGTAGCCGAGCATGCTCAGTAAAAGGAATGTATACAGGTCTAGATGACCCCAGTGACAGAGCATGCTCAGTGGAAGGGAGTTTATTTTTTGAATGACCTTCTGGAAGCACTAAAAAGCACAGAATATTCCTGATTACTTCTAGCACATGTAATAGAACTGACCAATAGACATGCCCTAAAAGGAGGCCAACTGGGCATGTTCAATCCTACGTTACATAACAGGGGCCGCCCCCTTAATTGAATATTCATTAGATAGTGTGAATATGTATTAGACAGTAAAACTATAAAACTTGAATCCCAGCAGAAGGTCAGGTGTTTGCTCACTTTCCTGGGGCCAACTGGCACTTTGCCAGCTGAAGTGTGCTTTACTTTTGTGTTAAGCTTTCTTCTACCAGGTGGGTGCTCACTCTCTTGAGCCAGCCTGTACTCTGTACTAAACTTGACGTGTGTATTTCTTTTGTGTTAAACTTGTTGTGGGTCCTGCTCAGTCTCTGGAGATAGGCCGTACTCTCTGTGAAATATGTATCTCTGATTTGTTACATTAAACCTGCTCTCACTTTCTACTGTGACTCTGCTCTTGAATTCTTTCCTGTGGTGGAGTCAAGAACCTGGTGAGAGGATGGGTGGGCTGAAGCTAGCTACTGGCCTCCCCAGACCTTCTCCTTCAGCATCAACGGCACGTGGGAAAATTAGGTTCATTCTTGCTCAATGCCATTGGGTGTGGACATCTACCACAGGCATCATTTCCTTCTGCTGATTTTATGCTGTGTTCTTCCACTGAAGCATACCATAACTGTGAGTATAACAGCTTTTCTTAGCTTGGTAAGTTCTTATAGCAAATCATTGAGCCCAAGGGTGTTCTCAGTAACCCCTGACACAGAAAGTTAAACAGTAGAGAGAATAAATTGGTATTTTCAGGATTTTAGTACTATCTAAGTTGTGAATGCAATAAGCACAAAAATATTGAACCATTATGTATTATTTTAGAGGTAAATCTTTATAATAAAAATAATATTGTATGTACATTATCCCATGTTCCAAACTTAAAACACTATTTGTATTAAAGAATTCAATGAAATTCCACAGGTACAATTCTGTTGAAATCTGATATAAGGCTAAATCACATATATCAATAAATAAAATAGTCATAACTGATTCCTTTTGAGTTTGTATTATGTTCTAGACATCTTAAACACTTTATATGTTCTAATTCATTCAATTTTCACAAATCCCTATGGTATAGGTTACTAATATTTTATAGATAAACTCTGAGATCAAAAGACATTAAGAAATTTGTCCTAAGTTACCAAACAAGCAATAGAAGGTGATAATATTAGAATCTAAGTATGTTGGTTTTACAAGTCCTAATCTTAGTCATCCTGATACACCACCTATTCTCCACTCTGTTCCTGAGTAGATGGGACTACAGGCACGTGCCACCGCGCCCGGCCACTCTGTTCCTGTAATAGATAGAGCAAAAGCAAATCCAATGTATTATGCATATCTTGTGTGTCAAACACAGTACCAAGTGTTTTGGAGACATTATTTAATATGTTCACCCACAATATCACATAAGATAGTTTTCCCCATTTTACAAACAAAGAAATAAGATCAGAAAGATTTAGTGGTTTACTCAAGGTCACTGGATGAAGAAGCAACAGAGTTATAAATCAAAGCTATTGGTCTTTATTGATGATTTTCATTTACACAGTTGATTAAGGATACTTGAAAGTAGAAACAGGCAATATGTTAGAGATGATTTCAACAATCGTAGGTCAACAAAAGCTAAAACAGTAATAAGATGATCAAGGAAAAATATAATTTGTTTATTTGGAAAAAACAATATATGTCAATATGTAGGAAATAAAGAAGTGTAGAAATCATCACCAAAACCAAAAATAGACAAATGGAATTACATCAAACTAAAAAGCTTCTGCACAGCAAAAGAAAAAATCAATACAGCAAAGAGGAAATTAACAGAATAGGAGAAAATACTGGCAAACTATTCATCTGACAAGGGATTTCCAGAATATACAAGAAACTTAAATAACTCAAAATCAAAAATAATAATAATTTCACTAAAAAATGGGCAAATGACCTGAATAGACATTTCTAAAAAAAAGGCATACAAATGGCCAACAGGTACATGAAAAAATGCTTATCATCATTAATCATCAGAGAAATGAAAATCAAAACCACAATGAGATATCATCTCACCCCAGTTAGAATAGCTCTTAACAAAAAGACAAAAAATAAACAGTGCTGGTGCAGATGCAGAGAAAGAGGAACTCATATACATTGTTGGCAGGAATCTAAATAAATACAGCCATTATGGGGCAACTGTATGGCAGTTCTTCATAAAATCAAAAGCAGAACTACCATATGATCCAGAAATCCCACTGCTGGGTATTTATATAAAGGAAAGGGAATTAGCATACCAAAGAGATAACTGCACTTCCATACTTATTCATGCACTATTCACAATAGCCAAGATATGCAATCAACCTAGGTGTCAAGCAATAGTTGAATGGATAAAGAAAATGTGGTATACAAAAATAATGAAATATTATTCAGCCATGAAAAGGAATGAAATCCTGTCATTGTGGCAACATGAATGAGCCTGGAAGACATTATGCTAACTGACATGTCAGACAGAGAAAGATAAATACCTCATTTTATCACTTATATGTGGAAACTTAAAAAAATAAACAAGTTCAACTTTTAGAACTAGCAAGTAGAATTGTGGTTACTAGAGGCTGGCAAGGAGTAGGGGGAAGATAGTATGAGGTTGGTTAATGGACACAAAATAATAGCTAGATAGGAAAAATAAGTTCTGATTGTGAGCAGTAGTAATAGACATCTATAATTTACAATAATTTATTGTATGTTCTCACATGGTTTGAGAAGAGGTGTTCAAATGTTCTTATTACAAGGAAACAAAATTTTTGTGATAACACATTTGCTACCTACCCTAATTTGATCATTATATATTGTATACCTGTATTAAAATATAACTCTGTACCACATAAATATGCGCAACCAATACATTTGAAAAAAAATTCCTAAAAATTATACATAAATGTCTAATAAGTAAAACAAAGAAAAATATAGAATCAGGGTAAGGCTTTAAACAAGTGTCTGTCACAAGCACTAAAAACGCTTTTTTTTCTGATGTGAACCACAAATGTACAAAATAAAATATTTGTGTTATATCTGGCATTTTTAAAGACTTCTTATGTTAATAATTTTATGAGTTTATTTCTGTTATATCTGGCATTTTTAAAGACTTCTTATGTTAATAATTTTATGAGTTTATTTCCTCAAACAAGGAATAATCATAAAAAAAAAATTATAACAGAGATAGTTTTCATTTTTTGTTTGTTTCTTTGTTTTAACTTACATGCATCTATACTGGAACCAAGTATAACCTTTCCAATTCAGCAAAATAAACTTTTTTTTTTTTTTTTTTTTTTTTTTTTTTGTGACTGGTAAGGGGATCGCAACCCTTGGCTTGGGGTTGCCCGCACCACGCTCAGCCAGTGAGCGCACGGGCCATCCCTATATAGGATCCGAACCCGCAGCCGGAGCGCTGCTGCACTCCCAGCACAGCACTCTCCCGAGTGAGCCACGGGGTCGGCCCCAAAATAAATGTGTTTTAATTGTTCATCTTCTCAAACTTCTTCTGGGGCCAACTTACCTATAAACTCAAATCAAAAGACATTAGGATTTAACAGGGATAGAATAATCAGTAGAATAAATTTAAGATCATATTTTTGATAGATTTTAATCTAAACAACTTTCTTAATTGCTACCCATCTTCTCTTTTTTATATACTCCAACTCCTAGTATGAAGTCAAGGCTTAATTGGTACACTTCTATTTCTAGGCAATGATTGATTCTGGGATGTTTCTCTTACACTGCTTAACAATTAAGAAAACATGTTCAATAGTTGTAAGTTTTTGTTCACCTATGGTTTCATTTACTGTGGGCAATAATTTGTTATATCTGAAAAGCAAACATCAAATGTAGCTGTTTGTGTTATACTTTACCAAGGCTTACCACATGCAAGTCCTTTATCTGAGAAAACTTAGTAGTATACCAAGATACTATCAAACATTATGCATCCCTCTCTTGCTCTTAACTCCAAAGATAATAGACAGAAATATAAGAAATACTTTTGTGTTTTTCTCTTCCATGTAATCCTTTGGCATGAGTAATAAGAATTTAAAGAAAAAGAAAAACATAAGTACCTATTCTATATCAGTTACCCACAGAAGTTGACATTTTAACTGATAAAGTCATATAATAGTACATTCAATATTCTGCAAATATTGATTTGCTGTTATTTACCAGCTTCAGGTGTTAATAGTATAATACATAATCCCCATCCTCAAATAGCTTATTCAATATGATAATCAGGTAATTGCAGTCCAGTGCAAGATGGTAATATTCACAGGCCTATGAAAAAACAAAAGAGAAAGCTTTAAAATAACTCTGGGAATTAGTGAAAACTTTTTCCGTGAAATGACGACACATATTCAAGGAAAGTGAATGGTCTGGGCAAGAACTAAATGGATTTGTTTGTAAAGGGGGTGCCTATTATTCCTCTGGTGTTATGTTAAACAACACCCAATAGTTAATTAAAGATTTTTAGCCTAAATACTGAATAACTTTATTTCTATTTATCCATTCTCATAGAATCACAATCCAAAGTATGGAACTTCTCTCATAATTTTAAGAGATTGTGAAAAATGCAACTGATTTTTCTTTTCCTTAAACAGTTTCTGGAATACTGTTATTCATACCTGTGATCATGTCCATTGATTCAAATTTAATGAGAAAAAACCCAGTACCAGTACTTTTGAGAAGTAATAAACAGACTTAGAGTGGAATTTCTAAAGTAAAAAGCAATTAATAAGTAAATAATATTCTATGTCCATTATTTATGGATGCATACCAAATCATCAAGAAGTTTGTGGCTTAAAATAACAAAAATCATTTAATGTCTCTTATTATTTATGTGGGTTAGGATTTTTGTAGCAGCTTGATTGTCTGGTTGTGTCAGGGTCTCACATAAGGATGCTGTCAGCTAATAACAAGACCCAGAATCCACTTGATGGCTTCTTCACTCAGGTGTCTTATGTCTGAACTGTCAAGACTCAAAAAGCTGGGGGATGGACAGCTTGAGAAGCTTCTTCAGTATCCCTCTTTACCACTAAGTAGTTTCTTTACATGGACTATGTTCAATATGGCAGCTTCAAATAAACAGAAATCCTCATATGAAAATTTAGGAATTTTTCTAAGGAATCTACACGAGGATAAGCTATCTTTTATTTTGACCTAGTTTTGAAAGTCATATAAAATCACTTTTGCCACATCTACATTTCATTTGATAGAAGTAAATCATGAAAGCAGGTTTATTACTTAAGAAAAAGCAAAATTTAGATTCCATCTTTTCATGGGAGAAGAGCCAACAAATCTGCAGAAAAAAATATATATGTGTGTGTGTATGTATAGATAAAGCATAGCATTCTGATTACTGCCTAAGATGTGGAAAGGTGGAAATAACATCACTCCACCTTTACAAACACAACAATAGAAATTAAGTAAAATAAAAAGTCACAGTTTTGTTGAACACTAAAAAGAGCAGATAAATCCAACTATTCTGAAACCTAAGGAAAGATTGGGGCCTGAAAGGAGCAGGACACTATGGATAACTGGGGCAAGAAGCAGCTGGACAATAGTGAGAAGAATTTACCTAAAATTCTTAATGAACAGGTAAACACCAAGTGATGCTCACATAAAAAAAAAAAAAAAAAAAACATACAAAATAGCTCAACCACAGCCATGAGAAAATACCAGTTATGGTACAGACCGTAAGGCTGAGAACAGCTGCTGCAGAAAAGGCATGGAACCCATACAGATCTTTCTCCCCCATCTGCACTACAGGAAGAAAAAAAAAAAAAAAAAAAACCTTTAAATAAGGGAAAAGAATAATAAATACTCTCATTCTTAGGGCACAAGAAAAAGCTCTTTTTCCTTTGTAAAAACAATAAGGAAAAAAAAAAAAGTATAGTCCTGGGATAGGAGAGGGCATCAAGAATATATGCTGAACTTCCATCTACTGTTGGAGAAGGGCAAGAACATTGACACTGAGAAAGCCAGACTCCTGAGACCTACTGACAAAGTGCCTGCCTAAAACTGAGGTTTAATGAGATCTGCAGAAACATTCTCCACCTTCTATCCTTATCTTGCTGTTGGTTAACAAACTGTTCTCAATTTGCAGTTGAAGAACATTCTTCTCTGAGGTGCAGCACAAATGGAATACCCGAAGTTAAGGGTGAGGAAAATCTTTTGTTGAACAAAACCCCACCATACAACTTAGTCTTCTAAAAGTATCAAAAGCTTATGGGGTCATGAGAATAACCATGGCAGCAACAGCAACAAACAAAAGCACAAACCCAGCTCAATTCCTGACTAGATTAACCAAAACATTGCTATTAAAAGCCGTAGAAGAAAAGGATTTGGTGATTTTCAAGCATCTAAAAATATTTATCTGCACAAAACTGTGTAACTATAAAATATTGCCCTATACAGTATGTCTGGCTCTTAGCCAAAAATTATGAAGAGGTAAGGAAAGATAACTTACTGATATGAAGTCAATCAATGAACAGAAACTGACACAAATCTGACACAGATGCTGGAATTAACAGAGAGAGAAGCCAAAATATTGAAAAATATATATTAAAGACTGATAGGAAAGGCTGATAGTATGCAAGTTTCCATGGTTAATTTGAACAAGAGACAGAAACTTTAATAACAACTCAAAAGAAATGAGAAGAATGAAAACACCCTAGAGGAAGTAAGAAATTAACAAACTGCTAAACACTAAATATGAGCTTGTGTGAGACGGGGAAGAATCTGGTGGTCACAGACATAGGGAAGCTGGCACACTCTTACAAGCTTTTTCTCCAAGAAACTCATGAGGTAGTGACAAGGAACATCAAGCAGAATCCTGAAAACACTTCTTCCTGGTGATGGCTGAGGAAGGGAAGGAACAGCCATAGCCAAATTCCTTTTAGACCTATTTTCTTCAACCTCAACCAGACACATTCCCTATCTCCCCTACTGAACAAATCTTTAACTTGCAAGTGGCAGGCCATAAAATCTGTAGCATGAGGCAATGGGTGAAAACCCAGTACAGCAGGAGCAAGGAAACAGCTAGTGAGTAAAACTTTGCTCAGGCATTCTTTGTCTTCTATGTTTTATATTAATCTAGCGCTTTGTTTGTTTTCTAACTTCAGATTTTTTTTTAGGGTTTGTAGTAAAAATATTTAAGTTAGTGTAAGAATACTATAAGATTCTTTACTGTCATTTCATTTATTTTAGCTTTTAAGCTATTATTACCATGCCTTTGCTTATACATATGATATAAACCTCAGAACATATTGTTATTATTTCTGTTTAAAGAGTCAATTATCTTTCAAAAATAAGAAAATAAATTGCGATATTTAGCCTCATAGTTGGCATTTCGGATTCTCTTTGTTACAGATTTCCATGTGGTATCATTTTACTTTTGCCTGAAGGACTTCCTTCAACATTTCCTACAGACAGAGTGTGGAGCGAGGGCTAGGTCTCACAGATCCCTCGAGTCCGCTGTCCGTACTGGGTCACAAATCCTCCACACGCAGGTCTTCGAGCTAGGTAATAGGAAAAGGTCCTGGGAGCCATGGGTGAAGAAATAATAGGCTTTATTCAGAGCCAGGAGCAGCCACCCTAGTGGCTTCACAGAGCGTTTCAAAAGCTCCCTGTATCAGAGCCGTTAGTCCTATACTCAAGTCCATAACCCAAAACACCTCCGGCTATGGCTGCAGCCCAGAGTGGAAGCAAAAAGGCGGAGACTCAACGTGGCCACTGGCCCTGTCCACACCAGATACTTGGCAAGACTCTGAACGTCGGTGGGGCCCTGACCAATTTTTTATATTTTGCCAACACAAGGCAGCTCATATTGAATTTTCTCAGCTTCTGTAGCTATGAAAACATTTTAATTCGTCTTTTTAAAAATTGGTTATGAATATCCATGACATACAAAACTGATTGTCCCCTCTCATGTGAAGGCTAGATCCATACTGACAGCATGCCCATTACTACAAATTGTGATTGTACCTCACGTCCCCCACCCAATTATCCCCAATCTCCCATCTCCACTTCACTTTGTATCCCTAAGCATGTTCTCTCCCTCTGCAAGTTCAGCACACCACTGTGGTTTTTCTTTCCTTCCTTTCTCTTATCTCTCACTTATGAGTGAGTACGTGCGGTATTTATCCCTCTGTGCTTTGCTTATTTCATTCACTTACTGTAAGTTTCTCCAAGCTCATCCGTGTTTTTGCAAATGGGAGAATTTCATTATTTTTTATGGCAGAGTAGTATTCCATGGTGAATATATGCCACAGTTTCTTTATCCAATCATCCATTGATGGACATTCAGGTTAATTCCATATCTTGGCTACTGTAAACAGAGCTGTGATGAACATGAGAGTTCAGGTATCCCTTCAATATGATGATTTTCATTCCTCTGGATATATACCTAGAAGAGGGACTGCTAGATCGTATGGAAGATCTATCTGTAGTTGTTTAAGAAACCTCCATATGGATTTCCATAGTGGTTGCACTAATTTACAGTTCCACAGATGGTGTAGGAGTATTCCCTTCTCTCCACACCCACACCAGCATTTGCTATTCAAAATCTTTTTGATGATAGCCAGTCTAACTGGGGTGAGGTTGTATCACAATGTAGTTTTAATTTGCATTTCCCTGATGACTAATGATGCTGAGCATTTTTTCATGTACCTGTTGGCCATTTGTATGTCTTCCTTTGAAAAATGTCTATTCAGTTTCTTTGCCCATTTTTAAAATTGGGTTATTTGTTTTTTTACTATGTAATTGCTTGAGTTCCTTGTATATTATGGATATTAATCCTTTGTGCATAGGTAACAAAAATGCTTTCCCACTATGCATGGTGCCATTTCACTCTGTTGATTGTTTTCTTTGCTGTGCAGAAGGCTTTTAGTTTGATATAGTCCTATTTGTTTATTTTTTCTTTTGTTGCTTGTGCTTTGGGGATCATATTCATAAAGTCTGTGCCCAGAACTAGTTCCTGAAGTGTATCATCTATATTTTCTCTTAGCTATTTTATACTTTCAGGTCTTATACTTAAGTTTTTAATCAATTTTGAGTTGATTTTAGTATATAGTGAGAGGTGCATATCTATTTTAGTTCTTCTGCATATGGATATCCAATTTTCCCAGCACCACTTATCAAAGAGGCAGTCTTTTCCCCAATGTAGATTTGTGTTGCCTTTGTCAAATATCAGATGGTTGTAAGCCTGCGGGGTGATTTATGCGTTCTTAATTTTGCTCAACTGGTCTGCATGTCTATTTTATGCCCATACCATGCTGTTTTGGTTGCTATAGCTTTGTAGTATAATTTGAAGTCAGGTAGTGCTATGCCTCTGGCTTTATTTTTTTTGCTCATGATTTCTTTGGCTATTTGGGGTCTTTTCTATGAATGTTAATTTTTTTTTCTGTTTCTGTAGAGAATATCATTGGTATTTTGAACATCAAAAGAATGGAAAGACTTCAAATAAATGACCTAGCACTGTGCCTCAAAGAACTTGAAAAACATAAACAATCCAATCCTAAAGGTCATAGAAGAAAAGAAATAATTAAGATCAGAGCAGAACTTAATGAAATAGAGACCCAAGGAAAACAATAGAAAAGATTAGCAAAACAAAAGGTTGGTCTGAAGACAAATAAAATAGGCAAACCATTAGCTATGTTAACACACACAAAAAAAAAACCAGAAGAGAGAGAGAAGACCCAAATGACCCAAATAACAAAAATCAGAAATGCAAAGGGAGACATTACAACTGATACAACAGAAATATGAAGAATCCTTAGAGATTATTATAAACAATTGTATGACAACAAATATGAAAACCTGGAAGTTTTGGATAAGTTTCTAGACACATACAAACTACCCAGACTGAACCAAGAAGAGAGAGAAAACCTTGAACAGACCAATAACAAGTAACAAGATTGAAGTGATAATCAGCAATCTTCTAACAAAGAAAAGTCCAGGTCCAGATGGCTTTACAGCTGAATTCTGTCAAACTTTTAAAGAGGTATTAATACCAATTCTCCTCAAACTATTCCAAACAATTGAAACAGAAGCTACTATCCCAAACTCATTCTATGAGGCCAACATAACTCTGATATCAAAACCAGATAAAGACATAACAAAAAATGAAAATTACAGGCCAACAGCCTTCATAAACACAGATGTAAAAAATCCTCAAAAAAATTAGCAATCAGAGTATAGCAAGACATTAAATAAATTATACACCAAGATCAAGTGGGATTCATCCCAGGAATGCAAGTATGGTTCAACATTGGAAAGCCAATAAATGTGGTACTTCTCAACAAACTCAAGACAAAAAACATATGATTATCTCTATAGATGCTGAAAAACATTTGACAAAATTTAACATCCCTTCATGATAAAGACTCTCAACAAATTAGGTAGAAGGAAAGTATCTCAACCCAATAAAAGCCATTTATGACAAGCCCACTGCTAGTATCATTCTAAATGTTGATAAACTGAGGGCTTTTCCCTTAAGAACAGGAACAAGACAAGGATGTGCCCTCTCACCACTTCTATTTAGCATAGTACTGGAGGTACTAGCCAGACCAGTCAGGCAAGAAAAAGAAATAAAGGGCATCCAGATTGGAAAAGATGAATTCGAACTGCTGCCATTTGCAGATGACATGATCTTATATATAGAAAAACCTAAAGACTCTATCAAGAAACTCCTAGACAGGTTAATAATTTTGGTAACATTGTAGGATACAAAATAAATACCCCCAAATCAGTTGCATTTATATACTCAAATAATTAACTACCAGAAAGAGAAATAAAGAAAGTAAGCCCATTTACAGTAGTCACAAAAAATAAAAAATAAATAAATACCTAACCACGGAGGTGAAAGATCTCTGCAATTAGAACTAAAAACCACTACTGAAAGAAATTAAAGAGGACAGAAAACAATGGAAAGATATCCCTTACTCTTGGATTGGAAGAATTAACATTGTGATAATGTCTAAACTAATCAAAGCAATCTAGAGATTCAAATTTTTTTGTTGTTGTTATTTTTGCTAGGTGTAGAATACTAGATTGACTTAATTTTTCAATTTTTCTCAGTATTTTAAAGATGTTCCAGGGCCGAGCCCATGGTGCACTCGGGAGAGTGCGGCACTGGGAGCGCAGCGACGCTCCCGCCGCGGGTTCGGATCCTATATAGGAATGGCCGGTGCACTCACTGGCTGAGTGCCGGTCACGAAAAAGACAAAAAAAAAAAAAAAAAAAAAAAACGATGTTCCACACTCTCATCACTTACATGGTCTCTAGTAGGAAATCCAGTGTAATTCTCATAATCATTTCTCTGTGATATGTCTTTTTTTCCTATGACTGTTTTTAAGACATTCTATTTATAACTCAATTTTGAGCAAATTGATTTTAATATGTGTTGAAAATTTTCTTCTCCTTCTTGTGCTTTGAGTTTGTTGTGGTTTTTCTGGGTTTAGGAATTTATAATTTCCTTCAGGTCTGGAACACTTTTGACCATTATGTGTTTAAATATTTATGTTTTCATTTTGTCTCTTGCCCCTCAGATCTCTAAATATCTATGTATTAGGCCACATAAAGTTGTACCACAGCTCACTGAAGGTATTTTCATATAAAAAATATATTTTTTAATTTTATTTTTGTTAGTGTTGATTTATTTGCCTTTGGGTTTCCTAATCTTTCTTTCTATGATGTCTAATCTGCTGACTATTTTTTTAGAGTCATTATAGTTTTCATCTCTATAAGGACATTTCTGATCATCTTTATATCTTCTAGATTTCTGCTGAATTTTTTGAAAAGATGGAATGAAGTTATAATAACTATTTTAATGGCCTTCGCTACTTATGATAACAGCTGTGTCAGTTCTGGTTCTGTTACTATTGATTGTTTTTCCTCCTTATTGTAGGTCATTTTTTTTTATTAGAGTGGTAATCTTTGATTAGATGTCTCACAATGTATATTTTGCCAAGTTGAGTGCTTCATCTTTTGTATTGTAGTTAAGTATAGTTAACATTTTTTCTCACATTCTGACATGTTAGTGAAAACAGTTTGATGCCTTTCTACCTTTCTTTCACGATTTTTTAGCTGAGACTAATGAGTGCTCAGTAAGTATTGTATTAATTATTCCATAATAATGAAGGAAAACCTTGCAAAGTACTTTACCCAATAACTTGTAAATTAGTTTTCTTTTTCATGCTAGCTCATTAGAACAGAATCTGTGTCCAGCCCTGTGTGAGTGCCAGAAACTTTTATTTGTAACTCATTTAGATAATATTTTCCTTTGTCCTTGGGTAATTCCCTCAAAAATATGTTGAAACTAATTAAATACCTATTAGGGATCCTCTAATATTATTGGGGTTCTCTCTGTGCAGCTGTCTACTCTCTGGTACACTGATCTGTGAACTTTTGGTGCCTCACTCTTCCTGTACTCTCAGCATTGTCTCCTCAACTCAGGAAGACTTCCAGGTTAATCTCCATTACCCCTCCATACCCAATACCCTGAACATTCTCTCAAGTGAACTGGGACAATTGTAGAATTCAACTTATCTGTTCACAGTCTTTTTTCAGGGGTCACTGTCCTTTGTTGCCTGATGTCCAATTTGAAACTAATTCATATATTTTGTCTTGTTTTTGTTGTTGTTGTTTAAGGAAGGAGGGTATATTTGGTCCCAGTTATTCCATCATGGCTGGAATTGAAAGTCCTTGGTAGTTACTATCTAAAATATCTAGTGTTTGTTTTTATTGTTCTTGTTTCCTTTGTTAAATCTTGATTTGGTAGATTATTCAATTTACATTACCATTCAGCATCATATCCATTTCATTTCTGGATTTTTGATTTTCAAATAAACATGAGAAATATTTGTAATAGTGGGATAGGAGGTGAGCATTTGTCTAAACTTTTCAAAGGAGAGCACTCATGGTGGATGGATGTCTACAAGGCACACTTGTATGGTAAGATTTAGTGGAATTTTTCTCTAACTTGATGTAACCAATTTAATTCTATTTTTATGAATATATTTTACTGAAGTGATTTTCAATGTATTTTATTGTCAGTATTTTATTGAATAGCCCTAGCTGTATTTTATTGAACAGCCCTAGCCTCATTATCAGTCTTTTCCCTTTTGGTGGGTGAGCGAATTGCCCGGATTCCTCTTTCCCTCTGGTCCCCTTGGAAGGAGACGGGGGAAGAGAGCCATGAAGAGAGGTGAGCACAGCCGCCGGCCCCAACCAGCCCGTTAAAGGACATTCAGATGCGGCAGGGGTTCTGTCCAGCAGTTTCGTTTATTATCACATAAGCACTTGCTTTTAAAGGCAGATGGGGAAGGGAGGTTTTTACATCCTCCAATCAGCTTAAAGGTTACGAGAGCATGCATCCTGTCTCAATGCCTAGCTATTGCAATCATGCAGTGCTCACGAGCGCAGAACTGCGTATTTGGCCAATAAGGGCTAAGGCAAGGTTCCCGCAGACACTCCCACCCTACTTCCTCCCGGTGCCATCTTAGGCTGCCACGTTAATACGCCTTTGTGGGCCCATAATGGCGCCACTTGCAATGTCACTTAAGGTGGTGTTAGTTTTTAAGGCCTGACACTTTATTACTGTATATTTATGCAAGAGCCCTCCTACGTTCTGGCAGCCAGTCCTAATTTTTATTTAATATAATTTTTATTTACAACAGTTGCTTCTTTCTTTTCACATATCTTCACAGACATTTCTGAAGGAAGTTAGAAATACTCCACCAGGAATTGCAATTCAAATAACATATTGAGCCAGTATTGGTAGAAATAATTTCATGTAGATCTACCTAATTCAACATATTTGAAGGACATAAAATATTTGTTGCCTCATCTTGTAAATGTAGCTTGCATTTTGGCTGCAAAAATTGTACGAGATCTCCAAGTGGCCCTCATAACATTAAATCATTTGCTTTCTTCTTTTATATTAACTACTTCTCATCTCATTTAATACTTAACATCTTTCCACCTGAATTTTTTTTTTTTTTTTTTTGGTGATGCAATCAATAAGTTTAGAGCATGACACATCTATTTTGACTTGTGATTGACCCTATAATTATGTAGGAAATTCCCATAATAGGTTCTTGGATGAACAAACTTCTCTTTTTAAAATATTAGTTTGACCATCTCCCTTATTACATTTTCTCCCTTATATTTTGCCTGCTATTTCTGCAATTTGGTTGAACGTTTAAATTATTGTACTAAAAATAGCCAATGTTTGTCTAACTTATCTTCACTGAATGATAAAAAAATTTATTTTCTTATAAATTTTATTCCACAGTTTTTTTATCTTAATCATTTTGAATTATTTTATAAAACTTTATCTCATATTATTTACCATTTTACATTTGACTGGCTTCTGTAATTTTATTTCTGTAGAGTCTATATACTGACATGTATTGGTATATTTACCCATAGTACTTCATAAATACAGGTTTGCTACCTATAAATCTGGCAGTATTTAATTGTGAAAAGAATATACATAATTATTTTCTCAAGCTCCCATAACAAGTTTACAGTAGTATCCTTCAATTTAGATGGTATAGAAAAAGACATTTTCATCATATTTACTTTGTTAATACCTTTAATTTTGCATTCAAATGATTAAAAGTACATACCTATTAGTATGGCCAAAATTAGAACATTGACAACACCAAATATTGTGAGGATGTGGAGCAACAGGAAATCCTGCTGCTGATAGGAATGCAAAGTGGTACAGCCACTTTGGAAGACTGTTTGGCAGTTACTTACAAAATTAAACTTACTCTTACAATACTATTTAGCAATCACACTCCTTGATATTTACTGAAAAGAGTTAAAATTTTATGTTCTCACAAAAACCTGCAAACGGATGTTTATAGCAGCTTAATTTATAATTGCCAAACTTAGAAGAAACCAAGGTGTCCTTCAGTAGATGAATAAATAAGTGAACTGTACTACATCCACACAATAGAATATTATTCAGTGTTAAAAAGAAATGAGCTATCAAGCCATGACAAGACATGGAGAAAACTTAAATGCATACTATTCAGTGAAAAAAGCCAATGTGAAAGTTTACATACTGCAGAATTCTAACTATATGACATTGTGGAAAAAAAAAAACAACTATAGACAATAAAAAGGCCACTGGTTGCCGCATAGGTTAGGGGGCAGAATGGGATGAATAGGCAGAGCACAGAGGTTTTTTACAGCAGTTAAAAAATACTCCAAATGATGCTGTAATGGTGGATAAGTCATTATACATTTGCCCAAACCCATAGAATGTACAACACCATGAGTAAACCCTAATGTAAACCATGAACTTTGGGTGATAATGATGTGTCATTGTAGAATCATCAATTGTAACAAATATACCACTCTGGTGGGACATGTTGATAATGGGGGAGGCTGTGCACATGTGAGGGCAGCAGTTATATGGGTAATATAACAAGTTAAGAAGTTGGCAGTTATAGACACACAAAAAAAGTGTTTTAAAGAATTATTTTTGAAATCACACAAACAATTCCATAGTGTCCTAAAATTTGAAAAGAATAATTTTAAAAATCCCACATTAAAATAACATTTGAGAATAATATCAAAAGAAAAATTTAAGCCAATTTTTATTACAGATGAAAACACAAATTTATAAAGAAATTATTGTCAAACTGAATGCAGCAATGTAAAAAGGGGTAATGCATCATGACATAAAATCAAGGCATAAAGTCATGAGTTTTGGGTAATGAATGTGAGCTTTAATATTATAAAATATAAGCTGATTTAACATTAGATAACCTTTGTGTGATTAACTAGATCAACAAATTGAAAGGAAAAATAAAACATGATAATCTTTATAGATTCAGATGAATTATTTGGTCACATTCAATATCTAATCGTAATAAGGAAAAGTTCTTAGCAATACTAGAAATAAGAAAATTTGTTAATATAGAAAAGATTAATCATTATAAAAATATACATATAATAGCTTATGGTGCAATGACAAAAACCTACACTTTGGTAGTAGAAACAATTGAGCATTTTTTCATACACCTGTTGGCCATTAGTTTGTCATCCTCCAAGAAATGTCTATTCAGCTCCTTTGTCCATTTTTTAATTGGATTATTTGGTTTTTTGCAGTAAACTTGTCTGAACTCTTTGTATATTCTGGATGTTAATCTCTTGTCAGATGCATATATTGCAATTTTTTTCTCCTTTTCTGTAGGATGTCTTTTCACTCTATTGATTGTTTCTTTTGATGTGCAGAAGATTTTTAGTTTGATATAATCCCATTTGTTTATTTTTTTCTTTTGCGGCCTGTGCTTTTGTGGTGTTAGTTATAAAGTTATTCCCCAGTCCTAAATCCTGGAGCATTCCCCGTACATTTTATTCTTAGGAGTTTTAAAGTTTCAGACCTTATATTTAGGTCTCTAATCCATATTGAGTTGATTTTCATATATGGAGAAAGGTATGGATCAAGTTTCACTCTTCTACAAATGGATATACAGTTTTCCCAGCACCATTTATTGAAGAGACAGTCTATTCCCCAGTGTATATTCTTGGTGTCTTTGTTTAAGATCAGTTGACTGTAAATACGTGGGTTAATTTCTGAGTTCTCTACTCTGTTCTGTTGGTCCATGTGTCTGTTTTTACGCCAGCCTGGAGAAAATTATCCTACGTGAAACAACCTAGGTACAGAAAGAGAAATACCACATGTTCTCACTCATAGATGGGAGCTGAATCCATAATTAAACAAATGAATGATAAAGAGAGACAGAGAAAAAGAAAGAAAAAACAATCACAGTAATACGTTGGACTCTTAGAAAACTAAAAGTGGAAAAGAGGAAGGGGCAGTGGGAGGGGGACTAATAATGAATTAGTGAATGGACACAAAGAATGATTGCATATTGTAATGATGAATAAGCTAACTATACTGATCTGACCACCACACATTCTACAAAATTACTGAAAATCAACGTTGTACCCCACATGTATGCATAATAAAAGAAAGAAAGAAAAGAAAAAAGAAACCATTGAGCATGATTGCTATTCTTAAAGATCCTCTGTAGAGCACTATATTGGAGGTTCTTTTCATTGCAGTGAGGAAAAAATAAATAAATAAATAAATAAATAAACAAATATTGATGAAAAAAGTAGATGAGATTATTTATAGACAGAATTAGAGTATATGTAGACATAAACAAAATACTATACCTGGATTATTACAATCTAGTGATATAGATCATTGAAATTATTTAAAACATAATCTAATAATGCATCAATTTAAAAAAAATGATTACATTTTAAATTGCTTTTTTTAAAAAGAAGCAAATAAGAAATTTACAATTAAAATTTAAATTACATTAAAAATCACATTAAAATTAAATTACATTTTAAATTGCTTTTTTAAAAAAACTAGCATAAATCTACTATATTTCTATATTCCAAAAAGAAGTTCTAAAAGTAAAACTTAAATAAAATATTTTTGAAAGCAAAAATGTGTTGTAGCTAGATTTAAGTATAAAGTAACATTGATGCAACCTTTAGGGAGAAAATAAATAAAATTTTAATAATACTTTAAAGAGTGTAAATAAATATTTTTGAATCAGAGGAAAAATACTGTAAAGATAGTAAATCTTCCCAAATTGATCCACAAGTTCACAGCAATCATAATCAAAATACCAGTAAATTGAGCTCTAGTTTCAAAGTACTCACTGTAAAAATCCCGGTAGATTTTTGAGAGGTGGGTATTTAGCAAGCTTACATTAAATTGTGTACTCATAGGCAAATTGCCAAGAATAGAATAGAGCATTATGTCCATAATATATCCATTTTTTTTAACAATTTACAGGTGATTAAGACAGTATGCATTAGCAGAGAAGTGGCCACATTGACAGATGGAATAAAAAAGTGAAGTAATTACAGAAGGTCAGATAACTGAAAGGATTCATAAAATTCCACAGGGTACACTCACATAGGCTTTTTTTAAATTAATGTTTTTGCATTATTTTATTTTATTTTTTAATTGAAATGTATTGATTGTACATATGCATGAGGTACAGAGTTATATTTCAATACATGTGTACAATGTGTAATGATCAAATCAGTGTAGTTAGCAAATTCATAATCATGAAAATGTATCATTTCCATGTGACAGAACATTTAAGTTCCTCTCTTAATTTTTTTAATTGACACATACAATTGTACATATTTATGGGTTACAGCATGATATTTTGATATTTGCATACAATGTGTAATGATCTAATCAGGGTAGTTATATCCATCACCTCTAATTTTTACCATTTCTTAGTGTTGATAACATTCAAAATCCTCTCTTCTAGGTATTAGAAAAAAAATACAATAAATTGTTTACTATAGTTGCCTGATAGTGCTATGAAACACTAAAACTTATTCTCCCATCTAGGTGTAATTTTTTATCTCTTAATCAACTCTCCCTACCGCACACGAGGGTGGCAGGTATGGGGTTCCCATAATGCTTTAATAAAGGTAAAAGGTAGGGCAGAGCAGGCAAAAGAATATCCAGACAACCATCAGAAACCAAAGCTAACAGGAGCAGTCTCTGAGTCCTTTTTCCCTAGTGCAGATTACGCAAGATACACAACTACCAGTCCTGTCCCAGAAGGGTTCTTTCACACATTTCTAGTCAGAATGAAAAACTTAGGCTGCATGACCAGGCTTAAAAGTAGATAATAACTGTTGAGCTTTCACTTCCTGTGCAGGACGTCTCCCTGTTCCGTGTGCTCTGGCCCAGGCTGTTGGATCGTGCAGTGGCAACCCCACAGGGTGTGTGGTTTCTGTCGAGTCTCCGCCTCCCTGGCCTCACGTCTCCCCACTCTGTGCGCACTGTGCTGGGCTGGGGCGTGTCTTCTGCAACCCTCACACGGGCAACCAAAGGAAAAATAAACAAATGGGATTATATCAAACTAAAAAGCTTCTGCACGGCAAAAGAAACAATTAACAGAGTTAAAAGACAACCAACAGAGTGGGAGAAAATATTTGCAAAATGTACATCTGACAAAGGATTAATATCCAGAATATACAAGGAACTCAAACAACTTTACAAGAAGAAAATAAGCAACCCAATTAAAAAATGGGCAAAAGAGCTAAGCAGGCATTTCTCTAAGGAAGATATATAAATGGCCAACAGACATATGAAAAAATGCTCAACATCACTCAGCATCCGGGAAATGCAAATCAAAACCACACTGAGATACCACCTAACCCCAGTTAGGATGGCTAAAATCCAAAAGACTCTGAAAGATAAATGTTGGCGAGGTTGCGGAGAAAAAGGAACTCTCATACATCGTTGGTGGGACTGCAAAATGGTGCAGCCTCTATGGAAAATGGTATGGAGCTCCCTCAAACAACTGCAGATAGATCTACCATACGACCCAGCTATCCCACTGTTGGGAATATAACCAGAGGAATGGAAATCATCAAGTCGAAGGTATACCTGTTCCCCAATGTTCATCGCAGCACTCTTTACAATAGCCAAGAGTTGGAACCAGCCCAAATGCCCATCATCAGATGAGTGGATATGGAAAATGTGGTACATCTACACAATGGAATACTACTCAGCTATAAAAACGAATGAAATACTGCCATTTGCAACAACATGGATGGACCTTGAGAGAATTATATTAAGTGAAACAAGTCAGGCACAGAAAGAGAAATACAACATGTTCTCACTTATTGGTGGGAGCTAAAAATTAATATATAAATTCACACACACACACACTCACACACACACACACACACACACACACACAAAACCGGGGGGGGGGGGGAAGAAGATATAACAACCACAATTACTTGAAGTTGATAGGACAAGCAAACAGAAAGGACATTGTTGGGGGGGAGGGGGGAGGGAGAAGGGAGGGAGGTTTTGGTGATGGGGAGCAATAATCAGCCACAATGTATATCGAGAAAATAAAATAAAAAAAAAAATTCTGATTGCTGGGTCCCATCCCAGAATCTGAGTAGAAAAAAAAAAAAAAAAAAAAAAAAAAGTAGATAATAAGAAAACTGAGGAGACACTAGATACAAAATATCAATCAATATATTATCTATAAAAAATGTTGATGAACTGATATTGGTTTTGCCTTAGTAGGTCTTGGACAATAGAACAGGATTATATTAAGCATTATTTATTACATTTCATTCAGATTTGGGCAGGCTCTGTCTACTGGTCCATCCCAAGCATCTAAAATGGTTTTTAATATAACATTAAGTTTTCAATAAGAATTTGATAAAAACATTCATAGATGCGGACTGAAAATCTGTTGGGTTTTTAGCATTGACAAATTTGTTTTATGTATTCTATCTTGTCCAGTGTAAGCAACTTTATATGTTAAGAAAACACTTCAAAGGGTTTCAATCATGCCAACAATTTTAAAGTAGAGGTTACAGTTCAGGTCTATTTAGATTACAACACAACTCAAATTGTTAAACAAAATTGGTAAAGAAGGAGAAGATGACCCCCCCCAACATAGAAACTTAATAATTTAAATAATTATTTATTGTCGTACAATTTGGTTTATTATCTAGAATAGAGAACTGGAAATAGTGTTCTACAAATATATTCAACTAATTTTCAATAAAATTGCAAAGGCAATCCAAAGGATAAAGGATGGCATGATGATTATTTTTCGTGTCAACTTGAAGGGTATTTTAGGATGAGATTAACGTTCAAGTCAGTGAACTCTGAGTAAGCAGATTGCCCTCTGTAACGTGGATGGATCTTATCCTCAGTTGAAGAATTGCATAGAACAAATAGACCTGCTTCCTGAAGCACAATGAAATTCTCCAGCTGACTGCCTTCAGACTTCATTTGCTCCATTGGCTCCCTGGGTCTCAAGACTGCCAGGCCAAACTACAGATTTTGGACTTACATATCTATTTGTTCTGTCCTTCCGGAAAATGCTGACTAATCCAGGTGGTCTTTCCAAAAAATATTGAAAAGGACCAACTGTATATCCATGAACTGTACATCCATAAGGTAGTCAATCTCCATACTTACCTCATACCTTTAAAAAAAAAAAAGAAAGAAAAGAAAAGAAAGAGAAATAAAAGGTAAAGAAAAACTACTAAAATTTATGTATCCTAGACCTAAAACTTAAAGTTACAACACCTTCAAAAGGAAAAAAAGGGAAAACAAGGAACATAAACGTGTCCATTGTTTTGGTGACGATATGTTAGATATGACACCCAAAGCACGATTTATTTTTTTAAAATGTGATAAATTGGACTTTTTAAAAAATACTCTACAAAAAACATTGCTTAGAGAATTAAAAGACAAGCTTCAGAACTGAAAAGAATATTTGCAAACCATATATATGTTTTAGAACGTGCATATGGAAAAAATAAACAATTAAAACTCAACAATAAAAAAAACAAACAATACATTTAAAAAATTGGTAAAAGATCTGAACCAGACACTACCAAGGAAGGTGTAAGTATAATAAATGATAATATCAATATATCCTCAACATTATTAGATATTATGAAATTGCAAATATACACTGCTATACATCTATTAGAATTACTACACACAAATACCAAAAACAGACCAAACTAACAAACAACGGCAACAATGATATACTTTACAACACCAAATGCTGGTGAGGATGTGAAGTAACAGAAACGCTCATTCATTGCTGGTAGAAAAATGAAATGTTACAACCAGCAGAAAAAGCACTTTGGCATTTTAGTCAAAAACTAAATATACACCTATCATACAGTCTTCCATTCCTAAGTATTTAACCGAGGGATTTTCAATTTAATATGTTTTTTTAAAATCTTTACACGAAGGTTTATGTCAACTTTATTCACCATAGTTGAAAACTAGAAGCAACTCATGTGTCCTTCACCAGGTGAGTAGATGATCTGTTGTATCTCCACACAATGGAATATTACTCAGCAATTAGAAACAAACAAACAAGCAAAAAAGCAGATAATCAATTTACTCAGCAATATGGATGTTTCTTTAGTACATTTTACTAAGTGAAGAAGGTAGGCACATATCGTTATATATTATTTTATTCCCCTTTTATTATATTCTGGAAAAAAAGGGGGTGGAGATAACAACTGGCTAGTGATTTCCAGGAATGGGATAGTAGGGTGGTGTTGACTAAAGGGGATGCACAGAGAATATTTAGGTTCATGGTACTATTTATATGGCACACTGGTGGTGGATACATAACTTTGTGTCTTTGCAAAACTCATGGAAATGGTGACCACAAGGATGCAGTATATTTTCTGAAAAACAAGTGAACAGAAAGACAGAATGTTGAGGGAAACTGGGACTGACAACAGACTGTAACAAATATTTCTAACTGCATTATCAATGTATGACATATAACCTCAACAAATGGGTGGAGCATAAAAAGAGCTAACCCACGTGAATTTGAAAAAATATTATCTTGACTAAATAATGTACACATGGAGTAAAAATTAAAAGTGTTTTAATGATCTCTCAGAAAACTATATAGAAAATTAAGAAACAGTATCTTACTTCCTCTTTGCTAGAACGTAGGAAAGAGTGGATGATGACTTCTTTACTAGGATGACTTGTGGAATACATTGGTATGCAGGAGTAATGATCAGCAAATCACACAAACATTTCTTTTAGAGGAGAGAAAAACAAAATACAGACTTTTTCTTGGCACCTGCTTAGCACCTTGATGACTTTGCAGCAATGCAAGCAGATTAAGCAGAGAAGGTGATATCAGTATAGAAAGCAAAAAGCAGAAGAATGTAATGGAAGATGCCATATAAAATTGAAAGTAAAGCTTGTGAAACTCTTGTGAGAAAAATCTAGAAGACAGCATGAATACCACCGGAGGAAATTTGAGGAGCCTCAAATTACTGTATATGATTCCATATACAGTAATTTCAGTATATTGATTCATGGAAGAGCTAGAAACTTAGTGGTATGATTGATTAATAAAATGGTAAATATCTGTTTATTCAGAGATGAATATTATTTTGTCTAAATTTTCCTGTGCTGAAAGCAACACAATACAAGCATAATATCACAAACTTTAATATTTCTATATTCAACCCCATCAAGTGACAAAAAAGTAAGAGTTTTTGTGTAGAGTAATCAATAATAAGTATTCATTTAAATTAACCTGAGTTTTTGTCTCTTCTATTTTCCCTACGGAACGTGATCATAACATTTTGGTCTCTTCTAGTAAACTGCTCTGGCCTACTTGTATCTGACATTACATCAATAGAGAACACCACATTTATCCTACCTATTGCTAAGGTCATACAACAACTAGAACATGGACTTTTTAGTTCAGCATATTGTTAGAAGTACTAAACACAGATTTATAAATCAAGGGAGGGGTTTTTTTGGTATGTTTTTGTTTTTGTTTGTTTTTTGGCCTTATCTGTGTTTTTTTGTTACTATTTATCAGCTTAAATCAAAAGAAAATAAAAGTACAATAATTGCATTATAATGAAAGAGCACTTAAAAATGACACCGCAAAACACTTACATTTTTCAAATATTTTCTTAGTTGCTCTGTAGTCTTTAGTTATTTATCCTTGAATGAATTTACCCACAATATCTTGAATGTAAGAAAGTATTTAGCAGCTACGGCTCTTGAATATTGTAAAATAAGGGTTCTGCTTTAGGAAGAATTAATCTGCATGCAGTTTGGATATATTATCAGTTTTAACATATATTACTATTACTAACACTGCCCACAGTATCTCATTCAAGAGGTTTGGATGAATATCAGTAAACGGCAGAGGAGAAACATTGAGACAGTACAGTAATAAACACAACCTTCATGCATTCTATTTTAAATACTCTCTCAGCGATGGAAATAAACACTTCATTGCAAATGCTTTTACTTCTTGCTGGTGACTGCCATTTGTTTTCAAGTAAAGGAAAGACATTTTACATAGTTCAAATACCTGGATATGCAAATGATGCTCTATATATGAACTAATCTAGTCCATATCCCCACTTCCCTACCTCCCCTCATAACTATAACCACTACTTCAAAGCAATATAAAATAAAATAAAATAGAGGAGGAATTTAACAAAATACTAGTCCCCCATATTTGTTAATAGTGAGATGATTTTTTTATGCCAAATGAAAACTTGCATAAAATAGATAAAAAAAAAAAAAAATAGTGTGTTTGGCTTGAATCTGCAATGCAGTATCTAAAGCATCCACCATGTAGTTTGACCATCACTACGTGATATGTTCCTGCAGCATAATATTAGAGAAATTCAGAAAACAATTTAAAAACACTCCTTTATTGAAATTGAGTAGATTTGGATTAATGTCCCAAGAACACTGAGGCTGAGTACAATTTGCATAGCAATCAGGCAAGAGAGATAGAAAAATTAGGAGATGAGAATTAGAAGTCCCAAAAATGTTTGAAATGAGCACGAGTTGTTAGTTCAGTAACATCTGTGTGCTAACATTTTCAAGCATTTGACTGGAAAAACACAAAGACTGAAATAAAAATCTCATTCATTTCTGGGAATCACAACTTAAAAGGCACTTAAACATCCTGGAACATGTTCAGGAAGTAATTATGATGGAGAAGAGTCACAAAATGAAGCCAAATAAGAAAGTTTGGAGATGATTAGCCTGGAGAAGAAAAAAAAAAATAGGAAATAACATGTGTTTCCAATTATTTAAAAGAAGAATCATTTGGAAGAGGACTTGCTTACCACTCTTATTCAGCAAATATTTATTTAATACCTACTATGCTTCAAGTTGCTGCAAATACAACGTGGAAGAAGAAAGACATGGTTTTAGCCTCAAAGTGACTCATCAGAAGGAGGCAGACAACCAACCGATTTGAAAAAAATAAATTATTAAGATAATTTTGTTAAGTGAAAGAAGCCAGGCACAGAAAGAGAAATACCAAACACTGTCTGTCCTCATTCATAAGTGGGAGCTAAAAAATAAAAATATAAATAAAAGAAAGAAAGAAAGATGCAACAATCACAACAATACGTTGAAATTTCAAAAGATCTGAGGTTAGTGTAAGTGGGAAGGGGGGCGGTTAGGAGGAATTGGTAAAGGACCATGAATAGCAATGACATTGTATATTGTTGAATATAATAATTATTTTGATTGGAGCATCACATATTGCAAACAGGTATTGATATTCAACTCTGTACCCCGCAGATATGTACAATCAACTGTTAGAATAAAAATTTAAAAAAGAAAAAGAAAAAATAAATAAAAAAAAACAGAAATAATAAATTTGAGATATATGCTATAAATAATACTAAAGACCAGTTATAGAAAATTTCAGGAGAACATGCAAGAGACCAGTAGTACGTGAAAAAGGTGCTATTTAAAATGTACATCCTAAGGGACTGAACCAGGAATCAGCTTTGGAAATTTCAGAGAGAGGTTCTTTTCAACAAAGATCAAAGATCTTTAAAGATACAATATGTTGCTCCAGAAAATAATGATGCTGAGTCATTTGATAATTTAAACACAGATTGAATAAAAATGGAAACTAGTAAGTTCATCCGTTTTGTTGAAGAATAACTGAAACTAAGTGATAAAATGGCATGTAGTCCTGACTATCTCTCTTTTATAAGTGAAATTACTTTATCAAATCAAAGGCTGGAACAAACCATTTTGATTCATATAGTACCACATAAAGTTTTGGAAATTTTAGGTAAAATTTTCAAAATAATTCAACATATTTCAGTTGCAAATTTAACAGAAAGTTCAAAAAATTATTATGGTATGTTTATTAATAAAGTTATAGAAAAGATGGTCCTCACTAAGAAATAGTAATTCATTTCGTACTAAATTAAATGTTGCATATTTTATAAATTTAAATCATTTGTATCAATTATTTTAAAAACCCATAGGAAATAAGTGATATATCTGTCTGAAGCAAGAAACTAAGACCTAGGAACTAAGACCTAGGAAATACTTGAACAATATTGTGGCAAAAATAGGAAAACTAAGCCAGTTGAGTGTCTCTTTCAAAATCTCGATTAAAGTTCATAACTCAAGAGGATGCAAAACAGACTTAGAAAATGGTTAAGAGTCTCAGTGCAATTACTTATCACACCTTCTCAGCAACATTAAGAGACGTGATGTTGTGGGAACGTAGTTGGATGTAAGTTTATTCCATGTGTTCTGTAACTAAACTAGGTATCTCAGGCTTACATACCTCTAATTTTCATTGGACACTAGGACACCAGTATTTTTTTTTTTTTTCAAATTTCTGTCATTTCTCTGAGTGTTTTTCTTAGCCTAAATTGCTGGAATCTTTTTCTGTTTGTCTCACAAATGTGGTGGTTTCTCGGCATTCTGTTTTCAGCTTTGTTACATTCTTACTTTACTACTGCATGCTTAGATAGTCCAAATCACTCAATATGCATTATTTATCATGTAAATACTGATGGTTTCACATCTCTGACCTTTGTGCAAGTTTATCCAGGCCCAAATGAACAATTACCTAAAAGGGCATCATCAACAGAAAGTCTGCAGACACTGCCAACTCAAAATTGGCACATCTAAACACTTCTCTCTCTCCCTCTCACACACACACACACACACACATTTACACACACACACAGAAACCTGTTATTTTACTTTATATTCTTTTCAGGTATCACCATCAACCCAGTCTTCCAAACTAAAATTCTAGTAGTTTTCGAGATTCTTACAAACTCTTTACTCACTACCCTTCTTCATACATAGGTGTGCACACACATATTAAATAAATAACATTCAGATTAATTAATATTAACTACTAAATATTTCATGTCACATCTTACTACTAATAAAGAAAACTATTATAATAATTTTAGCTGGATTTCCTGCTATGTTTTATTTTGCTCACTCTCCCTCTTAACCTAATCAAACCTTCCTATGTTTAGTCAGTGTGATCTTTTCAAACGTAAATCTAACAGTTGAATCATGTTACCCCCCGGACGAAAATGTCATATTATCTATTTTTGAGAGACATGATTTAATGAGAATAGTGTTATCCAATTGTTTTTCTTTTTGGGGGGAGAATAAAATACATATATGTGTGTGTGTATAATATATAACATATATTATTTATACTTAGGGATATTATGTTATTATTATATCATATATTATAAACTATATAATTGTATGTATTATACATTATTTATAAACATTTATATTAAAAAATATTTTGAAGGTTAAAACTTGTGGTCTAGTCAAGATGCATTATTCCTTGTTCTTCTTACAGTGTTAGCCTTTTACTGTGTTCTGTGGTATGAATGTTTATCCCTTCCAAAGCTCATGTGGAAGATTGATCTTCAATGTAGCCATTTTAAGAGATGGGGGCTTTGAAAGATGTTTGGATTGTGAAGGCTGTTCCCTCATGAATGGATTAATGGATTAATGGTTTAATGGATGACTAGGTTATCATAGAAATGGCACTGGTGGCTTTATACGAAGAGCAAATGAGCATGTTAACACACGCTCTTAGACATCTTGCCATGTGACACCCTGAACTGTCTTGTGACTCTGGAGAGGGTCCCCACCAAGAGAAAGACCCTCACTGGTGTCCTATGTGGACCTTGGACTTGCCAGCCTCCAAAACTGTAAGAAATAAATCTCATTTTCTTATAAAGTACCCAATTTCAGGTATTCTGTTAAAAGTGAAAGAAAATGGACTAATGTATTATGTGACACTAGGAATTCAGATTTAAAATGCAAGAAATAAAAGTGTGAATACTATGTACTGCATCACTAAAAAGTAAATTATCTTGAAGATACTGTGAGAAAAAATTCACTCAAACTATTATTGAGAATCTATTGATAGAATTTGCTTTCTAAATTCTGTAAATTTTCAGCAAATATTTAATAAAAGGCTTTCAAAAACTCAAAGCTAAGTGATAATTTGCTTATAATATTCAAAATAGACTATTCATATTCATTGGTGCACAAAAAATAGAAACTGTTGCAAATGCTTCAGAGATTTTTGCACCTTCACAACATTAACTTATCCAAAACTGAATATGATTAAATTAAATTTTTTGAGAATTGACAGTGGAACGTGTCAATACAGGAGATAGGAGCTTTACTTTCAGTGAAATGATATTGAATAGTTATTCATTATTTTTCCAAAGGAAAACATGAGGAAAAAAAGAAATAAAATAAATACCACAATTATTAACTTGGTAAAGGAAGGAGCTTTTAAGCAAAATCATTTGTATTTATTTCATAATGAAAAAACTATTTTTGTACTGTGTTCATGAGAAAAAGGAGAAAAATAATTCTTTCTCTAAGTCAATGATAAATTAAAAGTTCAGAATACTAACTGGGAGGAGTTTTTGCCGATGTTATAAGTATAATGGTATTATGTGAAGATAGTTAAATGATATGAAGATAGTCAAAAGATAAATACTTAGGGCTAGAAATTTTTAAATATTTTACTTAAAGTATCATCTTTAGGGCATTAGATTAAAATGTATTTCATGTATATTAACAATGTTATACCTTTATATATAATGCATAAATATAAATAAATAAGTATATATAAAATACACACGGAACATCTTAAAAATGTAAGAAATTTATGCCTTGTGATTTGGTTTATGGAATACTATGTGTTATAGTATACTGTTCTCACTCTAAACTTGTATTAAAACTACAGTTATAGGCATAGGAAACAAAAATTAAACACATTAGAACCAGAACTTCAATTTTGAGTTTTTAGAGTGAATGTCTATGTGATACCCATTAGGTATCAAATATATATATATATGTTTTTCATAATGTTGGATTTCATATTTGTCACTTTATATGTCCTATATATAAGTTTTAAGTGAATATATTTTTGTACAGAGTGTTAATTAAAATAATTCCAAAATTATCATAAATATCTATATTGAAAATAAATAATAGCATGGGGATATGGCTGTCACCCAGTTCTGTAATTATATTTAAAGTGTAAAATTACTCAGATCATTTTCTAAATAGAGTCATATCAGAGGAAAAAAGTAAAAGGCATTTCTCAAGCCACAATTACTCCTTGGTTGTTTTTAAATCTCAAATCATTATAAATCTATGGAGATTTTTTAAACTCAGGGGACACTGGGAGTCAAGCAACAAAGCCTTTCTCATGACTTATCACCAGTCCTAACCTTCCCTGGAAGGAAAAGGATATACGAAGTATTTTAATGTATTTTCATTTTTGAGAAGCCTTATAGTTAGGCTCCAGGCAATCCTCAGTGCTGCCTACAGCAATCTTCTCTTCTGACTTCCAGGCTAAGCCCCGACTGCAGGAAAATTGTGGTGTGATGAGAGACAGCAACTGTGTTCCCTTGAGGCTCTGTCAGGGAACATGCTAACAAAGGCAAAATCTTGTCTCCTAAGACAATCCTTTAGAACATCATCTTCAATGTATGGCTTCAAGGATTCTGAATTTTTCTTAGAATTTATGTATGTATAATAAAATATTTTCCTTTGGAAAGTCCAGTTTGTGTGAGTTGGATTCCTATTTTGTAAATTACCAACAGCATGAAATTAAGTGGGTGATTTAAATGCAATGTACTTTCATTTTTTTCATATGTAAATATGAAATAATACCTGCATTATGAATTGATACATAAAAAGTTGTGAGGATATTGCATGCATATAGCAAATATAGCCATTTAATTACTGCTAATTATTGCTATAAACACATGTGCTGTATGTATGTGTGTGTAATATATGAGGAGTCTTCAAAAAGTTCATAGAAGGTATTATCTTTAAATTCTATTTTTCCATGAACTTTTTGAAGTACCCTCATATATGAGATAATACTGGGTAATAAATGAGATTAACAGTCAGTATACAAGAATGTAAGGCAATAAAACAATCTATTGGGACAAACTTATGTTTATGGTAGTGATCAGAGTGCAATTGAAAAATGTAAAAAAAAATAATGAACAGAATACTTTGAGTAATTAGGTGTAAAAATATTCATCAGTTTTCTGAACAATTGTGAGTCTAGGGTCCAAAGATAGAAATCCAGTCCCTGGTATGAAATAGACAAGAAGAGCCAGGGCATAGCTCGAGTGAATGGAATACTGGGCAGGTTGCCAGGTTATGGAATAAAACATAGAATAAGAAAAAAAAAAAAATCCTGTTGGAGACTAACCCAAATCTCTAATATTAGAGTGCACTTAGTACAGTTTGGGGTTAAAAGTAAAGATTACAAGCTTGAATTTTGGTCAGCAAAACAAAAAAGAGTGAATTTCTTAAATTCCCTTAAAATACTGGGAATGGCTATTGGATATGCAGAGGGAGTAAACAAATCAGCTTTTAGAGTCTTGAGCTTCTAGATCTAAGAGCAAAAATCATCCCTATTCTGGGCAAGAAACCAAGGAAGTAGTATGGTAAACTAAGATAAACTGTGGGGAAAAAAAGTCTTCCAAAAATTAATTTCTTTCCATAAGAATTTTTTTCACTATAAATGCAATTAATTTACCTCTTTATATGTGTTTGTAATTTATTTAAAAATTATCTCGACAAATGATTTTGGTTTGTTCCCTTAAGGTTAGTGCCATTAAATTGAATCTTACTTACTTAGTATCAAAATGTACTTAATCTTTGTGCCTAATGTTTATGGAATAGCTTTAAATGTCTTTCTATTCTAGGTAACATGGTATTCTTTGCAAATAGCTCTGTATACAGGATGTAGGACTTCACAAAGAAATTTGCATTTCAGCCTTCATTATGAGACTTAATTATTACCAGGATGAGTGATACATTTTGAAACAAATAATTTGAAAGTTGTACTAAATAATATTTTTGAAGGTATTAAATGTTAAACCACTTTTAACAAATACATAAAATTCACATGTAATTTAAAATATGTTTTCTCTTAAATGTTTTATTAAGGGCCCATGGACTTTGAATTATAATAATTATCTATCCACTTTGATTCAAGAATTTCTGAGTACTTGAAATGCTGGTTCCTACTTTTCAGTTTTCTCTGGGGACTGCAAGGGAGATCACAAGTGAAGAAAAACTTTTCCACTTCCCTTGCCCCAGGGTTTTATATTCCAGAATAATTTACTTTGTTCAGTTATTAAGTAAACCTGCAGAAAAAAATTTGTCACACATCTCTAAAATTAAAATGGATGTTTATTGAATATTGAAGTACCGTCACACATACAATGTTTGTGTATGGAGCATATACATAAAAGAAAATAGATTATTTAAAAAACAATTTAATTTTCTTCCTAGAATTTCAGGGATTATGTTAGAACAGTATAAATATAAATATAAATATTTGCATTTATAGTATATTTGAGCCATAAACATGATTACAATATACCTTTCAATCAATAATAGCTCAGGTAAATAAGACAGACTCTAAGGAAGTTAAGAATATATTAGAAATATAAAAATATAGTGGGAAATAGAATAATTTCAGAGTGAATATACTGTGAGTTAAATTTTATAGTTCATATTTTAAAACAATGTAACATTTGATAAGGTATTTAAATTTTATTTTCCCTACTCAATAGTAAGAATAATTTGGCTATGGTTATTATTATAATTGTTATAATCATGATCCTTTCTGGTTTCCCAAACCTCATATAAGAGTGGCCAATAACAAGCTTAGATGGCATTTCTACTCTCATGGTTGCAAATAGCTGGGCCAAATCTGGTCTTTTGATGAGCCTGAGAGTGGCAGATGGGGATTGCTCATTACAAGCCACAGAGCAGAGCTATAAGATTTTAAATCACTTGGATGAATTACAAAACAAGAAACTTTTGTAATAAGTTTTCCCTGGGAGCACTGGGTTTCCTCATTGAATTAAAAAAGTAACATTCCTCCTATTTCATTAGCATAGGAGTGATAGATCTTTGGTATAGTGCCTCTTGAACAGACTGGGATCTGGTCTGAAGAGACAATGTGAAAATATCTGAGTTCATTTATAATTACTTTGTAATTTTGATTCCAAACTGATCCACAAGTGGAACTTCTGCTATCATCAACCCAGGAGGGCCTTCTTCACTTGTATATGGTACAGAAAGCTTATCAGCTTTTGCAGATGCAACTTGATGAATATACCAAGTTTAACCAAATGGCTATATTGAAGGTACTTAAATATCCAGTTGCCCACTGGGATTTTGATACTCCTGTTTGAAAATTATCACACGAGGTCAATCATAGCTAAGATCAATAAGACAAAGCAGGGTTATGTGTGGTGACAACAATGTTACAATGTGCATCTGCATGTGGTTTAACGGCTCTAGAGTGAAACTAAACTCGGAAAAAAAAATCAATGACTATAGCAGCATATTTGAATGATTTAATTTAAATACACATTAAGCAATATAAAATAATGGTATTTCAAAATATGTTTTACAATTTATGGATTGAAAGGTGAAATGAATGAAATTGTGCTTCTTCAATATAATTTATATAATGGTCATTAATGCTTAATATTAATACAGGTAACAAAATTCTTTGGAATGTGTTAAGTAGTGTGGGGAGGAAGTTATGGGTTATAGGAAAATAAACACAAAAATTGATTTAAGTTTTAATGAAAAAGCTGTACAAATATGTATAGAGAAGTACCAGATAAACATTATCTTTGAGTTTCATAACACCAAAAAAATGCAATTCAGTTATCTATGGCTGTGTAGCAAAGCACCCCCAAATTTAGTAGCTTAAAAAAATGATTTATTATTTCTTCCAATTTTATGGATTGCCTCTACAGTTCTGCTGGTCTTTCCTGAGCTTACTAATGCAACTGAGGTGGTCTGGAGGCAAGGATGAGATGGCGGGATTTGTTGGGATGGGTGGGTGAAGTGTGCAAGTGCAAAAGCTGCAATACCTCCTTACAATGAGTTTCAGAAGCCTCATAGCATTATCACTGCTGTTTTCTATTAGAGCAAGTTGTAAAGACAGGAAGAAGAACGGGGAAATAGACTTTACCTCTTAATGGGAGTAGTACCAAATATTATGTGTCTATCAGAAGGTACTTTAAAAAGTTCATGAAAAGATTCATATTATCTTTTAATTCTATTTTTTCCACTAACTTTTTGAAATATCCTTGTGTTTAATCTAATGCAATAATTTTATTTTAAAATTTTTTTTACAAATAATAAAGGTAAAAGCCTAAACAGTCATTTGTTATCCTGCACCATTATTTGATAACCTGTCTTATCATTTCCATATCTGTATGACTCTGAAGAGTGATGGTCGAAAAAAGTTTCTTGTGAATGACAGCTAACATCTGTCACTGAACTGTGGACATCAATGAATGAGATATTGTCAACTGTAAATGGATATTGTCACATGTAATGAAGGGAAAATGACAAACTTTGTGCTATTTAAAACCATCTTAAGAAAAATTGACTGGGATTCACTCCAGCCTTGATATGCCACTTTCCCTTGTACTGTGTTATGTGGAGGGTTAGAAAGGTTGATTCTCATTTTATTTTTAGAATAAGGTTTTTAGGTAAATACATATATGGGGCAAAGCCCTTGAGTAGTGGGCCACAGCCCACAAGATAGCCAGGCCACAGCCCATCTAATCAACTCTAATCACTGATTAGGTATGGGATTGTATACTTTAATGATTTTAGAGCTAACAGGTGGTTGTCATACCAATCCTGTTAAGAGATTTTAAGAATTGCTAAAGGGAAAGATGTGAAAAAAATGTTTGCTAGGGGCAAGCTGTCTGTTGGGAGAAACTTTAGAAGTAATTGTACTTAGATTTTATCATAAGGATGTAACCCTTGAATAAGGAGAGGTTATACTTTAGATAATGAGACAGTTTGACCAAATTAGCTTTTCAGTAATTGTACTTTGTAATGGCACATTGTTAATTTTACTGACGTTACTAGTTTCCATTGTTAAGCTATACTTAGCCATAGATAACTTTTGTAACACTGTCCATGTCCTTGTCTCCTTTTGTAATGATTGAATCAACTGATTTTCCTTGTGAAACTTCCTTGTCTTTACCATAAAAAAAAAAAAAAAAAGAAGCTAACTTTGAATGGCTGCTGTACCCAGTTTTTTTCCAGGGTACACACCCTTTGGGCTTTTCAATGCATTCAGGGTGCTTTGAATAATCCTTTTTTCTTCTCCGTTACACAGTGAGAAGTGTAACAGTGTTATGTCAAATGTACAGAAAATTATAGAACATGCTACAACAAATTTTTATATATAGACATATGTTATCATAAAGCAATACCACTTTTAGGTATGTACACTAGAGAAACTCACACGTGCACAGTGAGACATGTGACACTTGTTATTATAGCCCTGCACTGCCTGTAGAACATAAATATTGAAATCAATCAACAGAAGTTAAATACAGAGTAAGTTGAACAATGACTTCCTTTTATCTAAAATAGCATCTCCATGTTGTCTCATATGGTTTTTACTGCACACCATATATGCTATTACATATAGTTAATTGCCACTAACAAGCCAATACTAAAATATATTTTCCTGATGCCACTACATTGGAAGGCTGAAAAGAATTGTTCAAAAAAGTCAGAAATTGAAGTCACAACAAAGTGTATTGAACACTTCTACTTGAGAGTACTTTTATAAGAATTCTGATGTAAAGCCATGAAAAAATAACCAGGTACACAGTACACTTGTACTAAATACATTCTGAAAATAGAAAATGTAAGTCCACAGTCCCCATTTATAATAAAGGTTTCTATTCAATGAGTTTTTCAACATAAGGGGCCTACCACTGTACTCTGAGCCCAATTTGCGGATTATATTTAAAGTATTTTTTTATGAATAAGAAATACATTCAAACTAGAATGATGGGATTAGAACAGCAGTTTTGGGAAAACAGAAGACTGCCACCAGGCAGGTACAGTCTTTTTTCTATGAAAATCACTAAATGTAATTATATTATGGAAGATATATTTTCCTAAGTGTGCAGTATCTGTGCTTTTAGTTGGCTTTTTCTCAAAAACTTTGAGAATTTTACTCATTCTTCTACACTGAAATCTTGTAGTTTTTGAAGTACGATTAATGCAGTACTAAAATTAGCACTGCACTGTTGTTGGATTAATCTGGATTAAAATTCAGATTCATCATTTGCTATATACTAATTTATAAAATGGGTAAAACAACACAATGTGAGGTTCAATTTCTAAGATCTAAATGAAGTATTTAACAATCCATTATACGTTGCTTGGCATATAGGAAAGAATTAAAATCCTTCCAACATATTCACTTTTTACACATACATTAAAATTGTATGCAGCCGTAGAAGAAGCCAGTATTGTGCAGTGGAATAAATATTGCCTGGGCATCAATAGTCAGGGTTACAGGCAGCAGATAAACTTTGGCAATTTATTATTTTTCTAAATGCAAATTTTCTTATATGTGCTACAAATTTTCTTATATGATGATTGTATTAGTCTGTTTTTGTTGCTTATAACAGAAAACCTAAAACTGAGTAACTTATAATGAAATAAAAGCTATTTCTTACATTTTTGGAGGCTGGGAAGTCCATGGCTCTGGGCACATCTAGTGAGGAGCTTCTTCTAGATGGGAATTCTCTTACAGGGTCCATTGGTGACCCGGGTGTCACTTAGCGAGAATAGGCTAAGAGAGCTAACCTCCTCACTTGCTCTCCCTTTAAAGCCATCAGAACCATGTCCATTACTCCATTAATGGATCAATCCATTCACAAGGACACAGTCCTCATGATCTAATCACCTCTTAAAGGCTCCACATTTCCAACATCATAATTAAATCCCCCATTCTCTTAACACTGTTACAGTGTGGATTAAGTTTCCAATGCATGACCTTTTGGGGACACATTTAACTGATATCAACAATTTTTTAATTTAGTGGTAATTTTGAAGATCAAAAGATTAGGACAGTAAAAATATTCTGAAAAAAATATAAACTCAAATGTATTAAAACATTCTTCATTGAAATTACCTCTTATTGAAACTTAACAGATATAATCAAAGATTTGCAATATTCAGGAATGATTTAGATCTAAGCATAAAATGCACAATCACATAAAATGTAATTCATTTTCAATGAATAAATAAAGAGGCACCAGAACCTACTGTGTGAGTTTAAACAATAAATTTTTAAGCTTTAACTTTTAATAATATTTATTTTAATGTATTTTTAATGTTTTAGACTTTTGCCGCTATGAGGTTTGTAGGTAAAGGAGCGATGGGATACTTTAATCTTATTCTTGGACAGTTTATTGACAGCAAACAGGAAGTATATATAAATGAGCATGTATGTGTTAGTGTGTAGTGGAAGTGAGAGATTTAGCATGAAAATGGGAGGAAAAAGGAAATAAAAGCAGCACGTATTTGTTATCTATTCAAACACAGACATATTTATAACTAGAATTTGCTGAGTAATGTTACACCTTTAAAATGCTTGATATTTAATACATTCATAAGAGGGCAGTTTGGTACATGGTCTTATGTAAAGCAGTGCATTGAAGCTTAAAAGAATTTACATATACTTAAGCTAAAAGTTTAGCTAAGAAAGCCTGTTTTGGAGATAAAAAGCTTAGTAATAAATGTGCTGACCAGAAATTCCTTTCTTTATTGATCTCTGTGGAAGAGCAAGAAAACAATTTCTACCTTCTTAAGTAAGTTCTTCATGGAAATTCATACTTAATAAATAAAAATAGATCTATTTTCAACAACAAAAAAATGCGCCTGTGGCAGAAAACGCATTTATAAAAATTCTAACACAATTAGATGAACTATTATGTTCAGAGTCAGTTATTGAAAATTGCACTTTCATGTTTGCTGGACTGTAGTGCAATTGAGCAAATATGGCTACAGCATTCATTATTATTTCCTTTATAGGCTTTTCAAGTTGCTAGGCTCTTGTACCACATACATCATGCCTGCATTATTTTCCTCTGGTTTGAATTTAGAATGGAGTGCTTAACAGAAATCTACAAATTGTTCTTCTTATAATCCACCTCTGTGGAGATAGGTTCTAGCTGTCCTTTTGCCATATCTAAGGCACTTGGTTAGAGTTAAATGTGGTCCATCCATTTGACCTAATCTCCTGCCCTCTAGATTTCAAGTATTATACACTCTTGTCAGTAAGAACAATTAATTTTGAAGTTAATATTTTTCAGCATAGGGAAGTTCATTGGTCAGTGTTCACTCCACCTCACTATTTCATTCAACTCTTTATGTTTTTCACAATTGTAACAAAGCCTCTGGCTACGTCCCACACATTTAAAAAAAAAAGTTTGACATTGTAATCATGATAAAAACAGATTAAACTCTATACTGCACTTAAAAATATTTTTTCACATAAGAAAAATGTGAAGAATTTTTAAAGATATGGTTAAATAAATTAAAACAAGTGAGACCAGGAAAATATTTAATCATTTAATTTGGGATATATTTTTCTCCAATGTAACAGGGCTTCAAAGGGAGACTCACAGGAAAACCAACTTTAGAATTCTGTTTAGAAAGTAAAACTTTCTGTTTTAATTTCATGGTATAATTAAATAGTCAATGTGTGAAATGTCCTTTTCTCCTACGTATTGTAGTTAATTCATAATTATTGATAATTTGGAAGAAACATTAAACATCCTCCACTCAGATTTCTCACCTGTGGTGTCATGATAGACATCATGCTTAGGCTTGAAATCTTCACATGAAGGAGAAGCTCACCACCTCAGGTACAAAATATTTTCACATGGTCATTTTTATTTTGTGTAAAAAATCCCAAACCATTAAATGTTCTGATTTGTTTCAAGCAGTATATGATATCACAATTACAGTAAAGACTTCCAGGTAAAGTGAAAGAATGCACTTATCATCCCATCACAATTAGGCAGGGCCATGTGACTCTTTCTGGTCAAGAATAATAAGGAGTTATTAATAATACTTAGAAATAAGTTATATAAACGCATAACTATAATTGCTGAACAAGAGTAGAGAAGGAAGTTATAAAATTGTCATGAACTTGAAGGAAAAGATTCAGGAAGGGAATAAAATTAAGATAATATTTAATGAATAAACCTCAGTACTGAGTACTGCCAACGAGCTTGTGAATGAGCCTTGAAGCAGATTCTTCACCAGTCATTCCTTGAGAGGAATACAGCCACATATGAAAGCGTGATCAGAGCCTGAGAGAGAACGTGAATGAGGGAGCACAGTTAAGTTAAGCCTGGATTCTTTGCCGATAGAAATTGGGAGATAATAAATGTTTTTTAAGACACTAAGTTTTGGGTTGACTCATCATTTAGTAATAGATGACTAATATCACACCTAACCATCCTTACAGCAAACCATCTATTCATTTTATCAAGAAAGTGGGCTTAGGTCACCGATAGCGAGAGGGTCCCTCACAGCAGCAGTTGGCTTACAGGCACCCTTCATGCACTGTAGCAGAAGGATTTCACCCCTCTCCTCTCAGAAGACAGACATAGCAGTGGGGTTGGCCAGGTGTCATACAGTGCACATACTTATTGTATGCAAGGAGTGCACATTAAGTCTGAAACAGAAAAAGATATTCCCACACGAGGTGATAAGTTCAGTACAGGCTGCAAGATTCATTCTTTATGTGTATTTATGTGTATGTATGTGTGTGTGTATATATATATATCTATCACTAATAATTATTGAGCTTTTTTGTTTTGGTTTGGTTTGGTTTGGTTTTTCTTTTTCTTTTTTTCTTTTTCTTTTTTTTTTTTATTTGTCAGACATGGCGCTAACAAGTACATTTTGGAAAATTGGGTTAATTAGTAGTGGATAAATGAATACAATTTGTATTTCTGCTTCTGGTTTACTGTATACTTTATAAAACCTTTTTCTGAATAGTAATTTCCTAACTGTTCATTACTTTCCTCAGGCACAATCTCTAAGACTTTGGAATTATCAGCATAAGACACTGAGCACTCATATTGTTATTTCTTTTAAAAAAAAAATGTACTGGAGAATCAAGGTCCATTCTTTTGCAGCCAACTCAGGGTAGAAAGTTGCCTTTCTAACAGATTTCAACACTAAATAATTCTATTAAAATTAGGAATGTAATGAAATGCAAGCCAAAGAGTTCCAGCAATTCTTCATTGTATGTCATACATATATGCACAAAAAGGGACTCAGATACAATCCATTTCTCCTTCATCATAAAATGTGTTTATCCACAGGTGAAAATTTGTTAACAGTTTATGAGCTAAAATAGAAAATTAAAACAATAATTTATTATCACTTTGCAGTTTTTTTGAAGAACACTCATTAGCTTTAAAACATGGCTTATGTAGCTGATATTTTTGAACTTATGAATAAAATTAATAAGAAACTGCATAAATTGTGTAAAATGCATTAAAGAATTCTGACAAAGCAAAATTTTAACTTTGGAAACATGATCTTACAAATCGTTGACTAATAATTTCATTCATGGTTCTGATGGATAGTCTGCTATCCAAATAATTCTAGATGTACATCTTTTCAGTGTCCTATCCTTGCATCCCCTCATAAATATTATTCATACAAAATGTACACAGTGTTTTTATAATTGTTTATTTTTTGAAAGATTATTAATTTAAATATTTTACCCCATTAAATTGTTCTGGTACTAACTTACAGAACAAATAATTTGAAACTAATGTTACTAACAGCACATTTAATAATATATGAAGATTTATACATCTGCAGTAAAAAGACTGTTTTAATAATTTGCTAATTTAGAGTGGTCTCTATTGTCTGAAATGTCATAAAAATCCACCAATAATATTATTTCATACTGTCCCCTCTTCTTCTTACTCTGTGTTATTAATCCCAAAATTGTATTCTGTTAACACTTTCCATCTGCCTGTTGAAAAAGAACTCTTCTGCAATTGTATAAGACTTTGCTCTCTAAAATTATGATAGGAAACCAGCTTTGCAAAGACCATGTAAAAAAACAGATGGAAGAAAAGAAAACTTATGTGGTTCAGGACAAAAAAACTATTAATTCATTTTGGAATTTAGACTGGCTATCATAGGATCATAGACCAAGAATTTTTGATAGTGTTAATACTCATTACTTCATTTTTTAATGTTATAATATTGTTAAATATTAAGAAATAGTTTTTTCATAACATACAGATTTAGGCTTCCTGAATGTTTTGTTTCTTTTCTTTTACCAGTTTATTCTCTTCTGACAGAATCAAATGTATTTCTTATTTTCTACAAGTTTGGCAATGCTTGCAAGAGACTCAAGTTTTGAAATTGTTGAAAGTTCTTTGTAGACTGCTTAACACAAGTGTACATATTCAATAATTCTCTGTTATCTGAGCTTCAATTGCTTTCTCAAAACTCTGATTTCTTTGCTCAATGTAGGAGAAATGATGTTTTGCACAGGTGTTTTACATTTGACCACTGCCGAAAGAGTACACTAATTCTATGTCCATTCCCACTGTGAAATCCATAAGCCAGAATCATTGATTTTTTCAGGAAGTTACAATTTGTTCATTTGTGGCTCTGGCTTGTGTTAAGCATATAACACCTTATGGAAACTTAAACAGAGTATCTTAATTCTTGTTACTGATGAGTATACAGTGTGTAATCTAATTTACTACTATCCACACAGACTTGATAGTTGACAGCTGTCATTTAAGACACAGAAGCAAGAAACTGTGCTGCTGAAAAACATACAAAAAATAAAGCCACTCAGGATGACTTAATTAACCTTTAATCAGTCATTTGGAAACTTTTACTAACTCGGACTGATGAAATCAAACTACTTTTGCTGGAAGATATTATTATATTGTACTAAAATTATTTTCATTGTGTCAGTGACAAGTTCTATTTCTTAATGAAGTTTGGTTAATCTTAACGATAATCAGAGTATGATAAGCTGCATGTTGCAAGGAAAAAACAAAACAAAACAAAACAAAAAAACTGAGATCTATTGTGGCTCCCTAAAGGACTTGTAATGAGCTATGTGTGATATACAGACCTAAAAATACAAGGTGAGTGAGATAATAACAGGATCTTCAGAAATGCAATTGCTGCTTCATCAAAATTGTTTGTTTTATCCATCTGATTTTTGAAAACAAAAGAACAAAAAAATGCACGTAATTAAATTTTATTTATTAAAATGTAGTATTTTAAATTAAAATTATCAAGAATTTTTGTTTCATTTTTTGGTAAACTTTTTATTGAATTATAACATATATACAGACAAGTGTACAGATCACTGAATTTTAACAGCTAAACATCCCATGTAAGTCATACCCATGTGAAGAAATAGAACATTGCCAGTATCCCAGGAGCCTCACATATGCCCTATTCCCATCATTACCAATGTCCTAACCCCTATCCTGACTTCTAGTGATTGATTTTGCTTATTTTTGAACTTTATATATATATATATATAGAGAGAGAGATACATATCTATATATATCTATATATATCTACATATATATGTATAAATAGAATAAAATGAGAAATATTTTTTAAGAATAACTTTTTGACCACTTAAATAATATATGTTCATATTAGATGAAGAAAAACAGAAGTATAAGGAGAAAAATAATCATAAATATCAAACAGTAACTATCAAACTGTGTTAACTTTTCACAAATATATATTGTTATAGATCTTTTCCCATTACAAATGTGTTTGTATATTATATTTTACAAAAATGCATTATTATTTCATGTGCTATTTTGAATACTGATGTTTTTTTCACAATAATGAATAAACAAATAAACATTAATAAATAGTAAATCATTTATGCTACAAAAATGTTACTCCTTTTTATTAGATTTATTTAGGTCATTGTCCCAAACATCATATTTTATAAAGTGAATATTTCTTTGAATGGCTGTTTTTAATTTTTAAACTGTGAATAGAATAGGCACAATAGTCCACAGAATAAAATATTCTCTGTACTTTGGTGAGCAAAACACTGTAACTGTTGCAGTCAGTTGAAATCAAGGAGACCATACCTGACCTAAAAAGGGGTGGTTTCTTTACCTACATAGTGGGCTTTGTCATCATCCATATACACCAAGGTCCTCAGTTTCCAATTAAAACAGTATTTAAATTGCTGGTAAAATGTAAAGATAAATAAGCAGTAATGGCTAACAGCATGAACCTGTAATCAGATCAGCTGGTATATGATAACAGGCACCTCTGTCTTTTTCTATCTTTTCCTTCTCTCCCTCTTTCCCTTTCTAATAATCTTTTGAGAAATTGAAGTGTAATATTCATGTATAAATGTGCACAACCTGTAAGTGTATAACTTGATGAATTCTCAAACTGAATACACACATGTGGACACCATTTAGATGAAGAATTCAGCACCCCAGCCCCCTTATGCTCCCCTTCTAGTCATCAACTTCCCTCAAGCATTATCTCAGTTCCAATTTCTACCATTATAGCTTAGTTTTTCTTGGCTTTGAAAGAAAATTATCAAGAATTCAAATAATTTTGCAAACATAGACTTTTGAACAACATTTCTAAAGAATAATTAAGATATGTATTTTTTAATATCATCAAAGCAATATAGCTTATTGGATTACACTGAAATACAGTTAATTGTATGTTTAGTAACAAAAAAGGAAATATTTTTCCATTAAATCTAATTTTATAGTTCTTTTTAAGTAATATACTTTATTTTAATTGGCAACTGTTATATATACTTAATATATATATATATATATAAAATTCATTTATAAATGTTTAGCTAATTTTCCTACATTTTCCATTCAACTAGAAGATTTAGTGTAGATAATACAGGTCATATGTCACTCTTATTAATGTTAAAGTTCCTATTATTAACTTCTTGAAAGTTCTTTATTATTAATTTATTTATCTGATTAACTTCATCTGATTCCCAGCTTCATGTGAATGATCCCTTTACGAAAGGATAGCTTCTATGGTTAACAATTATATTTACAACACAGGCTATCTGAATAAAATAGAACAGACTAAAAGAACATGTTCGCTATTGTTTATCAATGATAAGCTATCGCATAATATTTTTAAATATCCTATTTAGACAATAAAATAACAAAATTTTAAAAGGACGATTTTTTATTGGGATTAAGTAGTTACATTTTAGTAAGACTGACATCTGAAATTCTACTCCAACAAAAATATTGAATACGTCATATTATCAGAAGGAAATTTACAGACTCTTCATTGTCTTTTGTTTCACTTATGTTATCCACAGAAAAAAACTGACTCCTTAGATATGTTATGCTGTGCAATATTGAACATAGTGGTATTTGCTAGTCTAGAATATGTCAATAAAACAATTTGCATACTTTTGTAATAATACCCTCTATTTATTTCAAATATATAGTATATTACTCAATAAGTATCTCTTAACATACTGTAATTATGTGGAAATTAGAACTGATATGCCTATCTCCCTTTGTATGCCTCATATAAAAGTTTGTATTGCTGATGACATTTAGGTTCAGGAATAATTGAATGATATCAGTAAACGTTGACAGGAAAAATCATTCCAATCATACCAATATTATAATGTTTATGAAAGAAAAATATAATTTCCAATTTGGTAGGTTTCTGTTTGTTTGCTTTGGGTTTGTTTTTTCCTTTGGTTTTTGTTTTGTTTGTTTTTGTTTTTGCTTTACTTGTTTTTACTCTGGTTTTACTTTGGTCTCATATGCACATAGTTGGATTGATCATAACACACATGACACAAAATGATAATTAGCCCATGCATAGTATTTTTTTTTCTTTTTGATTACATCATTCATTTTCAGCCATTCACAATATTAATATGCCAAAAATCTGGGAAACCATCATATAACAGAAAAAATAAAATTGAAAATAACATTAATTATTCTAAATGCTTCTCCTCTTTTTCATGCATAATTTTTCTCGTACATGCCCTACATGATTGAGAATTCTTAGCGTGTTCCTTATGTACATGTATGTATACTATATGTGCACGATTTCCAATTTAAATATATTATTAATCTTTATTTCTCCATTTCTCCTTTACAAAAAAAGTTTTTGTTATATATAAATCAATTAATGCTAGTTTTTATTACATATTATGGTAACAATATATCCATATTTTGCACAGCTATCATTTATTTCATTGGTCAATAATATTTCATTGTTTGAATATACCAAAAACATTTTTATCTCTCTTTTGTAAAATTATATATATTTTTTCATTGTTTTTGCAAATAATACTTCTAGTAAAATTCAGGTGCTATCTCATGGTAAAATCCATGCAATGTTATCTATTGTACATAACAGGAATTTCTACTCAGTGTGCACCTAAGAGTGAAAATTTTAGTTGAAAGAACTGGTGAGTAATCAACTTTACAGGATAATGTCAAACTGCTTTCCAAGGCAGTTTACCAGAAATGCATAAGATATTTACCATTCTTGATTTTTTGTTATTTAATCTGCTCGAATTTTTCTGAGCTTAGTGGATCTTTGCTAAAAAGCCTGATGCTAATTTTGAAAATTTTCATGTATTATTTCTTCAAACATTTCTTCTGTTCTATTCTTCTTCTTATAAAATTCTAATTATGTATAAATTAGACTGTTTAATGTTTTCTAAAAGATCTTGAATTCTCTGTTTTCCTTTTGTTCCACTTTTTTTCCCCTCTTTGGGTTTAAGTTTGGATAATTTCTATTGATCTATGTTCAAGTTTACTGATTATTTTCTCAGCAAGTTTTTTGACAGCATGTCAAGGCATTTTTATTTCTGTTACTGAATTTTTTGTTGTCAAGAATTTCCACATGATTCTTTCTCACAGTTTCCAAATCTCTGCTGAATTTGACTATTTGATCTTGCAAAAATATATCTTTTTAGAGTCTTTAACATATTAATCACAATTATTTTAATCCCCATTCTGATATTTCTACCATATGTTTCACAGAATTTGTTCTGATGTATATTTTGTCTCTTCAGACTGTGTTTACCTTTGTTTTTATTTGCCTCAATTTTTTTCTGTTGAACAATGTAACATACAATACATAAGAAGGCAAATTTTTTTATGTCTTGTGACTAGCACTTTTTTTTTTTTTTTTTTTACTTAAAAATCTTTGAATGTGACAATTCAAGTTAAGTTAACAGAGCTTAAGTTAAACCATTCGGAAGTAGCCAACAAACCTGCAATTATAAAGCCAAGGATTTTCAAATGACATAGACCAAGCAAGTCAACTGTATAATTGTAACCATTCAAATGTCTTCTTTGCTTTACTTCTGTGTCTTTCTTAAAAAAGTCTCACCCTTGTGTTCCCTTGGTGGAGCTTCTCAACCACTTCTGGCTTGGAGCTGCACAATTCATAAACTGTCATTTGCTCAAATAAACTAACATTTTATTGTGCCTCAGTTTTCCTTTTTAACAGTTGTTTGTTTATGCTTCTTCTAGAGACGGTCAATTTCTACCGGTTTTACTTCAAATAATTCACAGATCATTCTATTTATCTATTTAAAGGGTGCAATTCAGTGTTATTAGTATATTCACAGGTAAGTACAGTGATAACCATAGTCAATATTACAATATTTTTATGAGCTCAGAAAGAAACCCCATACCAGTTAACTATTACCTCCCTATCCCCTAACAAACCACCTCCAGCACTAAGCAGCTGCTAACGTACTTTTTGTCTTTAAAGATTTATTCGATTTTGTACTTTTATATGAATGGAATGAATGGAATAATATATTATGTTGTAGTTGATGTCTTGAATCTTTCAATTAGCATGACTTTTTTGAGGTTCATTCATGTTTTAGCATGTATCAGTACTTCAATCCAATATAGCACTTTTTTTTTCAATTTGTCCACTTATGAATATTCAGGTTTTTCTCCTTTTTGGCTATTATGGATACCGCTGCTGTGAACATTCAGGTACAAGTGTCTATGTGGGAATATATTTTTATTTTGGCTGGGTATACATCAAGAAGTAGTATTACTGAGCATTGGGTAATTATATGTTGCATCTTTTGAGTTATGACCAGATTGTTTTCCAAAAACCTCACACCATTTTACATTGCCACCAGCAATGTATGAGGGTTTCAATTTCTCAGCATCCTTGCCAACAGTTTTTATGTATTTGATTATAGTCAAAGTCATCCTACTGGGTGCGAAGTGATATCTCTCTGTGGTGTTAGTTTGCATTTCCCTGATGACTAATATTGAGCATCATTTCAGATGCTTATTGATAATTTCTTCTTTGGAAAAAATGCCTGTTTAGGTGCTTTATTTATTTTTTTAATTGGGCTATTTGTCTTGTAATTATTGAGTTATGGGAATTATTTACATATTCTAGATGCAAATGCCTTTGTAATATACATATTTTGCAAATATTTTCTCCTGTTCTCTAGTTTGTCTTTTCAATTTCTTTATGGTGATCTCATAACATAAATGTTCTATTATCTAATTTATTTTTTTTACTCATGATTTCGGTGCCATTTGTAAGAAGAATCTTTTGCCAATGTATTGACACTTTTTCATCATAAAATTTTCCTACTTATCCATAGTAACATTGTTTAAGTCTATTTTGTCAGATATTAGTTTAGCCCCTTCAGCTTTTATGTGATTTCTGTTTGCATGATATATCTTTTTCCATCCTTTTACATCAATCTATATGTATCTTTCACTAAAAAGTGTACTCTACAGACAGTACATTGTTGAATCATGATTTTTAATTCAGTCTGACTGAATTAAATGTTTTTCAAACTGTATTTAATATTATTATTAATATAGTTGAATTTCTGTTTAACATTTTACTTTTTGTTTTCTTTGTCTGATTTTTTTTTTGTTTCTGTATTCCTCCTTTACTCTATCATTTTGCATTAAGTATGTTCAAATATATACTTTCCATTTCAATAACGGATTTTTGCTAATGTTTTTTTTTGTTTTTGTTTTTATTGGTTGCTCTAAGGTTTACCATAAATATTGAAACTGATTAATACTTGCTGATTTATAGTTGCTCAATTTACATTAAATACAGAAATACTAACCTATATATATCCTGATTTCCTTTTCCTCTTTTTTGTGGTATTATTTTTATACATATTAAATGTATGGACATATAAATCCCAAAATACTTATTTATAATTTTTACTTTGCACACTATTAATGTCTACAGTCATTTCCTTAACCCATTACTGCTTAGTTCCCACCTAACTTCTTTGTGCTACTGTTGGCAAATATATCACATTTCTATTTGATACAAACACAAGAATACATTATAAAGAAATAACATTGCTTTTTAAATCAGTTAAGAGGAGAAATTACAAATTTTGTAATGATGTAATTATAATGTAATTTAATTATGTAAGAAAATATGATATATTATGTAATTACAAATAATTACATAATTACCTGTATAGATTCTGTTTGTTCATATAGACTCAAATTCTATCTGTGGTCACTTGATTGCAATCTGAAGAATTTCCTTTAATATTTCTTTCATAGCATGTCTACTAGCGACAAATTTAGCCAGTTTTTTTTATATTTAGGAGTCTTTATTTTGTCTTTAGTTTTGCATGATAGCTCTAATGTGTATAAGATTTTTTGCTGACAGTTTTTTGTTTTTTATTTTTTTTTCCTTTGAGCAGTTTGAATGCTATCCCACTGCCTCCTAGACACCATTGTTTATGCTGAGAAGCTAGCTGTTAATGTTATTGGGGTTCTCTTACAAGTGAGTGTTCTTTTCTTGTTGCTTTCAAGATTTTCTTCTCGCCTTTCATTTTTCGAACATTTGCTTAGATGTATCTGTTTCTTGGTCTCTTTGTGTTCCCTTTACTTGGAGGTACCTTAGCCTTTCCTTCATGTGTAGGTTGCTTTTTTTCAATAAATTTGGAATGTGTTCTGACATTAATTCTTTAAATATTTCTTTTCTTCTGCTTTCTCTCTCCCCTCATCTTCTGGTACTCCCACTATGCATATGTTGGTATAATTGGTGATGTGCTGTGCTCATTTTTCTACACTTTTTTTCCTGTGTTTTTTAGCTTTTGTAATCTCTATCAATTTGGTTTCACATTCAGTTTTTCTTCTTGCCAGTTCATATCTAATATTGATCACCATTAGCAACTTTTTATTAGTTATTACATTTTTAATCTCCATAACTTTTATTTGAATACACACACACACACACACACACACACACACACACACACACACACACACACAAATGTGAGGGTCTTCTCTTCAAAAAGCTCATGAGAGGATTTGTATTATCTTTTAATTCTATTTTTCCATAAAAAATTTTTTTGAAGTACCCTTGTATATGCACACACACTTGTAATGTGTAGCCAATTTCTATCTCTTTACTGGTAATCTCTGTATAATGTCACATTGTCATTATACTTTTCTTTACCTCTTTAATCGTGTTTTCCTTAGTCTGTGAATATATTTATAATGGACTTTTAAAAATACTTTTATTACATCTGGCATCTGTTCTTACATAGTTTTGGTTGCCTACTCTTTTCTTAGAGTATGTGTCATACATTCTTCTTTCTTTGTATGTACCATAATATACAACTGGACTCTTTAGATAATATACTGTAGTAACTCTGGGTACTGATCTCCCTCTCCAAGGCTTTGTATTATTACTTGTTTAGTGACTGGTTGGATTATTTAAGTTTATTTCTCCTAGGCACTATTAAGCCTCTGATGTTGCTTCTTAGGGAGGTACAGATTTGGGTCTTTCCATGATCACTTTGAGAACTCTGAGATGACACTAGTACTGGCAGTGTTCTCTTCTACTCTTTCACTTACTCTATCAGGCTATTAATTTCCCTTAATTGCTTGACCATTGAATTTTTTTTTTTTTTTTTTTTTTTTTGTGGATGGCCAGTACAGGGATCTGAACCCTTCACCTTGGTGTTATAACACCACATGCTAACCAACCAAGCTAACTGGTCAGCCTGGACAGTCTCATTGATGTAATTTTTCTATAATGCCCTGAAGCATAAATTCCTCTACAGACAAATCCAATTAAATTGTGGCTCCTTGGAGTAAATGGTTTTTGAAATTAGGTTTTAATATTTGTTCAGACCCCAATAGTGCTCCTGCCAGCTGGGTTTTCCCTTAGTTCTGTCCTTAAAATAAACTAGCCAGCCTACAGTCTAGACTTTATCTTCATAACATCCATAAATCTCCTCAAAATTACCTTCATCACAACCTACACTTCTCTTGACAGTTTCCTTAGACTTAAAATTCATCATGGTTTATGGCAAATAAAGACAGTTCTTTGGGGAAAGATTAGGAGCTGTCTTTTTTTATGGCTTGCTTTTCCCCCTAGACAAAATCACTGACACAGGGTTTGGGGATTGGAGATGGGAACAACAAAAATCTTTCCAAGTGACATCTCCCTCTAGGAGCTGAGAGCTTGGTGGAAATGTTTGGCAGCAGCCTGGAAAGCTTTTGGCTTTTGGCTTGTCTTTTTTTGGTGTCAAACTACTGCTTCACAAGTGTGGGAAAGACTATTTTATTCCCATGTTCTCACCATGCCATATCTAAGGTAGTCTTCATTTCACAGGTGGTGACTGGGAAGAAGTAGGGAGCCCGCACTTCTTGACCTCGTTCATAGGACACGTATCCTTATCTATGGACAGCTGGAGGATGATAAATGTTGAAGTCTTGACTTTCTTAGGAAGAAAGCCCTCTGACAGGGAGCTAAAGGAAAAACAAGCCCTTTGTTGTTAGCTCCTGAGCACTGTGCCAACAGAGGAGAGGGAGGGAGTGGTCTTGATTCTACCACAGGCATTCGCCTTCCTGACTCAATTTTCACAGGTTTTCATGAGTAGGTGTTTCTTCACTTGTGTTTGCCCTCAGAAACTTCACAGAGATTTGATTTTTGAATAATACCTTTCTTCAGTTTTCCTGTGGAACAGGTCGGTGGAGCTCTTCATCGTCTCATGCTGAAGTCAATCTGAGAAGGCTTATTTCTTCCAGCTCTCCGAGTTATATTCCATAAATAAAACACTCTTTATTTGACACTTATTAATATGATAATCTGGGTGGGAAGGGAGAATTCTCTGATGTTATAATCAATCTTTAGTCTTATGCAAGCTCTGAATCTATGTGTTGTAGATGGTCCTCTCTTGGTTTTCTGCTCCTATCCTGGATGAAATAATTCTGAGCCTAGAATGTTTTTCTGTCCTTTCCTAAGGAATAGAGCTTTTTCCCCTTCCCCCCTCCCCTGGCTGCAGTGAGTTTTTGTAGTTCCTACGAGGTAAAGTGTTGATGCCCTTCTCCCCTGAAGAATAACCGTCTTGTTAGTTAGGGGATACAGGAGAAATGGACATGCGTATACTATTGATAGTGACTTCTGTTCCTGTTCCCATTATAAGGGTTTCAAGCAGTGTCCTTAGGCTACAGGTTTTCATGGCATTCCCCCTGGATATCAACATTTTTGCTCTATAGGGAAGAGAGGGAACATGGATCTGGGTACAGTTTTGGCAGTGACTGCTATATTTTTCCTCAGCCAGCACCACTGGAGGAGTGTAATCAGAAATCTCCCTCATATTCTTTATGTTCATATGGTAAAATTTTTGGAGGAATATCCTCCAAGAGAGAACTAGCTTTCCAATGCCTGCATCCCTCAGGGGCTTCATTCAATCACTGTAACCTATACTTGGCCTATAACAACTTGTTAAAACATTCTAGAAGTTAATGTTCCTACCATGTTATATGACATATGGAAGCATGGACACCAGATAGGCAAATTCTGAGGCCATGTCTCTCACTGTAGTTACCTGTCTCTGTCAAGATTTGGAGTCAATTATTTGTACTGGGATCTCAGTTTCTGGATGGTTTCAACAAAAGTCATTTATTCGATGTTTGCCTAGCTTTTCAAATTTTTTTTGTGTCATTCTTTCCTGTTTCTACATCTCCAAGCTGGAACAGCAACTCTCTACTTTCTTTTTAACTGACATCACTATTCTAATAAATGAATTTAGACACTTTATCCTGATCTCTTCTCAAAGTATTTTGTGTGGTTGATCTGAAAAGTTTCTGAGCTTTTCTTGTCTTGAGTTGGGGAAATATTCTAATAGAGGGGTGAGAGATAATTTCTATGTTCCTGGAAATGTTTTTTTTTTTTTTTTTTTTTTTTTTTTTTTTACTTAAAGTTGATATGCCTTATTGATGAAATTTCAAGTAAGAGAATCCTTGCCAACTTCTGGCTTTCTAACAGGTGAGACCATGGTTTTACAGAAAATTGGGGATGTGCAGAATGATTCATCTGATGTATATTTGCAATTGAAATAAGTAGAAATTTAAATATACAGTTATACAATAAAGCCGGAAGTCAATATTCATATCAAACATTGACACTAAAGTTATAATTTGAGGCTGTATGTCAATTGTAAAATAACTTTTTAAGCCACTCTAAATTCTACTTAGGTTTCATAAATCAATCTACATATAGATACTTGCAATTTTACATAGGTCTTGAAGGAGCCATTTTTTTTCATAAATATGTTTGCTATCAAGTTTCTATAGGTATGGTCCTAAGGATTACCTAAAAAGTGTTACTACAATTTTTTAGAGAATATACAAGGAATGATTTAAGGAAAAATAAAGAATATGTTTAGTTTCCAATTGGGAAAAATACTGAATTTTAAGTTCAACACAAAGGCCATATTACATATAACATGGCCAATTTTAGCCATGTAACATTGATTATAAGTAAATGATAAAAAGACTTAAAAGTTGTTTTATGTCTATTATATGTATCTCTTAGAAATAAGAGTCTTATTTATCAATATGATTGATAAATATTACATAACTTTTAAGGTAAATGTTCAAGAGGTTGAAATTCCCAAATGCTTGATGTCCCATAATACAAAAATGACACCCATTTAGAAAACGTACTTTTCAATTTTATACAATCATATCACAGTTCTTATGGCATCACATATAAGGTTGTGAAGATCATTCACTATTGTGAAGTAGTGAATCTTCTTTTTTAACAGAAGCAGGAAAAGAAAACCAGCTGCCTCCAGAATTTCAAGTTTGAACACTTCTAACCATATCTCTTTGATCCTGTGAATGCCTGAGGGCTTCTACTACTTTCTATCTACTACTTTCTACATTTCTGATGCTATTGTAGCTGACATTTCAAATTCTCTCAACATAGACATCACAAACTTTGGTTCTATCATTCACTATATCAAGGTTTAGAGTGATTAATAAATTAAGATAATTTTACTTTTTTATTGGCTAAAAATTGGATGAGAGCATGTGATGCTTTTTCATATGTACGTATATTGCTTTTACATTTGCATGTACATATACATGTATTTATATAAAATATGTAATATTAGTTTATATGAAAATGATTTTCATTTATCTTTAAGGTTAAAACTGTTTTCTACTTTTCTCAGTAATCACCTGTTTTTTATTGAGAGCTCTTTTTATTGCTGAATTAAAATCCAATTTTGTGTCTGACTTCATTTACTAATTTATGTACTTTTTTTTTCATTGAAACATCTCGATTTTACAAATTTGTGAAGTACAGATTTATTTCAATACCATGTATGATGATAAAATCTGGGTAATTAGCATATCACTATAAAACTTAAACATTTCTTTGTTATGAGGACATTCAATCTCCTCTCTACTAACCACTTGATAGCATGCAGTAAATTGCTGTTAATTATAGATAACTAATTTGACTGTACACCAAAAGAACTTATTTTTCCTATCTAGCAATTTTTTGTCCATTAGCCGATCTCTCCCTATCCCCCTACACGCTTCCCCTTTCCCATTTCTACTAGCCCCTGTTCTGCTTACTCCTTAAAGTTCAACTTATTATTATTTATTTGTTTATTATTTATTTATTTATTTTCTTGACTCCCACATATGAGTGAGAACATGCAATATTTATTTTTCTGTACCTGGCTTATTTCACTTAATGTAATTATTTCCATATTCATCCTTGCTACTGTGAAAGGCAGAATTTCATTCTTTTGTATTGCTAAATAGTACTTCATTGTGTACATATGCCACATTTTCTATGCCCAGTTATCCTTGGATGGACATTTGTGTTGGTTCCATATCTTGGTTGTTACGAATAGAGCTTCAAGAACATGGGAGTGCAGGTATCCCTTAGTCACGATGACTTTCATTACTTTGGATATATACCCAGTAGTAAGATTGTTGAATCATATGGTAGTTATATCTGTAGTTGTTTGAGAACACTCCATACTATTTTCCATAATAGCTGTACTAATTTACGATCTCACTAACAGTGGATAAGGGTTCACCGTTCTTCACATGTGTGCCAGCATTTGTTATTTTCTCTCTTTACAATAATAGCCAGTCTAACTGGGATGAGATGATATTTCAGTATGGTTTTGATTTGCATTTCCCTGATGATTAGTGATGTTGAACATTTTTTCATGTATCTGTTGACCATTTCTATGTCATCTTCAAAGAAAACTTTTTCTTCTTCAAAAAACTTTTTAACTGAAAGGATACTTTTTATTGAAGAAAGCTGGTGGTACCACAGCACATTGAACTGCCATGTCAAGAGGTTTTACAAATTTGCTTTCTCCGGCCTCTGACCATTTTACCCACTCATATACCTGCCAAAGGCGTTGGGTGCCTAGTGAAGCATAAAGCCAAGAGATCAGGCCCTTTTGTCAACCTTTATCATGTTTCATCTGCCTGATTATTGTCCCCATGCAATTTCAGATCAAATTTTTTATGTTTTTAAAATGTTGTGTTTTTACTGGTTATGAATAATCATGGTATAAAGAGCAAATTGTCACCACTCATGCCTAAGATGTGATGGCCATTTCCATACTGGCAGCATGTCAATTACCACAAATTGTGATTATACCCCGTGTCCTCCCCACACAATTATCCCCACGATTTTACAGTTTTAGGTCTTATACTTAAGTATTCAATCCATTTTTAGTTGATTTTAGTATATGGTGAGAGTTTCTTGTCTAGCTTCATTCTTCTACATATGGATATCCAAGTTTCCTACGCACTATTTATTGAAGAGGCAATCTTTTCCCTAACGTATGTATTTGTTCCCTTTGTCAAATATCAGATCTCTTTAAGCCTGAGGGGTGATTTCTGGGTTCTCTATTCTACTCCACTGGTCCGAGTGTCATGCCAGCACCATGCTGTTTTGGTCACTATAGCTTTGTAGTATAATTTGAAGTCGGGTATTGTTATGTCTCTGGCTTTATGTTTTTTGCTCAGGATTGCTTTGGCTGTTTGGAGTCTTTTGTTGTTCCATATGAATGTTGAGATTGTTTTTTCCATTTCTTTGAAGAACATCATTGCTATTTTGAGGGGGATTACATTGAATCTGTAGATCGCTTTCGGTAGTATTGACATTGTCACAATATTAATTCTTCCAAACTGAGAGCATCGAATGTCTTTCCATTGGTTTGTGTCTACTTTAATTTATTTCAACAGTAGCTTGTAGTTCTCATTGTAGAGATCTTTCACCTCCTTGGTTAAATTGATTCCTAGGTATTTTATGTTTTTTGTGAATGTTGTAAATGGGCTTACTTTCTTGATTTCTCTTTCTGTTAGCTCATTATTGGAGAATATAAATGCAACTGATTTGGGGGCATTTATTTTTTATTCTGCAGCATTATTGAAACTGTTAACCAGCTCTAGGAGTTTTTTGATAGAGTCTTTAAGTTTTTCTATATATGGTATCATTTCATTGCCAAACAGGGACAGTTTGACTTTATCTTTTCCAATCTGAATTCCCTTTATTTTTTTCTCTTGCCTGATTGCTCTGGCTAGTACCTCCAGTACTATTTTAAATAGAAGTGGAGAGAGTGGGCGTCCTTGTCCAGTTACTGTTCTTAAGAGAAAAGCTTTTAGATTTTCCCCATTCATAATGATACTGGTAGTGAGCTTGTCATAGATGGCTTTTATTGTGTTGAGATACTTTCCTTCTATACCTAATTTGTTGAGAGTCTTCAACAAACTCAAGGACAAAAACCATATGATTATCTCAATAGATGCTGAAAAAGCATTTGACAAAATTCAATATCCCTTCACAATAAAGACTCTCAACAAATTAGGTATAGAAGGAAAGTATCATGAAGGGAGGTTGAATTTTGTCAAATGCTTTTTCAGCATCTATTGTGATAATCATATGGTTTTTGTCCTTGAGTTTATGATGTGAAGTATCACATTAACTGACTTTTTTATGTTGAACCATCCTTGTATCCCTGGGATGAATCCCACTTGATCATAGTATATAACTTTTTTGATGTGTTGCTATATTCTGATTGCTAATATTTTATTGAGGCCAACATAACTCTGATACCAAAATCAGATGAAGACAGAAAAAAAAAGAAAATAACAGGTCAATGTCCTTGATGAACATAGATGCAAAGATCAAATTATTTATTATAGTCTTTGCCTTTTGGCTTTTAAAATTTTTCTGAACAGGGGCATATGGAGCAAACTTCTGGGGAACCCTTTAATATAAGGAGACTAGTAGGAGGCCCACTGGCTCACCCTGTCTTGGACAGGGCTGCATCAAGCCTTTGTTTCAACACCATCAATGTCCAGTTTTTTCATCCCATTTCTTAATAACCATCTAAAGACTTTCACCCTGCTAAGACAAGTTCTTTGAGTCTCCCCTTTCTTTTCCTCTTTGTTCACTCATATCGATATTTCTTTTATTCACCTTATTTCTTAATAATCACTAAAAATTTTCCACCTTGCTGGAAGGAGATGTTTGACTTTTTCTCTTTCTCTGTGCTTTCTCTTATTATTAACATAATGTTTTTACTGGTATGTGTAAGCTTCATGAGGAAGAAATGAGACAGTAAATTTTATAAGTCTGCCCAGAGTTTTGCTTGATTTTGCAGAAGTAAAGTTACATGGGTTACCAATGCAAAAAGGGCCCTCATAAGCACAGCATTTATTCTATCTTACATAATGAGTATATTCATCCAGTGAAGATCCCACTCACCATAAAGCCAGTTCCTCATGGTTTGCATGTGAATCATATCAGCTGATTCATCTGGGTTATCTATAGTGAAAGTTGGGTAGTCTCCCTTCTCAGGGCAAACAGACCATACGGTGGTTTTTTATCCAATCTACTATGCTGGATGTTCCCTTGGGAATAACCTGCTTTATTTCTCGATTATGTATAGACATCTGTGGTTGTTCCATAGTGAGTTGTGGGCCCTGTATCAACCCAAACAATCTTGTATTCTGCAGCATTCAAAATTAAAGACACTGCCCATAAATTAGTTACTCTCATAATTCACTTTAGTGAAGGTTCTTCAGGAAGGTGATGATATTTCTTCAAAATGAAACAACTCCTTCACACCATACCCCCTGGTTTCAATATTTACTTGATTTTTCCTTCCTCCCATGTTTATTACCTTCTTGATGATCAGAGTTCTTAGAGGTGCTTGCTGTAGTCCCAGCATAAATTTTCCCTTAAGTGGGTGATTTTGAAATTAGTGGCTGAAGCTCAGACTCACTGAAATCTGAGCTTGGCCTAGCATCAATTTCAATTTAACACTCTCTTTTAATTTGAGTTTAACTATGACAGATAACAATCATGTATAACATATTTTACCTTTTCCTTTTTAGTTAGCACTTCTTTATACATCTAGTGAACCAACTCACCAGGAGTTGGATTAGTCTCTAAATTCCATTAGTAACTGATTATATCAGAGCTACTGGTCCACAGCACAGTTAACCATGTGGCCAACTTTTGAGAATCAAAAGTTTTTCACCCCTCACTATTTTATCCTTTTTCTTCCCAAACCACATGTTTCCATGAGCCAAGATCATTCGAGAAAATCTGATTCTTAAACCAATTCCAGGAAAACCGTTTTTCTACACTCTCACATGGAACACTTCTTTTTTTTTTTTTTTTTTTTTTTTTTTTTGTCGTTTTTTTTTTTTTTTTCGTGACCGGCACTCAGCCAGTGAGTGCACTGGTCAGTCCTATATAGGATCCGAACCCGCGGCGGGAGCGTTGCTGCGCTCCCAGCGCAGCACTCTACCAAGTGCGCCACGGGCTCGGCCCTCACATGGAACACTTCTGACACCAGAAGTGTGAATTTTACTTTCCATGCTGACGTAGTCTCCTAGTGTGTCATACAATTCAATTCAATTCCGACATACCCAAAGTTAGACTCAGATCCCACATGTTAAGGGATCAGTCTCAAAAGACTGTCCCTGCTTCAGATGCCACTCTCGGGTTCTAGCTTTTTGTATTTCTGACTAAACAGCAATAAATCAGGGGTTCTCAGGATTCTCTCCTCAAGTTAGATAATGTTCCAAACTGGCTCACAAATATCATTGTTCAAGATTTTTTATAGAGCTTAATCTCTGGCCTTTCCACTCCCCCCCCCCCCCCCCCCCCCCCGATTGCTGGGTGGGGTTGGTTGAGAGTTTCAACCCTCCAATCTTTTGGTCCTTCTAGTGAGCAGCCCCATCCAGAGGCTATTTAGGGGTCCAGTCATAAGTCACCTCATTAGCATAAACTCACATGCAATCAAGATGGGCTTGTTATAAATAACAAAGAAACTCCTATTACTCAGGGACTTCCAAGGGTTTTAGAAGGTATGTGTTAGAACCAGAAACAATGACCAAAAGTATTTTTTATTATTCCACACAAATGTATTCACTTGAATTTTGACTCCTTTTTTGGGAAAAGTTCAAAAAAGAAAACTTTAGAATAAACACAATCTATCATTTAAAATGTTTCTATAATAACTAATTAAGTACTGTTAAGCAAACCCACAGGTTAGAACATTTTTTCAGCTTCATATTAACAATTCTTTGGTTGGTGTTATAGATCATTCCTTATTTCTGAAATTACCAAAAGTGCAAGTTTAATTTTAGGTTATTTACAAATTAAATCCAGACTCTCATAGATAGCTATTTAAATTTAAGGTACTAAATTAAAAATTGGCTCTACCTACAGAAATTATCTAACAAAAGCAGGAAATTTATTCTACTGCATGTATATTTTCTATATCAAATATCATATAAATCAATGCTTTAAATTTGAGTTACATTTGGGTAGATAAGTTTTAGGCATAGACCAAATGCATACACATTCCCATGCTCCTGCATACAGATACTTATGGTCATTTTATATTCAGCAAATAACTATTAAAGTAATCATGGAAGAGAGATGATTTTTGTTTTTATTTTTTCCCTAGATATGTTGTTGCATGAGGTTCAGCATTAAATATTTAGCTGCCCATTACCTACTATAGTACAGTGCTACTATCTTCAACATAATAGCCTGTCAGTATATTCAGCAGCAAACATTTATTTCGCTCAGTGGAAGTGATGGATTTATTGAATGTCATTCAATCCTTCTCCTCCCATTTTCCTGATAATCATCACGTTTTATAGGAGCTTTTGTTATATTTATTCACTTGCCATTCAAAAAAATGTATACGTATTTCAGATAATTTAATTTTGGGGGGGGCGAGAAAAAAATCAAAAAAAGTGATGGCTTATAAATATTAGCTTAGGTAGAAGTTAGTATCTCAACATTTTGCAGCAAAATTAAAAGGAACAAAAGTGCAGAGTATGAGTGGTGCTATGTCTACCTTACACTGGGTTCAGCTTAATAAAAGCAGAGAAAGTGTTGGTCATATCATTTATATTCAGGTCTTCCCAAACTCATAATACTAACAATATCTATTCCCATATTTGTAGATCTTAGCTTCCAAATAAATTAATATAAGAATGAAACAGTTATAATGAATTTAAAATATATCTATATATTTTGTCCCATACAGATGTTAAATATTTATGTATAAAATATATTACAATCACACAAATAAAAATGTACATAATCATACCACAAAATATAAATATATAAAAATGTCTACTTCATTAAGGTTTAAAACATGCAAGTTAGCAATTAAGACATTCTAAAAGAACTAAGAGAATCAGAAAATTTGAAAAAAATACATCCTGCAAACTGTATATTTCTATTGATACTTTTTTGTATCCTAAACTTTTAAATTTATTTTCTTTGCTCCACTTCATCTAGAATGTTCTTTACTCATTTTCACTTCTCAAATCTTTATATATCTATATCTATATACATGCTATTTTTGTTGTCACTTCATTTTAGAAATCTTGCTTCCTGTAATAACCCTCAATAATCTTCCTATTTTTTTCTCTTCCGTACTCTCAATTATTGTCTTCTAATTATATTTACTTGGTTATTGAGTCCATCCTCTAAATTGCCTATCATGAGGCTTTTTAAATAAGATGCTTCTAACAAAGTCTTGTATATTGCATTAAAAAGAATATTAAGGTCAGATGCACTCCAGATCATGACTTTATTAAGGAAAGTGCAAAAGTGTATATTTATTATTTAATATTATTATACCTAAAAATATATATAATCCAATGTAAAATATTTTCAGTTATAACAGTAAATTTACACTTTTACATTTTATAATGATTTAAGTAATTAATTTAAAAGCACCCTAAAAAATAAATAAATAAATAAATAAATAAATAAAAGCACCCAATTCTTCCTGCTTCACACAAACATGTACACTTGTGGTAGATAGCATTAAACTTGTTTAAAAGTCTAGAAGATTACAAGGTAAGAAGACATATTGAAAAACTTGCTATTGGTTATGGTAGTGATTATTGAGTTTTCTTCAACTAATAAACATTTTATAAAATGTGGACATTATAATAACTACCAAACTTGTTATTGGGAAAAACATTTACAGTAAAATTTAATAGTGAGTTGTGATTTAATATGGTAAAATTCATACTGGATGAACTTTTATGTAACCCAAATTATTGACTCACATAACACAAAATGTTATGAAGTGGTAATCACATGTTAAGGTATTTCTTGGTCTTAAACTCATATTTTATGATTTATTGCACTGTCATGAGTACTGATGTATTAATGTGATCTTGTATCTACTTTGGGGAAAAGGCTTCTCACAGATTATTTTTTCCATAAAAGTGAAAGTGAGTAGAGCAAACCATGATGATAAGGATAATTGTATTCTACGTTAGCTTATTCTTGCCATTTGTAGTTCTCATTTTTTCTTAGTTTATACAGGGAGAAAAGTTCAATGGTGTTCCCTCTACATTCTGTTTCATCTACTTCTTTTCTCACCATTTAAAGAGCCACTCAGTAAGTTTGAGCAAGACCTCACAATGATCTTCAAATGTGTATTTGGTTGTCCCAATCATTGGGCATTTCATTACATAAATAATTTTATGCATCACAGCATAGCATCAGATACTTCATCAGTTCACAAATTAGAATACATATTAACACAGTATTCAGTAACAGAAATTCTGACCCTTCACCCCCTCCAGGAATCAGTAAGTCTTCTTGGCTCTACTTTAAAAATACATGCATAATTTGACACCAAGTACACTTCACTATGCTATCTTGATATAAAACACTCAAGATTTTCACTTGGGTTATAGTAATAACACTATTCTCCTTCCATTTATCTTTGTCTCCTTAATACAGCCTAATCTCCAAACAGTAGCAATGATGATTCTCTCAAAACAAAATTCTGATCCTGAAACTTCTCTTCTTCAATAAATCCAATGGCCTTCTACTCTCGTTCACTTGTGATAAAGTTGAAAGCTTCTTAGTGTCTTACAGGTCCATAAATTATCTGCCCTCTCCTTATTTCTCTGACATCATCTTTGATAACATTCTTCCTGCTCCCTACACTAATTTTATTTATTTATTTTTGGTGGCTGGTGTGTAGGGTAATCTAACTCTTGACACTGATGTTACAACACTGTGCTGTAGCCAGTTGCGAACCGGCCAGCCCCCCGATCTCTCCACTCTGCCCACACTGCCTCCATGGTGTAACTCCAACATAGCAAGCAAGACCCTGCTTCAGGGCTGTGAAGAACACTGCAGTTTCTCACTGAAGTGACATTTCCCTAGAAATCTGTATGACTCGTTTTATTAGTTTCTTCACATGTTTCTTCATATGCCAACTTCTTACAACCTTTATGTTTTCCCTATTAAAAATTTTAACATCTTCAATGCTTTTTCTTTATACTCGTACTGCATGTCACCACTTGAAACAAGCCCTACTTCACTTATTTTTTGTTTAATTTCTGTACCAACATGCAAGCAGTATAAGAGAAGGGATTTTTTTCTTTATCTTCTCTGTCATATCTCGCAAGATAATTCCTCCAAAATAGTAGATACTCAATATTTCAGAGTATGAATAAAATTATACCACACAGATTATATTGTATAGCACACACTATACAGTAGCCATATTATATGCTGAGGAATCAAAGTGATCAGAAGGCCCAGATGGAGTTTAGTCCACGGAGAAAACAGTCATGAAACAGACCACAGGGGTTCAATTAGGTTCAGATGTGTTCTAGTCCGTTTTGTGTTTCTATGACAGAACTACCCGAGACTGGGTAATTTATACAGAAGAGAGTTTCATTTGGCTTATGATTCTGGGACAGCTGTATCTGGCATGGGCCTCAGGCTGCTTCTACTCATGGCAGAAAGTGGCAGGCTGCTGGTGGGTACAAGCAGATCACATGGTGACAGGAAGCAAGAGAGAGAGGAGGTGCCAAAGTCTTTTTTAAGCAATGAGCTCTCACAGGAACTAATTGAGTGAGAACTCACTCACTACCCCTCCTCCCCCAGGGAGAGCATTAGTCCATTTATGAGGGATCCACCCCCATGACTCAGTTTCCAACACTGCCACATTGGAGATCAAATTTCCATATGAGTTTTGGAGGGGACAACACATCCAAACTCCATGAAGGTGTTTTAAATACTACAGCAGAAAAGTGTCCATGAGATTGTTTGTAACTGGAGAGCAAGTTTTGAAGTAATCCAGGGTGATATTTAGTGAGCTGTTAATATGATTTCTTGTTAGAGTTGGAAGAATCATGGTTCAAGGTATGAGAATTTAGAAATAGTTTCTGAGCAGAGAGGAGCTGGTATGTTTGAGTAACATTAAATAATGACCGTGTGGCTCAGAATGGATTAAGAAAGGGAAAAGAAACACAATTGACAAGGTGAAGTTGGCACTTCCTGGAAAATTTAGAGTCCTTCATGCCATGGTAGGTATTTTGGAATTTACTCTGCAAAGAAAGAGACAAACAAAATTAGATATTTAAACTCAGGGTAAGCATCATAAATTTGGAAGATTACCCAACTGTGACTGAAAAATGTTAGATATTGACTGACTAGGAGTGGATATAGTGAGTACTATGAGGACGTTACTATCCAAGGAAGACATGATGTAGTTTGTACTAGGGTAAGTTAATGGAAATGGTAAAAAGGAGATTTCAGAGTAATTTAGGATGTATATTTTCTCATAAAACAGTATAGCCACTGAGTATATTTGTTGATTATGTTGAGTATACCTTTATTTTTCTCTTCATACATAGAGCAAAAAAAAAAAAATATATATATATATATGAACTCCAACTCAAACATTTACTAAATATAAAAATTTGATGTATTTATTTTAATTTGTAAGCTTTAATATTATCACCTATAAAATGAGGATAATATTCATATTTCTTTTAAAATACTAAACAATTAAAGTATGTTAATGAACATAAAAAATCTGATAAATATCTATTATTTATCCATTATTAAATCATGTATAAGGTCTGGAAATTACTACCTTTTTCTACTCATTCAACAACAAACAATAAATGCTCCCAAGAGTCAACACCTAGATCATCTATAAAATATCAAATTATCTCCCACTATTAAATAACCATGAACTTAAGACATTAAATCATTGAGATGGTGGTAAGGTCTTATGCCACATAGGTCTGGATTAGTACAATAGCTCATTAATCAGCATCCTAAACTTAACATAAGGCAAGACAATAAAGCAGCAAAGAAAGACTATTTGCAGGAAAGAGAAAGGACAAGGAGAAGTAGACAGAGACTATTAGAGGTAAGAAACAAAATAACCCCAATGCATGTAAAGAAGAACCTCAGTTTTGCCTTTTTATTGTAGTCAATATACGAGTCAGTCTAATTTTATTTTCTATACTAGGCTATCTATGAAGTGGACTGTGGTATTTAATAAATATTCTTAAAATGTACCTAGTATCAGATATTTTGTTTCTTTGCATTCAAAGAGCCTTAAATAAGAAAAGAAAAAAGTATAAAATTCAGTAGAATTGTCATTTCTGAAAGATACAGAGTTTAAATAAATACATGATTAACTATATATATACTTGCAAACTCAAAACAGTTACAAGTTACCCATTTTATTCCTGTTTCCTTACGAGTTAAACACACACAGAATTCCACTTTTGGTATGGAAGAATGAGCACATAAACTGATCCTCCAATAGACTATAACTCTGTATAGCATACAAAAATTGATTTCCTGTGAGTTTTAGAAACCAGACAAGAATAGGCAGATTTCTGAGGATTGTCAAACTTGGAACATGTAACAGGCACAAAATAAATTCCTTGTTTTTGCCACTTTGGTCTCTGTATGCGGAATAGCTGGTCAGGAGCAGCTGAAATTCTGAAAGTGCACCATTGTAGTTGAAGGAATGAGAGATTGAGGCTGGGGAAATTAAGGCCTTCAGCGAGTAAAGAGCCAAAAAACCTAGAAAAGGGGAACTCCAAAATCTGTATTTAATGTACTTAATCTCTGGCTAATGCCTGAAACATACACACACAGTGCACATGGAAAGGGGCTCATAGAGAAGACCTAAAGAACTAAATTGAGGACCACACCTCTGCAGAGTATGGCTGTGGAGAATCCCCACTCTCCAGCAGTAATATTCAACATCTAGGATATGATCCAAAATTTATCAGCATATGAAGAGCCAGTAAAATGTGAACCAATCTGTAGCAAACAAAATATTCAATAAATGTTAATCTCAAGATGATCCCAACATTTGAAATCACAGACAAGAACTTTAAATTCACTATTATAAATGTAGTCAATAAAGTAAAAGGTAGTAAACATTTTAGTAAGCAAAAATATTAAAATTAGCAGTGGGAAATTTTTAAAAAATGAAAATAAAAACTTTAGAATATAAATTAAAAATCTGAAATAAAAATAAAATTTACTAGAGAGCAGAAGGCAATGGTAATGAATGACTTTGTAGCCTTAAGAATAGATGAATAAAAATCATCTAATATATAGGGAAGAGAACACTAAACAGAGAGCTTCAGTGACATATAGGACAATTTCAAAAAAATCTAACAGGCAGAAAAATGGAGATAAAGAGGTGAAGAGAGCAACTGGCAAAAAAAAAGAAAAAGAAAAGAAAAAAGAAAAAAAGAAAAAAAATGTAGAAATAAAAGGGGAAATGTTCCTACATTTCATCAAAGACATAAATTTATAAATGCAAGAAGTTGTGAGTTCCCAAACAAGATATATTTAAAGAAATCCATGCCTAGGTATATCATAATCAAATTGCTAAATACCAAATAATGACATTAAAATCTTCAGATCACCTAGAGAAAAGCAAAACAATAAATGCAGGTAAAATTTTTAAATGACTGTGGACCTCCTTTTAGGAACAAAGGAGGCCAAAACACTGTGGTTTAATATCTTTAAAGTATAGTTATTAGAGGTGGGAAAGAGGGGAAGGGGAAGGGAGATAAGGAGTAATTGAGTAAGGACACAAAAAGTAATTACGATTTGTAATGATGAACATGCTAATAATATTGATGTGATCATCACATACTGTACACAAATATTGATAGTCTACTCAGTACCCCATAAATATGTATAAATAAAAATAACGAAAACAAAATAAAGTGCTATGGAAAAGCAAAACAAAACAAACAAAAACTAACAATGTAGATTTTATATGCAGTGAAAATATTAGCAAGAATAAAGGCGAATTAAGAAATGATTATTAAGAATTAAGAAATAAGTATATGTTTTTAAGATAAGATAAAACTAGGGACTTCACTACCAATATATCGTAACTGCAAAACAAGATGAAGAAAGATTTGCAGACACAAGGAAAAACAGAAACAAACTCATATCGTCCAAAATAAACATAGGTCATTTCATAAGTAATTGACTAATTGAAATCTCCTAAGAACCTTACACAGAACTTATTAATGCTTCCATTTTGCAGACAAGGAAACAGAGGGAGACAGAACGTGTTATTGACAGCAAACAACTGTGACCACAAATCTCCTCCAATACTTACAGTGTCCTCCCACTTTGTTTCCAGGGTTGGGTTACCTAGTTTGTCTTGGCCAGTATAATATTAACAAATGTGATACAAAAGAAGTTGTTTTTTCTCTTTTACTGAGCTCAGCTGAGACCATCAGAAACTTCGCCCTACACAGTCCAACCTTAATTTCAGTCACAGAAGTATGAGCCGTTAAGTTGGTTACTGTTTTAAACCACTAAGTTTTGGGGTAGATGGCGGCAAAGCAATAAATGGTTTATACAATTGTAAATATTAAAACTTAAAATACAGTGATGGAGGTTGGAGTTCTAATTGGTGGGTTTAAAGCAAGCAGACACCAGCTCCATGGAGGCACCCTGTGATTGAGAGAAGGTCACTGTGGAAAATCTGCAGTCCACGTAGAGTGTGAGATATGCGGCTAAGTCCAATAGGCTGTTCCATAGGGGGTTGGTAATCAGGAAGAAGCTGTATAAGGCAGATACCTGGATCGATCACGTTAAGGAACTGGGAGGAGGCAGACAACTAGGAACTGTGTCAAGGGTAGCTAATCTCTGCTTCCGGCATGAAAAAGTTAAACTTACATGCAAAATGGATGCAAAGGCAACATAAAATTGTATAGATTCAGTACAGTAATAATTCAATAAGTTTATTGAATCTTAAATTAAATTGTCTCTAGATAAGTAGAAAAAAATTTAGTTTTATAAATTTCTGATGAGACATTTATTCTCATGTAGTCTACAAATATCTAAAGAACATATGGACAATGATTGTATCATGACAACTATTCACAGTTGCTGGGACTAAATTCTCTAACTTAAGGCTGTGTTTAACATAAGGCTTGACAATTTATTAAAACAATTTGACAAATAACAGAACATTATTCCACTTGATTAATATAAATTTTACTCATAGACATCCTTAGTTTTTCAGGTCAGCATATCTTTAGTGTCGGTATCTGAAAACAGATCTTTTGACATTTACATTTAGGCATTTTCAAGAAATAACCCTCAATCCTAACGTAAAATGAAATTTGAGTACATTAAATTATAAACTGAATGACTATGAATTACATATTATGTTCTAAATGTACTTTTTTATTGGTTATAAATATTCACAAGATATAGAGCTGGTTGTCACACCTCATGTCCAAGATGTGAAGGCCAGATGCACACTGACAGCTTGCCCATTACCACAAATGGCGTTTGTACCCTGTGTTCCCCCCTCCAGTTACCCCCAACCCCCTAAACCTACGCCTTTCCCCACCCCCACTCTATTTGTAAGGTATGTTCTCTCCCTCTGCAAGTCCAAGGCACCACTGTGGTCTTTCTTTCCTTCCTTCTTTCTCTCTTCTGTCCCACTTATGAGTGAGTACATGTGGTCTTATTTCACACAACATAAGTTTCTCCAAGCTCATCCATGTTGTTGCATATGGGAGAATTTCATTCTTTTGTATGACAGAGTAGTATTTCACGGTGTATATATACCACAGTTTCCTTATTCAATTATCCATCGATGGACATTAAGGTTGGTTCCATGTCTTGGCTGTTATAAACAGAGCTGTGATGAACATGGCAATGCAGGAATCCCTTCAACATGATGATTCCCATTCCTCTGGGATTGCTGGATCATATGGAAGATCTATCTGTAGTTGTTTGAAAAACCTCCAAACTGTTTTCCACAGTGGTTGTACAAATTTACAGTCCCACCAACAGGGCAGGAGCGTTCCCTTCTCTCCACACCCTCACCAGCATTTGTTATTCACCGTCTTCTCGATTATAGACAGTATAACTGGGGTGAGGTTGTATCTCAATGTAGTTTTAATTTGCATTTCCGTGATGACTAGTGACGTTGAGCATTTTTTTGACGTACTTATTGGCCATTTGTATGTCTTCTTTGAAAAATGTCTATTCAGCTCCTTTGCCCACTTTGTAATTGGGTCATTTGTTTTTTTACAGTGCAATTGTTTGACTTCCTTGTATACCATGGACATTAATCCCTTGTCAGATGCATAGTCAGCAAAATTTTTTTCCACTCTGTAGGTTATCATTTCACTGTGTTGATTGTGTCCTTTGCTGTTCAGAAGCTTTTTAGTTTGATATAGTCCCATTTCTTTATATTTTTCTTTTGCTGCTTGTACTTTTGGGCTCACGTTCATAAAATCTGTGCCCAGAACTAGTTCTGAAGTGTTTGACCTATATTTTCCCTTAGCAATTTTACAGTTTCAGGTCTTATACTTAAGCCTTTAATTCATTTTGAGTTGATTTCATTATATGGTGAGAGATGCATATCTAGGTTCATTCTTCTGTGTATGGATATCCTATTTTCCCAGCATCAATTATTGAAGAGGCAGTCTTCTCCCCAATGTAGATCTTTGTTGTTTTTGTCCAGTATCGGATGGCTGTAAACCTGCAAGGTGATTTCTGGGTTCTCAATTCTGCTACACTGGTCTCAGTGTCTATTTTTATGCTAGTACCATGCCATTTTGGTTTCAATAGCATTGTAGTATAATTTGAAGAAAGGTATTGTTATGCCTCCTGCTTTATTTTTTTGCTCAGGATTGCTTCTGCTATTCGGGGTCTTTTGTTTTTCCATATGAGGTAAGATTGTCTTTTCCATTTCTGTGAAGAATGTTATTCATATTTTGATGGGGATTGTATTAAATCTGTAGATTGCTTTGGGTAGTATAGACATTTTTGCAATGTTAGTTCTTCCAATCCAAGAGCATGGGGTATCTTTCCATCATTTTTGTCTTCTTTAATTTCTTTCAGTAGTGATTTGTATTTCTCATTGCAGAGATCTTTCACTTTCTTGGTTAAATTGATCCCTAGGTATTTTATTGTTTTTGTGGCAATTGTAAATATACTTACCTTCTTTTTTTTCTATTTTTGTTCGTTCATTATTTGAGTATATAAATGCAACTAATTTGGGGGCATTTATTTTGTATCTTGCAATATTACTGAACTTATTAACCAGCTCTAGGAGTTTTTTGATAGACACTTTAGTTTTTTCTATATATATATACAGTATCATGTCATCTACAAATAGAGACAGCTTGATTTCAGCTTTTCCTATCTGGATTCCCTTTATTTCTTTCTCTTGCCTGATTGCTCTGGCTAGTAACTCCAGTACTATGTTAAATAGAAGTGGTGAGAATGTGCATCCTTTTCTTGTTCCTGTTCTTAAGGGAAAGGCCCTCAGTTTTTCTGCATTCAAAGAGATACTGGTGGTGGGCTTGTCATTTATTGTGTTAGATAGTTTCTTTCTATGCCTAATTTGCTGAGAGTCTTTCTCATAAAGCAATGTTGAATTTTGTCAAATGATTTTTCAGCATCTATTGAGATAATCATATAGTCTTTGTCCTTGAGTTTGTTGATGTGATGTATCACCTTTATTGACTTTCCCATTTTGAACCATACTTACATCCCTGGGATGAATCCCACTTGATCATGATGTGTAATTTATTTAATGTGTTGCTGTATTCTGATTCCTAACATTGTGTTGAGGATTTTTGCATCTATGTTCATCAAGTATATTGGCCTGTAATTTTCTTTTTTTGTTGTGTCTTTATCTGGTTTTGGTATCACAGTTATGTTCGTCTTATAGAATGAGTTTGGGAGAGAAGCTTCTGTTTCAATGTTTTAGAATTATTTGAGAATTGGTATTAACTCCTCTTTAAAAGTTTGGTAGAATTCACCTGTAAAGACAACTGGGCCAGGACTTTTCTTTGTTGGAAGATTGCTGTTTAACACTTCAATCTCCTTGCTTGTTATTGGTCGGTTCAGGTTTTCTGTCTCTTCTTGGTTCAGGCTGGGTAGTTTTTAATGTGTCTAGAAACTTATCTATATCTTCCAGATTTTCATATCTGTTTTCATACAGTTGTTTATAATAGTCTCTAATGATTCTTTGTATTTCTGTAGTATCAGTTGTAATGTTTCCCTTTCCTTTCTGATTTTTCTTATTTGGGTCTTCTCTCTTCTCTTTTTTTGTTAACCTAGCTAATGGTTTACCTATTTTATTTATCTTCTCAAATAAACAACTTTTTGTATTGTTGATCTTTTCTATTGTTTTTTGGGTCTCTATTTTTTTTAGTTCTGCTCTGATTTTAATTATTTCTTTCCATCTACTACCTTTAGATTTGGATTGTTGTTGTTTTTCAAGTTCTTTGAGGTGTAGTATTAGGTTGTTTATTAGAAATTTTTCCATTCTTTTGGTGTAAATATTTATAGCAATAAATTTGCCTCTTAGTACTGCTTTTGCAGTATCCCACGGGTTTTGGTTTGATGTATCTTTATTTTCATTAGTTTCAATAATATTTTGATTTCCTGTTTAATATTTTCATGGACACATAGGCCATTCAGGAACCTATTGTTTAGTTTCCATATATTTGTATAGTTTCCAGTGTATTACTTATTATTCATTTCCAGTTTTAGTCCATTGTGTTCTGAAAAGATACTTGGAATGATTTCAATTTTTTAAAAAATTTGCTGAGACTAGATTTGTGACTAATATGTGGTCTATGTTGGATAATATTCCATGAGGAGATGAAAAGAAAGTATGTTCTTTAGATTTTGGGTGAAATGTTCTGTTCTGTATATAACTGCCAAGTCAGGTAGACTAAGGTATGCATTAAATCCTGTGTCTCTTTGTTGATTTGTTGCCTAAAAGATCTGTCCCATATTGAGAGAGGAGTGTTTGGATCACCCACTATTTAGGTATTAGGGACTATTTCTTTCATTAGGTCTAAGAGTTTTTGCTTTATATATCTGGGTGCTCCAGTATTGAATGCATATATATTTATGATTGTTATGTCTTCTAGCTGGATAGATCCTTTTATCATTATATAGCGGCCTTCTTTGTCTTTTTTATGTTTTTTCATTTAAAGTTTAATTTGTCTGATATAAGAATAGCTACTCTTGATCATTTTTGGTTTTAATTTGCATGGTATATCTTTTTACATCCTTTCACTTTTAGTCTTTGTGTGTCTGTACAGGTGAGGTGGGTCTCTTGAAGGCAGCATATGCCTGGGTCTAGCTTTTTAATCCAATCAGTTAGTCTGTGTCTTTTGAATGGCAAGTTTAATCCATTCACATTTAGAGTAGTTATGACAAGTATTGTTTAATTCTTGTCATTTAATTGCTTCTTTTTTAGATTCTTTAAATATCTTCTGATCATTACTTCCCCTTTTATTTCTCTTCTTCAGTCTTGGTTGGAAATTTAAGGTGGCCTGATTTAGCTTCTTTCTCTTTCTAACTGGTATTTTTGTTTAATGGTGGGTTTTGCTCTTTCTTGTGTATTTGTGATAGTGGTCATCATTATTCAGATTCCAGATGAAGGACTCACTTGAGAATTTCTTGTAGGGCTGGTTGGGGGGTGGTGAAGGTCTACAACTTTTGTTTGTCTGGGAAAAACAGTATTTCTCCCTCATTTCTGATGGAGAGCCTTGCTGGGTAAAGAATTCTTGGGTGGGAATTTTTTTTCTTTTAGTATTTTGATTGTATCATTCCACTTTATTCTGTCCTATAGAGTTTCAGTTGAGAAGTCTGCTGTTAGTCTGATGAGGATTCCCCTATAAGTGACCTGACACATTTTTCTCTCACTGCTTTTAGAATTCTTTGTCTTTGAGCTTTGCAAATTTAACTATAATGGGGAGAATCTTTTTTGATTGAATCTGTTTGCGGATCTTTGAGTTTCCTGGATCAAGAGGTTGGTGTCTTGCTCTACATCTGAGAAATTTTCTGTTATTATTTCCTTGAATAGGTTTTCAATACCTTTTCCTTTCTCCTTCCCTTCTGGAATACCCACATTCGGAAGTTAGAGCACTTGAGGTTGTTTCTTCTCTGTCTTAGAATTTCCTTATTATTATTATTATTTTTTTGTGTGTGTGACCAGTAAGGGGATCGCAACCCTTGGCTTGGTGTCATCCGCACCACGCTCAGCCAGTGAGCACACTGGCCATCCCTATATAGGATCTGAACCCACACCGGGAGCACCGCTGCACTCCCAGTGCCTCACTCTCCCGAGTGAGCCACGGGGTCAGCCCTTCCTTGTTATTTTTAATTATTTTTTTCCTTTTTTTTTTTTTTTTTTTTTGGTATGCCTGGGTTATTTCAAAAGGAACATCTTCAAACTGTGAAATTCTTTCTTCTGCTTGCTCTACCTTGCTGATCAAGCTCTCTGTTGTGTTTTTTTATTTTACTGAGTGAATCTTTCATTTCTAAGAGTTCTGCTACACTCTTTTTTAAGGTATTAATCTTTTTGTAAATTTCCTTCTTCATATTCTGGATATTTTTTCTTGATTCACTGTGTTCTCTGATTGAGTCCTCTTTTATTTCTTTGAGTTTTCTTAAGATCATTGCTCAGAATTCTTTTTCAGATACTTCAAGAATTCCCTGTTCCACAGAGTCTGAAGTTTGAGCATTACTTTAATACTTCAGTGGTGTCATATTTTCTTGTTTATTTGTAGTTGTGGTATTTTTTCATTGGCATTTGGTCATTTGGTATAGGGTTTGCTTCTTCTATTACACTGAGTTTGGCTAGGAGGATAAAAATGTCTTCCTCTATTTGCAGGCTTTACTGGTTTTATATCAGTGTAGTTGAGTGAGCAGTAGGTTACCTGTGGATTGGCCCTGGCTGCTACTGTAATGGTGTATTATCCTTGCATGACAATGGGTGTGGTAGTGGGCATATTACACCACCTTGGGTTCTGTTCTAGAATCTGTGGTCATAGAACGAGCCCCTAGTGGGTCTCCTCAGGTCACCTTGGTGGGGTGGAGCTCGCCACGGGGTCCTGGCACTCCCCTCTGGGTCCAACAATTGGGGGAGGTGTCACTCATCCCTCCCAATTCTCCTTGGTTCACCTTGGTGGGGCTGGGGCTGGCCGTGGGGTCCTGGCACTGCCCTCTGGGTCCAAGGACAGGGACAGGAGATAAATATACTTTTAAAATGCTTAGCTGTACTTAAATAGGGTCAAACTAATTAATAAAGCACTATTTTCTTGTGGATTGGTAAGTTTACTCTTCAAATATCTTCATGCAGCCAGTCATTAGAAACTCATTATATCCAGATTTCATTAAAATAGAATTTCTAATTAATCAGTCACATAATCTATATTCCCAGAATTTGAAATAGAATGGAATTCTAAGTTTGTAAACCTATATGTCAGAGTGATTAAAAGGCCACCTCTACATATCCCTTCAGTTATAAAGTTCTATGATGTGCACATTTATCACAATTTAGCCTCAGGAAAGAAGTGATAATACATCTATATATTTGCTGCAATAACTTCAACAATAGTTGGTGTAACAAATTTAATCAATGTTACCTGTATAATCTTTATATTAATTGATTATATTACATTTTTGCTGTTGTCAATAAAGCAATATTATAGAGCAGTATTTGTTTTCTTGAAGGAAATTCTTCCACAATCAATCAGAAGTTATGTGTTACTTATTTGGATTTTGGTGATGTTTTCTAGCTACACACTATCCATGGTTATCCCTATACAATTGAGTTACGAGTTGCCAAAATCAGCTTTTAGCACTTTGATACCTGTTGCCTTATCTGTGGGTGATGCTTTCATTTACCCTTATTACTATTTGATCATTAAATTGCATTCTCCTATGCCCTATTGCTAACAATATTGCTTGGAAATGAAAAAATGAAAGTAGAACATTTTATTGCCTTTACTTCCTCTAAAATGTCCTAGAGTCCAGGCAAATGACGAACTCCACATTGTCTAGCCCTACTCTCGCCAGCTTCTATCTAATCACGAAATTTGTGAACAGGAAAAGTCATTTGATATGGCACATTCAATTTTCTATGTTTCCCCACATTTCAGTAATGTAACTCACACATATTTTCCCAGTCGCGGTTCTGTGATGCTTTTGTGAAATACACTCCTACACAACCTCGAAAATCTTCTGTCAATGCCTCTCTTTACCTTTCCTTCAGCAGAAGACAGAGAATCTGTGGTAGTTAGGTGAGAGGTAAGAGGAATTAAGTGTTTTTTTCTTCCAACTTTATTAATGAATCATTAATAAATAAAAATCACATATAGTAAGGGCATACAACATGAAGTTTTGATATATGTATACATTGTGAAATGACTACAACAATCAAGCTAATGAACATACTTATTACCTCACTTACCTGCCTTTTTAATTAATTTTTTATTTATAATTGACACATAATAATTGTACACATAAGGGTACTTCAAAAAGTTCGTGGAAAATGGAATTAAAAGATACCATGAATTTTTCCATGAACTTTTTGAAGACCCCTCATATTTTTGGGATACAGTTTCAATGCATGTATATATTGTATAATGATAAAATCAGGGTAATTACCATACCTATAACCTTAAACATTTATTATGTTTTTATGGTGATAATATTCAAAATCTTCTCTTCTAGCTTTCTTGAACTATACACTACATTGTTATTAATTATAGTCACTCTACTCTGTAATAAAGTGCCAGAAATTATTCTTCATATCCAATATGTAATATTTCATACAAAATAACTGGTTTTCTATAAAAAATAGCTAGGCATATGGAATAAGCAAAACCAAAATACCTTACCAAAAACAAGATCAAAGTAGGTAACATTAGCAGATATGGAGGAGATATATTTAACTGGCTTATCAAACAGACATGAACTTTTAAACAATTGTGGTTAACATATTCAAAAATTAAATGACAAGAGGGAGATTTTAGTAGGGAATGGGAAACTCACAAAGAAATATGTAAACTGCATCATGTAAATTGGGAAGAGAAAATGATGGGGTTCTTTTGATAGAGTTAATATTCTGTCTGTTGATTTTAAATACTTTATAATTTCTCTAAAGATATAATACACTCACTTAAAATGTTTCTCTCTTCCTACCCCCCAAATAACTATATCAGTAGTTCACAATCATAAGCAAAACCTGAGAAACTGGATCACTGAAAGTACCACACTTACGAAAAAATTAAAGGCAGTAAAGGGGAAAAAGAAAATTATTCTGAATGGAAGCATACAGAAAAAGGGAGAATCTACCCCAGGAAACCAGGAACAGAGGGGAATTTTCTGTGTTTGAAAAAACTAAGAAAAAAACTTAATCTTAATTGGGGAAGTGTTAAAATATTTCCTGTGGTTTGGAGAATGAGATGAGAATGCTCATTGCTAACTATGTCAAAATTAGACTGATGTTCTAACCAGTTTAATAATACGATAAATACAAATAAATGTATAAAAATATGTTAAAATTAGGAACTTTTGCTCATCAAAAATACCATTAGAAAAATGAAAATTCAAGTCACAGACTGGAAGAAGATAGTCTGAACACATATCTTATAAAGAAATCCTACAAAATAGTTGTAAAAAGACATTCTAATATAAAAATAAAAAAACATTGAACGTGCATTTTAAAAATAAAATATCCAGCCGGATAATCAATATTTGAAAGGGAAAATATAAATTAAAAGCACGATGAGATAATATTTCACAAGCACAAGAGTGGCTAAAATGAAAACAGAAAACAAAAAACAGAAAACACCAATGAAAATATAAAGCAGAAATACACACTACTAGTTGGAGTATAAATTGGTGTTATGTACTAAACCAAATTTGCATACTGCACAATCCATCAACTTAATTTAGAAGTATTCTCCCAATGTAATGTGTTCCCAAAAGACGTATAGTAGTATGTTCTCGGACTCATTATTCTTAATAGCCAAAAACTGAAAACAACTCTAATCTACATAATGGATATAAAACTGTAGTATATTTATAGTATGTAATTCTACACAGCAATGAAAAGGAATGGAAAATGAGAATGAAAAAGCTATATTTTCACGAAAAATATGGATTGACTTAGCAAAATAATGTGAATGAAAGAAGACTGACACAAAATCATACAAACATTTGGATTCCACTTATGCAACATTCAAATGTCATAAGAATGGTTTTTTATTTGTTTGATTGTTTTTGATAAGATGATTGTGACATTGACTAGAGTGGTTAATTCTGGGTTAACAGAAATTTCCTATTTCTTAACTAGGGTGGTGATTACACATAGCTGTTCAATTTTTGGTAATTCTTTTACCTGTAAATTCAGAATTTGTCTTTTTGTCACAGTTTTATTGCGTCTTTGGACAGCATTTTTTCCCCTCGTAGGCATCTTTCTGCAGGTGTGCTCTATAATATTGACGGATAGATTTCCCCATGCACAACTATTCTTGGAATTTTCTTTGCCTTCATGATGGTGATTAATTTTGCTTCATATCTTAAGTTCCCATTTTTATGAATACTATGCCTTCCTCTAAATTGTTACGTATCCTTCTTTAAAAATGTCTACATTCTTCAACAGCATCCTGTAATTTAAAGTTGCATGGAAATTTAAAGTATTAAAATATTAAAATTAAAAATATAATTTTAAATTATAATATACTTTTAATAACTTTAAATATTAAATGATTAAAATATATTTAATCAATGGCACTTTATTGAAATTTAGCTTCATTTAAAATTCAATGTTTGGAATAAACTAAAAGTACCAAAATTATAAAATGTCAGTCTATTTGCTTTTGAGTATCACTCTTGCTCTTGAGTAAGCTGATGCCTTTCTCACTGCAAAGTTTTTAATGTTGTCTTTAACATAGAGTATTCTTCACCTCAGTTTCCATCTTTGAATATTATAAATGATCATACAAAACAAACAACCTTTATTATTAGTGTTCTTTAACTACTCAATGACATGACTTGAATTGATTCTTCCTTTGTGTTAGTGTTTATCATTCAAAAGGCACTTTTAATAAGGAAACTCAAGTTTTTTCACTCCGATGATATAAATTTGTCTTTTTCTCAATTAATTTCTTCACCTCAATTTCTTCTCTATCATTCTAAATGCACTGTATTTTATGATGTTGAATGTTCTAGACTGGACTGATTCTCTAAGAAGATTATCTTTTCTCAAATTGCGCATCTATTTTTCTTTTTTTAGAGTTTTTTTTTTTTTAATTTAGCCTTAAGCTTTTCTATTGAGTTTTCCTACCAACCACCACTCCACTATGTGTTTAATACATAGGAATTCATACAAATAGAAAAATGATAATATATGTAATATATTTATTTCATAAATGTATTATCTCATCTGACATCTAAAACAGTGTACATTTAATTTTTTTATGTATTATAAAATTTAGTACAAGCCCTTTTTATTTCTTTATTAATGTTGGCTTCTCTCTGGCATGTTAGAAACTTACTCAAATACCCAGTGAACTTTGACTGTTTCTTCATATTTAACAAGGGAAAACATTTTTAAAAATCAGTATTTTCAGGTTGTATTTGACATTGAGCCAGTCAGTTTCCTCACTCATAAGTTCTCAGATAACTTGCCTTGGGTAGTATTATCCTGAGTATTTATCAGACATTATCCAACCCCCTATGCAACTACATCCCCAGTAATCTCATAGCTTTTACAGTAATATATCTAGTAATTGTTATCCAATTGTTGATTCCAATTCCTTTTCTCATTTTCTCTACTGACACCACAAGCATCGGCTTTCACAAGTATTCCACTTTGGAAGAGGCCTTTTTAAAATTTCATCTGATTTATACATCAGTGAGTTTTGACCAACCTCCAAAGAGCAGATAATCTTCCTTTTATATACACTATTTGTGACCATAGAAAGAACTCTGGATAAATCTGTCAATGTAGTAAGCTAACATATAAATAAAACAACAACAACAAAACACCCAAAAATACATATATAAACAACGCAAACATTAAACATAAATAAATTGTGAAACTATTTATAAATACAATAACATTAGCAAATTAAATTTGAAAATATAAACAGGGAACAACATTACTAAATACATTTCAGCTCAACAAAGCAAGAATAGTGTAACATCAGCAACTACATCAATATAAATTTGCATTAAAACATACTAAATTTTAAAAATGAGAATTCTAATATACTTAACAAACTAAGAGAAATCATTTTTTACCTCGAAGCCTTATGCTGAATAGTAAACCATTTGAAACATTACCATTAAAGTCAAGAATAAAACAAAATGATTTAAATTTACTGTTTAACATTTTACTGGCAGCTCTAGCCAATTAATTAAGAGAAGAAAAAATAATATCTGTAAAAGGATCACAAGGAAGGGAGTAAACATTACTTGGAGAAATATGTTATTGACTACCTGGTAATCTCAAAAGAAGAAACCGACAAACCATTTGAATTAATCAGAGTTTTGTAAAATGTGATTAGATGCAAGATCAATGTTAATTTCCTAAACACCCGTGTTTCAGAAAACTTTTAATTTTCTCTAACAATCCAGTATTATCTTCTTTAGGCACATATAAATTCTTATTTATTGTAGCAAATCGTCACTATAGTTTAAAAACATATTTTAAGTCATGTTTGTAGCTAATTGTGGCTAAGTGGCAAATTTCTGACTAATGAGCTTTCAGTAGATTACTGCATGATTTCAGGAAGACTCTCTAAATAGAGGACACATGTTCTTTCTGCCTTCTTTCATGTTTGGTGCTTGGCATACAAATACAATGGCTGGAGCCTGCGGAAACCATAATTTTTTTGTACATAACCTTGAGAATTAAAGCCACAGATAGTAGACAAATAATCCAGAACAACCCATGCAAGATTTCTCTTGAATTCTTGAAAATATCAGCAATGGACTGTTTACCTGTGAAATTCTCTTACATGCTTGAAACATGAACAGTTTTCTTTTGTGCATGACTCATTTTCTCTGTCTTGATTTTGCATGTATAAAATTAATCAAAATTTTAAAAATCAGCACAATATAATTACAAAATTAAATTAAAAATAACTCATTTCACAAAAAGAATTTATATTATAGTAAGGTAAGGGCCAGGGATAAAATACAGGCAATTTTTCTTAGAATTTCTATGGTTATGGTTACTTTTACATATTTAGAGTCCATTTTTTCAGTTATCCATTCTGTATATTTCTTAACTGTATTACTGAGGGGCTGAAATTTGTTGAATTTATTGGAGACTGTCATCCAAAGCCCGATATATTAATTACTAGAGGGATAACCGATATTACAGCTTAGGGAAGCCATTTTTATTTTTATTAATTTATTTTTTAATTCAATATATGCAGTATTTGTCTATCTGTGCCTGATTTACTTCACCTAACATGACGTTTACCAGTCCCAGCCTTGTTGCTGCAAACAATAAGATATAATTTCTTTTTATAGCTGAATAATATCCCATTGTGCATATATACCACAGTTTTTTTAGCCATACATCCCGTGGACATTTAGGTTGATTCCATTTCTTTGCTATTGTGAATAGTGTTGCAATGAACATAGAAGTGCAGATGTCTTTTTGATATATTGATTTCATTTCCTTTGTGTATATACCCAGTAGTGGCATAGCTGTGTCATAATGCAGATCTATTTTTAGTTCCCTAAGTAATCTACATAGTGTTTTACACAATGGTTGTACCAATTTACATTCCAACCAACAATATGAGAGGGTTTCCTTTTCTCTACATCTTTGCCAGCATTTGCTATTTTTTGTCTTACTGGTAATAGCCATTCTATCTGGGATGAGATGATATCTCATTGTGGTTTTAATTTGCATTTTCCTGATGATGAGTGATTTTGAGCATTTTTCTTGTGTTTGTTGGCCATTTGTATGTTCTCTTTTGAGAAATGTCTATTCAGGTCCTTTGTCCATTTTTTAAGTGGATTATTTGTTTTGTTTTGTGTCTTTGCTGTTTAGTTGTTTGACTTATGTATCCTGGATATCAGCTCTTGTCTGGTGTATAGTTTGGAAAAACTGTCTCCCATTCTGTAGGTTATCTCTTCACTTTGTTGATAGTGTCCCTTGCTGTGCAAAAGTCATTTCGCTTATCTATTATTTCTTTTACCTATTATTACTTTAGTAGCCCGTGCCTTTGTAGACTCTGGCAAAAAAAGCACTACCCACTCGGATTTTAGTAGCATTTCCCCTATATTTTCTTTTGGTAGTTTCATAGTTTCAAGTGTTAAATTTAGGTGTTTAATCCATTTTGAGTTTGCTTTTGTATGTGGTGAGATAAATTTGTCTAGTTTCATTCTTCTGCATGTGGATATTCAGTTTTACAGCACCACTTATCGAAAAGGCTGTCCTTTCCCCACTGTATATTCTTGTCACCTTTGTGGAAAATCAGTTAGCTGTAAGTGCATGGGTTTGTTTCTGGGCTCACTAGTCTCTTCCTTTGGTCTGTTTGTCTATTTTTATGCCACTACCATAGTATATTTTGAAGTCAGGAAGTGTGATGCCTCCAACTTTATTACTTTTGTTCAAGATTGCTTTAGCTATACGGGGTCTTTTGTGGTTCCATACAAATTTTAAGATCACTTTTTTTTTTCTATTTCTGTGAAGAATGTCTTTGATATTTTGATAGGGATTGCATTGAATGTGTAGATTGCTTTTGTTAATACGGACATTTTGACTGTGTTAGTTCTTCCAATCAGTGAACATGGGATATCTTTCCATTTATTTGTGTCCTCTTCAATTTTTTATCCAATGTTTAATAGTTTTTTTTGTACAGGTTTTCATTCTTTCACTTCCTTGGTTAAGTTTATTCTTAGGTATTTTATTTTATTTTCTTGTTAGCTATTGTGAATGGGTTACTTTCTTAATTTCTTCTTCAGCAATATTGTTATTGGCGTATAGGAAGGCTAGTGATTTTTATACATTGATTTTGTATCCTGCCACTATACTGAACTCATTCATTAGTTCCAGTATTTTGTTGTTGTTGTTGTTGTTGTTGAAGGCTTTAGGGTTTTCTATGTATACAATCATGTCATCTGCAAATAGGGATAGTTTGACTTATTCCTTTCTGATTTGGATGTCCTTTATTGCTTTCTCTCAACTTATTGCACTTGCTTGAACTTCCACTACTGTGTTTTAAAAAAGTGGGGAAAGTGGAAATTCTTGTCTTGTTCTAGATCTTAGAGGAAAAGCTTCCAATTTTTGTCTATACAGTATGATATAAGCTGTGGGTTTATCATACATGGCCTTTATTGTGTTGAGGCACATTCCTTGTACCTAATTTGTTAAGTGTTTTCATCATGAACAAGCATTGGATTTTATCAAATGTTTTTTCTGCATCTGTGAAAATGATCATGTGTTTTTTTTCCCTGCATTCTGTTGATGTAATGTATCACATCTATTGATTTGCTTATCTTTAGACATCCTTGCATCTCTGGGGGATAAATCCCACTTGATCATGGTGAATGATCTTTTCAATGTGTTGTTAGATTCCGTTTGCTAGTATTTTGTTGAAGATCTTTGCATCTGTGTTCATAAGGGATATCGATCTGTAATTTTCTTTTTTTGTTGTGTCTTTTTCTGGTTTGGGCATAATGTTAATTTTGGCCTCGTAGAAGGAGTTGGGAAGCATTGTTTCCTCTTAAATACTTTTGGAGATTTGAGAAGAATTAGTGTTAGTTGTTTAAATGTTTGGTAGAATTTGGCAGTAAAGCCATATGGTCATGGAGTTTTCTTTTTTGGGAGACTTTATTACTGCTTTAATCTCATTACATGCTATTGGTCTGTTTAGGTTTTCTAGTCCTTCATGATTTGAACTTGGTTAATTTTATGTGTTCAAGGATCTATTTCTTCTAGGTTTTCAGTTCATTGGCATATAGTTGTTCATTATACTCTCTCATACACATGACTTAATCTTTGTATGCATACCTTTATCCAAAATAAATTATTTGAAAGTTGCTTATAAAAATAACTTTTTTAAAATGAGAAAACAGTTTGCCTGGCCAGAAGGAAAGAACAAACCTAACGATACTAGAGATTAGGCAATGGAGGGAGGGGGTTTGGGAAGCGGTAGGTTGGGCAAATGACACAAAGAAATATCATGCTTTGTAAGAATGAATGTGCTAATAAAAAAAACTTAAATAAAAAATAATAAATGAGAAAACAAATCAACATTAACATTAAAGAGAATAAAGAGTAACTTTCAAATTTTTATTAAAATGACATCTGACTATTGAAGAAATAATATGACAAATAGATCTTTGCTACATTGCAATGGCTTTCTGTTGCTTTAGAAGTAAAAAGAAAAGCAGAATTCACAAGAAAATAAAGATCAGCAGCAGCTAAAGTTTTCATTTTTTAAGGAGAGTGTGGTATACTCATAAAGATGGCAAAATAAATTGGTGTAACAAAGTATAGAAAATGCGGTAATAGACTGTCTTAGTTTATTTTGTGTTGCTATAACATAATACCAAACACTGGGTAATTTATAAACAATAGATGTTTATTTGGCTTACGGTTCTAAAGGCTGGAAAGTCCAATATCACAATGCCAGCATCTGGCAAGGGCCTTCTTGCAGAAGGCAGAAAGACAAGAGAGTGCTAGAGAGCAAAAAGGAAATTCTTATATCACTAACCCACTCTCAGCATAACTTACCCACGTACACAGTAACAACATTAGTTAATTCTTGATAGCACAGTTCTCATTACCTAATTATTTTTTAAAAATCCCACCTCGGGACACTGTTGCATTGAACTGTAGGTTTCTAACACATGAACTTTGGAGGACACATTCAAACCACAGCATAACATTTTTGACAAAAACTCAGTGGAAAAATGACAGTCTTTTTAACAAATGATGCTAGACAATTGGATATGTGTATACAAAAAATTTGAATGTTAATTCTGTAAACCTATGTGTAAAACCTAAATCTATACAATTTCAAAGCGAAACCTAAAAATCTTTGGCTTTGAAGTTAGACAGAATTTCTTAGCTAAAACACCAAAAGCATAATTCATAAAATAAAATAATGATAAATTGGTTTGCATCGAAATTCAAAATATTCTTTATCAAAGATACTATTAATAGAATGGAAAAACCAACTGCAGACTGGAAAATTATATTTGTACATTATAATTTGAAAAAGAAATTGTATGTAGGACAGAGGTAGACAAAACCTACACAGGCAAATAAATATTTTAGGGTTTTCCGAACATGCACTCTCTGTTGCAACTCCTTACTTCTGCTGTTGTAACATAAAGGCAGCCTAAGAAGACATGGAAATGAGTTAGCTTAGCTTTTTCCAATTAAGTTTTATTTACAGGCACAGGTGGAGTGCTGGAATCTGCCTATGGATCAGAGTGTACTGGCCTTTGATCTAGATATAAAGATTTCACAAAACTCTATTAATAAGTAAACAAACTGTGCAATAAAAAATTTTAAAATGTAAAAAGTTGAATACTTACCTCACCCATTTTTTATTTCATTGTTTCTTCACTTATTATTGAGTTTTGTGAAATCTTTATATCTAGATCAAGGGTTAAAACTGTGATCCACAAGCCAAATCTAGCACCCTACGTGTGTCTGTAAATAAAGTTTAATTGGAAAAAGCTAAGCTTACTCATTTCCATGTCATCTAAAGCTGCCTTTAAGCTACAATAGAAGTGAGGAGTTGCAACAGACAGTGCATGACAAATGCTGGTCAGCATGTGGAGCAAAAGGAACTCTCCTACATTGCTGGTGGGAATGTAAATTGGTGCAACCACTGTACAAAACAGCATGGAGTTTCCTCAGAGAACTAAAAATAGAAATGCCCTATGACCCAGCTATCTTGCAACTGGGTATATACTTAAAGGAAATGAAATCAATGTATCAAAAAGACACCTGCACTCCCATGTTCATAGCAGTACTGCTCACAATAACTAAGAGATGGATTAAACCTGAATGTCCAACAATAGATGAATGGCTGAAAAACTGTGGTATATAGACACAACGAAATACTACTCAGCTATTTTTTTTTTAAAATGCTATCATTAGCAATAACACAGATGGAACTGAAAACCATCATGTTAAGTGAAATAAGTGAAACACAAAAAAGAAAATACTGCATGATATCACTCAAATGTGGAATCTATAAAATAAAAAAGTGGTTCTCATAGAAATAGAGGAGGGGGGAGGGAGAAAAAGAGGTTGACAAAAGGGTACAAAACTATACGATCTACCCTAAGCGAATAGTTATGCATGCATTGAAACAGCAAACTATGCTTCACAAATATGTACAAATAAATGATAGGTGAAAAGACTGAACAAACAGTTCAACGAAGAACATTATCAATCTTTTTTCTTGTAGAGGTTGTAATAATGACAGGATAAATGCTCATTCCAGGTTTCTATACCCCTGACAGAAAATGTTCTTAATTAATTTTTTATTTGAAGTTTCTCTTCTCTAATTCTACTAAACTTACTGGCAACTTAATATTCTGATTTCACAATCACTAAAAAATCATTTACCTTTAAAACTGTATATGTATATAGATAGATACAAGCAATTGATTTATTTTTTACATGTGTATTACTTTTGAATAAAACAAAAAGTTTATATCAGATGAAGATAAATTCAACCAAACATAAGCTAGAGATTGACTATATATGGATTTTAAAAAAATAAAAAGTCAATATATTTCCTAATTGGCAATAAATTTTTTTATGAACTAACTTGTACATAGTAAATAATAGTTGAATTATTTATGCCCATCCAACCATTAAGATTTAATTTTTAAAATAGATATATATAAAAAAAGGTTAAATTCAATACAGAGGTCAAGGAATGGTAATTACAGCAATTATAGGCAATTTTTGTGATAACCTTTATAGTTTCTGTTTATAATGATGCAAATTAGAAAGCTATTTTTAAATAATAGGTTTATCTCTGAAACCTAAAAATTAAGTATAGTGTTTTGTTAGTATTAATATGGATAGAAACTATCTTCAAGTATGGAAGTTATAATTAGCTGATATTTTAATGTGTGTCTCTTTATCCAAATAGTTATTTGGAAATTGCATAACCGTGTATGTAAAGTACCAGGAATTAGAGACAGAAGAATCCTGCCATAGAGCACAGAGAAAGTCCATGGTACAGTGAGTTTTTCATTTATTACATGCTGAGCCAATATGAAACTATTAAGTTATTTTATTTAATGGATTCACTTTTTGTATTTAGCCATAGATACTTTTTGGTTTCAATGAGCTAAAATACTACAAAATTACTTGTATAATGAAAGGTGAATAAATATTTGTTTCTCGTGAAAGTTGGATTTTAGAAAAAAAAAATTTGCTTTGGCATTCCAGTAAAAACATAAACTTATTTATAAGGATAATTTAATCAGTTTAACAATAAACTTCTCAACAGCATTTTTAATTCCAGAAGTAAATGCAATACATATTAATGATACTTTCATAACGGAAAATTTTTTTTAAAAGTGCTGTATCTAGCCAAATTTACTCTATAATACAAAAGCCAAAGACTGTTAAGTAATCACTTCTTCCATGAGCTCTTTCTTGGGTATTTACCAGACTGAATTGCAGACAACCAAAACAGTCAGTATAAACATCAATATAAATAGTGCCTTTTTTTATTTTTTGAAATATAATTGATTATACATATCTGTAGGATACAGCATTGAATATCAAAACCTGAGTTCAATATAAAATGCTCATATCAGGATACTTAGCACATTCAACATTACACAGTGTAATCATTTGACGAGCCCTTTACCAACTTCTCCCTAACCCCTTTCTTCCTTTCCCTTTCCCACCTCTAGTAGCCTCAGTTCTGTTGTATTCTTTTGAATGTTCAACAAATTATTGTGATTGTTGTATCTTTCTTTCTTTCTTTTTTAAATGTGTTTATTTCATTTATTTTTTTAGCTTCCACTTATGAATGAGGACATGTGGTATTTCTCTTCTGTGCCAGGCTTATTTAATTTAACATAATTTTTCCTAAATTCATCCATTTAGCTGTGAAGGACAGAAGTTTATTCTTTCTTATGGCACAGTAGTATTCCATTGTGTATACACACTACATTTTTTTTATACAGTTGTCCATCCATGGGCATTCAGGTTGTTTCCATACCTTAGCTATTGTAAGTAGAGCTACAATAAACATGAGAGCACATGACGATTTCCATTCCTTTAGGTACAGTCCCACCAGTGGGTATTGCTGGATCATATGGAAGTTCTATCTGTAATTGTCTGAGGAACCTCCATAATGTTTTCCATAAAACACTAATTTACAGTACCACCAACAGTGTAGGACTTTCTCTACACTTTCCCCTTTCTCTGCATCCTTACCAGCATTTGTTATACTCTGTTTTTTTTTATAACAGCCAGGCTAACTGGGTTGAGTCTCCCTTCAAGAAATACTTATTCAGCTCCTTTGCCCATTTTTTAATTGGGTTACTTTTTTTTGGGGGGGGGGGTAAATTGTTTGTATGTTCTGGGTATTAACCCATTATAGAATGTATAGTTTGCAAATATTTTCTCCCATTCTGCAGGTTGTCTTTTACCTCTCATTGTTTCTTTTACTGTGCAGAAGCTTTTTAGTTTGATATATCCCATTTTTTTTGAAAGTTCTTCTTTTGTTGCCTGTGTTTGGGGGTCATATTCATAAAGTCTCTGTCCAGTCCTACTTCCTGAAGTGTTTCCCGTATGTTTTTTATTTATTTATTTGTTTGTTTATTCATTCATTCATTCATTCATTCATTCATTCATTCATTCATTCATTCATCTATCTATTTATTTTTATGGTTTTATAGTTTCGGGTCTTATTTTTTAAGTCTTTAATTCATTTTGAGTTGATTTTGGTGTATGGTGAGAGGTACAGGTCTAGTGTCATTCTTCTACATATGGATGTCCAGTTTTCCTAGCACCGTCTATTGAAGAGGCAGTCTTTTTCCCAATGTATGTTCTTGGTGCTTTTGTTGAAGATCAGTTGGCTGTAAGTATGTGGGTTGATTTCTGTGTTTTCTAGTCTGTTACATGTGTCTGTTTTTATAGTACCATGCTGTTCATAATTCTTCCAATCCAAGAGCATGTAATGTCTTTCCATTTTCTGTGTACTCTTTTATTTTTTTTTTTAGCAGTGATTCGTAGTTCTCATTGTAGAGATCTTTCACTTCCTTGATCACAGACATTTTATTTTTATGCAAATATAAAAAATAAAGTATAATATAATAGAGCCAGTCACTTAACAATGGGAACACGTTCTGAGAAATATGCTGTTCAGTCATTTTGTCATTGTGCAAACATCATAGAGTGTATTTACACAAACCTTGATGGAATAGCCTACTACACACCTAGGGTGTATGGTACAGCCATTATAATCTTAAGACCACAGTCACTGAGAAAATGTCATCATGTGGCACATAACTATATTCTAATTCTCCATTTCTGGCATCCTACAGAACATGAATTTTTAGTGTGGAAAACATAAAATAAAATTTAAGAAGAAAATTTAAGGATACACTTTAGTCTTCAATTTAAGCTGCACATAACACTAGGGGGGCCTGACCTGTTTGCTCACATAGGAGAGCATTGTGCTGATAACACCAAGGTCAAGTGTCAGATTCCTGTACCAGTCATCCACCAAAAAACAACAGCAAAAACACTATGTATTCGTGGAGGTAACTATCAATCAATCAATCACTTATCTATCTTTCTGCCTATCCATCCATCTATACCCATGTCAATCCATCTATCCATCCTAACTCTGTCAATTGGAAATATAATAGAATTAACAACAGGCCCAGTTAATAATGTGTATTCATATCAATCAATCAATCACTTATCTATCTTTCTACCTATCCATCCATCTATACCCATGTCAATCCATCTATCCATCCTAACTCTGTCAACTGGAAATATAATAGAATTAACAAAAGGCCCAGTTAATAATGTGTATTCATATGGCCCAAATTTTGATCTTGAAATACCACTTCACACACTAGACAAAGAAGAAATTTATGGAGAAATGTCTAACTCCAGGTCTGGGGCAGAAAATGTGTAAGTGGTGACTGGAACAGTTTGGGAATGCTGTAAAGGATGCTATTAGCAATTATAATGGTCATGTCAAAAGAATTCAGAAGTCATAAGAGCTTCCCACTAAACAGACTCTTTGTTCTTCAGTAAGAATAAGAACTACAATGGATTAAACTACATCAGATATGTTTTGTGTAGTGGTAAGTTTGTATACAAAAAAACTCAATAGATTAGCTAAATTTGCTTTTTTGGGGGTGGCTGGCTGGTACAGGGATCTGAACCTGTGACCTTGGTGTTACAAGGCTGTGCTCTAGCAACTAAGCTAACCAGCCAGCCCCCTAGATTAGCTAAATTTGGAGAGTCATAAAGAAATAATTTGGTGTTTTCTTAAACAAATAAATGAAGAGGTAAATTCAATTCTCTCCTTCTTATACAAACTGCTCTGAGATATAAAACATTAGGTAAGTGATAGTTTTCATTCATATACTTATTTCAACTAAGAAATGAGAAAGTAGTAACATAATTAAAATGTCACTGGTGAATTAAGGTATCTAGGCAATAAGCACAATCAACTGATAACATCACCATAAGTGGCAACCAGACATGACGTGTTTCTTGCTAAAGGAACACAGTGCCACCTATAAAGTACTTGTGCCAAAAGAGGATAAAAAAATCTATGTGTATCTATTTATATTTAGATCTATACCTAGATATAGATACATGGATATATATGTATTTTATATATCAACAACTTCCTATGTATTTATTAATTTTATATATAGATATTTATATAGATGTATTTTATATTTATCTAAGGAAAGATAGATATTTATAAATATCTATTTCTTATTTATTTATCTATAGAATCTGATAAAGTCCTTAGATTAAATAATCAAGTGACAGAAAATACCAAGTGAAGAGAAATATGTTAAATTATTCCTTGCATATATTTGAAAATTTCAGAGTCATGTATACAGTACAAGTCAAATGGCTTAGTTATTTTTTGCAAAATAAAATTGCAGGAAGGATAATTCTTGTAGTATAATAAAATATAAATAAAATAAAATAAAATAATATAATCTTTATTCTATAATAAAAACTATTTTAAAGATAAGTATTTTTTATTATAGATCCCCCTCTAAGGAGGCCGTTATATGTATGAGGCACATGAAGGAGTTTTTTGGTGGCTGGCGAAATTTATTTTTTGACCTGGGTAGTGATTACACAGAGATTCACTGAGAGTTCTATCATGAACACATTATTATACTTGCTATATCATATATGTAGCCATCTGTCCAGTCCCCAATCCATCCATGAATCCATCTTATTTTTGGATGAGTTTTAAAGTAAATTATACATTAGTATACTTCCTGTTCAGCACTTCAGTACTCTAATACCATCAACTTAACTAGAGTTCAGTATTTATTTACAGTTTTTTCTTTTAATATAAAATTTACATAAAACAAAATACACATATTTGAAGTGTATATACACTGACTTTCAATAATGCATACACTCACGTAACTCAAACTCCTATCAAGATATTCATTACTATCTCTCCCAAAATTCCCTCATGTTCCTAAAATCTGAATGTATTTTTTCCTCAAATTTAAGAAAAAAAATGATTTGATTTCCTTTTGAGAAAAGTGATAAAAAAAAGAAAAAAATATGTAACAATCCCCTAAAAAGATAAAATGAAATATAGTATTTTTAAATGTCCACTTAGATAACAAAATTATAAAGTAAAGCAAGGACAAGATTACTGGTAAACACAGATTGTGGTCACTTAAGGTTTCTGTGATTTTGATTGAGACAGGGCACTTGAGGGTTTCTGTAATGTCTGGAAAATGTATTTATCGATAAAAGTGTTGGTTACTTGTTCAACACAAACATTAATTAAGCTAACATATGTTTTAATTTTTATCTGTATTATATTTTACAATAAATAAAACTTTTCTCCAATAGCATTTAAGGAAGTAAACTGCGTAACTCAGAACCTTTAATAAAGCTGATGCTCTAAACTTAAAATGGGACCAAACCTGGAAATTGTGGGTAGCTAAAAACCTCATCCAATAACACATCACAGGAATTGTCAGTTCAGGACACTGCTGCCACTGCAATCATTGTCATTGTCACTGTTGCAACCACAACTGCTAGACAACAGAGTCCATGGTTAGCCTTGCTGCCACTGTGCTTTTTTTGTCACTTTCTCTAGATTTAGAATCCTTGGTAGGAATGTCTGATCGGTCAAACCTATGTGGCATGCCTACATTTATTATAGTTCCTAGGGGAGAGATAAAATTAATATCTATTCATACTTTCTTGGGAGGTAAAAGATAGACTTTGCCTCCCTTGAATACTTATGCTATGAAGAATTCCCAATTAGGGTAAGGGGTGTAAATATTAGGCTCCAATATCTACAGCATGGAATACACTTAACAACTTCTATCTGACCTGTAGATATTAGTTTAAATTAGTTTAAGGAAATAGAGAAATTGAGTAGAAATGCAACTGTGTTAGCAGATGGATTTATTGGTGCAATAGCAAATAACTGGAGGATTGCACTAATGTGGGTGATCACAGTTCATTTCTCTGTGATCCGAAGGTGTAAGATTTTATCAGTAGGAAAGCTCACATTATAGGAAGAGAGAACAGCATAAATGATGGTCCTGAGACAGAATAAATAATGCAATCAAAGGATGTCTGAGATGACACTGAGGAGGCAGGTAAAACCCACGCAAAGGGCCTTGACGGTTGCATTATAGATTTTATCATTTATACCTTGGTGTAATGAAAAGCAACTGGAAGGTTTAAATAGAAAGATTATATGAAAACATACATAATATTTTGTTGTATATTATGTTGGCTCATTTTATGACTAATATTCTTTCTTATTTTGGTAAATTATCATTCTATCCCTAGTTTCCTCACAGTTTATGATTAATGCATGTTGAATGTCATCAAAGGCCTCTTTTATATCTACTGGGAGTATCAGGATGTTTTTCTTATTTGACTGCTGATACGCTATACATTTAAATGCATTTCTTCATGTTAATCAATCCTCAGAGTTCTGGGAAATATTTGCTTTATAATAGCACCTTATACTTATAATACATTTTAAAATTCTATTTGTTGGTACTTTATTTTGGATCTAGATATGTAATGTATTTATGACTGAAATTATTCTAGAATTTTAAATATATTGGTCAGTTTCTGTTAACAAGTTTAGTCAAGCTTTATAAGATAAATTATATTTATTTTTATTTTTTTCCCTGTTCTGTGAGCATAAGGATAATGTGTCTGTTCAAATTGTATATCAACTCTACTGAAAATAAAATAGAATATCTGGGTCTATCTCCAGTATCTTGGCATGTTTGATCGGCTTTCTTCAACGGTCCTTCAAATCTAAATCTGTCTTCTCTTATACTCATGTTTTTACTGATGATCAATAAAATATGAACCACATGGATCATTTCTGCTTTTGGCAGAATATTCTCTATCTTTTTTCTATTTATTTCCTGTCCCCTGATCCAAACTGTCAGTTTTTTCCTGTACCACAACTTTTCTACTAATATCTGAGAGTTAACCAGCACTTGCTTTGAAATATATTCCTTTTCTTCTACTCACTAGCCCAGAATGCTTCTTTGAATACTTCTTACATCTTCTGTCCTTACCTAAAATGTAGATGTCAGCTAAGAATATTGCTTCCACTGAAGCCATCTTATTTTACATGGCATCTGTCTCAGTGCCAGGAAATGGTTATATATCTCACTGTCTCTTCAATGCCATTTGTTTATTATTCTTCTATGCTCTTGATAACTGTTTCTTAAGCTTCTTTCCATCCATCTCCTCATCCTCTTCTTAGATTAGTATATAACCCACTTCCCTCAGAGAAAATCCTTCTTATTCACTGAACATTTTCTCTCTTGAATATGACTTTCCTACTCAATTTAAATGCTGCCAAGATTTCAAGCAACTTCGTGATACTTATGTACAATACATTCTATCCGCTACTTACTCGGCTCTTTTACCACCTCAAAAATCCTGTTCTTTTCTTGGCCTCACTAACAGCTTCTACAGTCACACGTTTTAACTTGTTATCACATGAAATGATTCTCCCTTTAAAATTACTTTTTTCAAGCATTCATTCCAACATTCTTATCCAAATACTCTAATAACACAGTTTCCTGATATTTCTCCCTATTCATATATTCTCTTCTATCTTCCTTTCGCTTCCTGAATTCTATAATTTCGTGACACATTTACTCTTAATTAAAATGTGCCAAGATCCCTTAAGTTACACCTAATTGTCAAATCACACCACTGATGGAAGCAAATATTGTCATCCATAAATGTATACGTGAACAGGTATTACTACCGGTAAAAATAACACAAAGCTGACAGTGTTACAACCACTGAAAACTTAACTGCTTGCAAGTAAGCACTCAAAACACTCAGGCAGTGTTCCTCATATATTGAGTCATCTCAGTCTCTCTTTCTCAACATAGAACATGTAAACCTTTTTCTCTCTCCTCATATCAGACCCATGTAAGCCCCTTTCTCTATAAGGTCAAAAACAAAATGTAGTTTTGTGATATAAACTCTCAAATTTCCATTCGCTTTTTAGAAAACTACCTGCTTCTGGATCCATCATTTCCTATTGAAATCATATTGCAATGGCTGAATCCTCCACCTGTTTTCTAAATCTCATTCCTACCAGGCTTCTTAGGAACAGAATATTTGAATTGTTTTCTTATCATCTACCTCCTACTTTGTTATTACCTTTACGTCTCCCTCTCAACTTATTTTTTTTTCCACAGTAATTATATTAACACATCTTTTCCATTAAAAAATACAACCTTCAACAAAAAAAACTCCAACAAAAGTTTTACAAAGCTTTCCTGTTGTCTGGGTATCCAGAGGTAGTTGTTTGCAGTTGCTTTCTTCTCTAAATCTCCCATTATAAATCATATGACTATAATCTAGCCTTAAAACTCCAACTTGCCTGCAACTGTAAAGGTCATTTACATGTCGCTAAACCCAATAGATAAAATGTAGTCTTTATTTTAGTTCACCTTTCAGGAGACTTTATTGCAGTTGGCCAATCACTCATTCTGGAACATTGCCCTGTGTTTATTTCTATTATGCCATATTACTGGAGATACCATTTAATTAAACAAAATATATGCATATGAAAATCAAAAACACATTAAAATAAATTATATGTTAAAATATTAATAGGGTTACCTATGAAGAGAATAGAATGTGAAAAGTGTTTGGGGCTAAACACAAGCATGGACCCACACACACATATGATTCAAGAGGAGGGGCTCAAAAGGGCTAATGATGCTCATGTGCTGTGAACTGAGCAGTATGATTACCTCCACCCTCTGCATGTAAAATACTAAAATAGTTTCACATTGTAATATTAAATCAAATAGCCGTATGTACAATGATGATCACTAATTTCTAAAAATAACTTAATACATCTTTCTGGAATGACACTTTTTAGAAGGTTTGAAATGAACGAAACCAATTTTCTTAGTAGTATAAAATAACTTAGACAGTTACTTTAATTCTCAAAATAAATTCATTCATGGAACTTTAAAATGTTAATGTCTACATTGTCATTTAAAGCAAAGATATGTAGCTATATTATAGCTATCTGATATATCACTTAAGGGATAATAAAAACTCTCAAAAACTAAAAACCACTGATATTATATTGAAACTACACATTGAAACTGATATAGTGTAGAAATCGAGAAGCAAAAACTACTTAATCATTAATTATAAATCTATCTTTAGGGATAACATGAAATTGAATTTAGTTAAATGAGGCCAAATTTTTCCATAATGAGTGGCAAACTAAAATGCCACTATCCTTTTATTTGGTACTCACTGTACATAGTATATAAGACAATTATATTTTTTAAAATGGGCAGGTTAAAGGGACCTAAATGTAAATAAAATTTCTCCATTTCCTGCAAAGTGGTAAGCCATCGATATCAGTAGATTATATGTTATGTATTTTTTTTTTCAGTGATCTTGTTGAAATTCTGCATTGGGATGTCTATTTTATTTATTTATTTATTTTAAATTGAAACACAATTGATTGTACATATCTGAGGGGTACAGTCTTGAATATCAAGATCTGTGTGCAGTATGTGATGCTCAAATCAGGGTAATTAATATATTTAACATTATACAATGTAATGAATTTTTGTGGCCATTTACCAATTCCTCCCTTACCCTCCACCCTCTCCCCATTTCTCACCCCTGGTAACCTCAGTTCTATTCTCTCCTTTTGAAAGTTCAAAATATTATTGTGATTGTTGTATCTTTCTTTCTTCTTTTATTTATTTATTTATTTGTTTATTTATTTATTTTTTAGCTCTCAATTATTTGTGAGGACATGCAGTATTTCTCTCTCTGTGCCTGGCTTATATAACTTAACATAATTTTCTTAAGTTCATTTATGTTTCTGTGAATGGCAGTATTTCATTGTTTTATTTTTATGACAAAGTAGTATTCCAATGTGTAAATATACCATATTATCCTTCTCCAGTTGCCCAACAAAGAACATTTAGGTTGGTTCCACCTCTTATCTATTATAAATAGAGCTGCAATAAACATGGGAGTAGAGGTATCCCTTTCATCATGATGATTTCCATTCCTTTTGGTATATAACCAGCAGTGGGATTGCTGGATCATAGAGCAGTTCTATATGTAGTTGTTTGAGGAAACTCCACACCATTTTGCTTAATGGCTGCACCAATTTACAGTTCCACCCACAGAGTAAGAGGGTGCCCCTTTCTCCACATACTTGCCAGCAATTGTTATCTTCTGCCTTTTTAATAATAGCCGGTCTGACTAGGGTGAGACAATATCTCAATACAGTTTTGATTTGCATTTCCCTGATACTGAGTGATGTTGAGCATTTTTTTCATATATGCATTGGGCATTTGTATATCTTACTTTGAAAAATGCTTATTCAGCTCCTTTGCCCACTTTTTTTTTTTTAATTGTATTATTTGTTTTTATATTATTAAGTTGTTTGACGTCCCTGTATTTTCTGGATATTAGTCTGTTGTCACATGCATAGTTTACAAATATTTTCTCTCTCTCTGTAGGTTCTCTTTTCACTCTGTTAATTGTTTCTTTTGTTGTGCAGAAGCTTTTTAGTTTGATATAATCCCATTAATGTTTCCTTTTGTTGCCTATGTTTTTGGGGTCGTATTCATAAAGTCATTGCCCAGCCCTACTTCCTAAAGTGTTTCCTGTATGTTTTCTTTTATGGCTTTATAGTTCCAGGCCTTAAGTCTTTAATCCATTTTTAGTTAATTTTGGTATTTGGTAAGAGTTATGGGTCTAGCTTCTTTCTTTGACACCGATGTCCAGTTCTCCCAGCACCATTTATTTAAGAGGCAGTCTTTTCCCCAATATATGTTCTTGGTGACTTTGTCGAAGATCAGTTGGCTGTAAGTATGTGAATTGATTTCTGGGTCCTCTATTCTGTTCCATTGGTCTGTGTGTCTGTTTTTATGCTAGTACCATGCTGTTTTAGTTACTATACCATTTTAGTATATTTTGAAGTCAGGTAATATTATGCCTCCAGATTTTTTTTTTTTTTTTGCTCAAGATAACTTTGGCTAATTGGGGTCTTTTGTTGTTCCATATGTATGTTATGGTTGTTTTTTCTATTTCTGTGAAGAATGTCATTGATATTTTGATGGAGATTTTGTTGAATCTGTAGATCACTTTGGATAGTATGGACATTTTCATGATGTTAATACTTCCAATCCAAGAGGATGGAATGTCTTTACATCTTTTTGTGTCCTCTTTAATTTATTTCAACAGAAATTTGTAGCTGTCTTTGTAGAGATCTTTTACTTCCTTCGTTAATCAGCAGTTTCCAAACAAAGAAAGGCCCAGGACTAATGGCTTTACTGCAGAATTCTATGAAACACTTAAAGAAAAATTAATACCAATTTTCTTCAAACTATTCCAAAAATTGGAACAGTGGCCATTCACCCAAACTCATTCTATGAGGGCAACATCAACCTGATACCAAAACCAGACAAGATACAACAAAAATAGAAAACTATAGACGAATATCTCTGATGAATGTAGATGCAACCATTCCCAATAAAATATTAGCAAATAGAATACAGCAACACATCAAAAAAATTATACACTACAATCAAGTGGAAATCATCCCAGGGAATGCAAAGAAGGTTCAACATATGCAAGTCAATAAATATAATCCATCACATCAACAAAATCAAGGACAAAAACCATATGATTATCTCAATAGATACAGAAAAGCATTTGACAAAATTCAAGATACCTCATGACAAATACTCTCAGTAAATTAGGTAAAGAAGGAAAGTAACTCAACACAATAAAATCCATAAATGAAAAACCCACCATCAATATCATCCTTAATCAGGAAAATTTGAAAGCTTTTTCCTTAAGAACAGGAACAAGACAAGGATGTCCAGTCTCACTACTCCTATTCAGCACAGTATTGGAAATACTAGCCAGAGCAATCAGGTAAGAGAAAGAAATAAAGGGCATCCAGATTGGAAAAGACAAAGTCAAATTGTCCCTGTTTGCAGATGAGATGATCCTATATATAGAAAAGCTTAAAGACTCTACAAAAAACCTCTGAGAGTTAATAAATTATTTCAGTAATATTGCAGTATACAAAATCAACATGCAAAAATCAGTAGTGTTTCTATATTCCAACAATGAACCAGCAGGGAAACAAACAAACAAAAAAATCAAGAAAGCTAGCCCATTTACGAGTCACTAAAATGTACATATCCTAAAAGAAGATAAGAAATTTTTATGTTCTTGCTTAAAAATGTGATGCTCACAGTATATATCTGGGAGGTTTTGTTTTGTGATGGCAGTCTTTTGACAAAACTCATACCTTAACATTCATATTAAAAACATAATATCAGAGTCTTTGTTTAAACAAACACCAAAAATCACTCCAGTGTGACACTGAGAAACTGGGAGTGGAGATATTTTTGTTGTTGCTTTGAATACTGAGACAATTTTAATTCCCACTGTAAAATGAAAAATAATAACTCATATTTATTGATTCATTTTCTCCTTATCAGTTTTATTCTAAGAATTTTACACGTTTTAATTAATTCATTTATTTCTTAAAATACTCCAGTGATATGCTGCTGCTGCTTCTTTGTATTATTGTTATTACTGTTGTTTTTAATTTCAGTTTACATGTGAAGAAAATAAATTACACAAAGATTAGGTTACCCAAATTTCCCACCAACCCCCAATAGTAAGTAGTATGGTGGTTAATGTTGAGCTCTGGCTCCAGAGGCCATAGGTACAGCCATTACACTAGAAAGCTTAGAATGCTTATTCAGAGAATGCAGAGACTAGAAATAATTCTCTGTGTTTATGTATATGTATATTTACATTAAATTTATATATATGTACAAATTTAAAGTAAAACACAGATTCTGTTTAATGGCATGTTAGAAAAAATTTAATTTTAATAAAATAGTGTTTTTAAGATAAAAAATAATTTATATAAATATACAATTTTGTGTGTGTGTGTATGTGTATTCAGAAAAAATGCATCAAGGTGTATAATGGATAGTGATTAAAAACAGAGGAAGTATTAAAACAGAATTCTCAGGTTTGTTTTGTCAATTATCCTTATCATTTATAGGTGGGGTTTATATTATTATTATTATATTTTCAGTTAACTGTGAAATAATGTGATCCAAAATCTCTATCTCATGTAATGTGTATGTTCAAAGTGCAAGAACAATTGATGCAAATTCAAATATCCATCTCAGGATCTTAAAAATTTTAAGTTCATTTTTCACAAAACTGTAAACATAGAAATGTGCAATTTGGGTTGAGCACTTTCTCAGTTTCATCATGGATTTTTAGTGATGTCCCTGTCCAGAAAAGAATGAGAATGTTTTCCTTAGTGTAAGTAACAGAATTTATTATTTGCGTAACCTCCAAATAGCTCTTTTAGTGATGCTCATTTAATGTGCCAACACACAAATAATGGCAGATCTTGACTGTACCACCTAAAACAAATTGCTAGAAGTTATTGAGTCTAAAAATATGTCAGTTGAATAAAGACACTTTGATTATGTAATAAAAGAATAATCAAGTTGCTTCAGCTGTGACTTAGCTCAAATATAAAATTATCAGATTTGATAATGTCAGTTTCCATACAGATTGATATGCATTACTAAGAAATCAATGGGAAGAATTTTTGAGCAAGTTAATGAGTAATCAATAGGAGGCATGATATGGAACCTAAGCCATCTCTGAGTGAAATGGGAAAAATTCCAGACTCAAGAACGTTGATATTCTACAACTGCAGTTTAATCTGGCCAAAATTTTAAAGAATGTCCCAGTATACCTGCCATCATTTATTTAATTTCCTCAAAGCATTTGACATTAACAAAAATTTATAAAGGATAATTAACAAAGAGTTAATGCAAACCAGGCATGATTCTAAGGTCTTTCTATGCGGATAACTCTCTGATGTAGGCACTTGGTTTTATCATGAATCCCATGTTCAAAAAGAAAAAAAAGTAAAGAGTCATGTTTTGAATTTATGTGTCTATATTTATTTCTTCTACATTAAATTAATTGCTGTTTTGTCATGGAAGTCATGACAGACTGGTTTTATTTTGGTACCTATTTTTTATTAATCTAACCTATTACCACAAGATTCTTATAAGCATTTAAGATGAATTCTAGAGTAAACAAATCTGTGATCTCCATATATCTATTTGTGGTGTATGTAGCTCCTGGCTTTTAAGGAAATTTCATACACTAAAATGTTCGTGTTTCATAAATATGACACAAATAACAGTTCCTGTAGATATAAAAGTAGTAATTTAATTATATTTCACATTTAAAAGACTATGTTATTGGTTATCACAGCCTTACAAATTTTGGACAGAGTCTGACATAGCATAGCTATGTTTTAAAAACTCGAATCGTGTAGTAGCTTGGCCAAATCTTCTCTACACCACCTATACATTTAACCAAATATAGCAATTTTCATTTAAAAAAATGTTCATTTTTTTGTGCTATAAAGTGAACACCTGCAGATTTTTCCACAGTATAAATCAAGTCATTTGGCAATTGAATGAGGAAAGGTAGGGCAGTGTCACTGTTTGCTCACACGACCCCGGAGAAATGGGAGATTTCTTATTCAGAACGCAGTCATTGCTCTAGCATTTCAAACTCCAGCATTATATCTCTGCTTACTAAGTCAGCCAATGTAAATGCATTTTAATATTGTAATTTTATATTTTTATTTCTTCCTTGTTATTTTTTTGGTTTGTTTGGTTTTTTGTTTTAAGTGGGGGATAAATTTACAAGAGTTGCTGAATTACATGCCACATTCCAAGAGTCAAGAACCTTTGCTACTATTGCTTTCAACTTGTAGAAGCCATAGTTTCCAGCTTAGAATAAAAAAGATAAAGAGCATTCTAATGAGGGACTGGTTTGAGAATCATATTTACCGAACTTAATCAATAACAATTTATTCAAAAACAATGACAAGAATCAAAAACTTTTTTTTTTTTTAATGGCAAATTGTAAAAGTACTTTGCTGGTATGATTTTACTTGGAATGGGAAGAATATTTATTTGAAGTTCATTCTACTTAGCTAAAGCCAACGGAATCTATATTTAATGTTTATTTTATGAGACATCCCTGAAAGATTGATGCAATTGTTACTGGCAGATTCAAGATCTATGATGTATCATGAAGTACCTCCAGAAATGCATTTATGCCTGCCTGAAAACATTCTCTGCAGATGCAAGTTCTGAATGCTGGTGGAGCATTCTGGATGCAGGGAAGTTTTATTTTTTTTCAATGGAATGGGATTACATTTACATCTGAATTATTCCTTAACTAAGCCCATGAAGATTATGATAATATTAAGATTATGATTAAAATAAAAACACCATGTATGATGCAAAAAAATTAAAAGTAAAATTTTGAATTAATATGTATAGAATAATCTTTGAAATTGCTACTTAAAAACACATGTTATAACATTGCTCATTTATTTTGGGTACATTGTATTGGACTAAAAGCAAACATAATCAGAAAAAAATGTAAAAACCTTAATAATAAATACACAATATTACTAGATCATTATGGCGTTCGTTGAGCTACAATGTCACATGTTTTTATTAAAAACACACGGATTAAGAGGAAAACATCATTCCATTATCAAAGTAATTAGTTTCCTCACAGTTTTTAATGACTTCAGTCGAGAAATGAAATAATTACATTGTGAAATTTTGCTTTCTGAAGGATAAAAATTAATTTATAATTGCTTTTAATATTAATTTCAGAACTCAATATCTGCACTCTGCACATGCATTTCTTCATCTATAGATATGATATATACAGCATCATATTTTGGACATAATACATTTTGTGTTCTTTAAAATTTATATTGAATGGATATTTTATTTTATGTATTGTTTATATATATATGTATATAATTTATTTATATTTTTATGAAAACATTTTATTTTTTTCTTCCTTTATGGGGTACAGAGTTGACTACCAGTGTTTGCATACACTGTCAATGAAGATTTTAAATCAAAATCTATTTATCTATCTATCAATCAATCATTCATCTATATAATGCAATGGTTCTCTATATGAACTCCAGCTGAGAGATAAAACAAATTCAAAAGTATAATGTTTATGACAAATTTATTAATGACATCAGTGTAGGATTGTATCTCAATCCCTAAAATTCATAGAATACCCTTATAAGCATAAGCTACTCTAAAATACACAAAAATATAAAATACACAGAAAAAGTTCTCCTTTCCTGTTAATGGCTCCCAAAGCACTCAACTGTTCTATAGCTTCTTTACTCAAATAAAAGTATAATTTAGAAGAATTAAAAAATATGTTTTGACTAGCTATAATTAAGATGAAGAAAATAAGGGACTATATCAATATTTGTTGCAAATAAATAAGGATACTTAAAGTTTCAGATTTTTGTAAATTTCTACAAGAATTGACATTTCAGTTATTCATTTATTCTGTCTTTCTCTGTTCATATAAAGATAATGTTAATTTCTCCTAAAATTGTTTTAAGAATATTCAGATGTTTGAAATTCAGAGGATCTCAATTTACTACTGAAAAATAATGATGCATATTGACCAATGCTAATATATTCATTTTACCCTATTTTTCCTACTTTTTCAGTTGAAATAAACAAAAGAGGGAATAAAACACCTTATTTAATGTAATGGATCTTTTCACTTTTAGTGAATAAATAATAATTTATAGTGTGGGCTGGATTTATTTTGGACCAAAGCTATTTACCATTTAATCATGTATCTTGCACAAAGGTTCTGTTCATTTGCAGTCAGCTATCTCCTGCAAAGTAAATTGAACCCCCTGCCAAAGTAAGTCAATTTTCTTTAACTAAAACTGTGTGCATGAGACAGAAAATAAGAATTTCTATGATAGGAACACTCTTTAATTAGTCTGAAAATGTTGATAAATCCTGAATATGTAGGGTCCAAAACAACTGAAATTTCCATTATTTTGAAAGAAAATTGTCCTTATTTAGACACTCTTTCACAATAGTTACTTACAAACTGCTGAAATTAGAATTAATAGGCAATATATTTGGGTGGAAAGAGGCATAACAAAATGACTGTATTATTTCACGGATGTATAAATTGGGGTATAAATAAATAAAAGAAAGAAAATAAACCAGGTCTTGGGATATTGCACAATGTAATAGTTTTACTTGTCATTGTTTCCAGGGGGATGAAAACAGCAATTTTCATGTATTAACTCAAGCTAAAATGTCATAAAAAATTGCATTTCACAACACAAGACTGAAAAATAGTGTATATAATCATTGATAGAAGTTTATTTCAGCATCTTCAACATGCTTTATGAGTAACACAGCTGTTTTAAAATAAGAAAGAACAATAAATATAATTAAGTTGCATAATTAAAACTAAAATGGCATGCTTTAACGGAGTAATGGTCTTATGAGAAAATACCATGAAACTGTCAACCAATATACTAATGAACATTAGGCCTACTCTTAATTATTTGGGGTCCTTAGATAATTACTTGGTAAGACATTTTTTTTTTCAGCAAACCTTTAGGAATATATATAATTTCTGAGGTCTGAGGTGAATTACTCCCAGAAATTTCCATTGATCATACTTTATATAAAACATTATTTAAATACTGTCACATTAATAAGTTTGTATGTCAAATCTGGTTCATATTATCCACAGAAGTAGTAAATATACATGGAATTTGCTTTAAACATTACAGTATATTTCTAAGTATTATACTAGTGTCTCCCTGTTACATAGTTGAAATAATGACTTTATGATAAGTACCACTGTTCGATGCTATTTAGATACTTTTTTGTTTCATATTGACTCTGTTAAATCAGCTCATCACACAAACTCAGTGAATTACCAAGTATTCCTATAGCATTGAATTATGCATGATGATACCAACAACCACAGGCTGAGCACCTTATCAACAGAGTAAACTACAAAAGCTATGGACTCTATCTTTATATTCTTATACAGATATAGATAAATTGTTTGCAAAATGATATTGAATTTTAGTTTAAGAATATAGGTTTAATTTATATTCTGACACACATTAAAGGGATAATTGACTTAAACAAGTCAGGGATAAAAGTACACATCAATCAAATACTTTATTTAAAACTGAAGCAACTTATACAAGTTAAGAGCACACACTCTGGAGTCTCACTCCAAATCTAATCTCTACCTCTTAGTAGCTGTGGGTACTTGGAAAAGTTACATAATCTATCCAGACCTCAATTGCCTCACCTGTACGATGAAGATGGAAGTGACTACCTCGTATGCTTGTCATGAGAATTGATGAAGTTATTATTAGTAAAGTGTGTAGCGACTGACACATGACAAAGCTACATAGAATTTTTTGTTAAATAAATAGACAAGGTCAAATTGAGTTTTAAAACAGCAATTGTGCTTAATAAATTTAAAATGAAGATTCTTGATAATGTTTCTGACATAAAAGGGGAACTAAAAAAAATTATTAAAAGAGAGGATATAGGAAAAGCACTGATGCAGGACATGAAACAGAAGAACTACCCAATGACATAACAAAACAAAGTTGTAAAAGACAGCAAACTTATCTATCTTATCTAATATTGAATATCCATGATCCATACATTTATTTGGTAACACGTAATTTGTTTTATAATTCACTACAGTAAAATTTAATTTGTTTTTAAAAGTAGCTTTCTTTTATTGTCAAACAATTTTACATTTATTAATACTCATATACATTTCTGAAAATCCCAATAAGCAAAACTGAGAGAATTAAATGTATGTATTTTTAAGAGATTACAAAGATTTATAATTTGATATTTACTCATATAAATGGGATCATGCTATTATATGTACGTATACTATGTATTATAGCCTGTTTTATTTTTTCATTTATGTATTTAGAATACCTTTAATATTAATGCAGTTGCTTCTAAAATGATATTTGTTTCTCTTATTTAGAGATATGCCAATCAATATGGCACTATCAACAGAGAGGGATTGCGCATTATTGCATATGAGATAAATGGAAAAGGCCACCTAGCTATTTGAAATTAATTATGCAGTAACAAGCTGTACACCAGGGAAAATTACATACAAGGAGGATAAGAAAATACTAATTGTGACCTTAAGAAGACTCTAAGGTGTCCCCCAAAGTATACTAGGTGACAGACTAGTCGTGAGAGATAAAAGTGCTCATTTTATAGGTGGGAACGTGGGAGGGGAAAGGGGAATAAGGAATAATTGGGTAAGGAACCAAAAAGTAATTATTATTTGTAGTGATGAACATGCTAATAAATTTGATTTAATCATCCCATTATGTGCACAAATATTGATAGTCAATTATGTACCCCATAAGTATGTATAAATAAAAATGATGAAAAAATCTTAAAAAATAAAAAGTTAAGCAAATTACTCTTAAGATTCTGAAACATGGCATATTTTAAAAATATTATTTTTCATTAAATCTAGCCTATTTTACTAAATAGTTATATTTGTTGCTTTTAGGAAACTATATAACACTGTGAATATGAAAAGAAAGTCAGAGATATAATCTGGCTGTACGTTTTTTGTGATTAGTAAAATCAAATACTTAAAATATTCTTAAAACTATGTAGCATTTTAAAATAATGTAATGTTTTGATCATTAAATATAGTTTACTTATAAATATATTTATTCAGCCAATAAGTATTAATTACTAATAATAATCCATACACTGTCCTTCTATATTTCAAGCATGTCTTGTGCCGTCATGAAACCTTCAGTGTATTAAGGTTACTGTAATGAAAACATGGTATGAACCTACATTCGCATTGGCATTGTGCAGTGTTGCGAGAGCAATATGAATTGAGGGAGCAGGCAAGTCTCATGAAATAGACTCTTAGAATTAAAGTCTGGAAATGAAGATTGTAAATTTATTGAGGAAATCACGTCATTTCTTTTTTTCCTGTTTTATCATCTTCAGAAGTGTCACCAGACACTCTTTTTTAAGATTTTTTAAATTTTTTAAATTTATGTTTTGAATTGCAACGTAATTGATTATGCATATTTATAGGGTACAGAATTGACTATCAGTATTTGTGTACAGTATGTGGTGATCAAATCAATATTATTAGCATGTTCGTCACTACAAACCATAATTATTATTCTTTTTGTCCCTTACACAATTATTCCCTAACCCCCTTCCACTTTCCCTTCCCCCTTTCCCAATTCTAGTAACTATAGGTCTGTTCTCTCTTTCTGAAAGTTCAGCATTTTATTCAGCATTTCTTCTTTTTTTCTTTCTTTTCTTTCTTTCATTCTCCTTCCTTCCTTCCTTCCTTCCTTCCTTCCTTCCTTCCTTCCTTCCTTCCTTCCTTCCTTCCTTCCTTCCTTCCTTCCTTCCTTCCTTCCTTCCTTCCTTCCTTTCTTTTCTCTCTCTCTCTCTCTTTCTCTCTCTCTCTCTCTCTCTCTCTCTCAGCTTCCACTTATGGGGGAGGACATGCAAAATCTCTTTCTGTACCTGGCTTATTTCATTTAACTTAATTTTTGCCAAGCTCATCCATGTTGCTGCAAATGGCACAATTTCATTCTTTTTTATAGCTGAGTATCTTCAGTACCTGGAAGAGTGCCCAGGATGTAGTAGGGGCAGAAAAATTATTTGAATAAATAAGAGAATAAAAGAATGAATAAATGAGGAATAGCAGTGAGCAAGATGAGAAAATATTTTACATAGAACAGCAGGTTTACTTGTAACAAACCCTCATGCAATGTGGGTTTTTCAAGAAACCACTAATAGTGTATTATAGCTTAAGTTGAAGTTACTATTGATGAAGCAGCAGATGAGATTAGAAAAGTGAATGAGGGTGACATTGTGAATGAAGTTTTCAGGGGTCTGAATTTCAAATGATGTAATAGTACACTCATTTAAGAACAAAAAATTATAAATCGATACGGAGTAAAATTAGAATCAGTAAAAAAAAAGTGAACCTATTTAGCTTTCAATAAGTAAAATGAAAAACAACATGTAAAAGCGGAATGATAGTGAGTATAAAGAACAGAAATTGATGTGAAAGGTGGTTTGATTGTAGAAATAACATTAAATAGTCACTGTTTTCATATGAGAAGTTAATAAAGGATCAACGGAGAAGTTTCTTGTTTGGTTTCTTGGGTGGATTTTATTTCCATTAACCAGGCTTGAGTCATTATCTATCAACTTACATTCTGCTGTCCTGTAATGAATGTCACACTGTGTGATGGGAGGATGGGAACTGCATCAAGTGAAAGGCTAAGGGAAGAAGTTGAACTCTGTTTGATGCCGGATTAAAATTGCTCAATGTCAAATAATTTTCTGAAGGTTGGCTTAACAAGAGAAACCTAGTAGACAGGAGAGTACATTCATGATTTTTATACAGCCAGGCTTTTTGGAAGTGAGAAAATTAATATTGCTTGTGCACTTATTATGGAAGATCCTAAGTCCATTATGTTTGGAAACATGACAATAAAGTCTTTTTTTCCTTTTTATTTGTTTTTAAACATGGGTGGAATTGTTAAAATATCACTATTGATCCTAAAATATGATACTGTAAGGATTTGAATATTCTATGTCATATCAGAATTTCAATGCTGCAAAAAAGAAGGGACACAGAAATATTAATACTGTTCAAAATTTTAATAATGGCCATATTTTTATATAAATTATGCATTCATTTATCAGTTTATTTAACTGTGAGTCAGGTACCCTGGTATATCCTGGGAACATAGCAGTGGACAAAGTACATAAAAATTTTGCCATGATGAAATTTACATTCCAGTGGGAGAGACAGTGAATATTATTAATAATGTAATGTACATAGTGTTTCAGCAAAAGACAATAGGGGCAAGAAAAATAATAATTGAGGAAAGATAATCAGAAGTATGTCTTGTTAGGAGATACCAATTTTCAATATTATGGTCACATTAGGCTTCATTGAGAAGGTGACATTGGGATAAAGTCTTAATAAAATGAGGGAGAAAAACTTGTGAGTTAACTGTAAGTGTTTCTGGCAGACAGAACGACAAGCGTAAAAAATGCCATAAGTTCGAAGCCCTCTGGTATGCTCAGAGATCAGCAAGTAGGTCGCGGTGTCCATATCAGAGTAAATAAGGAGAAGAGTAGAAGATGACTCCAAAAGATCCCAAATGGGGGCAGTATTTTATAAGCACTAATAGGCCATTGCAAGACTTCTGACATTCACTTAGAATAAAATGGGAAGATATTGGAAAGTTTTATCAGAAGAGTGGCATGTTACAGTTTGTGTTTTAACATAGTTTTTTTAGACAGCTTAATTCAAATTATGCATGAGCAGAGCAAGGACAAAAGCAGAGACACCAACAAGCAGAAAATTGCAGGCGTCAAAGCATAAGATACGGAGGCTTGGGATTTGAGATAGGTGGGAAATGTGAAAAGCATTGGCAACATTTTGCTTCTACTTTTATGTGTTTATCCAGCTATATTAGTATCCAGCTATACTAGTTCATCCAGCTGTATTACAAAAGGCAATGGATACTCAATGGATTAAACTAAGCAATTGGAAGAATGCAATTGCCATTTACCGTAACTGGAAAAACTGCAGGAGGAATGAGTTTCGGGGTAGGGGAAGATCAAGAATTTCATTTTAGATGAACTTTTGTAAAGCCTATTAAACATCCACCTGGATGTGTCAGATGAGTAAGTTTAAAATATAATTTTAAGGTCATTAACATATGGATTCTGTTATAGACTGAATCATGTCCTCTACAAAATTCATATGTTGAAGTCATTATCGCCAGTACCTCAGAATGTGACTATGTTTAGAAATAGGGCCTTTTAAGAGGTAATTAAGATTAAATGAGGTCATATGGATGGTGTATTAGTCCATTTCTGTTGTTTATAACAAAATACATGGAACTGGGTGATTAATAAAGTAAACAAAATTTATTGCAGTTTCTGAGGCTGGCAAGTCCAAAGTCCCTCTGGTGTTGGCGACAGTAACCCAGGGGTCTCACGTTGCAAGGTGGTGGAAGCAGAGAGAGCAGAGAGAGAGCAAGACAGACTCTCCTCTTCTTTTAAAGCCCTCAGAACCACGTCCCTGACCACCATTTTTAATCCGTTCAATAAGGCATTGTCCTACACTCTAATCACCTCTTCAGGGCTCCACCTTTCAATTACCATAGTAGGATTTCCCACTCTCTTAACAGTCACAGTGGGGGCTAAGTTTCTAATATATGAAATTTGGGGGACACAATTCAAACTTCAAAGAGATCTGGGGGGACATAATTCAATTCAGTATACGTGGTCCCTAATCCAATATAACTTGTGTTCATGTAAGAAAAGAGGGAGAGACACCAGAGATGATGTGCAAAGAGGTAAGGCCTTGTGAGGACACAGCAAGAAGGCTGCCATCTGCAAGTCAATGAGAGAGGCCATAGGAGAAACCAAACCTGTGGACCCCTCGATCTTAGATTTCCAGCTTTCAGAACTTTGTGAAAATAAATGTTGTTTAAGCCACCCAGTCTGCAGTATTCTGTTATGCCAACCTTAGCAAACTAATACAGATGCTATTTGATTATATCACCAAGTAAATGAGTATAGACAAAAAGGAGAAAATGCTTTATTTGCAAACATTTTGATATTTAATTAATATCAAAGAGTAGAGGATATTGAGGGGGAGTGAACAACGGTATAGTAGAAAGAATAGGAAAATGTAGTATATAAGGGGATAATAAGCTATTCTAATGGTTCTATGGATAATGAATAAACAAACAAACAAAAAAAACCTCTCTGTGCTTTGTATAAGAGAAAACAAAATCCAGTTGGATTTTATCATTGACCATCATTTCTGTCTTGAGGAAGGGATAAAAGTATGTACAATTTCCCTGTCTCCCACTATTGATTCAATTACCCTACTATAGTCTTTATTCATTTATTGAAGTAATTGTAATTATTTGAACATTCAAAGAAAAGAATAAATCTGTCAGAAAAATATCTGCAAGATGAGCTGATAATATTTGGTTATTAATCAATAGTTCTTCGACGGGCTAAAACATACTGTTACTTGTAGAAAAGCTAATTTCCACTGATCACTGCCTCTTGGTGTTACGAAAGTTTTATTCACTTTCATGATTTTTGGCTTGTAATAGATATTGATTTAGAAGACTGGGTAAACATACCAAATTGATTAATATGGATAATCATATACCTCACTTTAAAAAATCTATTTATACATGTATGCATGTATACATAATAAGTATATATCAACATGTACTCTTCATACTCTCTTCATTTCATATAAATCTTGTGTTCTACCTTATGTTTGACAAATGAAAACATTGTAATGAAGCATATTATATATGTACTATGGAGTTATCTAGATATTGATTTTAGCTAAATATTGGAGCAATTGATAATGGTGTTTTAGAGTGAACACTGAAAAAAATAATAACTAAGAATGTTTTATATTTAATATATTTGTTTTTAAGGAGGTCATAACAAATGTACATTTACTATCAAACTGATTCATTTTCCATATGGATACAATTCCTTAAAGGTCAAAGATAAAATACCCAGTTATTAACCCACACATTTATAGTCAATTGATTTTTGACAAAGGTGCCAAAAACACACAATGGGATTAGCACAGTTTCATCAATAAATGGTACTGGTAAAACTGGTTATCCACGCTGAGAAGAACGAAATTAGACCATAATAGCATATACAAAAATCAACTCAAAGTGGGTTGAATACTCAAATATAAGACCTGAAACTGTAAAATATAGGAAAAAGCTCCTTGACGTTGGTTTGGGCAGTGATTTTTTTTGGATACAACTCCAAAAGGACAGGCAACGAATGCAAAAATATATAAATGGGATTGCATCAAAATAAAAAGCACATCAAAAAAGAAAAAAAACAGTTAAAGTGAAAACACAATTCACAGAGTGGGAAAAAATATTTACAAACCATACATCCGGTAAGGGATTAATACCCAAAATATATAAGAACTCAAACAACTCAATAGCAAGAAAACACATAACCTGCTTTTAAAAATGGTCTATTTATATTTTTAAAGCTAACCAAAGAAACAAAGCATAGCATGATGAGTTGCAGAATTGTAATTCAGCTCCGGAGTTAGCCAAGTAGATACAGACTCTCATTTCTTTTTCATAGTTGATTTGCACAGTTGTATTCCCTGAACTATGTAAAGGGGAAAATACCAAAAATATCAACTAGAATTTTTGTAACAGTAGGTTTTTTGATTGATATTACACTGTTTTAAATCTGAGGGTTTCTAGAAAGTAGTAATTATTATAGTCTGTCAGATATCCCAGAGATAAAATAAACAATGGAAACAGATATGCTAAAAATTTTTTCATTCAGGTAAAGAATTTCCTTTTAGTGACAGCAGCCAAAAAGGACTCATTCAAGCTTCTCGTGTTTTTTATTCCTTAATTAACTTTTGCTTTGACTATTAAATTAATCTATATCTCGTTCTACTTTTATCTACCAAGGTGTTGTTAGAGTTATCCCACCTCGAAGTCAATTTAAATTCTAACAGAAAGAATAAAATAAAATATCTAATGTGCCTTTGATGGCTTGTTGTAAGACCGCACAAAACCACACTTTTAACGACAGCCTTGACTAAAATCTACCAGTCTGTTTAAGCCCTTGCCAAGCTAGTTATGGATGCACGTTTCTGTCTCCTAAACTCTTTTAATTATTTTTTTTACCTTGTTATTGATATTTCAATTTTTTACTTCTTTTGTAAACAAACAAAAAAGTAAAAAGAATTCAATGTTTCAAAAGCATTTTATTTAAAAACCCGTTGAAATGCTTATAGGTATATTCTCTGATGCCCCCAGCTTAAAATAATAATTTAATCCTCTGTGTCTAAACTGATTAGAATGCAAACTCCATGAGTGACAAGAACAAATGTCTTACTCACCATTTCACTGTTGTGTCTAGCGTTGAGCTTAGAACGGAGGTGGCCCCCAGTAAATAGGTAAATGAATGCTTGCTAGTGTGAATTAATCAATGACCAAACAATTAATACATTATATTTTTATTGCTTATGTACCAATGAAGTCTTTAAAAAAAAAAACACCAACTCAAATTGTGGTTGCCATATGAACACAAAAATACCAATGAACTCTTGGCAAGTAGGTTAAATTCTGTGACCAGTATTTCAATCTTATTAAAAGAATTTGAGTTACTTCATATGAATATATTTCCACTATACAAATGCTGGTACAATATTGAGCAAATAGTACCATCATCCAGTGAAATCTCTATGTTCCCAATCTAAAAATTATCTATATGATTACTTGGAAAGTCTGGAAAACTGGATGAAGGTGAAGCCAGCAGAGATCAACCTGACAGACAATAAAATTCAAAGCATTTCCTACGCAGCAGCATAGTCTGATAACACAGGTAAAGAAGAACTAGTGCCAGGCAAACATGTATATGTGTATATAGTTTTCCTTTTTGCCAAGGCTCTAGATGAAAGAAAAGCACTTCTATTAATAGTCTAATTACATAAGCCATCAGCATTCTCTATCTCTTAACATTAATTCTTGTGTCTGTGCCATCTACATTGATTTTTCTCTAGATGATAAAGACAACTTAAGATTCAAGTAAGAAAAATGGAAGGCTATGAAAAAGTGTATTAAATGTTATTATCATAACCATTTCGATTTTTATTTCCAAAACTCAAAAGTATATAATAGGTACACTTTATATATTTAAGTAAATGGATAAGAAAAATGTGTTCTTCTGGAATATTTTAAAGATATGATTAAAATAAAATAGACAATTTCAATTTAATCGAAACAGATGTATGATTCCCCAAACGGTCCATTACATTTTAATTATTTTTACATAACATTAAAGCATGTGTTTTACAGTGTTTACAATACAACATTAGAAAAAGAACCTCTATTTTAAAGATCCATTTAAACATACTACATTGCATTGTAATTAAAAAGGGAATTTCTCAACTTTATTAGAGTATATCTCAAAACATGTCAAAAACAGAAAAAAAAAGAAAAAGAAAGAAAAGATAAGAAAAGGAAAGGAATAAAATAAAAGTAGATTTAAATACTTTCTAGAAGTTTAGTTTTCTCTGTGATAACTAGAGAAAAAAAAAGTTTAATGTACTTATTTTTTAATCAGGTTACTTGTTTTTCTCCCCTCATTTGAGTTTCTTGTGTATTCTGTACATTAGTCTCTTATTAGATACATAGTTTGAAATAGTTTTCTCCCATTCTGTAGGCTGTCTTTTCACTACTAATTGTTTCTTTTGCTGTGTTGAAGGTTTTTAATTTCATGTAATCCCATTTGTTTATTTTTTCTTTTGTTGCCTGTGATTTTGGGGTCTTATTCATAAAGTCTTTACCCAGTCCTACTACCGGAATTATTTTCCCTATGTTTTCTTTTAGGAGTTTTATAGTTCCAGGTCTTATATTTATGTCCTTAATTCATTTTGAGTTGATTTTGATATATGGTGAGAAGTCTGGTTTCATTCTTCTACACATGAATGTCTTGTTTTCCCACCACCAGTTATTAAAGAAGCAGTCTTTCCCCCAATGTATGTTCTTGGTGCCTTTGTGGAACATCAGTTGGCTGTAACTATGTGGGTTAATTTCAGGATTTTCTATTCTGTTCTGTTGCTCTGAGTGTCTGTTTTTATTCAGTACCATGCTGTTTTGGTTACTACAGTTTTATTGTATAATTTGATGTCAGGTAATATTATGCTACTAACAGTGTAGTGTTATGCTGTTAACACTTAATTAAACAACAATACTGCAGTAATGACACATAAATCGTTAAATGTCCATGGAACCAAAAATAATTAGGTTATGGCGTACATGTTTATAAACAATACAAAACATCATTAAGGTGACATTTACTTTTTTAAAACCAAGAAAAATTGTCATAAAAAAAAAGAACGACAGGTGGGTTGACAAAGAATTATAGTTATAATCCACTCACAAGCATTGACCAATTCATAACACATTTCTAATTCTGTTGTTTGGTTATTTGCTTTATTAGAAAAAGAGAAATATTAGATTGCAATTCAAATATTCCTATTTGCAGTTCATAAGGGATATATGTTAGGATTGAGAAATTTATTTTCTTATTGCCTTGCTATTTAAAACTAATATTTGTTAGGGAATTGTATCTCTATTAAATGTACTTATGAGTTTTATTGCTATAATTTTTAATGCAGTTTGTATTGCCAATATGTTAGGTAAAAACAATCATATTTTAACAGAACCTTTGTAATGTTAGTGCTGTTTTTTTTCGGTTACCTTGACAAGCTTATTGATTTCCTGAATCCTAACTCTGAAAGCTGTGTGACTTAGAAAGGGGGGGAAATAAATTTTTCTCTTTTTCAATTTGAGAAAACAGTAATTACAATTTTATTATTTCTATATCTATGTTAGCTATTTCATGTCCATATATCTGTATCAAAATTAATAAGTTATCAATAGCATTCCTAAAGATAGGGGATTTTTGCATTTGTTTAATAAAATATATGATATTGACAGGATTGTGTATATTTTTCAGAATAAAACCATTTGAATTCACATAACATTTATTATTTATCTTTACCTTAGTAACTAATGATCATAATATCTAAAACAGCAAGCTTCATTAATATTAAAATATATATTATGTGTACTAAATATGGTGTTTTTATAAAGGTTTTTTTGTTGTTGTTGTTGTTCTTTTTGTGACCGGTAAGGGGATTGCAACCCTTGGCGTGGTGTTGCCCGCACGGCGCTCAGCGCACCGGCTATCCGTATATAGGATCTGAACCCGCGCGGGGAGCGCCGCTGCGCTCCCAAGCGCTGCACTCTCCCTAGTGCGTCACGGGGCCGGACCTATAAAGTATTTTTTATATCCATTATTAAGTATGTGAATAGAAATTTGAGTATATTATGTTTATAATTCAGATCCGATTAAAATGGAGTTTGTTAGAACACAGGAAATTATCAACTTGTTTAGTTTTTACCACTTAATTCTCTATATTATAGGTTTTTTTCCTTCCAAAATCATTTAGTAAATATTGGCTGTGTACTCAAAATATACCTTGAAAAAAATAACTGAAATTATTTTGACGCATGTAAGCATGCCATCTCTTTTAACTAGATCTGGGAACAATTAGGACAAATAATCACAACAAAATAATCAGATTATTTAAATTCATTCAACAAAACATTATCTCACCCTATTATACAGGATTAAAATGATACCATCTCAGTTAGATAAATAGATGTGTGTCCTCTCTCTCTCTCTTTTGATAGTTTTGCTCAGACACCTTTTTGCTGGTCCCCTCCACTACTCTGTAAATCACGTTGAGAATATCTATATTGTTGCACAATCATCTTCCAGGGAGTGATTCATAAAGAATACTCTACTATTTATGTTTATAAAGCCAGAGTAAACCTAAAGCCAAATTTTTCAAAAGAAGAAACATTTCAAATTTTAATGTAGCATTCCTGGACAAGATAGTAACCAAAAATATAATCTATGTGGAAAAAGAAAATTTCAGGGGTGGGGGTTATCTCTCAGCCAGTGAGACATTGGACCCCTTCACATGTTTTTTTCTGTCACAGGTAGGACCAGGAGAAACTTTAGTATGGTATCCCATTGAGGCTAGAGCAGGTGTCTTGACTTGACCAGCAAGTTGCCTACAGAAGCCTTGAGTGCTTGTTATCATGTGACTTGAGTGCTGCTGGAACAGGAGCAGGAGGTTCCTTGCTGGTGTCATAAGTTCTCATGAGTTGGTAGTGCTAGTCGAATATTGTTGAACTGTTGGCTAGTGATTACATACAACAAAATTGAAAAAAAAGTACATATTTGAGCAAAATAGTAGCCTATCTCAGTGTTGCAGAAGGAAATCAAAAATAAGAAAAGGAGAAGGTTAGAATAAACCATGTGGCATTAAATAGTATTTGGAAGTGTAAGTTTGAACTCATCTAAAATAAATAGATAAATGGTAGATATACGGACAAATGATAGATTTATAGATTGATTGCTAGGTAGAAATATATTTTAGTATGTATATGTGCATGTATGTGCATGTGTGTATATATGTGTATGTATGTATGTATTTGTTTATTTATTTTGGATCACTGTCCAGTAAGAGGGCCTAGAAACAGCAAAAATATCTCTGAGCACATCTACTGTTTATATCTTAGGTCTTAAACACCATTATCTACAAAAAGGTACTAAGCATCATTGGATTCCTGGGCTGGAAAAAGGACAGTACATGATGATTCTGGAATATCTTGTGCCAGAGCATTAAGAACTATTCAAAGAACTATAAGGACACAATTCAGTACAGTCCCACTCAAAACCTCTACTTGTTTTGTGTATGAGTGTGCACTTGTGTGAGTGAAAATCGGCAATCTTATTTTAAAACTTCTAAGAATTGTATAAAGCAATAATATTACAAATAGTTTGTGGGAAACAGATACAAGTATTAGTTTTTCATACATATTTACAGAAAGCAGTGAGAATTAGGAAAAAGTGAGATTTGCCTTGGAATTGAATAACAGATTAATGAAAAAAAAATACAGTTTAAAAGACTCACATACAGGTATATGGATCACTGATTTAAGGAATGACTGGGCGGAACAGCAGGGAGTGGATCCTGTTTAGCTTTCAGATATCCATTCAAGGAAATAGACTGTGTTTCCTACTTCTCAACACGAGTAAAATGCACTTGCAGTTGGGTTGTAGACCTCAATTTTAATCACAAATAACTAAAGCTAGAACATGACAAAAGAAATAATTTTCTAAACTTTCAGTAGTTAAATACTCTCAAACAAGCCATGAAACACATTTTATGTGCAGGGGAAAAATGGCAGATTAAGTAAGTTAAAATGAGAAACTTTTGTTAATCAAAATATACTATTAATAGTATCAAAATGTACCAAACAGAGTAAGAAAGAGACATTCTGAATACATACAATGAAGCAATCATATGCTAACAACAACAACAACAAAAAAAAAGAAACCTCTTTTACACAGTAATTAAAAGACAGACAGCCCAACACCACCACCACCACCAACAACAACAACAAAATGCAGAAAAGACTTAAATGCACATTTCAGCAAGAAGTTGTCCAAAAGGTCAGTGTGCATATGGATGATTACTCAACTTTAATCTTCATCAAAATTTCATCAAAATAATGAAAAGTTAACCACTAAAGGATACTACTACATTCATACCAGAATGTATGAATTATGACTTAATTAAAATTAATGACTAAAATTAAAAATAAATTTAACACTACCAATCATTGACGAGAATATGGAGCAATGAAACTCATTTCCAGTGAAATATAATATATGTACTGTAAAATGTAACATACAGTTGTCCATTTCCTTTAGAATGGCAGTATCTAGTAAAGATAAAAATGTCCGTAGACTATTACTAGTGACTCCACTTCTATGTATATCCCTGAGACATATACAAACATGTGTACCCAAAGTTACACAGAATGACAGTAGTTGTACCATAATAGCACAAATCTATAAATACCTCAAATTTCCATTAATAAAAGAGTACGTATATAAATTGTAGCAGATTCATTAAAAGAATAACATATGCTTGAATGAAAATGAGTAGCTACTATCGCATGTGAAAACATAGATGAATCCGTATTACTGCGCAAAAGAAGACAAACGAAGAGGAGTACATACTACATTATTCCATTCACAAAAGCTGGAAAGCGGCAAAAGGAACCTGTGATGATAGAAGTCAGGATAATCACTAGGTAGGGAAACTGAGGTCTTGAGAGCATTAGCGATGGGCAGTACTGTTGGGGCCTTGGTCATGATCTATTTTTGGATCTGAGTAGCAAGTTGTAATTTTTTTCTTTTTCTGGTGTATATTATTTACCTCAAAAAAAGTATTCTTAAATTACTATGGCTTTGTATGGTTAGTTAGCCTCCTATTTGGCAAAAAAAAAAAATAAGAAAGAAAAAATATTTGGTGAAATCAATCAAAATAGTGTGTTTTATTAAATAATCTAAATATTTAATATGTATAATGTTGAATATACTAATTACTCTGATTTGAGCATCACATATTGCACAGAGGTATTGATATTCAACTCTGTACTCCCAGATATCTACAATCAAGTATGTTGCAATAAAAAAATGCTAAAATTCAGTACAATAAAATGGGTGTATAAAATGAAAAAATGAACCATAGAATTGATTGTTATTAATACCTTAAAAATTTCTCAAACGAAACGGGAATTAAACAGTCAAAGAAGAGCATTAGAATTATTGCTATTGATGAGCCTCTCTCTTTTTCTCATCTTATGTGTAATACATGACTTATGAAGAGATAATAACTTAAAGCATCATAACTTCATCTTGATTATTTTAATATACATAATATTATGGAACAAATTATAGGCTAGTTGTAAGCTAATATATCACATATAATTAAGTTTTTGAGATATGTGGAATTATACAGCAAAGGTATGAAAGACAAATACTAATGATAATGAAATAATCAAATTAATTAGCCACAAAATTGGTTCTAAAATTGTAATAACTGAGTTAGTTTTATTTCTTTGAAAATTTTCATGATAAAGTTTATTTTTTAAAACTATTTGATTTGAAGTTTCACTTTAATTGTATATTTATATCCCTGTATCCCCTACTATAATGTTATTCTTTGATAGTAGGGTTCATATTTTTTTTCATTTTATATACCTTGCAGGAGTGTAACCTAGATTTAATTGGGTCTGGAATAAGAATATAGGAAAATGACAATATGTACAATCAAGGTGGATGTTTTATTAAATTTTGCAAGCATAGATAAAAATATATACTATTTAACGTGCAACTAATATGTGAGAAAGCAGTTCATATATTATTTTATTCTATTTTCACTTTAGTGAGTAGGAAATTGAATCTCAGTGAAGTTACTCTACCTGCTTAGTGTCATACAAACTAATAAGTGAGAGAGGGAGAATTTATAATCATAGCTAACTTCAAATTCCTATTATGCCATATCTTTACAGTTTGAGAAATCTTTCTTGCAGTCAAAAGTTTTTGTGGTCAGTGAACCTCTTCAAACACTTGCCTCTGGCTTCAAATCTACCTACACTTACAAACATAGAAAAGCCACAAATAGCTCCAAAAATAGCTGTAAAAACATTACATATGTTGAGACATTCATCTTTTACAAAGAAAACAAAACAGAATATGAGAAAGACACTTAATTTTAAGTATGGATTTTAAACAACTGTTTACTCACACACTCTTTAATTAATCCATCAGCCTTGACAGAAATAATTTAGTATTTGCATTAAAAACATGAGACGTTGAATGGTATAAGAAAAAGTCAAAGAAGTTATACTTCATAAAGAAATAAAAATCTTAAGATTAAAAAATTAAAAATAAAGACATTATCAATCTATTTCCATAATATACACTAGACATGTACAATGAGGCAGATTGGTGCTAGCATCAGTCTATTTAGTATCACTTATCATTTTAATTATTATGTATATGTATTTTTAAACCACTTTGTCAAGTATATGGAATTCAAAGCAGATCACAAGATATGTTATCATATATTGATCCATTGTCTGAAATAAAATTATTTCCCTTTTTATGCAAATATAACTTTTCATACATAACATGTGACCTTGAGTGGCAACCCATTCAAGTGTCTGGTGTTTAGAGTGGTTAGACTATGCGGGGTTTGTCACAGCTAGTGTGTAAGGGTTACCACACATGTTATTGAAAATGCAGATTCCTCATCCTTATGCTTAAGGTTTGCTTGGTTATTTTGTGGCAGGCAATCTCACAACATTGTGAGAAATTCTACTGATATTTACTTTATATTGTATAAAGTAAGGACGTAGTATTTACCTAGTATGCTTACTGATTAAGTTGTTATGTTGAATGAATGAATTATTCAAATAGGTATTGACCAATCTAGTCAAAATACTTGCTTAATTGACTTGACCAAACTTTAGTCAGGCTTCTCACCTCTCCACAGACTCCTGGACCTTGACTCACCCTTGAACATAAGCAGGCAATGGAATAAATCCTTCTATACAGATTCTCTCCCAAGAATCTTCAGGGAAAAACACTCTCTGATTAACTGTCTGATTACACCGCCTGTTTATCCCTCCTCCACTCCACTCTTAGTCAGTTGTAACAACTGGGTGTGAACAGACTGATGGAGAATTTTAAGCAAAACGTTTGTGAGAAAGACACTTAATTTTAAGTATGGATACTATACACCTACACATGCAAATTAATATTTTAGAGAAATTAAGCTAAACTGGAAACAGTAAAGAAAAATATCCAGATCAGAATGATCTCGCAAGGCTATAAGTTCATTTATATGTTATGATTTTCCAAATACAGTAGTAGCTGGAAAATCTTTTGTAAAGTCTGATCTGAAAGAATAATTAAAAGGATGACCAGATGTATAAGTAAACTTAAGCCTCCCATTAAGGCTATCTCCACATAAGTGGAAGATGAATTTTACCAAAACTGTGAGGCAGGATATAATAAATCACAATTTGAAAGAGACTGAAATGATATAAGAATTCAAACAGAAAAACTGATTTTTATATCAAATGTATTAAGATTTGAGACAAAAAACAAGCTATATAACTTGAAAAGTTGAGTGTATAAATTGTACCAGATTTTAATTTTGCAGAATCAAATTATTATTGTTTATTCCTTAGGATACCATAAAAGACAAGGGTATTTTGTGTTAAGAATGAGGAAATAAATGACAGTTAAACAATTACACTGATTGATAAAATGTAAAAACAAATTCAACCAAGAGGAAAACATACCGAAATATATCAAAATTCATAACTATTGAGGGAAATGAACATTAAAGAAAAGACATATCAAAATAGTTCAGTAGTTAACAGGGAATTACATTACTGTGGTGGTTTGAATATGGTTTGTCCCCACCAAAACTCATGTTGGCATCATGCTCTTGGACTTTCCAACCACCAGAGTTATTAGTCAAATAAATCTTTTTTTTTAAATAAATTGCCCAGCCTTATTTATTCTGTTATAATAACACAAAATGTACTAACAGTTATAAACCATATTTTAGAATCAAAATGCAAAATAATTTAAAAAATGAATAAATTTACTGAAATGATCACGTTGATTTTTATACTCTAGAGGAATGATACTAAATCTTGAAAAATTAATATAAATAATATAACAGTAATAAAAATTTTGGAAGTATATGAAAACTGAGAAATGTTATTGATAATTTATATAAAGTGGAGACTGAATAGACTATTCTATTATGTTCTGAAGAACTTTAGGAAGCATTCAACAAATAAGAATTGTCTAGAATATTGACAACATGTATAAGAATAATAATATAATAATTATAATTATTATAATTATTTAACTGAATATATAATCTATGTTATACACTTTTTATTTATGTTTTTTATAGAAATTTCCTTAGGTAAATATTGGCATCTCTGCATATTCCACAGAGAAAAACTAAGACTCCTTCACATAAGTGTTGGTGAAAAATACTGCACTTAATTAGCCTAACCTTTTCCAACATGTAGTACCAGCAGTTCCAGGTAACAGAGAGAACTTGGAATGTAGCCAGAGGATGTTTTATAAAGTTTGTTCAATGACTAATTTATTTCCCCAAACTTACTCTTTACAAACCCAAAAGATATTTCACCTGCAAAATTAGATATAAGTAGTTTATTAATTTCATAAAAGAAAATGGGAGATACTAGAATGAAATTTAAATCCACATGAGTTAGTCTTTTATTATTAATGTTTCATATTTTATTTTTAAAAAAGCAGGATCACTGAATCACTCATTAATTAAATAACTTAAAGTGTTGAGACTAAGGTTTGATTTTTTCCAAAAATTATTTCTCACATATATTTTCAAGATAATATTTTTACCTGTAACTTTTCAATTGATATGTAAACATGATTGCTCTGCTTTCTACACTGTAGAGCAGTCTACTGTGTATTTAAAAAAGATTATTTGGATAAATCCTCTTACTATTGTGCTAATTCTCTCTCATTTATTGCTAAAAATTTAATAAAATGAAAATATATGTCCACATAAAGACTTGTAAATGAATGCCCAGTCTAGTGTTTTTTATAATAGGTAAAAGTGGACGTTTCTAAATATCTATCAACTACAAAATTAATAAACATGACGTGATATATTAGTGCTTTGTAATATTTTTCATAAATTAAAAGGAATAGACTAAAGACACATCCAACAACGTGGATGAATATCAAAAACACTTACTCTTTGGCTAACTGAAAGAAGACTGACACAGAAGATTACATGTTGTATGATTCCATTTACACAAAATTTCTAGAAAAGACAAAACTATAGAGACAGAAAGCAGAATAGGGATAGCCTGCAGCTTCTGGCAGATGTATGGATTGATTGCAAAAGGCGAAGGGGACATTTTGGGCTAAGAAAAGTGTTTTCAGTTTAGTCTCTTTAAATTTGATAAGTGTGCAACTGTATATATTTACTAAAATTTATAGAACTGTATACTTATAATGAATGAATTTTACAGTATGTAAGTTCTCTATCACTAAATCCATTTAAAAGAAATTAACAAAGAATAAAAGGAGCTATGTTAAAAAGACACAGAATTCAACTAGAATTACTTGCCACTAGCCAATCTAGGAAAATTTGAGCATCGATATGAATAATGATGATAATATATTATAACCTATTGAATAAAAGGAAGAAACTATGATGTGCAATGAGTCCATGATGATATAAGTAAATCAATGAATAAATTGGCATGGAATTACTTATTCTTAATAAATTAATTTGAAAGAAAATTTTATTGAATCACTGATTATACATATTTATGGGGTACAGAGTTATATTTCAATACATGTATATATTGTGTGCTGATTATTCAGGGTAATTAGCCTATTCATCATTGCAAAACTTAATCACTTCTTTATGGCATGCACATTTGATCCCGCTTGTAGTCATTTGGTTACATGCAGCAAATCATTATTAACTATACATTTCTACATTGACTGTGTTGGAAAAAATGCAAAAATAATTTTCTCACAAGCCTGTTTTGTCTTTGAAGTAATATTTTGTCCTTGAAACTATATTTCCTTGCTCCATTAGTCTAGCTATTAATTACTGCTTGTATTTTTGGCTAGCCAAGTGAAGGCTGAGAAAATAGAATAAAATAAAATAAAAACTCTGGAAGAGTATGCATATAAAAGCTTTGTGAGACCTGAGCTTGAGGTCCAGATTTTCAAGCATTAGCTTGTCTGGACCAGCCAGCAAAATAAATACCTGACTCTCCAACCTTCCAAGTGTTGATTGCTTCTTGACGAGTCCATTTCCACAACATTTTCTAGTGCACTGGCTGGGAAGCAACTCAGACTGGCCCCTTGAGTCACTGCTCCAGGCAGGGTGACCCAGTGGATCAGTAATGCCACAAAGAACTGAGGAGACACCACCCAGCCATTTTGTTGGGACGTAGGGGAATGGGAACTCGTAGGTCCTAGGGAGCACCTGCTTGATCGGACTCAGGAGAGGGAAGGACCAGCCAAACCCCCTCCTGTCAACTTCTGCAGGACACATAGGCACCCTCCCCCATCAGTTCAGTCAGGCCCACCTCCAGGCAGAAGGGGAGCTTAATCACCTCCCAAAAGGGCCTCCTTAAGAGCCCAACTGGTTGCTGAGCATTTGTGCTGGAAATTGCAGGAGGTCCATCTGGTTGGGACTGTATGGCAGAGTCCTTCTGTTCTGTGCAGGGCCTTCTAGTAAGGTCTACCTGGTTGGGACTCTGTGGCAGAGATCTTCTGTTCAGCTCAGGTCAGGTTTTGGGGGAGGGAAATGTTTAAATTCTGTGTGAGTGTGTGTGAGTGTTTGTGTATGGAACAAAGTGATAAACGTGGTTTCTGAATGGGTCCCAACCTGTAGTTCCATGGTCATGTCATAAGGTATAATGATTATTCCAGTCCCTGGTACACCTTAGCTAAGACAGACCTAAAGTCTCAAGGGACACAGCCAGGTGAATGCCTGTGTCTTCTTCCCTCCCCTCCCAGATAGGGGGAGCTCCCTACCTTTGTCTTGGGTCTCTGATGCAGGGAGGGATCTGGGAAGACTCCCACATGTAGTGGAAGGAAAGCCTTTGTTTATGTCTGCATGCCCTCTAGTGTCCACAAAAGACAGGTAAATGCTTCTTTTTGGACCTAGGCGACATTTACTTGACGCCTAGGACTTTCACATTGTTTGCTCCTGGAGATCCATTGCCCATTCTGCCATAGAGTACCCCCCCCAAGCATGAGTTCCATTCACCCCTGGAGGCGAAGCCCCCACTAAGCCGCTTTGAGAGGAACCCACCACCTTTTTGCTTTAGTCTGTCTCCTCTTTTAGTAAAGCATTGCTTGCTTTACTGCTAGATACATTGTTCATTTCTATGACTTTGGAATCTAAGAACCTAATTTAATTACTGGTGAAAAACTGAAAAGCTTTGGATACCAGAGAAGACTAGCTGCAAGAGGCAAGTGGCCACTGGGACTATTTTGCTCCCAGGTCTCTGCTGCTAGTAAGTCTCTCCTGGAGTCCTTAGCCTAAATTCTGACAAGGCAATGTTTTGTTTCTCTTATTTAAATCTAGTCAGGAATTTCCTTCTTTGTGCCGACTGCAGTGGATCTCAAGGCCTGGGCAAGATATGCTGCTCCACACATTGCACTGAACCGGGACTTCAATGAAGAAGGGAGAAATCAACTTTGCCAATATAGAGAGGCCCTCCTCCAGGGTTGTGAGCAGGGGCCAGGAAGCCCACCAATATCTCCAAAACAACCATCAAGACCCAGAAACCTGATGAGCCACCTGCAGAGTTTTATGAAAGGTTATGTGAGGCCTTCCAAATCTACACACAATTTGACCCCAAGACAGCCGAGAATCAACAGATGGTCAACACAGCCTTTGTGGCCCAGTCCTATGATGATATCTGTCACAAGCTTCAAAAGCTGGAAGGTTTTGCTGGGATGAATGCCATGCAGCTCCTGAAGGTGGCAACAAGGAATTTGTTAATACAGACTGGGAGGCCCAGAGGGAAGCAGATAAATGCCTGAGACAGAAAGTGGCACTACTGGCAGAAGCACTCGATCCAGACTGGAGCTTTACACCAAAGAAGAAGAACCCCCATTGAGAAGGATGGGCACCCCAACAGTCCAATCAGTTTGCTTTCCGCCGTTACTTTAGCCATTGAAAAAAACACGAGTGCCCTAAAAGAGGGGAGAAACCCCAACCAACATCCCAAGACAAGGCACACTCTGGAAAGAAAAAAATATGAGCCTGAACTGTCAAGCCAGGAGTTCCATCCAGAACCTCATTGGCCTGGTGGGAATAGACTCAGATTAGGAAAGACTGGGCTCCCCTAGGAGCCCATGGTCAAAATGGTGGTAGGGGGCCAACCTAAGCCTTTTATGGTGGATACTGCAGCAGAACATTCTGTAGTCACCTGCCCAGTGACTCCATTCTCAGGTCAAAAGACTACCATTGTTGGTGCTACAGGGACACAAGCAGACCTGCCATTCTGCAAGATCCAAACTTGCCACTTTGGGGGTCACTGGGTGACTCATGAATTCCTACATTTAGGAACTGTCCAGTACCACTACTAGGAAGAGATTTGCTGGGAAAACTAGGGGCACATTAAACTTCACACCAGGGAAGCAACTCTTTTGACTTTAAGTAACCAGGAGACCCTAATGATGGCTGTAACAGTGCCCAGGGAAGAGGAATGGCACCTATACACCAAGGCTGAAGAAGACTCAAACACAGGACCACTGGACCTCTTATGAGAATGCTTCTTTAAATATTTTCCCTCCATCTGGGCAGAATTGGGGCCATAGGGTATGACAAAGAACCATGCCCCTATGATTATGGACCTGAAACCAGGGGCCACACTGGTCTGGATAAAACAGTACCTGGTCACTTGGGAAGCTCAACTGGGAATCCAAAAACACCTCCACAGGTTACAAGAGGCAGAGATCCTGGTAGAATGTCAATCACCTTGGATCATGACGCTCCTGCTGGTCAAAAAGCCCAATGGAAAGTGGTGCCATCCAGTCCAGGATCTGCACACTGAGAACGAGGCAGCCATCATCCTCCACCTCATGGTACCCAATCCTTTCACTCTTCTGAGTCTGCTCCCTGTACAGATTAGATGGTCCTCCTGTTTTGACTCTCAAGTATGCCTTCTTCTGCATTCCAACTGGCACCCAAAAGTCAGCTACTGTTTGCCTTCGAATGGGAAAATCCCTGAACTAGAAGGAAAACTCAACGGATCTGGATTAGGCTGCCACAGATGATCAACACTCACCTACACTCTTTGGAGAGGTGCTAGCTTTAGATTTAGTTGTCTTTCCAGGAGACAGGTTGAGTTGCACCCTGCTTCAATACATTGATGACATCCTCCTGGCTAGTCCCACACAGGAAAACTACTGGAAAGGAACAAGAGCCCTTCTGAGTCTGCTCTCTAACTTAGGATACAAGATGTCATACGAAAAGGCACAGATATATCAACAGAAGATCAGATGCCTGGGGTACCGCACCTCTGAAGGATGCCATTTGCTGGGAATAGAAAGAAAATGAGCCATTTGTGCCATACCCTGACCAGACACCAAGAGAAAGATCTGATGATTAATTATCAAGTACTCCTCTGTGACAACACCTGGGCATGCCTTGAAACAGTGTGGACTCTGAATCCAGCCACTCCTATCTGCTGAGTCCAGCTCCCTGGACCATGACTGCAACTGCTTGTGCAATATCCCAATTGGCTGGATTCTGGGGGGCAGCCGAGTCTGTTTCCACAACAACTGTACATCCATAGGGTATTTTTCATGTTTTGCATTACTTTTGTGTCCATTAATCAACAAAGTACACAGGCTGCAATAGTCATTAACCACAAACAGAAAAAAATGTAACTTTACAGTGGAAATATTTGGCAGACATTATCTTTACCAAGTGACCCAAGTGAACATTATCAGCAATGGGACAAATCAAAAACACAGGCCGCCTGATAGTTTGCAGTGAGAAGACCACAGCATCACATCTGTGTTATTCCTGCCAGAGATGCAGTACCTGTATCTAATCATGTGAAAACATCAGACATACCAAAAATATAGAATGCCCTAAAAAAATACTACTGTCTTGTAATTTTTTAAATTGTCAAGTTGTAAAAGTAAGGGATAACTAAAGATGAAATGAACTAGAACTTGTTTGTTCTCTAAAGGACATTATCGGGACAATTGTCAAAGTTTGCATGATCTAAGTATCACAATGGAATGATGTAGCAATGTCGATTTAATGATTTTTATGATTATATTGTTTTTATATTTGAGAATATCTTTGTAGGAAGTAAACACTAAGTGTTTTGGAATAATAGGGCAACATTTTGGCAACTTTCTCACAAAATTTTCCAAAATATTTTTTGTGCTGTGCTCTAACTTGTCTTTAAGCATGAATCTGTTTCAAAATTTAAAATAGGTGATTTATTACTAGAAAACTATGCTAATTAAATATAAAAAAGCTTTTTTACAATTGATAAAAATAGAATTCTAAGAAGAAACCATTGTGTTATATTTTATTTGGCTGTGTTTTAGTTTTTAAGAGGAAGTAAATCAATAATGCATTTTTTTAATCAATGGCATCTTATATATCATAAAATATGTAATTAACACACCTTGTAAGAGTCAGATCAAAATGTATTAGGAATTGACCAAAGTTAACAGAGTTAGAGAGAGGTTGAAGAAATGTGGACAGATTCATTAGAGAACATTTAACGCTTGAAGACAGGGTGAGCCTTTGAAAATATGTTATCACAAAAGGGATGTGCAAAAAGAAAATATAATAAAATCAAATATATGCAAATAATTTCTGAAATTTAGAACTAAGGAAATTTCAAATTGTTCAATAATATATTTCTTGAAAAAATATGGGTAATGAAAGCCAAATATATAAGAACACAATGATTCCAATTCCTAAAGTTATGTTCTTTCTTTTATAAAATACTGATTCTTAAGTTCTGAATGTTTGGGAATTGAACACATAAATATTTTTTTTCTCCTCTTGAAAAGCAGCAAGCCACCACTGAATCTCAGTTTTATGCTCTAAAATCAGAATATAAATATATTGTTAATTATTGAGATAATCTTAAGAAAAAAAAAATGGATTCAAAAGATTTTTTCCCCACGTTCAAGCCCTTTCAATACATTAAAAAGTGTTTAGGCAAGAGGAATGTCCATCATCAGATGAATGGATACGGAAAATGTGGTACATCTACACAATGGAATACTACTCAGCTATAAAAACGAATGAAATACTGCCATTTGCAACAACATGGATGGACCTTGAGAGAATTATATTAAGTGAAACAAGTCAGGCACAGAAAGAGAAATACCATATGTTCTCACTTATTGGTGGGAGCTAAAAATTAATATATAAATTCACACACACACAAACCGGGGGGGGGGGGGGGAAGAAGATATAACAACCACAACTACTTGAAGTTGATACGACAAGCAAACAGAGAGGACATTGTTGGGGGGAAGGGGGGAGGGAGAAGGGAGGGAGGTTTTGGTGATGGGGAGCAATAATCAGCCACAATGTATATCGACAAAATAAAACTTAAAAAAAAAAAAAAAAAAAAGGGTTTAGGGCCACCTCCATGGCTCACTCGGGAGAGCGCGATGCTGGTAGCTCCAAGGCCGCAGGTTCAGATCCTATGTAGGGATGGTGGGGCACTAACTGGCTGAGTGTGGTGTGAACCACACTGTGCTGAGGGTTGCGATCCCCTTACCGGTCAAAAAAAAGAATAAAAAAGAGTGCTTATAGATCTGAACACTTCTTACTGATAATATAATATCAATCTATACGATTGCCTGCTAGTTGAAAAAGTATCACGACAGAATTTTTGCTCACCTAAAAATTTATTTATAGTATGAGTATAGTCCTACCTTAGCAGTCCAACTCTGCTTTTAAAAAAAGCTTCAAAATTGAAAGCAAATATTTTAGGTTGCGTGGTACGGATTATGAAATATATTCACAATGCTATATATCCTTGCCCAGGAAATAGTCTATCCACAAAATAGGTTCAATTAAGAAAGAAAATACATGCCAAATTTATTTGTATATTTTATTTTATTTACACATTTAAACCTGCCTGTTTAAAAAAAAAAAAAAAACTGTATCTGTAAAAAGATTAAAATAAACCACTTTTTTCAATGACCTAACTTTCCATTCTTGAATCATATATTTTATTTGTAATCTTCACATATGAAAGAAGGATCTGTTAAGTTTTTCAATAGACAGTTGGAGACTTTTCTTGTCAGAGCATAAGGCCTGTTATATTGTATATTGTATAATGCAACATAACGATATAATGCCTAAGATGATGAAACACCCGTTTCTGGCCAAACATTTTGTGCTTATGTTCACATAATGAAATTTCTAAGTAAGGTCTTAGACAGATAACATCAGACAAATTGAAGATGCAGATGGGAAGTGAAAGTTTCATCAACAAACTAACACATGGTCTAGTGATGAAGGTTTGCTGTTCTTGTTCTAGAATAATAAAGTACAATTTTGGAAAAATCTCAGCTTTTGAAATAAGAATGAGTCTAAAAATGATATAGCAAATTGTTATTAATTTGCATGATGTGTGTAGAAAGTAGTATATTGAGAGTTTTGTAAAATAACTTATCTAAGGAGATTTATATAAATTCACACAAACAAATGTCATTTGACTTTTCAAAGTAATTTTAAATATATTAGCATTTTTTATCTTAACATTAAATAGGTAAACTAAATATTTTGCTTAAGAGTTTGTAATTTTACAGCAAATAAAACTGAATTACAGATAGCTTAATTGGCCTTATAATAAATTTCCAACAGTTGCAAGTCTTCTTAGGATCTTAGGATTTTAATATTGAGTACCACAGCACTACATTTTGTTGTCATGTGTGTGTGCACACCCAGAGATAGAAATGTGCAGCATAACATTTTATGACATCAGTATTTATAGCATCATCAAATGACGAACATATGGGTACATTTGCTTTTTTGGTTTTTGTCTTTGTTTTTCAGGACAACACTTATTATTACTGAGAGTTAACTTAAAGGAAATGTTTGAATGTTGCAATACATGTTTATTTTCTTTCAAATACACTGATATTAAATTATATTCACAAATAAGAAAATAGTTCCTTTTTAAAAAGCCATACGATGACAATGTTTGGATCAAAGTAATTATTTAACTTAATTTGACATTTTTTCCCAGAAAGGAGTTTCCCAAACTTTAAGCCTAACTATTAAGAAATTTTTATGAGGGCATTCCCAAAGTAATAATTGTTTCCAAAGTTGTCACAACCTTTCCTTTGAAAGGGTTGAATAACTGTTCCACATTTTTAAAAGAAGAAGGCTAACTTATATAAAAAATGTACAGAAGCTTTTTAGTTTGATATAATCCTATTTGCTTATTTTTTTCTTTTGTTGCTTGTGCTTTTGGGGTCTTATTCATAAAATCTTTGCCCTGTCCTACATCCTAGAGTGTTTCCCCTATGTATTCCTTTAGTAATTTTATGGTTTGGGGTCTTATATTCAGGTCTTTAATCAATTTTGAGTTGATTTTGGTATATGGTGAGAGGTACAGGTCCAGTTTCCTTCTTCTGCATACGGATGTCCAATTTTCCAGCACCCTTTATTGAAGAGGCAGTCTGTTCCCCAATGTATGTTCTTGGAACCTTTGTCAAAGATCAGTTGGCTGTAAGTATGTGGGGTGATTCCTGAGTTTTCTATACTCTTCCATTGGTCCAATTGTCTGTTTTTATGCCAGTACCATTCTGCTTTGGTTACAGTAGCTTTGTAATATAATTTGAAATCAGGTAGTGTTATGCCTCCAGCTTTATTTATTTATTTATTTTTGCTCAGGATTGCTTTGACTATCTGGGGTATTTTGTTATTCCACATAAGTGTTAGGATTGCTTGGCCTGTAAATTAGCACAGTCATTATGGAAAAATAATATGGGGGTTCCTCAAACAAGTATAGATAGAACTACCATATGATCAGCAATATCACTACTGGGTATATATCCAAAGGACTGGAAATCATCATGTTGAAGAGATAACTGAACTCCCATGTTCATCACAGCTCTATCTACAATAGCCAAAATAAGGAACCAACCTAAGTGTTCTTCAACAAATAACTGGATAAGGAAAATGTAGTATATATACACGATGGAATACTATTCAGCTATAAAAAAGAATGAAATTTTGCCATTTGCAGCAACATGGATGACTCTTGAGCAAATTATGTTAAGTGAAACAAGCCAGCCTAGGAAAGAGAAACACCACATGTTCTCACTTATAACTGGGTGCTGAGAAAGGAGAGAGAGAGAGAGAGAGAGAGAGAGAAAGAGAGAGAGAGAAATAGAGAGAGAGAGAGAGAAAGAGAGAGAGAGAAATAGAAAGAGAGAAAGATAGAAAAGACCACAGCAATTCATTCAACTTTCAGAAGTAGAGAACAAACCTAAGGTTACTAGAGATGGAGGGAAGGGAGGGAGTGGGTTTGGGAAGGGACAGGTCATGTAAAGGTCATAAAGAAAATTCATGATTTGTAATAATGAATATGCTAACAATAATTTTAAAAATAAAAAAAATATGTAATAAACTTTCTGTATTTCGAATTTCCCAGTTTAACTTCTGGTTAAATATCCAAGTTATTCTCAATTCTCCAAGAAGAATTAAACATGTTTATTCATTTACAAATTTCAAATGTCTTTTTTTTTTAGACTTGGACAGTAACAAGTGAAATATGTTAGTTCAGTGTCTTTTAGAAATGATTTTATTTTCAGCTTTCCAAGATTTGTTATATGTTAGTATTTTTCCACCAGTTTAGGAATCATATTACTGTATTAAAATACAATTATACCAGTGGAATATTCTACAGTAAAGAAACTTAGTAACTTTGACTTACTGCAACACTTTGACAAAGGAAACACAAGCTCCACTTTATGAAAGGAGTAATTGATTATTCCTTCCATCTCTATTTTCTTGTGTACTCTTTATCTTTCACACATGTTTATAAAGTGAAATCAAGCATTACCCAAGGGATACTGATCTGGAAGATCTAAGATATTCATTGCTTTCACAGACTAACACAACTTTGCAACGATAGACATAAAGTCAATTCAGAGCAGGTGCAACCCTCAGAGGGAAGGCTCATTCAGTGAATATTTACTGAATGTCTATTGTATGTCATTAACTGTTCTAGGCTTTAGGGATTCAAAGATCAGACCTCAAAGAGTTCAGGGATAGATGGGTAAACAGATAATCTCTGCTGATAGTAATATCATGGCAATGTTTTCAGTCCCAAATATAAAACTTTGTTCGTCTCTTATTAAAATATCCTTGAGAATACAGAACAGTCAAAGTCTGGCAACAGCACTGAATGTTTGCCATTGCCTGGAGAAGTTTTCTGCCAAATGAATAATAGAAAAGATTGAATTTAGAATACAGTCTTGATTACTCATTGCATGTCATACGCTTAACCAGAACAGGCATACAGTTCCAAGGGAGGTTTGACATAATTGATTCCACCAATTATCTATACAGAAATCCTGAATGCAGAGTCTGCAAAGATGAGAACAAAAACAAAAATACTTCCCCCTCAAAAAAGTCATAGAAAAAAGTAACTGGAGGATTTATCTTTAAAATGATAGAAGAAATACATTTTGAGCTGGTCGAAGAGAATTGTGAACTCGTTTTCTATTAGCTCCTACTGTGGTACAAATATTCAAACAAAACAGTTCCTAACATATAAAACTGCAAATAATAGAGCGCATAAAATTTAAAAAAAGGGGAGGGGGGGGCTTCATTGATGATGTGTAGTTGTTTAAAGAAGGGCTGCAGAAGGAAAGTGATTGCTCCTCCGGGGCAGCAGTTTTCAATTCCACATGCCACCAGGGACTAGAAATGTAACACAACTTAGATAACAACATGGGTTGTAGAACTGAAAACTAATAATGAGCCTTTAAATGGAAACATAACAGGGAATGGCTACATCTGTGTAGACCTGGGAGTGAAAATCCCTAGAATGGGAGCAACTATTACTTAATTCTAAACTATTCTATTACCAAAGAAGAATACAAACATAGAACTGATACATATCCATTGTTTCATTAGATTTTTTGTTTATTTAGTTCACTAACTTGTTTACATATAAACAAGTATATAAAATTCTGTAAATAGTTTTAGAGAGAGCACAATGATTAACTTCAAGCAAGTAACAAAAATAATGCCTTTGGTGAATTCTGAGCACATTTAATTAATTATTTTGTTTCATTATCTCTTCTTCCCATCCCAGAACAAGAATCTGAACTTCATACAAATAGTATCTTTATCTCTCATGAGCACTATGATACACTTCATATACTATACAATCTACATAGTAAATTATCTTTATGATATGCATTTTATATTGTTTATATATTATATATGATATTATATAAGTAATATGACGTGGTATATAATACAATAAAATTGGATATGATATAACACAAACATTGCCTGTACATATCATAGAGCATTAATTATATATTGTTAATTATATATTATATTAAATAAATATAATAAAATATAATGATATATTCTTATTTCTAAAATTGCATATCTATACTCTAAAGTAGAAGCTGGCAAGTTACAGCCAAATCTGGTTCATCACCTGTTTTTATAAATTTTATTGGACTACAGGCATACCCATTCATTGATATATTGTCTATGGCTGTTTTCCCAGTGTCAATTTGTTGTGAAACAAACCATATGGCTCATAGACCTAAATATTTTAAAAAATATACAACCATTTACAGAAAAATGTTGCCAACCTTGTCCTAGAGTATTAATATGTATTATATATTACTATCTATTATCTATTCATCCATTGATCAATTATATAATATATAATTATCTACTGCATATCATATAATTATATAATATTTTGTTAAGGCATATTTATAATTTCATTATACAAATATAATAATTATTACTAGTGTATTCCTTTAATTATGCCATCATTATTTTTCAAATGATTACTGCAGAAAACCAAAACCACAAACAAAATCCTTCCTCTTTGACATTCTTCTAAGTTCAAGGCTTGAAAGCAAAGAAAGAAATCATGTCAACCACCCTGCTTATAATCTTCCAAGCTTTTTCCTTTGCACTGAGAATAAATTAATATCCTATATTAGGTGAAATAAGCTAGACACAGAAAGACAAATAACACATGATCTCACTTACACATGTAAATAAGTCAAGCTTATAGAAACAGAGAGTAGAAAGGTGGTTACCAGAAACTATGGGTGGGGTAAGGTGAGAAAATTGCATAAACATTGGTCAAAAGACAAATATCACTTAGACAAGATAAATACATTCAAGAGATCTATTGTACATCATGGTGACTACAGTTAATAATATATTGCATATTTAAAAATTGCTAAGAAAATATATTTTACATTTTCTTGCCACAGGAAAATGATATGTAAGGTAATGCATATTCTAAATGGCTTGATTTGTTCATTCCACAGTGTATACATCTATCAGGACACCATTTTCTACACCTTAAATATATATGTAATTTTTATTTGTCAATTAAAAATAAATATATTAATTAAATACTTTTTATAATGTTATTTGCTTAAATATTTTGATACATTGGGTAAAATAAAATAAAAATATTTTTAAAATTAATATCCTTTATCCTGATTGCAAACCCATACAATCTGGCTACCACAATGGTGTACCCCCACATTGTCCTTCTTCCCTGACTCCATTAATTATGCATGCAAAATTTCTTCCTTCCAAATTTCTGGAATTTTCTTCCCACAATCTTTCCATGGCCCAGTCTTCTTACCATTTAAACCTCAGCATAAATGTCATCTACTCATAGACGTTCTTTTTTTCTACTAATCTAAACTGTGTATTTCTTGTTTATGAATTTAATTACTTTTTAATTTAATTCCTCCCAACATTGAAATAAAAGTCTTATGGAATTACAGATTGTGTCTCTCTTGTTCTCTGTTATATCATCAGTACCAGAATAGTGACTGGCCTTTACTGCGTACAAAATTTGTTTTGTAGAAAAATGTACAACTTATTATTGCATGCTAATATTTATATATATATATATATATATATATAGCTAATCATCCAATAATTATTGATAATTTAGCAAATAAACAATAAAGAAAGAATTTTAAAAGACTTAAACAACATTTTCAATATTTCAAAAATATTAATTTATACATCTGTTTAAAATATTGGTTTTGCATTTGATTTATATTTCATATTTCTAAAAATGTCACTTATATTCCTTTTCCAAAAAGCTTGTGTCCAGTATACACACACACACACACACACACACACACACACACACACACTCTTACATATTTTCATATATATATATATATATATAATGTATCTAAAAATCTTTTCATTTTAACTGAATCATAATTAATTGTACATATATGTGGGGTACAACATTGAATATCAATACCTATGTGCAATATGTGATGCTCAAATCAGGATAATTAGCCCAATATGTTTTTGATAATGTAGATATCTGTTAATTTTCCTTCATAGTGAAAATAAATAACATTCAGAAAGGAAATAGTATTTTGAGGGTGTATTAGTCCATTTTGAGTTGCTTATAACAAAATATGCAAAAGTGGGTAATTATAAAAAAAAAACACAAAATTTATTGCTTACAGTTTCTAAGGCTGGGAAGTCCAAAGTCCATCTGGTGATAGTGACAATGACCCAGGGATCTCACATTGCGAGATGGAGGAAGCAAAGAGAGTGAAAAAGACAGACTGTCCTCTTCTTTTAAAGCCCTTGGAACCATGCCCTTGACCACCATTTTTAATCCATTCACTACGGCATGGTCCTACAATCCAATCACCTATTTAAGGATCCATCTTTCAATTGTCATAATTGGATTTTCCACCCTCTTAACAGTCACAGTGGGGGCTAAGATTCTAATACATAAACTTGGGGGACACAATTCAAGCTTCAGTGAGTTTTGGGAGGACATAATTCAGTCCACTACAGGGGGGAATCGTATTTTTAGTCCTAGACTATTCATTTGAGGTGGGGTTAAATGTTTTTGTGTTTACATATGTAATGCTATAGCCTTTTTTGTTTAAATGGGGGACTATACATACAACTCATCCTCTTTTCAATAATATGTTGTTGAGAATTTTCATTCTGAAATCTCAGTTCCAATTAAATTTCAGCAACATCTTATATCATATATACTTTTAATGGTTTCCATATTTAAGCCTCACGAAGACAGGGCCACATCTGATATGATCTCTTTTAATTCCCAGTGTCCAGCTATGGGCCTGACACACAGTAGATTCTTAATAAATATTTTTTATACAAATAAAAAAATCTTCTTTATATTTTTCTCACTTTTAACATCCTTTGTGTTCTGACTATGCTCTTTATACTTTTCTCAGGCTAATCAATTATACCACCTGTGATGGTTAATTTTATGTATCAACTTGGTTGAGCCATGATATGCCCAACTATTTGGTCAAACATTATTATGATGTGTCAGTGAGGATGCTTCTCAGATAAAATAAACATTTGAATTGACAGATTGAATGAACTAGATTAACCTTTCTGATGTGGGTGGGCTTTGTCCAATCAGTAGAAGACTTGAATAGAAAAAGGCTGAGTAAGGGATAATGTTTTTCTCTCTGACATACTGTCTTCCAGCTGGAACACCAGTCTTCTCTTGTCTTCAGACTTGGGCTGGAAATATATCGTCAACTTTCCTGGGTCTCCCACTTGCCAGCTCTAGACCTTCGGACTTAGCTTCCATAATCACGTGATCTAATTCTTAATAACAAATATATATATAATTTATCTACTATGTATATTAGATAGATATATATCTAATATATCTAATCAAGATCCTATTAATCCTGTTTATATAGAGAAATATGACTAATAAATAAATCACTAATTTGAACATCTAGCATATTAAGTTGATGTTTTTCTGCCAGATAGTTCATTTTATCCCTGTCATGATGTTTTGGGTTTTTTTTGGTCATCCTTTCTCTTTCAGAAGTGAAGTTCTTTATTCACATATAAGAACACATGTTTGGCCATTCATCTATTTTTCCTCTTTATGGTGTCCTATTTTTTTACACATGCAAAGCCTTCTTCTACTATTTCAAGATGGAAATTTCTGAAAGATTTGTCTATACCTTATATCATGTCACTCCTGTGTGCTTATCTTTTGATTCATTATGGAAATACTTTCATACAGTTCATAATTCCCCTGATTTTGTTTATATAACATTTAAGTATAAAACACTTCTACAGGCCTATTACTTATCAACAGATAGTTTACCATTCTCAGTATCCATTTCTGATTAATTAGAGTCTTTCTTTCAGAAACAAAGAGAAGGGAAGAAAGTCATTTACAATCTATGGCCTAATTTCTAGAGTTGATCAGAAATTCATTTAATTTGGCTTTAATGAATTGAGATAATTTCCCCCACACTATCCCCTAGTGCATTAACAACAAGAATGAATATTCTGAAAAAAAATGATACCTTGAATTTTTAAAACTTTTTAGATAGACATTGAAAAAGTACATTTCTTAATCCCTAGAATGGTTTTCTTTCCCTCGGTAAATCCTTCTCATATTTCACATCAAGATCTTTTAGACATCTATTCCCTACTGGTCTTTTTACTCTGAGTTCATAGTTACAGAAAGGATGGGGAAATCTTTTCTTCAGTAAACAGCATCCTTGCAAAGTGATATGGCTTACAAATTTCTTCAGTATCAGATTTGGTGGAGGATTAGAATATGAGCAAATACCCTTTCAGACAACGCAAAGATTCTTCGTTTAAAGTTGTCATTTATTGCAATTTATTTCAAATCAGCGTGCTAATTAAGATATGTTCCTCAAAATAGTGGAAATTTAACTTTTTACTCTTTTGCTGTTGTGGTGCTTGTTCTTTTGAAATAAGAGTAATCTAGCCATGTGTATATATACGTGTGTGTATATATATATGTACATATAGAATATATATGTGTGTGTATTTATATACATATTATATAATCATGCCAAAGCTTTGGTGTAGACACAGCTATAATCTTTTAACACTGTAAACCAAGGCTTAAATATTTATGTAAGGTGCTCAAAGGAATTGATGACATGAACTCTTTCAACCTACACTTTCAGTCTCCAAAAGTAGATACTTTTTCAATTAACCACACTATACATATATTTCCTTTTCTTTTATTTTGCATATTTTGAGGAGGATTATGGGGTTAAGAATCTACCTAATAGTTAGATAGTATTTAACTGTTGTTTAAAAAGTTATTACAGTCATTAATTAAATCCCTCACCATTGATTAATGCTAAGTTTTCTTTATCTCACATGGACTTGGAATACATATTTTAAATGCAACTTTACTTGCACACTTAGATGTGATAAAAATAAATACAAATGTTACTTTTTATAAAAATAAACACAACCTTTTTGTGATTAGGAACAGTCCCCTTTTAATGTCTTTAATGTATACTAAGATGTAGTAACTAGAGCAATGATCACTTAATGAATGTCTCATAGTTACAAACAGAATAAAATTACTTGCTTCCTGATCAATATATTTCTTTCTATATTTATATGAAAGTTCTGCCTTCTTTTCTTGGCTTTTTTTGATATCATCATTTTTTTTATAACATCATTAAGAGTACCGTCTACATTGAGCTGTCTTCAATTTATGGATTTATTAGAAGTTAGGAGAGTATATACAACTGTGAATTAAAGTCACTGCTAACATTGAACACTACAGTAGATTTTGAGGGTAAGGTGGTATATATAAAGATGTCTTAAAAGATGAAATTAAAAATAATATGATATTTGGAATATAAAATTATGATACTACTTGTTGCAAAAAGTATATAATAAAGGATAAATAATGTTCTTCTGAAAATTAAGATATACAATTAGGATATGATGAAATAAACTACAGAAAATGTAAAGCTAAAATTGGATTATGTGCAGCAGAACTTGACTACAATCATCAGCCATCTCTACTTATCTAAATCTTGTATTTCAAAGAGTAAGAAAAAAATAAGAGCCAATAAATAATTTCAAAATAAGGTGACAGAGGCAAAAAAAAAAAAAATGTTAATGTCCATCCAAGCATTGTACAGAGAAGGCCAATAAACCATCTATTATTGTGCAGATTTACATGTCATAGTATCTTGGTACCTTGCCATTAAACATTTATTAATATAATATTCTTTTTTTCTAATTTTATGTTCACAAAGCATACTGACAAGATCAATAGACTTGCTTTAGATTAAGGTGGCATAAGAGGAAATCAGATATAAGCTGTTATTAAAAGCAGTCAGTGACTGAAAAGTGTATAAACACAAAAGTATTAAATTGTATGTGTGTATGGATGTGATGTCTATTTAAGTGTACAGGTCCATATTTCAATTTGAATTTGTTCAGTATACTCAGTGATGTACATGTAGGTTACCCTATATACAGTCTATAAGAACATGTAAAATGAAACAGGGCATTAATATTTCTTCTTGAATGAAAAGCATTCTTAATTTCATGATTAATTAATTTGTTTTTAATGTAACATTTCAACAAATTTAATATTAAAATATACCATTCATAAGTCCCACATGAATCATTCAAGAAAGACTTAATATAGCAACTGGGATATCAACAGAGGTAAACTATTTCCTACAGTAAGTGTCATGCATTGTTTGTGAGGGATATTGATGATAAAAGTAACCCTTCCTTAACTTTAGTTTCCCGACTGTGATTCTGTTACTACAGAGAGAGATGCCCAAAGCATTCTCAAAGTAAAGAAAATGTGGATTCACCTTTTCCATGGGCAGTAACATACCATCCCTCAATCATTTTCCAACTTGCTAATGTAAGTTTGAAGGCTTTGAGGATTTTTGATTCATTGGGATTGATTGTCATTTCTGGCAATGAAAATTTTCTAGAGCATATTTAGGGAAATGGAATCAAAAACTCTATAAAATGGTATTTTTGTTACCTACTAGCAATGCAGGCATAATCATTCCCATCTTCCACAACTTGGAGGCACAGAGTACAAAGACCACTGCTACTCATGTTTCAGAAATTAAATAGTTCACTTTTAAAACAATTCCAGAAATAAACTGGGTGATGGAATGTAAAAGGGTAAGAAAGGACAGCCTGAAAGATGTCATTTCAGATTTACAATAAACATAAGTAAGGAAATTTTTTGAAAAAACTATGGTGTACTTATTTTTCTCTTCTAATTTCTTTCACCAACTGTTCTAAGGACATATTATATGTAAGGTGGTATGAAAGGTCTCTTATCTCAAATCGTTACAGTGAAGTGTAGGAGAGAAGACATAAAAATGAATGGGTAAAGCTAGAGAGAATGTAAAGAACTTGCTAGAAGCATTTCTGGTAGCCTAAACATTAATAAAATAGAATTATGCTTAACAAAGCATCTTTCTTTAAACTCCAGTTGATTTGGTAAAATAAAAGATATTAAAAGCAGTAAAACATACATTTTCCTACATGAAAACCATCACTTACAACTCAGAACCATAAAAAGAGGCAAAGAGGGGGAGGACAAACAAGCAAAAAAATTAACACACAAAAAAAGCCAGGTAAAACCACAGTCTCAGGAGCATTACTTACAGATTCTGTGAAATCTGAATCCAAAAGGGAAGATTAAATCATTCACATGAATTTAATATGGAGAAGGTTGTCTTGCTGAAATAACGTCATAAAATGTAACTATGGTGCCATAGGACGTATCGTGTTTGCCATATCCATGAGCTGTGTAATTACCCAGCATCATCCACGTTAGTAACATTAAATTAGTTGTAATCCATTAGTCATCATATGGTCAGTCTAGGTCTGCTCTCTCTCATTGCTGTAATTTTCAAAAAAATTATTCAATTTTCGAGTCAATGAGCAGATTGAGCAGTTTCCATTCTAAGAGTGGATCTTCCTAATCTCCCTCCTTCACCCACTGTAGCAGGAGAGCTGTCATTCTGCATTGAAGCTTCTGCTTTATAAAAGTTTGCAGCCATACAGGGACCCATCAATACCCAAATAATCCTTCCAGTCAGCTATACGTGGAATTAGCAATATGTCCTCTTGTTTGCTATTGCTAACACTATATTACTTTAATTACTCACCAGACTCCTGTTCATCATTTCTCCATAAAAGGTCTTAAAACTTTAACGGGGAACTCTCTTCATTCTGTAGTCACGTTGCCATGGTGTCTACCTGCCTATCCAGCTTTTTGAGTAATTAATGGTTTTAAATGAGTTACTTCGTGAGTTAATGCAGTGTCTTCCCAGATAGTCAAGAAACTTAAGAAGGCTTCTGAAGGAGGAATTTTCTTGAGCAACCACAGCCTTTATTTTTAGAAGTCTACCTTTACCGGGACTGTTAACAAGAGCCAAGGAATAGAATAATTATCCTTATTTACCTTCTGTCTTTCATTTCTTCCACTAAACCTTTTCCATCAAGTCTAGTTTTGTTTCTTCCAAGATCCTTTTGTAAGACTTACCACCCGTAATTGGCCTTAAGCCTCTTGCCACATTATATGGAAGACAAGTAGGCAATTCTTCTGGCGTCAAGTTCTCATGGTGTTGGTGTTTCTTTTTATCCCCTCCTTTGTCTGCCCAAAAGGACCTTAGCTGTCATTATTCATGGGTCTAAAAGACAATGTTTCTCTCAATGACAATTTGAGACAGCACATAGATCAGATGGTCTCTGCAGACTCAGAAATCAGAGGTTTTACCCAGAAGGAATCTTTACCACATAGGTGAAGGAGACATAGAAGACGCAGTGGGAGAAAGGTTTGAGACATCCAAAGTTGTTCCAAAAATTCTTCCCAGCCCAAATAGGAAACACTCTGGACCAGATTCACATATGAGGGCTCGAAGAGTGCAAATGCTCACTACATTTACACAAATGAAGCTGTTTTGACCATGGCACATCTAAATTTTTTTACTCACATCGTTCCGTAGCTTATGTGACAACATCTGAGGAGTCATGCTCCTAAATTCCATTGATCCCACATTTAGAAAGCCCAACTACTTAACAATATTTTTTCTGTAGGAGAAAATCATTAACATCTGCCTCAGAGCCTCCTGGAAGGATAAAGAAAGATGACAAGCAAGAACATATAATAATCAGAATTTCATGAACTTTGTTCAAAAACTGAAATAATTTATTATTTAAAGAATGTAATATCTCCTAATTTGTAAATATAGATTATTAAAATTAAATTAGGATATAATTAAATATGATATTATTACATATAATGCAAAACACTTGAAGTGTCTCTCCAAATAAAATACTGAAATATTTTTCAAAAAGTGCTTACATCTTGTAACTATTATTAAACATATAAAGAAAACAGAGGAGGTTTTTTAAATAACAATTAAAGGGCACAATTTTAATTGTATTTGACAAAAGGATAATGGTTATAAGAATTATAATTAAATAAAGGTTTACCAAATACATTATTATTAATACCACTGTTATATAGAGAGCACTTGGTGTATGCCAAGAACTATGTAAAACGTCTCTTCCCCTCTTTCTTCCTCTCTCTTTCTCTTCCTCTTTCTCCCTCTTTATGAAAGTGTATACACACATATATATATATCCATACTTATCTGATACCTAATAAAATTGTGTACATGTATATACATACATATATGTACAAGAGGACTTCAAAAAGACTCTGACAAAATGGAATTAAAAGATAAAAGTGAAAAATATAAGCTTTATTTCTCAATGTTAGCTTCATCATGTTCAAGAGACTTTTGTAAACAATGAAACCGGACATTTAGTCCGTCCCTAAGGAACTGAGAACCTTGGGAATTTGACCATGTGAAGGGTTTTTGTTCCCCCCATATTATTAACTGGGTGCCCTTTGAAGATTTTTTAAGATTAGGAAACAAAAAGAAGGCAGAAGAAGCCAAATGACTGTTAGGTGGATGACTCATGATTTCCAAAAGAAATTCTCACAAAATTGCCCTTGTTTGATGAAAGGAATGAGCATGAAAATTGTCATGGTGGAAGACTTTCTGGGGAAGCTTTCCACGACATTTTTCTGCTAAAGTTTTTGTCAACATTCTCCAAACATTCTCATAAGAAGCAAATGTTATCGTCCTTTCTCCTTCCAGAAAGTCAACAAGCAACATGCCTTGGACATCTCAAAAAAACCTTGCCATCACCTTTGTTCTTGACCAGTCTGATTTTGCTTTGACTGAATCATTGTCACCTCTTGGTAGCCATGGCTTAGATTGTGCTTCATCTTCAGGATCATACTGGTAAAGCCATGTTTCATGTACTGTTACAATTCTTTGAAGAAATGCTTCAGGATCTTGATCTTACTTGTTTAAAATTGCCATTGAAGGCCGAGCCCATGGCGCACTCGGGAGAGTGCAGCGCTGGGAGCACGGCGACTCCCGCCGCGGGTTCGGATCCTATATAGGAATGGCCGGTGCACTCACTGGCTGAGTGCCAGTCACGAAAAAGACAAAAAACAAACAAACAAACAAACAAACAAAAAAATTGCCGTTGAAAGCTCTGCTTTTGTCTGCAGCCAATCTGGGTGCAACAGTTTTGGCACCCATCAATCAATCAGGAAGTTTGCTCAACTGTAAATTTTCAGTCAGAATTGTGTAAGCTGAGCCAGTGAAGATGACTATGGTGTTGGCTATTGTTTCTGCTGTTAATCATTGATCCTCTTTAATTAGGGCATGAGGAAGGTTAATGTTTTCCCTCACCAATTCCACAAGCTTCATCTTCAACATAATCTTGTCCTTTCTTAATAGAAGTTATTCATTTTTAAATTGCTAATTTCTTTGGGGCTATGTCCCCATAAATTTTACATAAAATATCAATATTTTCAACATTTTTTGCTTCAATTTTAACAGAATTCATGTTCCTCTGATATGGGTTCTTTTCAAACTGATGTCTTATCCTTAGAACCTCAAACTAGATGCTGTTCAAACACGTTGTAACATGTTTGCATGAGTTTATTTTGGTGCAAAAGGTTTTTTGCAATTCACACATTGTTTTTCATATTACATATTTTCTATGAGCCTGAAAACCACTCATATGTATATAAGTACATATGTATAGTCACCAGATAAATATTGGTATTAATATAAGTATTAGTCATCAGATAAGTATCAGATACGGATTATATATATATGTGTGTGTATATATATATAATGTATTTATTTATTTATATTAAATATTTTTAGTCACCAGATAAGTATTTACAGACATATTCTTCCAAAGGTAATACAGCTTGCTCTCATAGCTAACAAGTGACAGACAGGAATTTAAAACTAAATCTCTTACTCCAAAACTAATCCTGTCAATGCCTCCCTTTCAATGCACTAACGGGAAATTAAACACTAATATCATAGGATCAAATTTGTGCTACCCTTTAAAAATGTTGGAAATGATTTTTTCTTTCCCTACTGTTTAGATGACTTTGTATAAATTTGAATTAAGATTATATATAACATTAAATATTTAGAAGAATTCCCCGATGAAATCAGTGAAAAAGTGAATCTGAAATTTTCTTATGAAAAGGTTATTAATAAATAGTACAATTTCTGTTCCAGATATATTAATCAAATTTTCTATTTATTCTCCCAGTAGATTTGGTGAATTTTATGTTTTGAGGAGTTTGTCCATTTTATCTGAATTGTCGAATATTTTGGTTTAAAGTCATGATTTCTACAAGATCAGTGATGATGCCCTTTTTAAAATTTCTGATATTTGTAATTTGAAGTTTCTTTTCTTTTTCTTGACAATTTTAATAGTTTAAAAATTAAATCTTCTAAAAAACAACTTACTGGATTGTCAGTATTTCCTATTGCAAGCACTTTTTCTATTTTATTGACTTTTACTGTTATTTTATTATTTCTTTCCATCTACTTTGCTTAAGTTTAATTGAAGTATTTGATGTTCTTTTCCTCACTCCTTAAGCAATGGATTAAATAATTGATTGCTAACCTTTTTTAAAATAATGCATTTATAGTTAAAACTGTCCCTCTATTACTTCCTGTAGTTGCAACTCAACTTTTTTTAAAAAAAGTTCTCCATTATCATTCACTTCAAAAATTTTCTTATTTCTTCCATCATGTTTTCTTTGTTTACATGTGAATTAAAGTACATTGTTGAATTTGTAGTCAATTAGAGTTTTTAAGGTTTATTGTTCAGTTATTGATCTTTAGCAGAATTCTACCACTGTGGTCAGTAAATAAAATTATTTAAATTTTCAAAAATTTGTTGAGTCAGTGGTTCTCAATAATTATGGTCTCTGGTCTCCATCGTAGGAGTGGGTTATGGTAAATATTATGTACACACTTTTTACAAGTGTAAATTCAGATGATATTGGGTGTGATGCTGTGTATACATTAATCAGGTCAAGCTAATTTTTTTCAAACCTTCTAAGTTTTTGATGATTTTATGTATGTTACTACAACCAGGTATCAACATGCATAAAAATTTTTCACTTGTTTCATCAATTCTACAAATTTCTTATATTTTATCAAATTTTGCTTTATATCTCTTCAGGTTATGGTATTGTGCACACATAAATTCAAAATTGTAATATCCCTTGGTGAATTAATTCTTATTTGTTAAGAAATTTCTCTGTCTCTAATAATGCTTCTTGTCCTAACATCAATTTTGTCTGATATTAATACTCCACATCAATTTATTTTTGTATTATTATTTGCATGACTTATTCTTTTCCATCTTTTTTCCTTTATTCTTCCTAAGTTATTGCATTTAAAATATCTAAGTATTTTGTTTGTTTTTATCCAGTTCACCTTTTCTTACAGTTGTTAGTGTATTTTCTTTTACTGTATTTGTTATAATTGAGGTTATCAACTATATTTTAGGTTTTGCTTTCTATTTGACCATGTATTTTTTTCTCTTTTCTCAACTTAGAATCTGTTTTCTCAATTTAGAAAATCTTAACTCTTTTAATCTCCTTGCCTTTGTTTTCACAGATATTTTGTACTCCATAAGACATTATAGTTATTGTTTTTAAATCAATATTTATTTACTATACCTTTGTGTTTTATTTCCAGTATTCTTTCCCTTCTGTATTTTTATGTTTCCTTATAGAATCATATTATGTCTGAAGTATTACCTACTTTCATGTTAACTTCTGGGGGTCTATTGGTGACTAATTCCTTGAGGTTTTTGTGTATGTACAAGTACCTTAATTTTTGAAATAATTTATGAAAGACAATTTTACTAAATGTAAAATTCAAGATTACTCCTTATATTCTTTCATGATTTAAAAAATACATTGATGTTGTTTTTTGGTTGCCCCCCCTCCATCATTTTTTTCAAAAACTCAGTTTTCACTCTTCTTGTTCATCCCGTGTGAGTAATGGCCTTTCCCCTATCTGGATGCTTTTAAAATTTCATCTGTAATTTCCTCCAGCTTTATCATGATGGGCTCACTTGTGTGTGTCTGTGTGTGTATATGCGTGTGTATGTGTTAATTTGTTTGTTGTTTGGTGTTTCTTCCACATCCTGAATATATGTGTTGTGTCTTTCATCCATTTCGGAAAATTTCTGGACATTAAACTTCAAATAGTGCTTCAATCAGAACTTTTTCTTTCCTCCATCTTGACTTAAATTACATGTATGCTAGAAATTTTGAGCTTGTTTTTTCAACATTTTCAAATATTTTCTCCACATTTCATTTGGCATATTTTACTCATTTCTCTTAGCAGTCACTGATATTCTATTCTGCTTTGTATAGTCTGCGTCTTCATTTTAAACTGCTTTCTATTTTATCGACATCATAAACTCCCGTGATGGCCTAAATACTAGCGGATAAATTAAACAATACAACCAATGTATTCTCACTGTTGTTCTATAAATTGAAAAAATGAAATTAAATACAATATTAAAAACAAACAAACAACAGTCATAACATGCTGACATTTATGACTACTAATCTACCTTGAATTTAGGAATCCCTGTTAACTCTCTACATATAATGAGACCTATGTGACTGTATAAGTCGTCCACGATCTAGGCCACTATTTATAAATTAAATTAAATTATCTGCATGTAACTTTGTAGGGAGTAGATTTATATACTCAGGGTTGACTAGGAAAATGACTTTATATTGCCACATTTTGGAAAATGATAATGCTTTTCAAAAATGAAATATGAATTTGAACTTTATCCAATGTTTGAATCACAAAGAAGTTAAGTTTACCATTGTTTTAAAAGGCTAGAACAGTAAAAACAGTTTCTCTTTGTTATATTATCTATGTGTTTTAATATAATAAAATTGTCATTTATAAAGAATATATTCATATTTTTCAAAGGAAGACATACAAATAGCCAGTAGGTATGTGAAAAAAATGCTCAACATCACTAGCCACCAGGGAAATGCAAATTAAAACTATGATGAGATATCACCTCACACCAGTTAGACTGGCTGTAATCAAAAAGACGGTGAATAACAAATGCTGGAGAAGGTGTGGAGAGAAGGAAGCACTCCTACACTGTTGGTGGGACTGTAAATTAGTACAACCATTGTGGAAAATAATATGGGGGTTTCTCAAACAATGACAGATAGATATTCCATATGATTCAGACATCCCACTTCTAGGTATATACCAAGAGGAATGGAAATCATCATCTCAAAGGGATACCTGCACTCCCATGTTCATCGGAGCTCTGTTTACAATAGCCAAGACATAGAACCAACCTAAATGTCCATCGATGGGTTATTGGATAAGGAAACTGTGGTATATATACACTATGGAATGCTACTCTGCCATAAAAAAGAATAAAATACTCCCATATGTAACAACATGGATGAGCTTGGAGAAACTTATATTGAGTGAAATAAGCTAAGTACAGAGGGATAAATACTGCAGGTACTCACTCATAAGTGGGAGCTAAGAGAGAAAGAAGGAAAGAAAGAAAGACCACAGTGGTGTGCTGGTCTTGCAGAGGGAGAGAACATCCCTAGGGCTACAAAGTGGAGTGGGGGGGGAAGTGGTAGGGGAGGAAGTTTGGGGATAATTGGGTGGGGAACACAGGGTACAAATGCAATTTTAGGTAATGGGTATGCTGCCAGTATGAATCTAGCCCTCACATCATGGGCACAAGGGGTGACAATCAGCTTTGTATCTCATGAAAATTCATAATAATAAAAAGAATATATTCATATGTAAACAACAGAGTTCTCTTTTTATAAAATGACAAACACTACTTTAAATTAAAAAAATTAAAACCATTGTTTATTATGCAAGGCAATTGCAATTCTCCTTCATTGGCCAGTGATAAAGTAAAACAGTATATAGCCTTTCTGGAAAACAGTTTACTTGTTCCTTACAAGGAAAAAATACACTTATCAAATGATGCACAAATTCCATTCCTGGGTATTTTCCCTATGGGAATAAATACTTGGGTATGCACAGATATGTTTACTTGATTGTTTACAGTAGCACTATTCATAATTGCTAAAACTGGGCACAGTCATGTTTTTCAGTGGATGAAAGGATAAACAGTGGTATTACATCCTTGTACTGAAATTATAATTAACAATAAGGGAGAATGAACTACTTATATATACAACAATTTGTATGAATCTTAGTGGATTATATTGAGTGAAAGGGGCAGTCTCAAATGATTTCATATTTTATGATTTTATTTATATGCTATTCTTGAAAAGATAAAACTATGGTGTAGGAGAACTTATAGTGTTCAAGATCAGTAACAGCCAGAGGTTAGGGGTGAGAGGAGGGTATTAAGGAAAAGGAATAGCACAAAGTAATACTTTTCTCAATCTGCAACATAATGTCTTACCCTTTTCTTGGCTATCTGAATTCCATCTCTACATTCTTCATTAAAATTTCTTTGGATTTAAAAAGAGAAATGCAGTACTGCCAGATTTTCTAACACATCCTGCTGAGATCTTTTCACTAACAATAGCACTTCCCTCCAATTCCATCTCCTACCAAAACACATTTTAATGTCAGATTTTTTTCCCTCTTCTCTGGAACAGAAAATGTACTTTGTAAAAAATAAAAATAAAATAAAATAAAATAAGGAAATTCATAAATTCAAATAAAACATAAAGCAAACCCACCAAGCTTTTCTTTATGGCATTTTCTCTAGATCTGTCCTATATCTTGTATGCAAACTCTATCCTAACTGCCCAAGCTTTTTGTTAAACGTGTTTTTAAGGTGATTTTATAGGTAAGTGTAAAATAAAATCAAGTACTGTCAAAGGAAATGTTCACTGGACACTTGTTGAAAAAGACAAGACAGATTTTATTTCGGCTACCATAGTAGAGAGATTCCATACAGACTGAACTCAACTCCTCTGAAACAAAAGATGGAAAGTTGTTCTAGTACAGTGGCAAGCTAGTGGAAAAGCACTGGAAGGCCTTATGGGGAAAGTCTGCCAATGTGGTCAGACCATCTGTGTTTGCTAATTGGCTGACTGGCACTGATAAAAGTTAGGTTCTTACTCTCCCAGGAGACTGGGACGATAGGAGCACTATCTTTCTTAATGAATAAATTTCAAAGAAATTTCTCCTAGGGAAAGACATTACTGGGTTGTAAAACTGGCAAGAAGCACAACACAAATAAGCTAAGAATAAATTTATAATTGCAAATTTCTAAACTATCTAAGATTAGGGAGCTCAGGGGCCCATCTTCAGGAAGAAACTCATCTAAAGTTGAGTCAAGCTGTGGGGGACATGAGGCCTGCTCATAGAGGTTATAATGTACCCAACATATAAGTAGACAAATATTTAGTTACTGATGAATTAAACTTGCCATTCCAAACAATTCCATTTCCACTGATGGGTGGACCTAGGTGATTATCATTTCTGTGCTGATATTTAGACCCAAGCTGAACATGATTATGTCTATTATATAAAGATGGACAAATTTTCTTCTTGATTAAATAGACCAGAGGCTATTTTTTGTTTTTTCTCCATCCTTCTTTTTCCTTTTTCTTTTTTTGTTTTGTTTTGATTTTGTTGTTGTTGTCGAAGTTGTACTTTTGGATTTTTTTTTCTTTTGTTTTTGTTGATTCCTTTACACTTTCAACAAAATCATAGAGACATTTTGCTTTTGCTTTTAATTCAGGACTATAAGAAATATAACAACCACTTGATTTACTGTATCTATATGATTTGCCACTTGTTTTTATATTTTCTCCCATGAAATAAAGACTATGGTCTTTGTTCTATTCTATTTTTAAAAGAAAAATCATATGAAATGTCCCCTGTATAATTAATAATGCTTTATCCTTTTAGATACTCATGTCATTTTCCTTTAAAAGTAATGCACAGAAACTTAAGGCTAGGTGAAATATATTTGTCATTTTGCTTTTGCTTTTGCAGACTTGCATTAGTCCATCTCTGTTGCTTATAACAAAATACCTGAAACTGGGTAATTTATAAAGAAATAAAATTTATTTTTGACAGTTTTGGAGGCCAAGAAGTCTAAAATCCAGGGAATACATCTGGTGAAGGCCTTGTTGTTGGGTGGTGACTCTTAACAGCATTGCAGCATGGCTAATAGCAAATGGCTTGAGCAAGAGAGAGCTAACCTGCTCACTGGATTTCCTTATAAAATCATCAGAAACATGCCTGCTACCACCCAATAAACTATCAACTTAGTACTCCATGAACGGATCAATCCATTCACTAGGGCATTGTCCTCACAGTCTAATCACATCTTAAAGGCCTCACCTTTCAATTACCATAATAGGATTTCTCATCCTCAATGCTGGTACAGTGGTGATTAATACATGAAGCTTTAGGGCATACAATTCAACCCATAGCAGGGCTGAATCTAGGAGATGGGAGGGGAGGCAGTGGGAACATGGGTCCTTGCTTTCAGAGCAGTTTATGAGACACTATCCTAAAGCAAACTACTTAAGGGAGATCAAACACTGGATAACTGGACTATGTACCATCGAATCAGCAAGACAGAAATGTAATAAATGATAATGATACAAGAGTGGTGAACTGGCAGGCCCAAATAGGGCCAAATCAAAAAGTTTAAATGGACTGAACATTCTCAAGAATAAGATTCAAATAAGTAGGGATTTAGTAGTTCAGTTTAGTTTTGATTTTTCACCTAAATGGATCCATCCTTTTTACATATATTTTGGCACTTTCCTGCAGCTATATCATGTAATTTTCTATCTGACCCTGTGTGTGTGCATGTGTATATGCACTTATTAACATAATGTTTAGAAAGTATGTGTTGAATGTAAAAATAACATTTACACCAACAGACATTTGATGATCTCCTTCAATTAAAAAGTCATACTTACTTTGAAAAGTAAAGATATTTGTATGATTTTTTGTTTGTATTTATAATTTCTAATAATATACGAAGTAACCTAGCTTTACAAAAACATTTCTATTACAGCAACCTGCTTTTCTTCAGCTAGATTTTTTTCTCAAATCTAACTTATTTTACTTATAGAATTTAACAAACTCTTCACATTTTTTTCACACTCAGTTTAAATAAAGCTAATAACTAATTTATACACATTTGAATGTAATAAAACATTAATTACATTTCCTAGAGTTTATTTGTTCACCTTGTGTTTTTAACAGTGTTCAGAGAAGCAATTAACTGCCTAAGGTGACTTTAAAATACACTTTAGAATGAAGTGTAAAAAAAGTATTAACTATCTCTAAAATAATTGCTACAGATAAATGTAGACATTTAAACGTGTTTATTTATATTTTCATTTGTTTACATTTTCATTTTCAATATTTCTGATTAGTGCCTTTGCTTTAATATTATTTAATATTTAAAAATTAAATTTTTAACACTGATTTCCAAAACATCACCAGCATAAGATCTTTTCATAACTGAAGAAAAGTTTTTGCAAAATATTTAAGAAATTAATGGAGATATTTATAGCACTATTATTAAGAACACTTGGATTTTAGGCTCACCCCTAACAATATCTTAAAAGGAAAAATTATATGTGAAAGATAATTTTGGAAGATAAAGAAAGTGAATTTGAAAGCTTTTGTACTTAAACATCTGGTAATATTTTCTAAAGTGTTTTTGAACTTCAGTATACCTGTGCTTTGATAACGCTTTTGGAATATTTGACTGGCATTCAATATATTAAGTTCCCTTTATTATAAGACTAACTTGCTATTATTATTTTCTAATGAATGTTTATTTCTTATTCATTTCCAAGAATTAAATTAACTAGTAAAGTTTCAATTGCATACTATAATAAATTATAATTTGAGAAATATGTGATGTACCTCATTTAAAAAAAAAATGCTCACTTACTATTTTAAAAATCTCATTAACAAAATTCAATTCATAATTTTATACACCAGTAGTTTTATTGTTAGTGTCAGAAGTTTAGTGTAGTCCAAAAAAATGGAAATCTAAATGCTAGTAAAAATACTGATTTTGATGAATCTTTAATTGAGATAAATATATATTAAATATAATCTAAAACAAATAAAAATACATTAAGAGACACAAAATACAAATATTACATGATACAACTTACATGATGAATCTAAAATTGTCAAATTCAAAGAAGTAGAGAGTGAAATGGTGTTTACCAGTGGCTGGGGGAGGTATTACTCAAAGAGTACAAAGGTAAGGTTACCCAAAATGAGTAGATTGACAGTACAACATAAAACTTGTAGTTGGAGAAAATGTTTTGTTCACTTATAAATTTGATAAGATAGTAGATTTTATGATATGTTATCACCAAAAATAACAGTAATATCAATAAATAAAAAGATAGGATGAAACTTTTCGAGTTGACAGATAGGTTTATAGTATAGACTGTGGTGATTGTTGGATGTATTCTTATCTCCAAACTCATCAAGTTGTATACATTATATACGCATAGTTTTGTATGTCAATGTAATACCTCAGTAAAGTGGTTTTAAAAATGTATTTTAGCAAGTAGAAGACATAAATCAACTCTTCAAAGTTAACTAATAATTAAAAATAAAAATGGTTCATTTTTCAAACCTTAGCTCTGTTAACATAGCTTCTTATACTTTTAATAGACTGTTCTATAATTAATTATAATTTAATCATATTTTAAGTAACATTAGAAATAGTTACTGAAGAGTGCTCCTTTAAGCCCAGCACAGAAAACATACTCAGTAAAAGAACATATTTGATTTACATATAATTCATTCAGAAAATATTATTTACTAATACTTATCTTGAAGTAGACAAATTCCTTATCCTTCCGTAATATTAATCCTTGTTTAGTTTTATAGCTAAAATATTCTTGCTTGTAAGTAATATCTAAGGGTTATGTAAAGGGTTAACAGCTAAATGCCTTTCTGAGCTCTGTGACTGCAGTTTGCCAGCTTGTCAGATCTTCCTGTGTGGGTGAGAGACCGGCTTGTTCTCTAGCTATCTTTGCAAAAGCCTCTTAACCACATTCCCCATCTCTGTGACCCAGTTTTGCCCACCCAGAAAATCCCCCTACCCACTTTTAACCACCTGGTGAAGACCCCAATTTGGGTGACTCTGCCTGGATACAGACAGACCCAATAGAAAAGCTTGTTTGCTTGCCTAAGAAAGGTATATAATCCCTGTTCTCCCTGCACTCAGGGCCCAGGTTTTTGGAACGTGAATTCACCCGGGACTGCTAGTATAATAAATCATCTGACTTCTCCATTTCTCTGAGTGTCTGCGTTTCCTTGGAGACTTTTTCTGTAACAATCTTATTTATAAGTATAACTTGTTTACATGATAAAAGGAAAACAAGAGAGATAGATGTTAATTATTTTCATAGTGATTGTGGATTCGGATGGAAGAAAGAGATTACAGATTAGCAGGAAAGAAAATGAAAAATAATGGCCATGAGTGTTATGTGGAAGAGCAAGATGCTGAGGAACAGAGGTGAATGAAAGTCTTTAATATATATATAAACACAGGAACTTGTGTTTTTCATGCCTAATGCAGGTGTGATCAACTCAGCATATATCAGCTGCATGGGGTTTGCTGGGAACCTCATATATATGCTGATACCTAAGGGATGAGTAAGAGTTAGGCTTGCAAAAAGGAATGGGAGTACATCTCTTTTCTATAAGAAGGGTCCATGCGTATAAAGGTCTGGAAGCCAAAAGAAGAATGAGTACACATAGAGAGTAAAAGAAATTCCATTTGGCTTTTGCACAGGAGATTGAGTGGGGGGGGAGCATGCAGATGTGGACAGGGTCTTAACCTAAATGAAAAGACAGTCAAAAACATTAAATTTCAATATAAAGTTTTGCAAGGCACTTTCTTTTTATATTCTTTACAAATTAATTAAACACAGATTAATGCCCATGCAAATAAAATTTTAAAAGAAAAGTTTAGAGTAAATATTCATCTACGGTATAGATGAATGTTGACTGAGAAAGAAGTTCTTTTGTCAGACAGTTTCCGGGTCATGCAGCCTGTAGTATGGATGGAATGATAGTGAATGTTTTTCTTTTATTTAGTTCAAGAATATTTTGCTACTATTTTATTGTTATTATACTTAGTCTTGATTCCTTTTTTGTAATCAACAGTTTAGCTATTATTCCTAGTTTTATTTCACCATATTCAAGATCTGAAAATTTTTCAGAACTTCTTTATGTGTTCTACTGATTTATGATAGAGTTTAAAGGGACAAAAACTGGTTGCCCTTGTAATTAATGTTCTTTCCAAATAGTTCTGCCACCTATAATCATGAAGAAATCAAATTGCTCTTTCTTATAGCAGAATATTAATATTAAAGATAGATTTCATTGTAGCCTTTTTCTTCTCAAGATTTCCCTTTCCAGTGGCTTTTTTTTTTTTAAATCTATTTTTCTCTTATCCTTAACCCCTTTTTGTTTTCTTTTTTGGAATTATATATAATATAATATATATATATATAATATATATTTATATGTAATATATAAATATATATATATATCTGTCTAATATACTCTTACCTCCTCTTCTGTCAGTTTCTACTAATTCTCACTGTTTTCACATTCGTATCTCTTTTTCTTCCTATCACATATTTATTATGAAATTAGAAAAATAAAGTAGCTGGTTCCCACTTAATTAATGGCATGAAGTGAGCTCTTTGAAATAATTTAAACAAAGTAATTTTCCATTTTAGCATTTCTTTGTTTATTTTAGAAACCATGAAAAAAAATATTTGAAGAAAATTTATCTCACTTTATTGCTATTGTAGCTTTTCTGGGCTTTCGAAATTTTCACTTATGACAATAAAACAGCATATCCCAATTCCAAACACACAAATTTAGCCTGCAGTCAACAAGCCAGGAAAATTCTCTGCAGGAGACATATACAACACATGTAGAACTTATAACAAATAAAGAATTGCTGCTGAGCGTGTTAGTGTTTTTTGAAACAAATAAAAAATAGCACAAGTGGTTTTCTAATGTTCCAAAATAACTCTAAAGAAAATGTGTTTTTTTACTGATATGACATCTTAGGGAAATAGAATAAGATTCTGTGCTGCCAGTCAAAGCAGATGTGGGACAAATACCAAGCTCAGTCGTTTTGGGAAGGGAACAATGTGTACCTGGATGTACCTGCTTCACACAAGTTGTTGGAGGGTTTCTGTTCCCCTTGGGGAGGAGCTTCTATTAGGGTCAAATTCTCTTAGCCCCCTCAGTCACTCCTACACAGAGAAGAAAGAGGCACATGTAATCCTAGATTCTGGGAGAAGACAGGACATTGTTCAGCCTTTTTCTCCTCTTTCCTGATTAAAAGATTGTTGACCACTAAAATCCACAGTCTGTTCTGCCAACTCAAATTTTACAGGTACAGGTCCCTATGAGGGAAGCCACAAATTTTCCCATAACATTCTGGCCTAAGGAGGTAAATAAACAAATCTGTGTGTAACATTAACAAGCTCCTTGGCTTAAAGCCATTCTCATTTCTAGATTTTATCAGTAATAAAGAACTATTTGGTCTTCACCTCCTGAAATTTTATTCTCTAAATATCCCAATTGTTCAAGTCTTGGTCAGGAAAAAAAGGAAATTTTTTACTGGATAAAATATAACTATATTCCTGATTATTTAGGATGGGATATTACATCTTTTTTCTAGAAGAAGAGACTATGAGAAAGAGACAAGAAGTGAAATTTCGAGACCATAACAATAGACAAGAGATAAACAATGAGTGAAATTTTGGGACCATAACAATCTTTTATCAGGGCAGAGGATTTGATAGCATGTTACTGTGATTGAGGCTCATGTAATGAAGCAGTTAGTCTTTGCTGCGGTACTGAGGTCTAACCCTTAAGCCAAGGATATTTTGACCCTAGCTTGAGACTGCAGTTTATGGACGTGTCTGTCAGCAAGTCTGTGTGACTCAGTTTTAAACACAGGAACTTGTGTTTTTCATGCCTAACGCAGGTGCGATCAACTCAGCATATATCAGCTGCATGGGGTTTGCTGGGAACCTCAAAACATTCAGGAACAGCTTTCTCTGCAAGTGGCAGCAACTCAAATATAAGGAAAAGGAAAATATTCTCTGTGTAGAATATTCGGACATAAAAGGGCAGAGCAATTGGTTTTCTGCTTTCACTGTTTTTCCATTCATATCCACTTTTTAAAATGTAAGCAAATCTCATGTAAAGTACAGAACATAAGTCTGTGATATTGTGACTTTGAGTTATTTGTACCAGGCCTAGATAGACTTCTCCATGTTTTCTTTTTTTTTTTTTTTTTTGTGGTTTTTGGTCACTTAATAATCTGTTTAGAATACCCTGTCTCTAGGAATCAGGTTTTCCAGAAATCCAAGAAGGACATGGAATAGGTTGATAATGTGCAGTATAGAACAAAGACAAAATTTTAAAATAGAGACTAATTAAGATAGAGGAAAGATTTTTGTGCATTCCTTGTGAGAGTGAGTTACATCTTAGAGGAGATGTTTCTCAGCTATGAAAAGGAAGATGAGATCTTAAAGGCCATGAAAGATTCATATAGAAGAAAAATAAAATGCACCCAAATCTCATTGTTTTTAAGAACAGAACAAGCCAAGAAAAGCTTTCTTAGATACTGCTGGATCAGAAACTGATGCAGGCCTAGGGAAACCAAACTGAGTAAGAAGCTTATGGTCTGAGAGCTGACTGAAACTATTCCATAGAGTCAATCCATAGAGGATGAGGATTCAGGAAACCATGAAGAGGTGTTCTTTTAAAGGAACAATGGAAAATCTAGAGAAAGAGCAATGGGGTACAAGTAAAATATTTAAATAGGTATAACCAATTCAAAGGAAAAAGACTTGGAATATCAGTAGAATCTACTTAAAGATTGTATGACAAGCTTCTAGGTGACACTTTTAGTGTGGGTGAGATTCTCAGAAATTATTATTATACCCTGATAGAAACATGGCCAATAGATGGAATTCAGTCTTTAAGGGAGGGCTGACCAAAGAGGATGCACACATACACAGAGATAAAAGGACAAGGACGGATCATTTAATGTTGGATAAATGAGCTAACATATCCTGAATATAATGTTTAACTTGTGAGAGTGAAAGTACAAAATAATTTTTGGATGTTTCCAGCATATTACAAGTATATTTCTGTTGGAGCATGATTACTTATTTAATAAATTTAATTTACTAAAATTTTATTTAATATTTTTAAAATTAAACACTTATTAACATTTTATTAATTTTCCCATATATACACATTTATATTACCCTTGAAACTTTAATAATTCATGTTTTAATATTTTAAGTGATATTTTTGTCAAACACTTTGTTTGAAGATGTTCTTATTTGAAAGTAAGCATTTCCATATTTTGTCCTGCCAAGAAATAAGGCCGTTTTCTCTTGTTTCTGGCTCCAGGTGCACTTTTTAAAATTCCATCAACTACTTAGCAACACTTTTAAATACTGTGAAAGAATGAGACCAGCACTCATTATCTCAATACAAAACAAACACTATAAAACTAAATTTATTGCCAATTTAAGCAAGGGAGAATTATACTAAGTAGGCATAATATCTGAGCATAGCAGAAAACTGATCTTAATAGTAGTTTTTGGATAAGATGGACTTGATTTATCAACAGATATTAGAGAAAAGATTGGGTTGGTGCCAGCTATGGAAGCCTGCTTTAATGGATAACAGAGGGTTAATTCATGGGAGTGAATCCATTCCTGATTGACTCACTTCAGAAATGAAGGACTCTCACTAATTGGATGGCTTGCAGAAGAATGATCACTGAGGGAAATTTTAATTTTGTGATATATCAACATATTTAAAACTAATTTTTGTGTTTACATTTCCCATACTGAAAGAGAAAAAAATATTTTCCTAGAATATGGGCAACTGGGGTAACTATTTTGTTATACATATACATATATATATACATATATATATATGTATATATAACACTATATATATATATACATATATATACATATATATGTATACATAACACTATTTTGTTATACATATACACACATATATATATATATATATATATATTTGTTGTTTTTAAGTAATATGGGTTTAAAAAAATTTTTCCTTCTTGCATTTGTATCTTATGGTGTTAGGATTATGAGATTATAAAAGCTTTGCTCCATAAACCACATACAGAATAAATGTTACTTAGGAGGTAATACCAGGGATAGGACTGAATGTTTTACAGAATTTTTGAACTCTGTTGCCTATAAACTCTACTATTTGTAAAATATAAATGATTCATGTCGGGTCTGCCGCCGGTTGACCGGAACAGCCCTAGCCTCGTTGCTTTTGGTGGGAGAGCGAATGGGCCCGGGATTCCTCTTTCCCTCTTGTTCCCTTTGGAAGGAGACGGGGGAAGAGAGCTGTGAAGAGAGGTGAGCACACTGCCGGCCCCAAAAACAGCCCGGTTGAAGGACACTCAGATGCAGCGGGGGTTCTGTTGAGCAGTTCTGTTTATTACCACACAAGCACTTGCTTTTAAAGGCAAATGGGGAAGGGAGGTTTTTTACATAATCTTATCAGCTTAAAGGTCAAGAGAGCATGGATCCTGTCTCAATGCCTAGCTATTGCAACCTCCAGCACGGAATCGCGTATTTGGCCAATAAGGGCTAAGGCAAGGTTCCCGCAGACACCCCCACCCTACTTCCTCCTGGGCGCCGTCTTAGGTTGCCACCTTAATATGCCCTTGTGGGCCCATAATGGCACTGCTTGTAATGTCACTTAAGGTGGCGTTAGTTTTTAAGGCCCGACAGATTCATTTAGGTACAAATAAATGTTTGTGCATAATTAACAGCTTCCACTAATTTGAGCTTCTAGTTACAGCAACAGTTGCTAAAAAGTCTTTCTAGTTTTGTGACTGTATGTTTCTTTATCTATTTTTCTTCTTACTGTATGCCTTCATAATCTCTTCTTTATCCCAATGTACAACTCTGCTTTTCACTGTACCAGAATTAAGTTTAAGTACAATCCAGATAGAACAAATGTGATTAGATCAGACATTGGCAAAGAGCAGACAAAAGAAGGTTTTTTGTGCAGGGTCAAGCATTAAAGGGCATGAGTTTGATGGAACACATCATATCCAAACACATCATATCCAAAGCATGGGATAAGAAAGGACTAGGCCCAGTGAAGTGTGTAGAAGCAATCTGGGTCACAATTAGTCAGAATAAGGATGAGCTTAAGAACAAAGATGAACTAATTTTAGTAACAGTGTAGTGGGTGGAATGTTTAAAGCAACAAAACAGAATATTTGAAAAGGGTGTCTATCAGTTTTGTCCATGATAGATCTTTTTGAGCTGACAGTCTTAGTTTATTTTAATAAAAATCTTCAAATATCTGTTTTTTGGTCTTTGGTTTTGAACGACTCTACTTGCCCCTCTGTCCCAAGGTCACAAAGGTATTTACTTTGTTTTTATTCTATTAGCTTCAAAAACTTATTTTTCACATTTAGTTTTTTGATTCAAAATTAAAAGACAATTGACAGAATAATGAAAGTTATTTGTAATATCAAAAAATAAAAAGTTCTTACTATCAAGAATAAGTGTAGGGTAGATGCTGGACAAAGTTCTATGCCCCCTTCCCTTGCATACCAAATTTCCCCTCTCTCCTCCCTGAGGGGGATACCCATGGCCAAGGCAGTAACCCAAGGAAAGGCATATCCCCTTTAGATAAACAGAATGCTAGAGGAAGTAGGACACTAAGTATGTGAGCAAGCACTCTGAGGCCAGAGAGTAGTGAGTAGATTAACTTACCTACACAACCATATTTTAGCATTCCCTGAGTTATGTGAGCTGACTGAGGGTCTGCACGTGAGCCCAAATGTGATTTATATTCTTACTTTTATTTGTTAACTATGTAACTGCTTTATGTACTCAGTGGCAGTGCAGACTTCTTAAGAACCAGACACCATTGGTACATGTTGTAAGTCTGATAAACCAATGTTTCTACCTTCTGGACCTCCAGGTGATTTCCTCAGAATAGGTAAACACTACACAAGTACCATCTCAGATTTGGAGCTCCTGTGTTACAAATAGACAGGCTTCCTGCAAATAAACAAGAAAAATATAACAACCCTATAAGAAAATGAAGAACATGTATGAGAAAGTAAATAATAGAAGGGAAAAATCATAAAAGTCTTCAGATTATTCAGAATTAGACAATACCAATAGAGGCAACAAGGCAATCACTTTACACCTATTGGACTGAAAATTCAGAAAGTTTGGTAAAGGCAAACACAAGTAAAGATGTGGGTATATAGGACCCCTTTGCACTCCTCGGGGAGTATAAATGGTGCAACTGTTTTGGAGATAAATCTGGTAAAGATTTCCTACATAAGTATACAAAGCTGTGAATGACCATAAGAAGAGAACATAGTTAAAAAAATAGTGTAGAAATCAAAATGAAATATGTGGCACCATACCATTCACTTAAGCAAATGAAAATGCAAATTTATGGGGGCAAATTTAAATAAAAGTAAGCATATTCAAAACATCAAAAGGGTTGCCTACAAAAGAATAGGAGTGAGTGATGAATATAAAACAAATAAACCAAAAGGCAAACAAACAAGAGGTCCTTACCTAGACCAAAGGTGATAATATGCTATGAAGTGAAGAACATGATTAACTCAAACTTCTGCCATCAGTTCATTTCTTTATACATTTCTTATTATCTAGAATTGTCTTTAATTTAATAATCTAAATTTTAATTTGTCAATGAAAAGAGAATTGCATTTTAAATGCTTTATGTTAGCCCTAGCTAAAAATAGGTTTAAAATAGAGGAAAAACAAGCAGCATGCCAAATATGTTGTCAGTGAGTATAGTCAATTGCTAAAGAAAGTTCTCCCGAAAAGATCAGACAAACAAGTCAATATAATGCACAGAGAGTCATATACATATATTAGACACATGGTGAAAGCTTCGTAAGGGCCTGTTTCTCCCACTAAGGTCTGCAAGAAACAGGACTGTTTGAGATTCAACACTCTGCCTATCCTTCAGGACTGACATATTTAACTTTCTCTCTATTTCTCCTTAATGTTCTCACTACTGTGGCTTAATAGCTTAGTTTCTTTAATTAGTTATATAAAACAAAATATCATAAACAGAAATTAATATTTATAAAATAAAATTAATTTCACTGCTAATAGAAGGGAAATAATGATTACTCATGCTATCATTCTAAAACAGCAGGCCTCTAAAACCACAGTAAAGATTTTGCAATTATTAAGGTTATAAGGTTACAATAGTTTCGGTGTTGACTTTTTATAATAAAATGCAAAATTAAAAAGATACGATAAACTAAATGCAATTTTTTATCATTTCAATTCATTCCTTGCTATGTTTAAGATACATACTGATAAATTTATATATAATATTAGAACTTAGAAAAAACGTTTTCAGATTTTGCATGTTTTGAAGAAAGACATACTAATGGGCACATTCAATATTAAGGTAGGTCTATGCAATGGTAAGAATCTTGAAGGCTGCAGGATAAACTGTGTGAGACACTCAGTTGCTGCTGCACTTAGTTTTGTTATCCACAGCCTACACAGGTACTTGAATGGCTTCTGATATTCATAAGATGCATGCAAACAAATTGGATAACCTAAAAGAAATTAATAAGTTCCTAAAATATACAGCATTCCAAGATTTAATTATGAAAAAAAATATAAAATAGGAAGAGACCTATAATTAGTAAGGAAATTAAATCAGTAATCAAAATCTCCCACAAAGAAAAGCCCATGATCAGCCCACTTCACTGGTGAATTCCAACAAATATTTAAAGAAATAATGCTAATATTTCTCAAATTCTTTCAAAAATGGAAGAAAAGGGAACACTTACAATGACAATTTTCAAGGCCAACATTACCCTGAAACCAAAACCACATAAAATGGTACCAAAAAAAAGCAAATTTCAGGCCAACGTCCCTGATAAACATAAATGTAAAAATCTTTAACAAAATACTAGCAAACTGAATTCAACAGCACATAAAAGGGATCATGCACCATTATCAAGTGGGATTTATCCCTGGAATGCAAGAATAGATCAATGTATGCAAATCGATATATGTTATACACCACATTAACATATGAAGAACAAAAAACACATAATTATCTCAATACATGCAGAAAAATCGTTTGATAAAATTTGTCCTTTTATGGTAAAACATTCAACAACTTAGATATAGAAAAACTTACCCCAACATAATAAACACCATATATGACAAACCCAAGCTAACAGCATACTCAATGGTGAAAAGCTAAAATCTTTTTCTTTAAGATTCAGAACAAGATAAGGATGCCCACTCTCACCTTCTATTCAACGTATTATTGGAAATCTAAGACAGAGCAATCAGGCAAGAAAGAGAAATAAAAGGCATCCAAATCAGAAAAGAGTAAATAAAATTATCTCTGCTTGCAGATGACAGGATCATACATACGGAAACCTTAAAGACTCTACCATAAAGCTGTTAGAAGTAGTAAATAAAATCAGTAAAGTTATAGCATACAACCCTCCCACCCCAAAATTAGTAGCCTTTCTATACATTAACGACAAAATATCAGAATTTGAAATTAAGAAAATAATGCTATTCACAATAGATAAAAACAAAAATGCTTAGAAATTAGTTTAACCAAGGATGTGAATGATTTGATCTTTACACTGGAAATTATAAAACATGGATAAAAGAAATTGAAGAAGACACAAATAAATGAAAAGATAGCCTGTGTTTGCAGGTAAGAAGAATTAATATTGGTAAAATGTCCATACTGCCCAAAGTGATCTACAGATTTAATTCATTCTCTATCAAAATTTCAACAACATTTTTTACAGAAATTAAAAAAAAGTAAAATTGACGTGAAACCCAAAAGATCCCAAGTATACAAAGCAATCTTGAGAAATGAGAATAAAGCTGGAGGCATCCCACTTTCTGATTTTAAACTATATTTCGAATATACAGCAATAAAAGCTGTATGGCACTGGCATAGAAAGAGACACAGGCCAATGAAACACAATAGAAACCTCAGAAATAAAGCCATGCATATATAGCAAATTTACCTTTGATAACAATACCAAGAACACACAATGGGGAAAGGATTGTCTTTTCAATAAATGGTGTTAGGAAAACTGAATATCCACATAACAAAAAATTAAACTGGACCTTTGTTTTATAACACTTACAAAAATTAACTGAAAATTGATAAAAGACTATACTTAAGACCTGAAACCATAAAACTCTAGAAGAAAACATAGGAAGTAATCTCCTTGGCATTGAACTTGGCAATGATTTTTTTTTTTTTTTCTTTTTGGCTATGACATTACATTGGGCTGAATGACCCCGGATAACTTAATTCCCACTGATAATGCTGAGGGTGGAAAATCCTAGTATGGTAATTGAAGGCAGGACCTTAAAGTTGTGGTTAGATTGTAGAACCATGCCATAGTAAATTGGTTAATAATGGTGGTCAGGGGTGTGGTTCCAAAGGCTTTAAACAAAGAGCACATGAGAAGGTAGTCTCTCTCTGCTCCATCATTTTCTACCATGTGAGATCACTACATTGCTAAAAAGCCATCACCAAAGAGGACCCTCACCATAAGTGTTTCCTGGACTTTGGACTTCCCAGCCTCCAAATCTGTAAGCAATAAGTTTTGTTTTCTTTATAAATTACCTAGACCTGTGTATTTTTTTGTAAGCAACAGAAATGGACAAATACAGAAAATTGGTACCAGAAAACTGGGGTGTTGCTTATAACAACTAATTGAAAATGTGGAAGCAGCTTTGGAACTGGGTGTTGAGGAGAAGCTGGAAGAATTTGCAGCAACAGGCCAGAAAAAGCATAGATGCTGGTGAAAGTTTAGAAGACAAGAAAACCAGGGAAAGTTTTAGAGATTGGGTAAATGGTGGTGACCAGAATGCTTATGGAAATATGGACCATTCCAAGGAGGTCTCAGATAGACATAAGAAGGAATTTATCAGAAATTGTAGCAAGGATCAACATTGCTACAACCTGGATAGTATCTTGGCTGCACTGTATCCATGCTCTAGGACTTTGTGGAAGTTAGAACTTGAGAGTTGTGAACCAGAGTATTTGGCAGAAGAAATTTCTAAGCAGCAAAACATTCAGGAAGCTGCATGGCTAATTGTGACAGCATACTCTGAGTTATGGCAGCAAAGGTAAGACATAAAGCTAGAATTTAAAGGCATAAAGATTTGGAAATTTTGCAGCCTGGCCCTATGGTAGAGAAGCAGAGAGCATTTTCAGTAGAAAAAACCAGTGGTACATCAAAGGGACTGGTTGCTAAAGATATTAGCATGACTATGAGGCATACAGGTGCAAAATAGCCAAGACAGTGGGAGAAAGGCCTTGAGGATGTTTCAGAGATCTTGGAGGCCCGAGTTTTCCATTACAGACTCAGAGGCCTAGGGAGACAGAATAGTCTTGGAGAAAAGACCCAAGTTGCCCCTTGGCACTCTGCCCAGGGCCCTCAGGAAGCTGCCCTCCACACAAACACCCCAGCACCCCGGCTGTTTTGGCTGATCCAGCTGTAGTTAAATTGACCCCAGGTGTGGCTGGGTCCACAGCTTTGGAAAATTCAAACTGGAAACCTTGATGGCATCCACATGGTATTAGGTCTGCAGGCTTGCAGAATGCCAGAGCTGTGGAGGCTTGGGAACATCCACCTCACTATGAAAAGAATGTATGGAAAAGCCTAGAAGCCCAGGAAGAGATTTGTTACAGGAGCAGATTCACTGCCTAGAGCGTTCACTAGAGCAATGCTGAGAGAGAACATGGGGTCAGAGTTGTGCAGAAAAACTCCAATAACGCCATGCCTAGTGGAGCCATGAGACTGGGACCACCATGGAGAACCAAGACCTGTGGGGCTACCAGCCTGGGAGAGCTGAAGTGTGGCCTGAAACCAAGAAAGCCATAGGAGTGGAGCTGCCCAAGGACTTGGGTACCCAATCCTCACACCGGTGTGCAGAGGATGTGGAAAATGAGTCAAGATACAAGATATGCCTGCTTTAAGATTTAATGCCTGACCTGCTAGGTTTCAGACTTGTTTAGGACCTGTTGCTCTTTTCTTTTAGCCTCTTTCTCCCTTTTTCAATGGGAATATGAGCCCTATATTTGTCCCACCATTGTATCTTGGAGGTAGATAACTTGTTTTGACTTCACAGATGGGGCTTTGAACTTTTGACGTTTGTGCTGAAACCAGTTAAGACTGTGGGGTTGGAACAAATGCATCTGTATGTGAAAAGGACATGAGTTTGGGGGACTAGGGGTTGAATGCCTTGGGTTGAATATACCCCCAAAGCTAAACTTCCACTGTAAATGTTGAGGGTGGAAATTCTTATTATGGCAATTAAAAGGTGGGGCCTTGAAGAGGTGATTAGATTGTAAGACCATGCTATAGATTAATGGTAAGGTACATGGTTCTTAGGGCTTTAAAAGAAGAGCACATGAAAAGTTAATCTGTCTCTGCTCTGCCATTTTCTACCATGCAAGACCCCCGTGTTCCTGAAAAGTCACTACCAAAGAAGGCCCTCACCATTAAGTGTTCCCTGGACTTCCCAGACACCAAAACTGTAAGCAATAAATTTCATTTTCTTTGTGAAATACGCAGTTCTGTGTATTTTATTATAAGCAACAAAAATGGACTAATACAGACACCAAATGAATAGGCCACAAAAGCAAAAATAAACAAATGGGAATACAGACTAAAAAGCTTCTACAAAGCAAAGAAAAAAATCTACAAAATGAAAATGCAACCTATGAAATGGGAGAAAACATTTGTGAACCATATACCTGATACAAGTTTAACATCTAAAATATATAAGGAACTCATATAACTCAATAGCAAAATGACAAATAGTTTGATATAAAAATGGACAAAGAACCTGAATAGACATTTTCCAAAAAAGAAAGACATACAAATGGCCAACAGAAGCATCAAAAGATGCTCAGCATTAGTAATCATCAGGGAAATGCAAATCCAAACCGCAATGAAATATCCCTCACACCTGTTAGGAGGGCTGATATCAAAAATGACAAGACAACAAATGTTGGTGAGAACATGAAGAAAAAGGAACCTTTGTACACTTTTGGTGGGAATATAAATTGGTGCAGCCATTATGGAAGAGTAGTTTCCTCAAAAAATTAAAAATGGAATTACCATATGATCCATCAATACCACTTACATTTGTCCAAAGGAAATGAAATCAGCGTCTCAAAGAGATATTGCACCTCCATGTTTATTGGAGTACTGTTTATAACAGCCAAGATATGGAAACAGCCTAAGTATTTGTTGGTGAATGAATGGATGAAGAAGTGTGGTACACACACACTCACATACACAAACATACACATGCTAGAAAATTATTAAATCATATAAAAGAAAGAAATCCTGGCTTTGTGATAATACAGATAATACTGAAGGGCATCAGGAGCAGAGAGTGTAACAGGGGTTGCCGGAGTATGTGGTGGGTGAGGGTATAAGTAGGGAGATGTGGTTAGTCAAAGGACATAAAATTTCAATTTTATGTTGAGCACATTCTCAGGATCCAATGCACAGTATGACGACTATTATTAACAATACTGTGTTGTGTACTTCAAATTTACTAAGAGAGTAAGAAGATCTCGGGCATTCTCCCTAAACAAACTAACAAAAAAACCATAAGTATGTGAGGTGGTGAATGTGTTCACTAACAAGACTGGTATTCATTTCACAATTTATGCTTATATGGGGTCATCACATTGTACACCTCACATAAGTACAATTTTTTTTAAATTTTTATAAATTATACATCATTAGAGCTGAAACATATTCTAAACCTGTTTGGTCGGTCACTCATTTAACCACTGTCCATTGAGCTCTTACCTCATGAGAGGAACTTTGTTGTATTTTATGAATACAGAGTCTTAAAAAGACTATCAAGTGATTTGCAATGCAATGGAGAGAAAAAAAAAATTAATAGAACAAACCAAATTAATTATAATGAATGCTGAGATCCATGTATATGCAATGTACTACAGAAACAAAGAGTAGGGATACCAAATCCAGTTTTGATGGTGGGTTTAATAGCCAATTTTTTGTTTGTGTGTGTATGTGTGTGTTTGTTTTTCCTCAAGTGGAGGTGACATTAGAGCTTGAAACAATAGTAGCTAGCCAGCTGAGGATAGTGTGAAGAAAACCAGTAATAATAGATGATATATGTAAGACATGGGAATAAACAAAAACAATGGTGTACAGCTAAAAACCATGGCATTCTCCAATGTTTGAAGTCATTGTTCTCAGAATTCTTCAAAAATTTTCCATTCCATCTTAACTTGTCAAGGTATTTTCAATAGGTGATAGTTAAGTTTCAACGATAACAGTATTATCTGGAAAAAAAAATGCCAGGAGACGGGTTACTTAAAAAGACTATTTCAGAAAGTCTTAGTCAAACTAGTCTTTTTGAAGCATTTATAAGGTTAGCTGAGAGTTTACACGTTCATGATGTACTAATAATTTAGAATCCATTTGCATCTTTCCTCAACATTTTTCTATGGATTATTCAAATTCAAGAAAATGTCCCTCCCAGGTGGTTAAAAAAAAGAAACAAACAAACAAACAACAACAACAACAAAAATACAAATGAAAATGGTAAACTTTCCAAAACATCAGGTGGCAGACACTTGCTAGCAGAAGTATGACTGAGTGGATTCAACATTGCCAGCCAGAAAACAGGCTGATTTATTAAGGCAACAAACCACTAATGCTTGAGGAAACAAATAATTAAATAACTAAAGATATTTCTTACCACTGGAATCTGGGTGACTCAGGCTTATCCCTAGATGTTAGAAAATTGGATGATGAATGAAAGGAAATATAAGGAAAAAATGTATATTCTTTGGTTTCTAATGACTGTCTTCATGAAACTGAAATTGCCTTGAGGAAAGGGAGATATTTGATAGGATATAAAGTAAACATTTCAAGGCCTGTGCAGGAGACAGAAAAATATAAATAACCCTGTAAACATGAAGTCCAGTTAGTGACTTTTAATAATATTGCAATTAACGATGCTTTCAGCTACCTTTAACCACTGATAACTAAACTCATCACGCAAGGGTCTGAGGGTGATGGGCAAATGACACAAGGGTTATAATGTAAAGGAGTCTGGTCACTTCACTGATATTGAGATTTAATTAATCTAGAGAAATCTAGGGAATAAATAATAATTTATTGCTGGACACTGGAGAAGGCAAAGAAATGTTTATTAGGAGTGCCAAACCACCATTAAAGGGTACTTACTAGTGTGGTGTCAATATGCTTTTGGGAGTGTGTGAAGTCTGAAGTGAGGATTGTCAATGCTAAGAAAGTGAAGAAAAACGCCTTTCTTTCTCTGGAAACTTAATGCTTTTGGTAGGAGGATAGAGAAATAATTGTTTGGACTCAAAAAGATAAAACATGAAGAAGAAAAAAAACAGAAAAAAATGAAAATATGATTGGCAAGTAGAGAAGAGGAATAATAGAGCTAACCTTAGAAATTATTAAAGACAGAGCTACACTCTCAAAAAAAAAAAAAAAAAAAAATCCAAAAACTAAAACAAACAAACAAAACCGAGAGCCATGTCCCAATGGTATTGTAGGGGATATACAAGATAGGATTATTTTCACAGTACTAAAAGTATAAAAAATTCATAAACCTCAAAATGCAAACTTTTGGCTAGTACCACATGTTAGAGTTTCTCACTCGGCTCCTAAGCATACAGGATTGAAAGAAAATATCAATAGCAGCTTTATTTCAGGAATCTGTTGGATCACTTTTCAGCTGAGTTATACGAGGGAAAGGGAAAAAGGTTATTTAGTAGTCAGATCTCATAAGCTGAAGAGATTCTATGTAGGGAAGCTGTACTGTGCCTTAGGGTTAAAACAGATTTGGAGTTTTTCTAGGTTTAGTGAAATAGTTTAGAAGAGCAGGAACTTCTTCTCCAGAAGAATGAAAACCTTGACTGGTAAAATGACTATTACAGATACAGATTGACCTGCTTACTAGGAAGAATTGTGTCATTCACAATGCCCTGTCCTCCATGAAGCACCAGGATGACAAATACAAGAGGAGAAAATGAAGAGATAAAAATTAAAGATCGTAAAATATGCCTATGCTTATGTAAATTGAGAGGCCCTCTGGGCAGATGTGGAGAGAGAAAGTACTAGCATTGCAAATTTCTTTTCCTTTTCCTTTTATTTTTAATTTGTAAGTAATAATTGTTTATATTTATGGGGCACAATGTTATATTTTGATATATATTTACATTGTGGAGTGATAAAATCAAGCTAATTAACATTTTATCACCTCACACACTTTTTTTTTTTTGGTGTGGTGAGAATATTTAAAATCTTCTCATTTAGCAGTTTTGAATAATGCTTTCTACATTTGCAAACTAAACAGTATTTTTTTGTTTTGTTTTGTTTATTTTACCCTGTAACCAAGGGAATGATGTGACTAAGGGGAATTTTCCCAAGGATATAGGCAATTCATTGTCACAAACTTGTTATAAGTGAGTCCTCCTAAATAATTAAAATTGATAAATTGTTCACAACTGTTATATTGATTAAGCTACCAATGAATTAAAAAGAGATCAGTATTTTCTTCTTTGTTCACTTTCTAGGTTGTCATCTTTCCACTAGATAATTTTAATCTTTGCTAAGAAACAAGGATGGTCACAACAGCTAGTGATTTTTTGTTTGATTTTTGATTCAATGGTTTGTGAAAATGAGATACATACAGTGATATTCTTAAGTTCTCCATTCATTCCTTGACTTTCTAGAAAAGTGGAATATATGAGATGTAAAAGGTTTGAAATGATCTTAGAAATGCTGAGGTAGCTATGTCCCTGCATGATGAAAATATCTCAGGCTGAACCTTTCAAGAGGTTGTAGAATTCTTCATCTTTGGGTGCCAGACACTACCAGATTGACCATAGATGGGACAACTGAGTGGTACAGATCAAAGAGACTGAAAATGTGGGAAATCTTAGGGGAATTTTCCTCTTCAGTGGCTTACTAAAGGGAGGCATTATTTATATTGCCAGCACATAGTGCTAACAATGATAAAATAATAAACTTTATTCAGATTTATTTTGTTTCTAAATTTTCTAAGGACAGTACACCCCTTCATTGTTTCTACCTAGAGCAGGCCACTCCACTGCCCCCATTTGATATACCACTGCTCCGCATCACTCACACCTTATTTATTTAAAATTTTTTAATTTATTTTTTTATTATACGTGTTTATGAGGTACAGTTTGTTGTTTCAATACATGCATATATTGTATAATGATCTAATCAGAATAGTTAGCATATTTATCACCCAAACATTTATCATTTCCTTGTGGTTCAAATTTCAAGATTCTCTTTTGTGGCTACCTTGAAATATACAATGCAATATTATTATTTCTTGTCACCTTAGGGCACCAGAACTCATTCTTTCTATCTAACTGGACCTTTGTGACTTTGTACCAGTCTATCAACCTTTCCCTGGCTCCTCCCCCTGACTCACATTTTACTTCCGGCCCATCCTAGCAGGCTTTCTCTTCTTCTCTTCACTCTTGTATTTATTCTTCTCCTAATATGTTTTTAATTTCTTTAGTCAAAAATCTCATATTCATTGGGCAATATTTTACAAATGAGTAAGGGTTTCTGCCTTGAAATTTATGCATATTGTTCATACATTCTCTTTTTTATGACATTTTAAGCAAAGATTTATTCCAATCTCTCTGAGAGTTACACAAGTTAATTTATGTGATGGTCAGTGACTTTATATATATATTCAATAATGTCTTTATATCTTCAATAACAATCTGTGTAAGAAGGAGGTGTAATTGACTCACCTTGAACTCCTAACTTCATTATAAGAGGCATCAATTTGTCTATTTAATTAACATTCATTGCTTCTTTTTTGGCCATCTCAGTGATTCTTTTTGGAGGTTTCATTCCCAGGTCCATGGGTTAAGCATGGGAACTAAGATAAGCTAAAAAGTGAATTTTATCGAGGAGGATTCTGAATCACAGACTTGTTTCTCTCTTTTGCTAGACGTGATCAGGAAAGTACAGAAACTTTAATATTCTTGGTGCTTGTTTTGTGATCAATACTGGAACCTGGGTTGAGAGGATTCTGATGATAGCAGAGTAGGAAGCACCAGGAATCCATCTCATTTTGATAACAACTGCACTGACAGAATTTGTGTGATGTAAGTATTATGGAAGTCTGGAGTTATTAAAATGTGTATTTGAGTGGTTATTTTTAACTGTGTTTTGAATTTTTTCTATTTTTATTTCCTTCTCTATCACTATTTTTAATTGAAACATAGTACATTGTACATACTTGTCGGGTAGAGAGTTGAATATCAATACCTGTGTGTAATATATGATGCTCAATTATGATAATTAGTATATTCAATATTATACGATGCAATCGTATTTTGTGGTACTTTACCAATTAACCCTTACTCCTCTACCCCTTTCCCACCACTGTTAACCTCAGGTCTGTTCTTTCCTTTTGAAAGTTCAACATGTTATTGTGATTATTGTATCTTTCTTTCTTTTTTTATTTATTTGTTTGTTTGTTTTAGCTAACTGTTATGAGTGAGGACATGCGGTATTTCTCTTTCTGTGACTGGCTTATTTCACTTAAAATAATTTTCTCTAAGTTCATCCATGTTGCTGTGAATGGATGATTTCATTATTTTTATGGCAGAGTAGTAGTGTTCCATTGTGTATGTATATATCACATTTTTCTTATCCAGTTGTTGGATGATGGACTTTTAGGTTGGTTCCAAATCTTGGCTATTGTAAATAGAACTGTGATAAACATGGGATTGTAGGTATCCCTTCAACATGATGATTTCTATTCCTTTGGGTATATACCCAGCAGTGGAAGTGCTGGATTGTACAGCAGCTCTGTCTGTAACTACATTTGTCTCAGGAATCCTCATACCATTTTCCACAATGGCTGCACCAATTTACTGTCCCACCAGCAGTGTAAGAGTGTTCCGCTTTCTCTGCATTTGCACCAGCATTTGTTATTCTCTGTCTTTACCACTTGTAAAGAATTATTGGAATCTTCATTTCCAGAAAGATTTTTTAAACCATCTTCTTTCATGTGTTATTATTATTTTTTTTTTGTTTTCCTATTAATCTTTTATTGAATTAAATCAGGACTTCTAACTTCCTAAACAGTAATAACAATGATGATCATTTGAGAAGAGTATCCTCAAAGAAGTTCAATACATTTACAAACACCATTTGATTTATCCATTTAGGTACTCATCTTTAGATGTGGAATATATAAAATCAGCTTATTTATCATGTTATTTGGACATAAAGAGGCCAAGGAAAGAGAAATAGTAAAAGTCATTAGAAGAACGTCTTCACTCACGTTTTTCTTAAATGTGGCCAAAATCACTTTATAATTTTATAAAAAGTATGATTGACTGATAGAAATATAGATATAGAGAAAAAAACTATATCTGCCTATCTCTCCTTTTTTTGCTTTCTTTTTATTGCTTTTACTGAGCATATCAATGGAGTATATTTTATGTTCAAAAATATGCCACTCCTTTAAATTAAGATATATTTGCAATAGCAAATTGTGAGAAGCCCAGTCAGAGAAGAGTCCTACCACATGCAGTGTTTTATAATACACTATGAAAATGTCTTTTACCAGTGACTGACAGATGTGTAAAACTTCCCAACCATTGGCTGAAAGGTATCCTTTGTATTGTATAATGCAATTTTATTCTCTTACTAATTATAAGGGTGGGTTTCATTTGCAAATCAGTAAAGTATTCACCTATTGGTGATTTTACCCTATTAGAAGGTAGCCTAATCCCAGAAATCCAGTAAAATCATCAGTCTTTTTATTCTACTACATATTTCCAATTCTACCTAATTTTGAAATTAAAATAAGCTTTAACTGTCAAGCACTGTAAAATTAACCTGACACAGTTTCATGGATTTTTACAAAATAAACATACTCTGGGGATAAAGCAAAGGATTTTATACCTAACTTATGTCAATAACAGTAACCAGTGAGAGCTTTTTAATCAGGCTATGATAGCCATGGTGCCAAAAGACACATGAAGAGGAAAAGGGTATGCCCACAAATAGCCTGGGGTAGAATACAGGAGAGGGACCCTGAGCAAAGGAAACTGAATCTTTTATAAGAGGCAGTGAGTAGCAAGTATGCCTTTGACTTGGAGAGAGACTCTTATCTTTTCCTGAACAGTAGATGAACCTGTCCTTCATCACAAAATGAGACATTATTTCCACCTTCCAAAGCTATTCATTATACAAACATACTTGAAAAGATAGTTCATAAGAAAGGCAGACAGTGACTCTACTCACAACACAGAGATATGTAGGAGAATCATGGAAAGTTTTCTCCCAGTATGGTAAGTTGTCCAGTTCTTTCTCTTGGTCTGACCTTCTTTTAATTTCTATTGTACTATTATACTGCTTTCTCAGGAGGTAAATCTGTGAGTCAATCATAACTCTTTAGATTTGGGTCATATCAATAGTCTGGATAAATTCACTCAATATTTATTGTATATCACTCCAAGTCAACATAGTATTAAAACTCTAAAAATAGTGAGAAATGAAAAAACGACTGGATACATGAAAAACCCTAAAATCTATTTGAGACATACTTTTTCAATTTATATTGAAAACTAAAAGCTTACTTAAAATCAAAAGAGACATTGCAGAAATAAGTTCTCTATTTAATAGGGACCAGTTTTCTTCTGATTTTCCAATAGCCTCTCAATTACTGATGTATTCAGCAGTAGTCAGTGAATATGTACAGTTCCATTTTCCCCCAAATAATTTTTTTAACTTACATTCTCACTAAATATTCAATGTTTATATGTCAATCAAAATTGTTTGCCATAATTCAACATGGATAACTTGAGTATTTTCAATATCACACTGATTTCTGGTACAAGGCAATAATTCATCTGACTATGCTGGTACTAATTTTTTTAAAGTAATTTTAATAAATAAAGATAAATTTTTTTTTTGTCCATGCTCATTTAATCACTTTTCTGTTAATAGGTTAATGCTATGATATTCTTGTATATCCATATTTTCAAATATACATATTGTTCACAAGGTTGGAGTCACTCTAAGACAGATGGTCAAAATCTGTCTTCAACAGCTGTCATCTGGTCTTTTCTTTCTCTCCAGGTGCATTTATTTGCTTGCCTTCACCTGTGAAGTCTGGAAATCCCAATGGGTTGAATTAAACAAGTGTAACAGAGCTTGTAAGAAAGCCTAGCTAAGAAAGAATTTGCATCAACAAAGTTGCTAGACTCTTTTCTGTTTTGAAATACTTCTAGCCTATGTTATCATATTTGTGCTTTCATGCTAACACCAACATTATGCACTGCCATTACTGTAAATTTTCACACTCTGTTAAGCAAAACAAGTTTAACTTTTCATTAACATACCCCTCCAGAGAATTGACACTAAGAAATACCCACTGCTTCAAGCACATAGTAATGACTGACAAGATATAAAAGAAGGAACCAAAAAAAAACATAGTTTAGCGTAAATGGAAGATGGTACCTATATGAAAAGAAAAAGTAAAATAAAATCATAAATTGTTGAATGGGAATAATCTCTGGTTGATAAATAGGCAATATGACTACTAATCAATATGACTACACTAGTAAAAAAGGAAATATTAGCATCTATGTAAGAAAAGGAAAGGCAGTAGTGAAGCTCTTCTTGTGATAAAAGACTCATAAAAATAAAAGGTTAATAATATATTGACATGGCTTAATGCACTATCAAAAACTATGGACCAAGATGGAGTTTGCACTGAACCCCTCAACACCTACCTCCTAGGTCCTGAACTGCCACAGCCTGTCACCATCTTGGGATCAGAGCCAACCCTTCAGTGCATTCTGCCCTGGGAACCTATAACCCCAGCATCACCACATCCCTAAGGTCTTCTCCTGACACTGTGACTCTAGATCCTCAGCCCAATGATACCCTGCACCCATGGGAACAGAAGTTCCAGTGCAGTGCAGAGGTGACCCCCAGGACAGAGACTTGACCAAGTAGGGCTTCTGCCACTGTTGGAGGCCTGCTGTCTTCATTGGAGTGGAATTGTGCGCCAGAGTCCTGTCTGTAGTTCCAGCAAGCCTGCCTAGGGCCACCTACTCCAGCTGAGGGGCTTCAGGAAACCCAGCATCTCTCTTGGGTGCATAGGGACCTGCTTACAACCCCAGCAACCTTGTGGGGGGTGGCCCACCCCAACTGAGGAGCTGCAGAGCCAAAGAGCTGACAATTCTGGGCCTCTGACACTTCTGGTAACCCTGCTTTCTTTAGTGAAGCAACCGTGCACCTCCAGGTGTAGCAAGTCTTGAGACAGCTCCGGCAAACCTGCCCAAAGCCACCCACTCCAGATTGGAAACTGTGAAGTGCTGTGTTTCTTTCTCAGAAGCACAGAGTCCCTTACGCAGCACCAATGAGTACTCAGGGTCATCCATCCCAGCTGGGAAGCTGCAGAGCAATCAAGTAGCTCTCTTGGGGGTGCAGGGTCTTGGTCACAACCCCATCAACCTTTTGCAGGGTGGCCCCCTCCAGCTGAGGAGTTGCAAAGTGGCCTAGTGTCTCTCTTTGGGATGCGGGGGACTATGCATGGCCTCAGCAACCTTGCTAATAGTGGCCCACATGAGCTGAGGAACTGCAGAGTGACCTAATATTTCTCTTGGGGGTTGTATAACTGCAGTGACATCACCCATAGAGTCCCACTCCAAAAGTGGAGCTGCAGAGTGCCCCTGCATCTTTTTGGGTGGTGTAGGGTTATGCTTAGGACCCCAGGAACCTCACCCAGAGGGACCCACACCAGGTGAGGAAATATAGAGAACCTCAGCATCTCTCTTGGCAGTACAGGGCTCACGCACAACTGCAGCAGACTCTCCTAGAGTTGCCCACTTTGGTTGAGCAGCTGCAGAGTACCCCAGTACTTTTTTTGAAGGTGCTGTGCCCAACACAAGGCAACAGTGACCCAACCCGGAGTCATCCACTTCAGCTGAGGAACTTCTGAGTGCCTCATCATCTCTCTCAAAGTCCAGGGTCCTAATAATGAATCCCACCCAGGGTAGCCCACTTAATCCGAGAAAGTGCAGAGCACCCCAGGGCCTCTATTAGTGGCACAAGATCCTGTCCAGAGAACCAGTGAGCCTGCCAGATGAGAAGCCACACACATCAGATGAGAAGGTGCAGAGCACCCCAATGCTTCTCCTAAGAGCTAGAGACCTTATCCATGAACCCAGTGACCCACAACAACGAGGCCCAGTTCAGCAAGAAGCCACTAAGCAGCACAATGTGCATGCCACAGAGTCACAAAAAACTCTTATGTTAAATACAGCTGAAGATATAGCATGGGGACTAAACTACTGAGCTCACCCAGAAACAAACCAAAAATACCCCCCCCCGACTGATATTATAAAACACATCTACAGAAAAGGGTCTCTCCCTTTTAAAGCTGCTTCAGAGAAATAGAAGCAGTTGATCCACCAGATGCCCAGATATCAATGTAGGGATATAAGAAATATGAAAAATCAAGGAAACATGACACCACCAAACACATACAATGATTCTCCAATATAAGACTCCAAGGAAAAGGAAATCTATGAGATGCCTGAAAAGGAATTACAAGTAATAATCATAAGGAAATTCAATGAGATGAAATAAAATACAGATACAGAACACAATGTAATGAGGAAAACAATTCAAGATATTAAGGACAAATTTAACAAAGATATATATAGCATAAAAATAACCAAACAGGAATTTTGCAACTGAAGAAACATGAAATGAAATTTAAAAATATATGACTGAAAGCTTAGCAACAGGTTACAGCTAGCAGAAGAAAGAATTTCTGTACTTGAAGACAGGTTTTTGAAATAACCTAGTAAGATCAAAAAAAAAAAAAAAGAAAGAAAGAAAGGAAGGAAGAAAAAAAGAATTTGAAAAAATCAAGATAGCCTACAAGAGCTATGGATATCTTTAAGTGTACAAACATCCATATTATGGGTGTTCCAGAAGAGAAAGAGAAGGAAAAGGCAGCAAAAATCTATTTAACAAAATAATAACTGAAAACTTCTCAAGTATTGGGAGAGATATGGACTTCCAGATCCAAGAGACTTCTAGAACCCCAAGCAGAATTAACCCAAGAAGTTTCTTTCCAAAACACATTAAAGCCAAGTTATCAAAAGTCAGACAGAAAGTGAATACTAAAAACAGCAAGAGAAACTGTTATAAATAACTATACATTAACAAATTGTAAAATCTGAAGGAAATAGGTAAATTACTGAACACAGAGCAGCTTACCAAGACTGAAACAAGAAAAAAATAGAAAATCTGAAAAGACCAATAATGAATAACACCACTGAATCAGCAATTTGCAGTCTCCCAAAAAGAAAGACCAAAAGAGGATCAATTTGCTGCTGAATTAAAATAAACTTTTAAAAAGGAATTAATGCCAATTAATATCAATACTTTTATCAAAATATTTCAAAAAATAGAATCAGAGGGTGTTCTCCCAAACTCATTCTATGAGGCCAGCATCATGATGATACCAAAATCAAGCAAGTACACACACACAAAAAGAAAGCTACAGGCCGATATCCTTGATGAACATAAATGGAAATTCTCAACAAAATGTTGGTAAGCAAAGTTCACAGCACATCAAAAAGATTATACTATGTGAACAAGTGGGATTCATCACAGAGATGCAAGGATGGTTCAACACAGGCAAAACAATATATGCGATACACAAACTGACATAGGAACAAAAACCGTAGACACAGAAAACAGCATTTGGTAAAATTAAACATTCCTTTATAATAAAATGTCTCCACAAATTACATATAGAAGGAAAGCATCTCAACCCAATAAAGGCCATATATGACAATTCCACAACTAACATCATTCTGAATGGGGAAAGTTTGAAAACTTTTTCTACAAGAGCAGGAACAACACAAAGATAACCACTCTTACCACTCTTATTTAACTGGAAGTTGTAGCCAGGAGCAGTTAGGTGATAAACAGAAATAAAGAGCATCCAAATTGGAAATGAGGAAGTCAAATTGTTTCTGTTTGCAGATGACAGAATCTTAAATATAGAAAAATCTAAAGACTCCACCAAAATACTCTTAGAACTGATAAATTCAGTAAATTGCAGTATACAAAATCAATATACAAAAATCAGTAGCATTGCTATACACCAGAAATGAACTAGCAAAAACAGAAATCAAGAAATCAATCCCATTTACAATAGCCTCCAAAACAAAACAAAACAAACAAACAAAATGTTAAAACTAGGTCTAAATTTAACCAAGGAATTAAAAGATCTGTACAATGAAACCTACAAAACATTACTGAAAGAAATTAAAGAGACACCAAAAATTGTAAAGTTATTCCATGTTTATAGATTGGAACAATTAATATTGTCAAAATGACTGCACTATTCAAAACAATCTACATACCCAATGCAATTCCTATCAAAATACCAGTGACATTCTTCACAGAAAAGGAAATAGACTCATGGACCAATGGAACAGAATAGAGAACCCAGAAATAAATCCATGTATTTACAGCCACCTGATCTTTGACATACACACCAAGAACATACATCGAGGAAACAAAAGCCTCTTCAATAGATGGCAATGGGAAAATTGGATATCCATACGCATAAGAATGAAACTAGACCCTTGTTTCAAGGCCCCACCTTTCAATTACCATAATAGGATTTCCCACCCTCTTAACACTGCAACAGTGGAGGTTTCTAGTACATGGACTTTGGGGGGACACAATTTCAATCCAATGTAACTTCTATCTCTCATCATTTACCAAAATCAACTCAAAATGGATTAAAGACCATTTCTGTTGCTTATAACAAAATACCTGGAACTGGGTAATTTATAAAGAAAACAAAATTTATTGCTTGCAGTTTCAAATGCTGGAAAGTCCAAAGTCCAGGGAACACATCTGGTGAAGGACTTGGTGGCGAGAGTGATGCAGGGATCTCACATGGCAGAATGGCAGAGCAAAGAGAGAGTAGCTCCTCATGTGCTCTCCTTTCGAAGCCCTCAGAGCCATGTCCACGGCCACCATGAAACCATCAACTTATTGTTCTATGTACTATGGCATGGACCTCACAATCTAATTATCCCTTCAAGGCCCCACCTTTCAATTGCCGTAACGGTATTTCCCACCTTTTAACACTGTCAACAGTGGAGATTAAGTCTCTACTACATGGACTTTGGGGGACACAAATTCAATCCACTGCAACTCCTCTCTCTCACCATTAACCGAAATCAACTCAAAATGGATTAGACTTAAATGTTCCACCTGACACTAAAAACTTCTAGAAGAAAATGTAGGAAAAACATTCCAAGACATTGGTCTGGGCAAAAATTTTATGAAGAAGACATACATCTAAAGCACAGGCAACACAAGAGAAATAGACAAATGGGATTACATCAAACTAAAAAGCTTCTTCACAGCAAAAGAGACAATCAACAGAGTGGAGAGGAAACCAGCAGAATGGAAAAACTATTTGCAAACTATTCATCTAACAAGAGATTAATATCCAGAATACACAAGGAACTTAAACAACAGAGAGTGTGTACAAAGAAAGGTAAGAGTAGCTGGAGGTATGGAGAGAAGAGAACAAACAGTTGGAGTTAGAAATAGACATAGACATAGAGTTACAGATGAAAGAGAGACAAAAACTGCCAGTCAAGCAGTAATTTAAAACAAATCTAAAGAATAGTATGAAAAAAACAAAAACAAAAAACTAGTATTAAGAAAGGTAGGAATGAATCAATAAAGGGAATGGAATTTCACTAGAGTTAACATACCTTTATATATAAAGATATAAAATAAGTACTGAGTTATTCAAAGGGAAAATATGAAGACAATTTTCATTTTAAAAGCAAAAAGAATTTTGAAAAAGAAAAAAAATTAGAATTTGACAAGATGAGGTATATGTAAGAATAAACTAGAAATTTGGGAAACAAAAATTAAGGTGTTTAAAATGTCATGATTTTGATAAATTCTGTGCCTAATACTGTTAAAGAACCAAATTGTAAATTGAAATGGTAAAACTGAAAATCAATGGTAACTTTATAATGAAATTTATTTCACAAAGACAATTTGAATAGTCATATTAAGCAAATAAAACATTTATTACAGCCAATTTTAACATGAAGCCACTTTGACCACTTCATTTGAACATGTGTCAAGATTCCTTCATAAATAAAAGAAGAAAGACAAGAAAAAGGAAAACACAAAAGACCTTATTATTGAAAGTAAGTTAAAAATCTGAATGATCACTGACTTCACACCTGCCAGCTGCTTCCTGTTCAATGTCTAGTTTTTTCCCTTCATGGCCCCATTTCTATTCCTGTCCCTCTCTTGTTACAAATACACTTACCTAGGCTTTCTTGTTTTCCATTCCACTGCAGACGGGCTTTTTTATGGAGGTTAGGGGGTAGGATTGGAGGATAACTGTTGACGAATCTCGGGACTATTTTCTTTTTTTTTTTTTTTTAAACCAACTTGCTATTCAAAAGCAAGACTTCTTTTTCATTGTCTTTCAGTTGTATTACATGAAAGGGTTTTCTGTGTGTGTGTTTTTGGCTATATAACTGCAGATGATGTTCTCTTCTCTCCTGCAGGCAAGGGATGAGGTTGAAACTTTCTACAGGAGGAATGGGTTCCCCAAAGAAAAAGGTGCATTGAATAAACCAAATCACACAATTCTCACCATATTGAAATGAACCCACTTAATGCAGAGGCTCTTTCTAGGTGCTAGGGATACCTCAGTGAACATAACAAAATGAAATCACTGCCTGCTGGAGCTTGTACTATAGTGTGTGTACGCATGTATGTGTGTGTGTATATTGGGAGTATGAAAAATAAACACAATAGACAAGTAAATGTGGCCTGTTAAATAATGATACTCTGAAACTTTCACGTATGATAAGAAGTGTGTTGGTCCATTTCTGTTACTTATAACTAAATAACTGGAACCGGGTAATTTAGAAAGAAAACAAAATGTATTGCTTATAGTTTCTGAAGCTGGGAAGCCCAAAGTCCATCTGGTGGTGGTGATAATGCCCCAGGGGTTTCACATTGCAAGATAGTGGAAACAGAGAGAGCAAGAGAGAGAGAAGGACAGACTCTCCTTTCTCCCCTTTTAAAGCCCTCAGAACCAGGCCTCTGACCACCATTTTTAATCCATTTACTACTACATGGTCCTATAATCCAATCACCTGTTCAAGGCTCAACCTTTCAATTACCGTAATAGTATTTCCCACACTCTTAATAGTCACAGTGGGGGCCAAGCTTCTAACACGTAAAACTTGGGGAACACAATTCAAGCTTCAATGAGTTTTGGGGGGACATAATTCAATTCACTACAGGAAATAACTTTACAACTACAAAATCATAGCCACAATGATACTTGACTATTGAGAAAGTCAAAGCTGCAATATAAGTGTGAGTAAGAAGGAAAAGGCAACAAAACCCAGCACCATGAGCCACCTCTAACCTTGCTCATGTATGCCCTCCTTTAAGGATATGTGACAAAGGTAAATCCAGAAAAACTGCTAGGAAGACCAAGAGGGGTGCACATAAGGGTACCTAAAACAACTAAAGACACTATCAGAGAGTTTGAATCCACTCTCAATCAAAAATGTAAATAAAATATAATAACTAGGCAGAACAGAAAGGAGCCAGAGGAAATGGATCTGCCACTTTCTATAAAGGTACAAGCATGATTCAAAGGGAAGATCTTCCAAACATCCCTTCTGGAAGAGAAATAGGCAAAAAGAACAGAAGATGGATCCTTTGGCAATTGACTGGTAAAGAGAAAAAGAAGAAAAGGGGGAAAATTTAGTACTCTGTAAGACACAACCTTTCCCCCAACACTGAAACAAAATTTCTAAATCAGTAAAGTACCTAAGCATTGATAGACTGATAGAAAAGGGTGACTTTAAACAAGGAATCTTGTAAAATATCTCAATACCACAAGTAAGGACAAGAGAGTAAAATCCAGAGAATTATTGCAAAAAATAAGAAAACAATTTCACACAAATTAACTGAGTAATCCCATTCCCCTGAAATACATGAAATTTATTTTGGGGATAAAATGTTGCTTTAATATTAATAAATCTATTAATACAATACACATAAATAAATCTAAGGGAAAAATCATATGATTATATACATAGAGGCTGAGAAATCCTTTGAAAATATTCAACAGCCATTTAAGATAAAAAAAAAAAAACTTAAGAAAATAGAAACAGTAGGATACTATCAAAACATGCTTTAAGGATTTTTGTACATGAAATTATTTTGTATTTATGATATGACATTTATAAATATTTATAACTATATATACACACATGCATATACACTTGTTTTTAAATACAACTCATGATCCCAAAAGCAAAAAACCCTGCCTTTTTTGTAATCTATTAAAACTATATATATACATGTAAATTAAACAAATTAAATATATATGTGTGTGTGTATATATATATATACATATAAATAATTATGTATATAGGCTTTCTTGTTTTCCATTCCACTGCAGATAGGCTCTTTTATAGAGGTAGGACTGGAGGATAACTGTTACACACACACACACACACACACACACACACACACACACACACACACACACACACACACACACAATATGTTAATTAATAGAAAAACACTAGGGACATATAATTGACTTATTTGCCACTACATTTAGAATTTAAAAATTAAGGCATGAAAATGTGTAAAGAAGTTTTTATAATCCCTTCATTCAGTGCCTTGAGAGATATGAATATTTCTCTTTTCTTTTTTCTTTCTTTTTTCCCCTAAAGGGGAATGAAACAGTATTCTTAAATAAGGGGGTCATTTGTTATTTAAATTACAACTTTTACCCACCCCTTTCCCAAATGTTATCAGAGTTGTTTTCCTAAACAACAGCATCTCCGTCTTTAAGAAATTTGGTCTCAGCTACTAAAATTATATATTTGTTGTGCATGAAACAACATTTCTACAAAAAACAAAAACAGTTAAATCAAAATGTGTGCCAAGCCCTAGTTAGTGAAGTTTCTAAGGAAGTACTATTGAAATGACTTGATCAAATGTACACCATGACAATGTGCACTGAATAAACACTAAAAAGAAAATCGCCAACATGCATATGGATTATGAACAAAACAGGTGCAGCAGTTATTTGAGAAAATGGAAATAAAATACTGTGAATATAAAAATGTATTCATTCAAATGCGAAAAAATTAAAAAAAATCAATGAATGGTATTGAGAAAATATATAAAAACATTTTACTTTAAGAACTCAAAGTACACTTAAGGGGTAGACATATATAAAGATTATTATATTGTCTTATCAGAATGTGTCATCCCACAGAAGTTATTCTGGAACTGAGTATTTTTTTTTTTTTTTTTTTACCAACTAACATGATCCTCACGAACAACATTTGAGAGACTTTATTAGTTTTGTTTTGTTGCCTTTTGCTTATTTTTCTGATACTTATGTAGCATTGTGACTAGTGGTAATTCATGCTGCAGTCCGTTTTTTATTTGCTGTTTGATTGTTGTCCCTGGAAAGAAGTCATAGTAGCTTTGATGAACTCAGGAAACAGGATCCACTATAAAACTGCCATTCATCTTAACATGCAAGATACTGTGTTCATAATTGAATGTAAGATAGTATTTAAATTGGCAACACTGCCTTATTTCTTCTTTTAAATTTGCACAGGTGTGTTAATGTTATAAGAAAAAAAGTTTACTTAATGTTACATGTTTTCCCTTTAAAATACAGAATCTGAATTGCTGTTGTTGTTATTTCTCTTTTGTCTTCACTATGCCTTTTGTTTTCCCCATAAGAATTATTTATTTTCAGATTCCAGATCATAGTGTCTTCAGAGACAGCCACTGGGATCATGAGGAATGTATTTTGCAAGGGCTTCCATAACAGTTTCTCCTGTAGACCCCACAGACTCTCACAGCATGAAAATAAAGTCTATAGACATCCAAACATTACCAGGCTGTGAAAATCAGGCTGCACATTTTAACAAACTTTTTTCTAGTTTTAACAGTAAGAAAAACAATTTTTGTCATAAATTTGCCCACATCGTAAGGGGAGTAATGGTTAGCTGCTTAATAAAATGAATGAACTGCCACTGTCTCCAATAAATCCACAAAAGTAATTTCCCATTACCTTATACCACACGAAAACTATAATAATTGGGGGTTTTTTTTTCATTCCAGTGCTGTATGTACTCTGTTCCTCTATGAGCATTGTCTTGTAATCTGTACTTTACGTGAAAGAATTATAGTAAATGATATTTTAATTAAGGAATATCTTTAGTGTTTTAAAATTAAACATGTTGCTGCTCTGTTATCTTTGGGTGTGTGTGTATACATAGATATGTGTATGTGCATTTTATTTTTTTTGCTTTTTGAATCTAACTTTACATTTTTTTATATTTTTAATTTTTATTATTTATTATTAGCATACTCATTCTTACAAACCAGGATTTATTTTATGCCCTTTACTGAACCTATCACTTCTCAAACTCCCTTCCTCCTTCCCTGTCATCTCTAGTTTCCTTAGGTTTGTTCTCTCCTTCTGAAAGTTCGATGTATCATTGTGGTCTTTTCTTTCTTTCCATACTACCCAGCCAGAAAAAACGAATGAAATTCTGCCATTTTCAGCAACATGGATGAGTCTGGAGAAAATTATGTTGAGTGAAATAAGCCAGACAACAAAAGAGAAATACCACATGTTCTCAATCATAACTGGCTGCTGCTAGGAAGGAAGAAAGAGAAGAAGGTAGGAAGGAAGGAATGTGCACTTATTTTTAAAATATTTTTTATCTTGTACATTTTTCACATTGTTGCTAAGATTTCCATTGGTTATATAATTTTATTTCTTTGTTTTATTTTTAGAGCACAGGCTGAATTTTAACAGATCCTATTCTGTATCAATGAAAATGTGAAATAGTTATTTATACTAATATTTTTTAACTTTTTTCCGACTAAATATTTTTTATGTCATTTTCAAATATGTAGGAAACATTTCTAAAAGAAAGTCACCATTCATTTAGTGAGTTTAAGGGTGTGCATTGTATCATTTTAGACAATACAACTCATAGTTAATTTCAAAAATTAAAATAAATAAATAAAAATATATGTCAAATGATTTTTAAAAAAGATAACAAAGAAATAAAAATATTGGCCTAAAGAAATAGGTTACCTCTTTAATAATTATTGAAGGGAGGAGTGAAATAATAATTGTCCGACAGGCAATCAGATGTATTACAGCAGTTGTAATCTATACAGCCAAGGATAAAGCTCAAACCAATTTTAAAAATAAAGAACAAGTGAGGAAATATTCTGGGTAGAGAATTTTGAAATTGTGACTTTGTTGTTCTGCCATTTTGTGCTGTCATCCAAACAGCTATTTTCAGGTGTACATTGTCTTCCTATTAATTCTAAAAAACCAAATATTTGATTTGCATATGTATATGTAGAATAGCTAAAACGATGTATAACAACCATGTAAGAATGGAAGTACAGTAAATCATAAATAATAAATTGACTAATGAAGTCTTTGCCCAGTCCTACATCCTGGAATGTTTCCCCTATGTTTTCTTCTAGGAATTTTAAAGGTTTGGGTCTAATATTTAAGTCTTTAATCTACTTTGAGTTGATTTTGGTATATAGAAAGACAGGTATAGATTAAGTTTTATTCTTCTACATATGGGTAACCAGTTTTCCTAGCCCCACTTATTAAAGAGGCTCTCCTTTCCCCATTTTATGTTCTTGGTAACCTTGTTGAAGATCAGTTGGCTGTGAATAGCCTGGGTTGATTTCTGAATTCTCTATTCTGTTCCATTGATCTGTGTGTCTATTTTTAAGCCAGTGACATGCTATTTTGGGTACCATACATTTGTAATATAGTTTGAAATCAGGAAGTGCAATACCTCTGGCTTTACTTTTTTCCTCAAGATTGCTTTGACTATTTGGGGTCTTTTGTTGTTCCACGTGAATGTTAGGATTGTTTTTTCTACTTCTGTGAAGAATGTCATTGGTATTCTGATGAGGATCACACTGAATCTGCACATGGCTTTAGGCACTATGGAAATTTTCTCTATGTTGACTCTTCCAATCCATGAACAAAAAATGTGCAAAGACTTTATGAATGTCTCCAAAAGCACAGACAACAAAATAAAAAATAAACAAATGGGATTATATAAACTGAAAAGCTTTAGAACAGCAAAGGATACAATCAACAGAGTAAAAAAAAAAACAACCTACAGAATGGGAGAAAATATTTGCAAACTACACATCCAATAAGGGATTAATACCCAGATTATACAAGGAGCTCAAACAACTTTACAGTAAAACAATGAAATAATCCAATTGAAAATGGACAAAGGAGCTGAATAGACATTTCTCAAAGGAAAACATACAAGTAGAAAACAGGTATATAAAAAAATGTTCCACATCACTAATCATCAGGGGAATGCAAATCAAAACCACTTTGAGATATCATCTCACCCCAGTTAGACTGGCTATGATCAAAAAGACTGAGAATAACAAATGCTGGTGAGGATGTTGAGAAATGGGAACTCTTCTGCACTGTTGGTGGGACTGTATATTAGTACAGCCATTGTGGAGATCAGTATGGAGGTTTCTCAGGCAACTACAGATAGAACTTCCATATGATCCAGCAATCTAACTACTGGGTATATAGCCAGAGGATTGGAAATCATCTTATCAAAGGGATACCTGCACTCCCATGTTTATCACAGCTGTATTTACAATAGTTAGGCTATGGAACCAACTTAAATATCCATTGATGGATGTCTTGGATAAGGAAAATGTGGTGCATATGCACAATGGAATGCTACTTAGCCATAAAAAAAAAAAAAAAATTCTGCCATTTGCAGCAGCATGGATGATCCTGGAATAAATTATACTAAGTGAAATAATCCACATGCAGAAGAGAAATACCATATGTCCTCACTCATAAGTGAGAGCTGAATCCATAAATAAAAAAATAATAGAGAGAGAGAAAGATAGAGAAAGAAACAACAATCACAATAATGTATTGAATTTTTAGAAGGAGAGAAAAGTACTGTTGTTACTAGAGGTGGATATGGAGAGAGGAGAGGAAAGGCAGTTAACAAGAAATTGTTTAACGGACACAAAGAATGATTCCGTTTTGTAGTGATGACCAAGCTAACTATCCTCATCTGACCATCACACGTTGTGTACAACTATTGAAAGTCAACTTTGTACCCCATATATAGGTATAATGAATTATCTTTAAAGATAATAGGATATTAGTATACTCATGTTTATAAAACGTAATCAATCTGTGACCCTTAACTGGTTAACTGGTTTCTCACTTTCCATCCTCCCCCTCCCCCTTTCCCACCTCTAGGAGGGGAACATAACCACAGTTCTGTTCCTTTTTTTTTTTTTGAAAGTTTAATGTATTATTGTGATTCTTTTTCTTTTCTTTCCTTTTCCTTTTTCTTTCTTCTCTTTTCTTTGGCTCCAGGAGTGAAGACATGAGGTATTTCTCTTTCTGTATCTGGCTATTTCACTTAATATAATTTTTTCTAAGTTCATCCATGTAACCGTGAATGGGTGATATCATTCTTTTTTGTGGCAGTGCAGTACTCCATTGAGTATATATACCATATTTTCCTTATCCAGGTGTCTGTCATTGGGCATTTAGGTTGATTCCCTAGCTTAGCTATTGTAAATAGAGCTGTGATAAACAGAGTGCAGGTATCCGTTTGATAAGATGATTTCCATTATTCTACTTAACACACAAAGTTTGTTGATGTCCTGCCTTGTAAAAAACACACTTTAGATCCATGTTGTCCTTAAGGATCGAAAAATGCCTGACCAAACCTATGTGCTTCAGACCTTGAGCCTAGCAAATTTATAGGTCAAATTTCTGTTCCATTTCTCATATATAGACTTTTAAATTTTGTTTTACTTTATAATTTCACTATTATTTCTTTGTGTTTCAATATAGTCCTCATTCATGAGTATATAATGCCTTCTTTACCAGAATTCACTGAGGAACATGATCTAGAGGCACAGAGCACAGCAATACACTGATTGTGTAGCTGCAATGAGGACTGGGGTTGACTATAACTATAATTGGGGTCCAAGAGAATGTATGGACCAAATCCACATATACCATGGAGAAAATGTTCAGGAAGTGAGAATCCACAGTTAATGTTTCTCGTTGCTCACTTTCATTATATGTAAATAGAACTGGAAATTATGGTCGAGATATCATACCTGTTTCCCTCTCTCCTGCCTCCAAACACATTTATGTTTCAGACATATTGATCTAAAACGATATAAAATACCTGAGAATTCCCATTTTGGTATATCAACATACTACCTGATTTTATTTGAGGCATGCTTCTATATCATTCCCAATTATCCACCACGAAGCTAATGGATATTCCCTATGAACTTGATTGAAGGTCATAATGTTAGAAAACTAATAAATAAAAATAATTATAATACTATTTATTTTATTGTCATTATTTTAAAGCCCTGTTAGGAAATTGTGTAGAAGATTGTGTGTAGCCATCAAGCAGCAGGATTTGGAAGCCTGCAGTGTTGCAGTTAAAGCCATGAAAGAATATTTGGGAGTGACATTGTGATATATTTGTGTACAAAAAATAAGCTTTGCCTACTTTACCATTAGATACTGTTAGAAGCTAATGTTTAATCCCTGACCAGAGTCTATTGCTGAAACTAAGAACAAGTCTTGTGTTTTGATTCACTCTCAAACTGTCTAAACCGCAGTTTCTTCTTGTCAACTTTACACAGTTGTCTGAGAATTAAATTACCCACTCTAGATGAAAGTACTTTGAAACCTACAGGCTCTGTAAAAATATGTAAGGCAAAATTTTATTGCCAAGGTAATATTCTATTTAACACAAATGTTATTTAAATAAGCATGCATATTTCCATATGTTACACATTTTTTAAATGGCAACATCCTGGAAAGTTACATTTTAGTATTCACAGTGTGAGAAAATATTTTACCTCTATCATCTTTAGAGAAACTATAGCCAAAAAAAAGTAATGATAATAGAAGAGAAAACAAAGTTTTGTATCTAAACATTCTTTAGTGTAGAAGAAAATAGGAGAGAGAGCAAAATATTCCATTAGAAAATAAACTATATGCTGGAGGGAAAATGTATAAGTAAAGAACAAAACTCAGTAATATTCAGTCCCGTTTTCTTTAGCACTTTCATAAATATCTTTAATTTTTGAAATGTTTCCAAGTGCAAGATAATATGTGTGGACAGTTTTAATCACAAGAACCAACTAAAACTTAAGTAGTAAATAAAAGAAGTGTCCATAATATGCTATTTAAGAAAACTATATGTTTTTAATCCAATATGTAATAGAATTGAATGTTTTTTCTCCCCTATTTAAGATCACTCTCAGAATCGCACCATCTCTTCTATTTGGTTGAGCCACTTGGAATATATCATAAACGGAGAAATAATATAACATGGCTTTGTCTCTTCTTAAAATTTGTTAATCTGAATATATTTTTCTACAAAATGTATTTTGTACGACCAGCCTTGATGGTTAACAGCCAGATAAGGTTTGTCACTACTTTTGAATGTTTCTTTCTCCTTTTTCACCACATGCTTCTTAAAGCTTTTTTTCTCATCCATAAAAAAATTAGAATTTGATACACAAAATGAATTTCTTGAGACTGATAACCTATCTTAAAATAATTATAGAAATGTGTTTCTGTAATCTAATCACAATTAAGTAAGGTTTCAATTAATACCAAGCCATTAAAAGTGCTATGAAATTTTAATATTTTTTGAAAATTTTATTAATTTATCAACAGCATATTAAATATCTCTGTTAATGTCCTTCGTTTTGTATTGTAATTGTATATATTTATCAGAATATCCTGTTCAAAATAAAAAAAAAACTTTTTACTTTTCTTTTTGGCAACTTGGTGCATAGTATAGCATAGATTCATACCCATAGTGTATACATACATGGTTCTGAATATGTATATATATATACAGAAACATGTATGTATATGTATATTAATATGCATATAATATTTGTTGAATAAAGGGAAATTCATAAATGAGCAAATGAATCAACACCTGTGTAATCATCTGTTTTGTTCGTATTTGGTTTGAAAACTTGACGGTCGGAAAGTTTACCAAGGTTTGTCAATTATATTATTCTTTGTATGCATATTATTTACTATTGCAACACATAACAAGCAAAGAAAGAGAGAGAAACATGATCACTCATTCAATAAATACAGAAGAACAGAAGAATAACACAAGGTAAATTCAATTCACAGTGTATTAAGTATAGCAATGTTGTGAAGGGACAAAACCACATTTAAATTATTGTCCAGTTGTTTTTGTCTTGAAATGGTAACTTCAAATGTCTCAATTCACTCCAATACTCTAATTTAGGGTTTTCATCTATCTGTGTTCAATTTTCTCTACTTGTATATGTAAATGTGTATGTGTATGCATGTGTGTGTCCACTATATGTAGTTAAAATTACTTAAGCAAAATAGATGCTATGATCTCTGGGATTTGGGATTTGATTCAGATTATCCAAAAAGGGAGGAGGTGAGTATTAGGCATATAGATAGAAAAAGATTGGTCATGATTGATAATGATGCTGGTTGATTTGGTGACGGGAACTCTTTTTGTTACTTTTTCTGTTTTTTTTACATGTTTCAGATTTTTCTATCAGAACATGTTAAAACATGTCAATAAATGTCAACACTAGAAAAAAATTTATTTTACAATATTGCTTTTTCTTGCTCTATTCAAATGTCTGAACAAAATTTGGGTATGCTATACTTCAGGCTTATCTGTTTCTTCCTTTTTTGTGCCAGTATATGGTCATTTATTTATGCCTAGATACTGTGAAGGACTGAAGAATAGTGAAGATGTGTAATGTTGTACACCTTTCATTTTAGTTAAATTCACCCATATAACTTTGGTGCTTTGATAGAGGAAAATGAGGGAAGGTGGTATAGAGAGAATTGAGACTACACCACATCTCTATTTCTAATCCTGTCTGTCCAGAGTCCTTTTCAAATTAATAGCACAGGAGGAATTAGAATAGATAAGTTTGAGGCAAGTACAAAATTCAAGGGAACAGTGACATCAACAAACAAGTTTGAAAAACACCAATTTTACTAGAGGAAAATTAACAGTAAGTGATATGGAGAAAACTGACATTTGACATTCAATTGAGAATATAAATGTGAAGCATTGCCTTTTTAAAGTGATATAAGCAGACTCATACTAGTAAAGCAAAGCATGGCATTCCTTTTAGAAATACCTGCTGATCTCTTGTTTTTTTACATCTGCAATTTAATAACAGAAAATAAACCCACTCATACTATAGTGAAAGTGAACAAAAATTAAAGAATGTAGTAGGAAGTTATAAATATAAGGTTATAAGACTAAATAATTAGTTTTTTTGAGTTACTAACATGAACATTCATTTATAATTTATGTATTTATTTTACATTTTAATTTTTAAATTACAGTACCATAGTCGGGGAGATATAGAAGAAGAAATAGATATTAGAAACAAATTGGAAACAGAAAAATAGGCTAAGAAATAAAGGGAAAAGTAAAGATTGTGTATGTGATTGGTTTACTCAGAGGTTTCTAAAATATTAGATAAATGACCCTTGGCACTCTCTGGGTTGAGAACTTCATCCAAATTGTTACTATCACATGGCTTTTCAAATGCGAAAAAAAATAAGCTGCTTATTGTGATTAAAGAAGATATGGGTTTTTTTTTTCACATTCAGGTCCCAGCACAGTGTGATTCATGCACCATATAGTATATTATAGGCCAAAATCTCTGATGAACATAATTTACAAGTCCCCAACAAAATATTAGTGATCAGAATACAGCAACACATCAAAAAAATCATACACCATGATTAAGTGGTATTCATCCCAGAGATGCAAGGATGGTTCAACATACACAACTCAATAAATGTGATATATTGCATCAACAAAATCAAGGACAAAACCCATATGATTATCTCAGTAGAGGCAGAAAAAGCATTTGACAGAATTCAGCATCCTTTCTTGATAAAAGTTCTCAGAAAATTAGGTATATAAGGAAAATATCTCAGCATAGTAAAAGCCATATACAACAAACCAATGTCAGTATCATCCTGAATGGGGAAAAGCTGAAATCTTTTACCTTAAGAAACAGAAACAAGACAAGGATGCCCACTCTCACCATACCTATTTGACATAGTGCTGGAAATACTAGCCAGAGCTATCAGGCAAGAGAAAGAAATAAAGAGCATCCAGATTGGAAAAGGGAAGGGAAACTGTCCCTGTTTGCAGATGACATGATCCTATATAGATAGAAAGCTAAAGACACTAACAAAAAACTCTTAAAGCTGATAAATGATTTCAGTGAAGTTACAGGATACAATATCAACACACAAAATTCAGTAGCAGTTTCATACTCCAATAATGAACTAGCAGAAAAAGAAATCAAGAAAGCAAGCCTATTTACAACAGTTGCCAAAAAAAAAAAAAAAAAAACACCTAGGAAGATACTTAACTAAGGAGGTAAAAGATCTCTACACTGAGAATTACAAAAAAAGTTAAAGAGTACACAAAAAGATGGAAAGACATTTGCATGAAGAATTGTGCAATTGTCCACACTATCCAAAGAGATCCACAGACTCAATGCAATGCCCATCAAAATACCAATAACATTCTTCACAGAAGTAGAAAAAAAATACTAGCATTCATATGGAACTTCGAAAGATCCCGAATAGTCAAAGCAATTCTGAGTGAAAAGTAAATAAATAAATGAAGCTGGAGGCATTACATTATCTGACTTAAAAATTATACCACAAAGCTATAGTAATAAAATCAACATGGTAATGGCATAAAAACAGACACTCAGACTAATGGAACAGAATAGAGAACCCCAAAATCAATGCAGGTCCTGCAGCCAACTGATCTTCAACAAAGGCAACAGGAGCATACATTGGAGAAAGGACTGCTTCTTCAATAAGTGGTGCTGGGAAAACTGGACATCTGTACACAAAAGATTGAAACTAGACCTGTACTTCTTACCATATACTGAAATCAACTCAAAATGGGTTAAAGACATATATAAGAATATATAAGACCCAAAACTATAAAACTACTAAAAGAAATCCTAAGGGAAACATTTCAGGAAGTAGAACTGGGCAAAAACTTTATTAATATGACCCCAAAAGCACAGGCAACAAAAAGAAAAATAAACGAATGTAATAATAGCAAACTAAAAAGCTTCTGTACAGCAAAAGAAACAATTAATAGAGCAAAAAGACAGAACTTACAGAATTGGAGACATGATAGAAAATATTCACAAACTGCATCCAACAAGGCATTAATATCCAGAACACAAAATGAACTCAGACAACTTAACAGTTTAAAAAAAAAAAAAAGTAACCCAATTAAAAAATGGGAAGAGGAGATGAATAGGCATTTCTCAGAGGAAGATATATAAATGGACAACAGACACATGAAAAACTGCTCGACATCACTAAGCATCAGGGAAATACAAATCAAAACCACTTTAAGATATCATTTCACTACAGCTAGGTTGGCTATTATCCAAAAGACTGAGAATAACAAATTCTGGCAAGAATGTGGAGAAAAGGGAACTCTTCTACACTGTTGGTGGGACTGTAAATTAGTACAGCCATTACAGAAAACAGTATGGAGGTTTCTCAAACAACTACAAATAGAACTACCATATGATCCAGCAATCCCACTTCTGGGTATATATCCAAAGGAAAGGAAATCATTATGTTGAAGGAATACATCACTCTCATGTTCATCACAGCTCTATTTACAATAGCAAAGATACTAACCCTCAATGACCATCAATGGGCAGCTGGAAAAGGAAAATGTGATATATATACACAATGAAATACTACTCAGCCATAAAAAAGAATGAAATTGTGCCATTCACAGCAACGTGGATGAGCTTAGAGAAAATTATGTCAAGTGAAATAAGCCAGGCACTGAAAGAGAAACACCTCATGTCTTCACTCATAAGTGGTAGCTGAAAAAAATTTTTAAAAAAAGAACAAAAGATATTATGATCATAATAATTCCTTGAACTTTCAAAGGGAGAAACAGAGTGAGACCACTAAAGGTGGGAAAGGGGGAGGGGCAGATGAGCTAGGAAGAAACTGGTAAAGGGCCAAAAAAATATTTACACTGTGTTATGACAAAAATAAAAATAAGTAAATAAATAATAAAAAATCTAGAGTCACGTAACTATCATAGCAAGAGTTGCTGTGTCTCTACGCATCCTCCATGCAATAAATAATTAACTTCGTATTCAAACACTAACAGATACAACAACAAAAAATTAAATTAAAAGAAACAAATATAAAATATGAAACTAGAATTAATTATGAAGTTTGGAATCATACATATCAGTGATTTTATCACAGATCTTCCAATTTTTGCTTCAAGAAATGAGACCAATAAATGTTTTATTATTTTCAATACATAAAATGGGAATTTATTTATATGTTACATAAGTGTTTATTGATTACTTCCTATGCTAGACACTGCTCAAAGAAAACACAAAATAGCTTTACTGTTATGGGAAAGACAGAAGTGACAGATAAACAAGTAAAAACTAAATATGACATTAGTTATTAGGTGCTGCAAAGTCAATGAAAACCTATGGGAGGAAACAGAGAGAGTTGAAGAGTGGAAATTATCACAGATGAATAGACCCTAAGTCAAAAAGAAATTAATATTGTCATTAACATAAGTTCAACCTAGTATATTAAAGTGGATGTTCAGATAAGGCCTTTCTGATGTTGTAAAAATTGAGCAGATAAAGAACTGGGGAAGAAAGCAACATGAATGACTTTAGAAGAACATTTGTAATAGAGGGAACAAGCACAAAGGCTCGAAGTCCAGAGCAAGCATGGTGATTTGATGAGAAGCAAAGAGTGGGTTGGAATGAGGGAAAAGATTGGTAAATGATGCCAAAGGGAGTCTCAAGGATCCTTTAGACCTCTATAAGAATTCAAATTATTATTCTACAGTTAATTAAAAGCCTTTGAAAGCTTTCAAATGGAGACATGAGATAATTAGTTATATATTTTAAAATAATAGCTGTAGTTTTTATGTACAGAATAGACTGCATAATGTAGAAGAATGAGAGTGAAAACAGAAAATTAAATCATTAGGTTATTGCACTGGTACAGATGAGAGATGATGGCGGCTCAAAGCAAGGTGGTATTGGTAGGGGAGATAAGAACTGGGGTAAGCAGGATGCCTATTGTAAGTGGAGCAGACAGGATTTCCATTTGAATGAAATGTGAAGAATTAAAGAAAGTGAAAACTTAAAGATGACTCCAAGTTTGGGAGCCTGAGTAACCAAGTTAATGAAGGTAATATTTATTGAGTTTGGGAACATTATTTATGGAACAGATTTGGGAGGACAAGTGAGAATACAACTCCTGAGATCTTCAGAAATAGGGGAACAGAGATATTGTTGGAAAAGACAGTCTCATGCATTCAGTCTCTTGACCTTCACTGCGCTGTTAAAGCATCAGCCTTGGGACTGGAACACTTCTTTTCAAAAGATGGAGTCCTCACAGTCCCTGCTGGACTTGTCACCATGTAAGGAAATACCTTTCCCGGTTTCAGATTCAATGTGTACTCTTTTTTTCTGCTTAAAAGTATGTTGTATGGAACGTGGCTAATCCCACTGCTATATTTGGCTTCTGTAGGGAGGGGACAGGGTCTTTCTATTAAAGTACAAGAGGAATGCATTCAAGCCAATTGACCTGTGCTGGCTGCTAGGAGGGACCCGCTGGCCGTGGGGACTGGCGCCCTCTATTGTACCCGAACTTGTTCAGCCTCTTCTCTATGTGAGTGTTGTTCTGCCCAGTGCTTGACTGCATGGTGTTTTCCTTGGGGACTTCAATCCCAAGATCCATTGTGAAAGTGGTTGGAACTTCCATGCCTGTTAACTGACAGATGTCACTTGCTCATCACTTATAAATATGAGAGAGATACATCTTTGTCTAGTTAGGATTTAAATGTATTGCCTTGAATTAGTATGCCTGGGAAGTGAATCTTGATAGAGAAGATGACTGTGTCTTTTGGCACAATAACACATACACACAGAAAGATGAGGATTATTTAGCAAAACTTGCTTGAGGAGAGCCAAGGAAAGAGGAGGAAAACAAAGAGAGGATATTTGCTGAAGAGTAAGTATATATTACATATTTATATTTTTCTCTGCACTCCTGAAAAACATTAGATAACTGTATGGATCAATGTATGTAAATATTTTTCTTGTCATTAAAAAAAAATTGAGAATCGTAAATCCTAGGAAGCAGTTATACAAATTATACAGTTAAGCATTTATTTAAATGCAACCAGATGCATAGGTGTTATACAATAGGCATATATATGCAATGTATACTGTTGAGAGGGACAAAGAAAGGAGACATTAGCCTAACCATGAAGGTTAAGAAAGTTTCTTACACTTTAAGTTCAGTCTACTAACTGTACTCTTGTGATCAATAAGGCTGGTTCTCTTGTTTTGTCCCAGCCATGATACCTGGTGAGAGAAATTATGTTTATTTGGGTTTCTCCTCATCCCCTATCATTTGATACAACCTTTAATTTATCTAGACCTTCTGGATCTTTAAGTCCTCATCAGTTACCAAACATACTTCAAGATAGGTCAGTCAAATCTGGAGTTTTCCCTACAATCCAGTGTTAATTCATAATTTATTTATTTATTAATACTAATATATTTATTAGTTAACTCATATTTATTTATTTATTAATACTAATGGAATATTATAGCAAAAGAAAATTATTTAATGGTTAGCATCATGATGTTGAAGTTAAAAGAAAGAATTAAGAAACAATCCTGAGAACCATTCTCAATTACTTGGTTTAGATGACCAGCACTTTTAGTGATACTGAAAAGTTAACTTTTATGTGATTTATGTGATACCAGTGATGCCCCAGATTTGCTAAATGTTGTTTTGTTTTCAAAACTATGTGATGAAATGGTGGTAAGGCAGATAACTTGAGATATGATACCCGAGTAGGAGGCATTGCTTTCTTCATGCCAGCTGTTTGATATTGTTTACCTAAAACACTTCGCTTAATCTCTGCAAGACAGTTTTCTTTACTATAAAAAAGAGGCATACTAAACAGATAATATTAAATAAATTTAACTAATTTAAACAATACAAATAAAATTATCTGCCTTTAAAATTTTATGTAAGGATATGTAAAAATGGTCTGTAGACATGAAAATACAGAAAAACCTTATTTGTTTTTATATCATTAAATAAATGAATTTGTATTTCAGGCCCATGTTTTAATCCATGCATATCTGATTTCATATAATAATGATCTAAGTCCTAGTAAGGTTCTATTTTAATTTGATGGGAAAAAACATGACTTGGTTCTAGTTAGTTATGCATTTCTTCGTAGTAGGTCATTGATTAAAGTAGTATTTGCATACCCCATAATGGGATATCTTCCAACCTTCCTTGAAGCAGTCACTTTTGTTTTCATGCTTCCAATTTATGAAGCATATAAAGTGCAGGTGAGTTCATTCCAATATGTTTTGTTATTGAGAATGTAATAGGCCTGTCTTCCAATATGAGGGCTCTGAGAAAGCCATTAAAGAACTGTGCTAACTTTATAATAGAAATAATCCATAAAGTAAAATAAAAGAAATAGAAAAAGTGTATATATTTAAGCTATTCAAGTATATATTCATGTTTCTTTGAAATATCCAATAAGTTTAAAATGTCTTGCTTTTGTTTTTTTTCCCCAAATACTAGAAAAACATTTTCTCAAAACGTAAGCCAATTGTTTATATATAAAAAGAGAACAGTGAATATGAATGGATATATCGATAATTAAATGAAAACTCATTAATCATGCTTAAATATATAATTTGGTGCCACTAAAAATAGTTGCTGTTAAAGGACAGTTTAAAAATCAGTGATTTTATTTGTAAGATAACGTAGGTATTGGATGGTATGCCTGCAGCCTTACCACAAGATGCAGCTCTCTCCAAATAAAATATCTCTATCAAAACTACGTAAAGTTAACTGAACACAAAAGGGCTATGCAGAAGAATTTAGAAGTATGAAAACAATGCCTGAATTCTTTTTTAAATGGAATGGTACTTCTGAAAATTGGACAAGCTTGAAAAGTGGCAATTGTATCTGGGGCAACTGTGAAAGACAGAGTGTTAGTTTCCAAAGAAGTTTACCTCTATCAGGAGACCAAATAGAAGTAACTCTCATAAAGTAGTACAGATATTATTTTTATCTCATATCCTTAGAGGTAGAGAAAAGAGTGAGTTGGCACTCTGATATAATTTTGTTCGTGAATATATTTGTTAATCATTCATATTCCTGTAGTAATACTGCATGTGTATTGCAAAATGAGCTCATAAATGGTAAAAATTAGATTAAGAAAAATATTAGATAATTATTATTTTAAATTTACTTTACTCTCAAAAATTAATTATTGTAATTTTATTTGAGCAACATAATACAATAATACATTATTATATCTGAAAATCTCTAACTCTTTGTGAAAGTTCAGAGCTAAAAAGGATAATCATATGGACACACTGATGCAAATAAAGTGCATTTCTGAAAATGAGAAGCTTTTAAAAACACTCATTTTCAATATATGGTGTCCATACAACAGTGATTTTTTGTTTCAAATGTAGCTCAACTCTTTTTACTAAGGCTCCTTTAGCTGAAAGGTACATATTGTTCATTTTAAAAAAATCTGCCAGACAGCATCTAGCAGTGACAGTGACTTATTATCACTCAAGATTCAGCAACTTTGAAAATGCTTTTCTATAAACGAAGAATAACTCAACTATAAGTTCAGTATGAGATATCCAGTGAACTCAGTGAGAGGAAAGCTTTTCAGAAACACTGCCTAGTATATTACCGATATTGTTGTTATCAATTTTAATTTCTTATTTTTATAAAACTAACTATATCAATTATATAACACTCTTCAAGTTGTCATGTTGTACGAAAAAACAAAAATAAAAGAATAAGTTCACCTCTATTCCTTGTAGATTTCGCTATTTTTTAATGAAAAAGGGGAATACATGGCAGTCAGACATAGGTACCCGGTAAGTATGCTGTGAAGTTGTATATTAAATATCAATATTTATTGAATTCTTTTCATGCTACCTTTTAAATAATGAACATGATTAGGAGTTCTAGTATCTTCATTGCACGTCCCAATGTAGTACACATAGTACATGAATGCTGGGGAATATTATTTTCTATTTTACCTGTTACTTTCTTGAGACAATCATTTGAATTTTTATTTTCAAAACTAGAATAAGTTGGACTTCCATTTCCATACATGGGACAAGATTCACTCTCCTACCTGAAATCACAATAAAAGGGAGACGTATTTAAAACACTAGATATCAGATGGCAAAAGACAATGATCTCCGAGAGACAGAAAAAAATATGTTGGTGGCTATGCTATTGCCCCAGCTTACTTCAGAAGAGCATTTTCAGGCCGTGTCTGCAGCAAGAGAAAGACAGTTGGAGCTCAGTGGACTCCTTGAATACGTGCAACTGAGAGTCTAGAGAGTTCAATGGTATTCAAGTGCACAAGACAGAAGACCAGAGAAGATAAATTTGTAAAAAATACAAAAACTGCCAGTATCCAAGGTAAAACTCAAAATATTTTAGATCAAAAAAATTATCTGCACATAAAGAAGTAGAAAAATATGGCTCATAAAGAAGAGAAAAGATAGATAATCAGAGCCAATCCAGAACTGCCACACATACTAGAATTAGCAGCAAGAATTCAAGCAATTATTATAACTGGATTCCATTCATTCAAAAAATTGCGAAATGTAAGCTATCAAAATAATCATATTAAATTTTAGAAATTGAAACTTGAATGTCTGAAGTAAAAAATGTATTAAATGAGATTAACAGTTGAGTAGCCATTGCAAAAGAAAATATTAGTTAACAAGAAGAAACTACAATAAGAAAATACACAAATGAGACATAGAGAGAAAAAAAGGAATTAAAAAAAAAAAACAGATCCTTTATGACCTGTAGAACATTTTTAAGTTGTCTGATATACATTATTCAATGTACCATCAAAGGAAAAGAAAAAGAGGAAAATATTTAAAAGACAAAAAAGAAGAAATAATGCTGAATATTTCTCAAATCCATTGAAAACCATAAACCCTGAGATCCAAGAAGATGAATGAAACTCAAGCACAGAAAACATAACTAATACTATACCAAAGCACATTGTGATCAAATTGTTTGAAAACCAAATCATTCATGAAGAGAATATCTTAAAATCAGCTAGAGAAAAAAAAAATTACATACCCAGGAACAAAGATAAAGATAGCAGCATCTTTCTCATAGGAAACTATGCAAGAGAGAAAATAGTGGAGCAATTACTTAATAGTACCAAAAATAATGAACCTAAAATTGTATATCCTGTAAAATATCTTTCAAAAATAAAGACAAACTATCAGCTTTTTCAGACATATTAAGGCTGATTTTATCACAAGTAAAGAATCTGGCTCTACACCACAATTCTTTGTGTGATCTTTCAGGTTTGACATAGGAAACTATGAAACTTGGTCTACTAGGATTATTGTGGGAAAGCTGCCTTTCTCTCACAGGACTTGGTATATAGTCAACGCACTGTGGTTTCTGGAGTGGGCTGTAGTCAGGGACTCAGGTCCCCTAGCACAGCCATGCACATATAGCCTATCTGCATTCCTATCCCACACATCTCCACTCAAAGATTTCCTTGTCAGGAGATAAGGCACATGGCTTAGTTTAGGAACTTTTCATGAACCTCTGACCAGACCATTAACATCTTAAAAGGAAAGCCTTGGCTAAAGCTTTTTTCTCCACTTTGATTCAATATTTTTCTGCTCCTAGTCATTCCCCTTCCCACTCACTCCTCTTTGACCTCCAGGGGCTTCTCAGTAATAAATAAATCCAGTGCATTCCTCTCACCTGTAATGGATGGCCAGGGGCTACTGCCTGGTGCCATTCCATAAGGAGAAAGAGAACACTTAGGATCCAGCCCCTTTCTCCTTACCCTCTTGCTTGTATTCTCACAGTAAGTGAATAAAGTCTTGATTGTTACTTTCACTTGGCTCATTGTCCTAACTGACTGCATTGACATCTGGCAACCTAATAAGCAGGCAGTCCTTCAGGCAGAAAGAAAATGTTACCAGAGGAAATATGATTATGCACCAAGAAATATAGAGGAAATGATAACTACAAGGAAGGATACATAAGATTTTATTCTCAATATTTAAATCTATTTATAAGAGTATTGACAATTTAAACAAAAATAGTAACAGTCAGTTTGATTTTTAATTTATGTATAAGTAAAATCTATGCCAATAGAAAGACTGGGAGGAGAGAAAAATAAGTATGGTATTGTAAGATATTTATACTACAAGCAATGTCACATGATGTGATATTCTTTGAAGGGAGACTGAGATAAATTAAAGATGTATATCATAAACTCTAAAGCAACCACAAGTCTAGAAAAACAAAAAATTACAGAAAATATGCCAAAAAGGAGATAAACAATATTCATAGTAGATACTCCATTAATAAAAAAGATAACAAAGGAGAGAACAAACCAAAAATAAATGGCAAAAAGAATTACATAAAACCATATCAATAACAACATTAAATATAAATCATCTAAACACCATAATTAAAACAGATATTATTAGAATGAATGAAAAAGTAAGGCCAAATAATATGCTACCCATAAGAAATAAACTTGAAATTAAAAGACACAAACAGGATAAAAGTAAAGCAATAAAAAAATTAGAAGATATGTCCAGCTAACACTAAACCAACCAAAGCAAACAAACAAAAGAGCAACACAAACTATACAAATATCAAAGTAAATTTCAAATGATAGAAAATTAAGAGGAATAAAAAATGCCACCTCTTAATAGTAAAAAGTAAATACATTAAAAGTACATAACAATCCTAAATGTTTAGACATTTAATAACAGAGATATAAAATACATGAAGCAAAAATGATAGACTTCCAGGAGAAACAGACAAATCTATAATAGACTATATTGTACAATAATCTTCTCTCAATAATTCACAGAAAAGTAAACAAAAAAATTATTAAGAATGTAGGAGAATTAAACAACACTATTACACTATTTGACCCCAAAGACGTTTATAGAACACTCTACCAACAGCAGCAGAATATATAGTATTTTTAAGTGCACACAAGCACATCAGCCTTAATGGTGAAAGACAAATTTCCCCATAAGATCAAGAAAAGGACAAAGATACTTGTATTTACCCCTTCTATTCAACATTGTACTGGAATTTTTAGCCAGCCAAGATATGGAATCCAACTAAATGGCCATCAACAGGTGAATGAATAAAGACCATGTGCTATATATACACAATGGAATATTATTCAGCAATAAAAAAGAACTAAACTGTGCCATTTGTGACCACATGGATAAAACTGGAGGACATTATGTTAGATGAAATAAGCCAGACATACAAAGACATATACTACATGATCTTACCTATATGTGAAGTCTGAAAAAGTTGGTTTCATAGAAGTAGAGAATAGAAGAGCAGTTCCCTCAGTCTGGGGAGAGGAGGGGCAAGGGGGTAATTAGGAGAGGTTGTTCAATGGGTACAACGTAACAGTTAGATAAAAAAAATATTGCAGAGTAGGATGACTATAGTTAACAATAATATATTGTATATTTCAAAGTAACTAAAAGAGAGAATGTTGAATGCTCACGACAGAAAAATAATAAATATTTGAGGTGATGGATTTACTAATTACCCTGATTTGATCATTACATAACATATTAATATATGGAAACATCACATTGTACCCCATAAATATGTACAATTATTATGTATCTATTAAAATAGATAAATCTAATAAAATTAAAATTAAAAAATAAAGTCACATCAGGTAGAAAAAGGTCACCCAGTGTGTAAAGGAAGAAGGAAATTCTCTTCTTTTAGGACATGGCACCATCGTTGAGGTAAAAAATGTAACAGAATCTACAATCAATGAGTTTTCAAAGGTTGTTGGAAATAGGTAACTATAAGAAATGATTTTATATAAATATATATATGCACAATAAAAACCATAAATTAATTTTAAATGCTATTTAAAATAGCATAAAAATATAATATGTGTAGCAATAAAACTGTCCAAAAGATGTAAACATTTCAACAGATACTTCAGCAAAGTAGATATATGGATGGCAACTAAGCCTAGGAAAAGATGCTCAAACTCATCAGCTTTCTGCTCTGATCAAGTTATGTCTTCTTATTTTTATAAATCTCTCTCTCTGTCTCTCTGTCTCTCTGTCTCTCTCTCTGTCTCTCTCTCTCTCTCTCTGGATAGATAGATAAACATATAGATAGATGATAGAAACATAAATACATAGATACATAGATGATAGATTTTTTGTCTGTTTCTTTGCATTCTTTTCAGAATTTACCACCTAATTTGGATAACATTGCTCCCCCTATTTTGTCTGAGATCAGTAGCCATCGACATTTTCTCCAACTGCTGTCCCACCCATACTTCTGCTTAACCAACACACATTTAGGAAGTCCATCCTCACATATTGTTCTTCAGGATTACAAGTACCTTTTAGTTATACAAAGTTGTAATTTGCATTTTTTTTCTATTCTTCATTGTTTTGGTTGTTTCGACTGGGAGAAGAGAAAATTAACCTTGTCCCTAGATATTTTGAGACAGGAAATCTCAAAAAGACCTTAAAATTTAAGGGCAATAGGTTCAATACAGAGAAAATTAAGTGATACAACATTTATATTTAAGACTACACAAGAGAAGTAAAGAATATTAAAGAAATATAGAATTAAAGGTCATTAATTTCAGACTATAAAAGAATAAGATTTTTTCACAAATAGCGAGGACAAATATGCATAATTAAAATAAATTTACAAATATTCATATATTACATAATCTTCTGAGCATTTATAAAAATGTATCTCTCCCTCTCTAAGCTTTCAACCACTTACCACATTCAAGAGCTAGGTTAGAAAGAATGCAAACATTTTTTCTGACTTCAGTTTTTTCCTTCTTGAATACATCATCTGAACTTGGAGTCAGAAAGTTTAAAGGCTAACTTTGACTTCATGTATTCTCTGATAAAGATACTCCAATAGTTTCCCATTATTTGTAGAATCGCTGAAATTGTAATATGTAATCAATATATCCATAAAACATCTTAAGATCTTCTACTATTGCCTCACCCTTACCTATCCCCCACAGCAAAATTCTTGTTGATCCTGGCATACAATATGCTGTGCTATATCTCTATGGTTTTAATTAAATATTTTTTTCTGTCTTAAAGTCCCCTCAAATATTTTTTGTTTCCCAATGAATTATTAATTATTCTCAGGATTAATTTCAGGCTTCACTCATCCTTGAAAATCTTGCCTACATGCTGCTTCTTCGTATTATTGCTTATCCATACATGCCTCAATCTTGGTAGGGCACTTATTAAAATATCTGTCACTATTTCTATCTTAACAGAAACCACATTTTCTGAATTTGGAAAACATATACTTATAGTTTTTTTCCTCTCTGTATCTGGAGTATTGTAAGCACTCAGTAACATACGTTTTGATTTCAACTAAGCCCACGCTATTGGCAAGAAACTCTGCCAGCTGATGGGACAAGTAGAAATAAATGAGATACCAGGCTCTATTGATTAAAAGACAAATATAATTTATTAGAACAGAAAAAATTTTATCATATTATATAGCAAAATTAGACTGGGATGTGATTCAAGAGACATATTTGGAGAAACATCTAATTTGAGAATTTTATGATGATTGCTAAAACATTTATATTCTTTTCACTGGAAGAGTGAATTAAGCCAAGATTAGATTTGTCATTACATTAACTAAAACAGAGTGTAAGACTGAGGCAGAACTAGGATGTAACCACTTCCATTTGCACAAATTATGGTATTCAAATGGGCAATTATAATGCTTGTCTATCAATTTTGGTTATCATTGGGAGAGCAGTTTCCCTTGAATTGACCCAAATAATAAGATGAAAAAGGCTTGGGCTTAGGTGATGTTAGTTAAAGGGGCTATAATGAACCTGCAATCTTTAGAAAATACTAGTATAGGAGACATTTTAAATCACCCAGAAGGGGGTCCCATTCACAGTAAATAAGCTGTGTGCTTGCAATCACACATTTCTCTGCTGTTACTGTTGATGGCTGAATGAAACAAGACCCATAGACTAGGAAATGTTAAGCATGTTATCCTCCTAGTTTTGTACTTTGCGGGCTTGCAGAAGTGATTGCTTTCTTCGATGAATAGCTTCAAATGGGTTAGGAAAAGTAGCTAGGAAACAAAGATTACTGCAGAGTTGACACAAACAATGAAACAATAAAATCTATATCCAGGTTAAATAAAACAAAGACCTCAACACAAAGAGGTTGAGATCCTTTGGTGGTAGAAGATAACATTTTATTTAATTTTCTGTGTGTGGTCCATGGAAACTTGTAGATATTAATAACAAAGAGTCTGTATCATGGGAATATTTTAAGCATTAAATTATGATAAACGTGGACTTCAACATAAGCCCAAATCATCATCATTACCACCACTGTTAGGAAATACTAAATTTCCAATGAAGCGTAACAAATTATTATATTTTATAAGCTTTTTAAATTATAAGCGTAGCATTACCACTTTTTTCTTAAAAGAGACAGAGTGGTTTACAGGAAAGTATATTGGGATTAGAATGACAGATGGGTTAATGTCCCTACTCTAGCACTTACTTGAGTAAATGAATGTTTTAGGACAAGTACATTAACTTCTTTGAAACCCTACTTTTTTCTATTACACAATATGCATAATAATGTCTATTCTACTTTTCCCAAAGTTTAGTATAAATTATATGTCTAATGCATGTTTATGAGATATATATATATATTTTATTTCTACAGTATTTGCATAGTCTTAGTGCCTTATAATTGAGGACAAAAGAAGGCAGTTGTCTTAAAATATTCAATATATAACTTATTAAGTAAATATTATGTGGATTAAAATCAAGAATTTGTCACTTTTGAAGATAAAGTTCTCACAGTTATTAAAATTGAGTGATAGTCATGGTTTTTTTTAGCACATGTCTAACTACGTAACACAAAATAGATCTCTACCACTGACCTTAGTTAGAAGCCTATAATCCCCACACTTCATTCTGAAGTAAAACTTATAAATGTCAATATATCAACTTTTATTATTAGTCCTATTGTTTAAATTTAGTCTGGTTCTTGGTGATCACAATTTGTTACCATCTGGCAGCTGTATGCCAGCCTGTGTGAAATAAGTTTTTCATTGGATTCAAGTTCTAAGTGGACAGATGGCCATGCTGAAAATGACCATGACGTTAGTCACTAATTGATATCCTTTCTGGGAGATTCAGCTGAGAAACCAAAGACTGAGTGTATGCTGAGACTAAACTCTCTAGCTACCCCGTAGGAAGAAACTGGCTATATATAAGAAATTATCTAAATATGTGACTCTGCAGAGAGTTGAGAAAGACATGTTCAGGGAATATGCTTTATTTTAAATATTTATTTGTAAGTCATGACCATTTGCTCACTTGTATGACTATTTATAATGTTTGGTAGTAATAACTTAAAACATAAGAGTTTATTCTGTCTTTCTAAGCTCTCTCTGTATATATGTATTATATATATATATTACAATTAAAATAAGTCTAATGCATTTGTCAATTTGTTTTTCTACTTTAGCATTACAAGTTCTTAAATATTAAAATTTTATGATTAAATAAACTTTTGTTTTGTTTCCAACCTTTCACATCTTTGTAAGTAATAGTTTTGTTGTCAACACTGAGTTCTTAGCTATATTATAGAAAGAATATCTTCCACAGCTCCCCATAGAACTCTAAATCAAATTCAGTGAATAAGTCTTCTGTCATAACAATTTTGTCTACAATCATTTATCCTGAAAAATATCTTTTAGTCTACTCTTGACTTAGTTTTTCCCCAGAGCAAGGAATTTTTAAGATAATACGAGAAACTGTTTACATATAACAAATGATCACAGAGCCAAATTTTACATGATGTTTCTGAACAGTAATACTTCTATATTTCTCAGGAGAACTATTAAATTTAGAAAACTAATTATGATTTATGATAAAATATAGCATCTCTCTAACAAAAGGAAAAATAGTTTATCTTTTAAATTGGTATATCTATATTTCTTATAGCTAAAATGACTTTAAATAGAAAGTAAGCACATTTATTGATTTATTTTAAATCCTTCATGTATTATCTAATATATTGCATTTGAAAAGATGGTCTCTTTATAGAAATTATGCTTAGTGAAATAATATTATGATACATCTTCTATAAAGGTTTGTTCTTTCTCAAATTGAAAAAGTTCGATAATAATATATAAATATCAAATGCTTTAACATTTGATATTACAACTAGTTTTATATTAACATTTAAATATATTCAAGTTACATTATAGTAGCTACCATGCCTATTTCTTCTGTACCATAAAAAGGCAAGAAAAGGAAGATAATATTGATTTTTCACTGAACATTTACTTTATATCTGACATTATGTAGATGTTTTACATATGCAAAAATACTTATTCCTAGTAAGAACATGTAAAGGTGCATTTTATTAATGCTTTTAAGAAAATAACAGTCAGAGATGTCAGGTAAATATCCCAAATCAGATATTTGTGAATGAATAGCAAAGCCTAGACTGGAAAGGAATTAATTTTCATTACCAAGTACCCTTCCTCTGATTCTATGGAATAACTCCTAAATATTCCACAGGTAGGCTACCAAAAAATTTATTAATAGTTTATTTCCAGCTAGCATACCGAAAGTCATTACAAAAAAGGAAAATTACAGACCAAATATCTGTTATGGATGTAAACACAAAAACCTTAAACCAAATATTAGCAAATGAGATTCAACAATATATAAGAATAGTTATATACTAAGAACAAGTAGAGTTTACTCCAGGTATACAAAACTGGTTAATCTTTCAAAAATCAATCAGTTTAATCCACCATATAAACAAAGCAAAAAGGAAAACTCTCATGATCTTATAAATTGTTGCAGAAACAAACAAACAAACACAAAAAAATAAACAGACACAGAAAAAGTGTTTGACAAAATACAACATCCATTTCTGATAAAAACTCTCAGCCAACTAGACACACAAGGGAATGTCTTCAACTTGATAAAAAAAAAAAAAAAAAAAAACACAAAAACAATTATAGGCATTTTCCTACTAACATCTAGAAAACTCGGGTATGTTGTTTTTCACCATTCCTATTCAACATTACAATAAGATAGCCAAAATAATACTGAAAAAGTACAACACTGGAGGATTCACACTGCCTGTTTAATAACTTACTGTAGGACTATCTTAATCAAGACAGCCTGGTGTTGGTAAAAATAACAGACACATTGATCAAGTAAATAGAATAAGAAAGAGAAATATAAGAAATGAATTTCTGACAAAGGAGTGAAGGAAATACAATGGAGAAAGAATAGTGTTCAAGAAATGCTGGGAAAATGGAACACCTACATGCCAAAACGGCAATCTAGACATAGCATAGATTTTACACGTGACACAAAAATTAACTTAAAGTGAATTTAAACCTAAATAAATATTCAAAAGTATAAAATTTCAAGAAGAAAACATAGGAGAAAATCTACCTGATTTTCAGTTTGGTGACACATTTTATAATATAACAGTAGCATTACCCATAAAAAATATCTATATTTTGACTTTATTATAATCAAAACTTCTGTTTTGTGAAAGACACTATTAAGCAAATAAAAAGATATGCTGAAGTCTGGGAGAAAAAAACTTGCAAAATACACATCTAATAGAGGACTTCTACCCAAAATATACATAGAAAATTTAAAACTCAACAATAACAAAACAAACAATCTTACTGAAAAATAGAAAACATCTGAACTGAAACCTGACCAAAAAGACATACAGATGGAATATAAGCATATGATAATATGCTCAATATAATTTTTTCTTAGTAAATTGCAAGTTAAAACAACCATAAGTGTCTATTACTTACCTATTAATATGGCCAAAATCCAAAATGCTGACAATAATAAACTGCTGATGAAGACCCAGAACAACAGCTCTCGTTCTTTGTGTGTATGGTAATACAAAATGGTATAGCCACTTTGTAATATAATTGACAGTTCTTTGAAAGCTAAACATAGTCTTCCCATATGATCCACTAATCCTGCAGCTAGCTAGATTTATTTATTTATTTTATTTATTATTATATTTTTAAATTTTATTTTGTCGATATACATTGTGGCTGATTATTGCTCCCCATCACCAAAACCTCCCTCCCTTCTCCCTCCCCCCCTCCCCCCAACAATGTCCTTTCTGTTTGCTTGTCGTATCAACTTCAAGTACTTGTGGTTGTTATATCTTCTTCCCCCCCCCCAGTTTTGTGTGTGTGTGTGTGTGTGTGAATTTATATATTAATTTTTAGCTCCCACCAATAAGTGAGAACATGTGGTATTTCTCTTTCTGTGCCTGACTTGTTTCACTTAATATAATTCTCTCAAGGTCCATCCATGTTGTTGCAAATGGCAGTATTTCATTCGTTTTTATAGCTGAGTAGTATTCCATTGTGTAGATGTACCACATTTTCCGTATCCACTCATCTGATGATGGACATTTGGGCTGGTTCCAACTCTTGGCTATTGTAAAGAGTGCTGCGATGAACAATGGGGGACAGGTATACCTTCGACTTCATGATTTCCATTCCTCTGGGTATATTCCCAACAGTAGGATAGCAGGGTCGTATGGTAGATCTATCTGCAATTGTTTGACGAACCTCCATACCATTTTCCATAGAGGCTGCACCATTTTGCAGTCCCACCAACAATGTATGAGAGATCCTTTTTCTCGGCAACCGTGCCAGCATTTATCGTTCAGAGTCTTTTGGATTTTAGCCATCCTAACTGGGGTTAGATGGTATCTCAATGTGGTTTTGATTTGCATTTCCCGGATGCTGAGTGATGTTGAGCATTTTTTCATATGTCTGTTGGCCATTTGTATATCTTCCTTACAGAAATGCCTACTTAGCTCTTTTGCCCATTTTTTAATTGGGTTGCTTGTTTTCTTCTTGTAAAGTTGTTTGAGTTCCTTATATATTCTGGATATTAATCCTTTGTCAGATGTAAATTTTGCAAATATTTTCTCCCAATCTGTTGGTTGTCCTTTAACTCTGTTAATTGTTTCTTTTGCTGTGCAGAAGCTTTTTAGTTTGATATAATCCCATTTGTTTATTTTTCCTTTGGTTGCCCATGCTTTTGGGGTCGTATTCATGAAGTCTGTGCCCAGTCCTATTTCCTGAAGTGTTTCTCCTATGTTTTCTTTAAGAAGTTTTATTGTTTCAGGGTGTATATTTAAATCCTTAATCCATTTTGAGTTGATTTTAGTACACGGTGAGAGGTATGGATCTAGTTTCATTCTCCTGCATATGGATATCCAGTTATCCCAGCACCATTTGCTGAACAGGCAGTCCCTTACCCAGTGAATAGGCTTGGTGCCTTTGTCAAAGATCAGATGGCAGTAAGTGTGTGGGTTGATTTCTGGATTCTCTATTCTATTCCATTGGTCAGTGTGTCTGTTTTTATGCCAGTACGATACTGTTTTGGTTATTATAGCTTTGTAGTATAGCTTAAAGTCAGGTAGTGTTATGCCTCCAGCTTTATTTTTTTTTGCTCAGCATTTCGTTGGCTATGCGTGGTCTTTTATTGTTCCATATAAATGTCTGGATAGTTTTTTCCACTTCTGAGAAAAATGTCTTTGGAATTTTGATGGGGATTGCATTGAATTTGTATATCACTTTGGGTAGTATGGACATTTTCACTATGTTGATTCTTCCAATCCAAGAGCATGGGATATCTTTCCATCTTCTTGTATCCTCTCTAATTTCTCTCAGCAGTGGTTTGTAGTTCTCATTATAGAGATTTTTCACCTCCTTGGTTAACTCAATTCCTAAGTATTTTATTTTTTTGGTGGCTATTGTAAATGGGCAGGCTTTCTTGATTTCTCATTCTGCATGTTCACTATTGGAGAAAAGAAATGCTACTGATTTTTGTATGTTGATTTTGTATCCTGCTACTGTGCTGAAATCATTTATCACCTCCAAGAGTTTTTTTGTAGAGGTTTTAGGCTGTTCGATATATAGGATCATGTCATCTGCAAACAGGGACAGTTTGAATTCATCTTTTCCAATCTGGATGCCCTTTATTTCCTTCTCTTCTCTGATTGCTCTGGCTAGTACTTCCAACACTATGTTAAATAGGAGTGGTGAGAGTGGGCATCCTTGTCTAGTTCCTGTTCTTAAAGGAAAAGCTTTCAGCTTTTCCCCATTCAGGATGATATTGGCAGTGGGTTTGTCATATATGGCTTTAATTATGTTGAGATACTTTCCCTCTATACCTAACTTATAGAGGGTCTTTGTCATGAATGAGTGCTGAACTTTATCAAATGCTTTTTCAGCATCTATAGAGATGATCATATGGTCCTTGTGTTTGAGTTTATTAATATGGTGTATCACATTTATTGATTTGCGTATGTTGAACCAACCTTGCATCGCTGGGATGAATCCAACTTGATCATGGTGAATAATTTTACGTACGTGTTGCTGTATTCTGTTTGCTAGTATTTTAGTGAGGATTTTTGCATCTATATTCATCAAGGATATCGGCCTGTAGTTTTCTTTTTTGGATATATCTTTACCTGGTTTTGGTATCAGGATGACGTTTGCTTCATAGAATGAGTTTGGGAGATTGCGTCCGTTTCAATCTTTTGGAAAAGTTTGTAAAGAATCGGTGTCAATTCCTCTTTGAATGTTTGGTAAAATTCTGCTGTGAATCCATCTGGTCCTGGGCTTTTCTTTGTTGGGAGCCTTCTGATAACAGCTTCAATCTCCTTTATTGTTATTGGTCTGTTCAAATTTTCTACGTCTTCACGGTTCAGTTTTGGGAGCTTGTGTGTGTCCAGAAATTTATCCATTTCCTCCAGATTTTCAAATTTGTTGGCGTATAGTTGTTTACAGTAGTCTCATATGATTCCTTGTATTTCAGATGAATCAGTTGTAATACTGCCTTTTTCATTTTTTTTTTTTGATAGTTGCTTTAATTTATTTTTAGTTATGGTAATTTATGTACTTGGAAATTTCAAAGAACATTAGGAAAGGCATAACTTTTTATGTTTATAAAAAGAGACATGGGTTTTCAAAAACATGGGAAATATTCTTATGTTCCAATTCTCATCTTGTACAGAGGAGGAAATTGAAAATTCAACTGTAAACTCTCCAAAAACACGGACCACCTCTATCTTATTCACCAGTATGCACCCAGCAGTAACAATGCCTAGTACATAGTATGTGTGCTAGGAATAGCTGTTGAGTGAATAAATGAATGAATGAATGAATGAGAAGCAGAGAGGAGATGTGTGTTGGCTAGTGTTACACGTGCTAACATTTTGGCAGAGCTGGCATGAGTGTTCTTTTTTTTTTTTTTTTTTTTTTTAAATTTTATTTTGTCGATATACATTGTGGCTGTTATTGCTCCCCATCACCACAACCTCCCTCCCTTATCCCTCCCTCCTCCCCCCCAACAATGTCCTTTCTGTTTGCTTGTCGTATCAACTTCAAATAATTGTGGTTGTTATATCTTCTTCCCCCCCCCCGTTTGTGTGTGTGTGTGTGTGTGTGTGTGTGTGTGAATTTATATATTAATTTTTAGCTCCCACCAATAAGTGAGAACATGTGGTATTTCTCTTTCTGTGCCTGACTTGTTTCACTTAATATAATTCTCTCAAGGTCCATCCATGTTGTTGCAAATGGCAGTATTTCATTCGTTTTTATAGCTGAGTAGTATTCCATTGTGTAGATGTACCACATTTTCCGTATCCACTCATCCGATGATGGGCATTTGGGCTGGTTCCAACTCTTGGCTATTGTAAAGAGTGCTGCGATAAACATTGGGAAACAGGTATACCTTCGACTTGATGATTTCCATTCCTCTGGGTATATACCCAACAGTGGGATAGCTGGGTCGTATGGTAGATCTATCTGCAATTGTTTGAGGAACCTCCATACCATTTTCCATAGAGGCTGCACCATTTTGCAGTCCCACCAACAATGTATGAGAGTTCCTTTTTCTCCGCAGCCTCGCCAGCATTTATCGTTCATAGTCTTTTGGATTTTAGCCATCCTAACTGGGGTTAGATGGTATCTCAATGTGGTTTTGATTTGCATTTCCCGGATGCTGAGTGATGTTGAGCATTTTTTCATATGTCTGTTGGCCATTTGTATATCTTCCTTAGAGAAATGCCTACTTAGCTCTTTTGCCCATTTTTTAATCGGGTTGTTTGTTTTCTTCTTGTACAGTTGTTTGTGTTCTTTATATATTCTGGATATTAATCCTTTGTCAGATATATATTTTGCAAATATATTTTCCCACTCTGTTGGTTGTCTTTTAACTCTTTTAATTGTTTCTTTTGCTGTGCAGAAGCTTTTTAGTTTGATATAATCCCATTTGTTTATTTTTCCTTTGGTTGCTCGTGCTTTTGGGGTCGTATTCATGAAGTCTGTGCCCAGTCCTATTTCCTGAAGTGCTTCTCCTATGTTTTCTTTAAGAAGTTTTATTGTTTCAGGGTGTATATTTAAATCCTTAATCCATTTTGAGTTGATTTTAGTATACGGCGAGAGGTATGGATCTAGTTTCATTCTCCTGCGTATGGATATCCAGTTATCCCAGCACCATTTGCTGAACAGGCAGTCCCTTACCCAGTGAATAGGCTTGGTGCCTTTGTCAAAGATCAGATGGCAGTAAGTGTGTGGGTTGATTTCTGGATTCTCTATTCTATTCCATTGGTCAGTGTGTCTGTTTTTATGCCAGTACCATACTGTTTTGGTTATTATAGCTTTGTAGTATAGCTTAAAGTCAGGTAGTGTTATGCCTCCAGCTTTATTTTTTTTGCTCAGCATTGCTTTGGCTATGCGTGGTCTTTTATTGTTCAATATAACTGTCTGGATAGTTTTTTCCATTTCTGAGAAAAATGTCTTTGGAATTTTGATGGGGATTGCATTGAATTTGTATATCACTTTGGGTAGTATGGACATTTTCACTATGTTGATTCTTCCAATCCAAGAGCATGGGATATCTTTCCATCTACTTGTATCCTCTCTAATTACTCTCAGCAGTGGTTTGTAGTTCTCATTATAGAGATTTTTCACCTCCTTGGTTAACTCAATTCCTAAGTATTTTATTTTTTTGGTGGCTATTGTAAATGGGCAGGCTTTCTTGACTTCTCTTTCTGCATGTTCACTATTGGAGAAAAGAAATGCTACTGATTTTTTGTGTTGATTTTGTATCCTGCTACTGTGCTGAAATTATTTATCAATTCCAACAGTTTTTTTGTAGAGGTTTTAGGCTGTTCGATATATAGGATCATGTCATCTGCAAACAGGGACAGTTTGACTTCATCTTTTCCAATCTGGATGCCCTTTATTTCCTTCTCTTCTCTGATTGCTCTGGCTAGTACTTCCAACACTATGTTGAATAAGAGTGGTGAGAGTGGGCATCCTTGTCTAGTTCCTGTTCTTAAAGGAAAAGCTTTCAGCTTTTCCCCATTCAGGATGATATTGGCTGTGGGTTTGGCATATATGGCTTTAATTATGTTGAGATACTTTCCCTCTATACCTAACTTATAGAGGGTCTTTGTCATGAATGAGTGCTGAACTTTATCAAATGCTTTTTCAGCATCTATAGAGATGATCATATGGTCCTTGTGTTTGAGTTTATTAATATGGTGTATCACATTTATTGATTTGCGTATGTTGAACCAACCTTGCATCCCTGGGATGAATCCCACTTGATCGTGATGAATAATTTTACGTATGTGTTGCTGTATTCTGTTTGCTAGTAATTTAGTGAGGATTTTTGCATCTATATTCATCAAGGATATTGGCCTGTAGTTTTCTTTTTTGGTTATATCTTTACCTGGTTTTGGTATCAGGATGATGTTTGCTTCATAGAATGAGTTTGGGAGATTTGCGTCCGTTTCAATCTTTTGGAATAGTTTGTAAAGAATCGGTGTCAATTCCTCTTTGAATGTTTGGTAAAATTCTGCTGTGAATCCATCTGGTCCTGGGCTTTTCTTTGTTGGGAGCCTACTGATAACAGCTTCAATCTCCTTTATTGTTATTGGTCTGTTCAAATTTTCTACGTCTTCACGGTTCAGTTTTGGGAGCTTGTGTGTGTCCAGAAATTTATCCATTTCCTCCAGATTTTCAAATTTGTTGGCGTATAGTTGTTTATAGTAGTCTCGAATGATTCCTTGTATTTCAGATGAATCAGTTGTAATATCGCCTTTTTCATTTCTAATTTTTGTTATTTGAGTCTTCTCTCTTCTTTTTTTTGTTAGCCATGCTAATGGTTTGTCAATTTTATTTATCTTTTCAAAAAACCAACTTTTTGATTCGTTGATCTTTTGAATTGTTTTTTGGTTTTCAATTTCATTCAGTTCTGCTCTGATCTTAATGATTTCTTTCCGTCTGCTAACTTTAGGTTTGGATTGTTCTTGTTTTTCTAGTTCTTTAAGGTGAAGTGTTAGGTTGTTCACTTGCCATCTTTCTATTCTTCTGAAGTGAGCGTTTAATGCAATAAATTTTCCCCTCAATACTGCTTTTGCAGTATCCCACAGGTTTTGGTATGATGTATCATTGTTTTCATTAGTTTCAATAAATTTTTTGATTTCCTGCTTGATTTCTTCTTGGACCCATATGTCATTAAGTAGAATGCTGTTTAATTTCCATGTGTTTGTATATTTTCCAGAGTTTCGTTTGTTATTAATTTCTAGTTTTAATCCATTTTGGTCTGAGAAGATACATGGGATAATTGCAATTTTTTTGAATTTATTGAGACTTCATTTGTGACCTAATATGTGATCTATCCTGGAGAATGATCCATGTGCTGCTGAGAAGAATGAATATTCTGAGGTTGTTGGGTGGAATGTTCTGAAGATATCTGCCAATTCCAATTTGTCTAGAGTATTGTTTAGATCTTGTGTTTCTCTACTGATTCTTTGCCTAGATAATCTGTCTAATATTGATAGTGGGGTGTTCAGGTCCCGTGCTATTTTGGTATTGGTGTCTATTTCCTTCTTTAGGTCTAATAGAGTTTGTTTTATAAATCTGGCTGCTCCAACATTGGGTGCATACATATTTATGATTGTTATGTCTTCTTGATGGATCAGTCCTTTTATCATTAAGTAGTGTCCCTCATTGCCGCTTTTTATGGTTTTTAGTTTAAAGTCTATTTTGTCAGATATAAGAATAGCTACTCCAGCTCGTTTTTCTTTTCTGTTTGCATGGTAAATCTTTTTCCATCCTTTCACTCTTAGTCTATGTGAATCTTTATGGGTGAGGTGGGTCTCTTGTAGGCAGCATATAGTTGGGTCCTACTTTTTGATCCAGTCAGCCAGTCTGTGTCTTTTAATTGGGGAATTTAAGCCTTTTACATTAAGAGTTGTTATTGAAAGGTGTTGATTTATTCCTAGCATTTTATTGGTCGTTTGGTTGTCTTAGGTGTCTTTTGTTCCTTGCTTTCTGATTTACCGTTTGTTTTCTGTGTTTGTTGGTTCCTTAGGTTGTAGATAGTGTTTTTGTTAGCTTGTTTTCTCTTCATGAATGCCATTTTTATTATACTAGCGGGTTTTGATTTTTTGGGGGGTTTTATGGCAGTGGTAGTTATTTTTCAGGAACCAAACACAGTACTCCCTTGAGGATTTCTTGTAAGGGTGGTCTTGTGGTAGTGAACTCCTGCAGTTTTTGTTTGTCTGAGAAATATACTATTTGCCCCTCATTTCAGAAGGATAGCCTTGCAGGGTAGAGTATTCTTGGCTGGCAATCTTTGTCTTTTAGTATTTTGAAAATATCATCCCATTCCTTTCTAGCTTTTAGGGTTTGTGATGAAAAGTCTGATGTTAACCTGATTGGGGCTCCCTTATAGGTGATTTGACGCTTCTCTCTTGCAGCTTTTAAGATTCTCTCTTTATCTCTGAGTTTTGCCAATTTGACTATGACATGTCTTGGAGAAGGTCTTTTTGGGTTGAATACATTTGGAGATCGTTGAGCTTCCTGGATCTGAAGATCTGTGACTTTTCCTATACCTGGGAAGCTTTCCGTCACTATTTTGTTGAATATGTTTTCAATGGAATCTCCATTTTCCTCCCCTTCTGGAATACCCATGATTCGGATATTTGAGCGCTTGAGGTTGTCTGATATCTCTCTCAGATTTTCTTCCATGTCCTTGATTCTTTTTTCTTTCTTTTTGTCTGCTTGTGTTATTTCAAACAGCCCATCTTCAAGTTCAGAGGTTCTCTCTTCAACTTCGACAAGCCTGCTGGTTAAACTCTCCGTTGTGTTTTTTATTTCGTTGAATAACTTCTTCAGTTCAGCAAGTTCTGCTACATTTTTTTTTAGGACATTGATTTCCTTGTACATTTCCTCTTTCAGATCCTGTATACTTTTCCTCATTTCATAATGATGTCTAGCTGAGTTTTCTTGTATCTCATTCAGTTTCCTTAGAATTATCACTCGAAATTCCTTATCAGTCATTTCAAGGGCTTCTTGTTCTATAGGATCTAGAGTTTGAGATTTATTAACTTTTGGTGGTGTACTTTCTTGATTTTTTGTATTTCTGGTATCTTTTTTTTGATGTTTATTCAATGTGGCAGGGGGTTTCACAGTCCACCGGTTTGAGACTAATGACTAACTAGGGTGTTGCTGTGGTTGCCAATTTCGTATGGCTCCCTCCGTGACTGCTCAGTTGGCGTGTAGTGCCTTGTGTGTGTGGTTGCCTCGGGTCTTGGGCTTTTCCGGGTAGCCACCTTTCTGGTCAGCTTTGACTCTCCTGGGCTGGTGGATCACGTACCACAGGGTTTGTGAACTCTGTTCAGCTTTCACTTCCTGTGCAGGACTTCTCCCTGTTCCGTGTGCTCTGGCCCAGGCTGTTGGATCGTGCAGTGGCGACCCAACAGGGTTTGTGGTTTCTGTCGTGTCTCTGCCTCCCTGGCCACATGTCTCCCCACTATGTGCGCACTGTGCTGGGCTGGGGCGTGTCTTCTACAACCCTCATCTATCAGCTGGGCCTTCAAGACCCTGCTCGGCACCTCCTCGCCCAGGAAGTCTACCAGGTTTCTGGTAGGCACAGACGACCGGTCGCTCTGGGTGCCTTTGTAGCACTGTGTAGATCTTTCTCGGGACTTGTTCACCTTTGTATCCCCCCAGCATTGACCGAATCTAGCACCCACCTGCAGCCAGCTCTCCGGCACGTTCAAGCGGACCTGGGAACTCTCCTACCACACTATTCCCAACCAGAAATTGGTTAGGCTTTTTTCCGAACTGGTGGCCACAGAGATGGTATCTGCCTCCCAGTAACAGGAAGTTTACCGGGGGCCGGAGTCCAGGGTGTGGTGGAGTGACAGTCGGCCCACCCGTACTTCCTTGCCGTCCCCACACTGGCCGGGGATGCCCCACGCCACCAGCCCCGCCAGAGAATCGTGGAGGGAGTGGGAGGGGCGGCTGGCCCACAGGCTCCGGAAAGCCCCATGCCGGGCCAAGAAAGTGGGAAGGCTCAGTGACGGCCGAGCCAGGCGGAGCTGCCAGCACCTGGGAAAATGGAGGCAGCCCCAGGGCGGTGAGTGAACCGGTGATGCAGGCGGGAGCTAGGTGGGCGTCAGCCCCCTGAACAGGGCTTGGCCAGCGGTCACTCACAGGGTTGTGCCAGGTCGGGCGCTCACTCTCTGCCTCTGGTTTGTCGCCTTCCCCGTTCTCAACTGCTGCCACCTCGGGCTGTTCAGTCGCAGCGCAGCTCGGCTCGGGCACTCCCAGGAATCTTCTTTAATGCTGGCCTGAAACCTCGAATCCTGAATAGGGCAGCTGGCTGCCTTCAGCGCAGCCCCGGCCTCTGAGATCCTGTCTGCATCCACAGCAGCCCTGGCACTGTGTTCCCTGTTTAGAGACTCGCTTTTGCAGCTAAGAAACAGTTCTTTTCCTGCTCCACACTTCAAAGCTGTTGCCTGTAAATGAGGCAGCCTCTCCTGCCAGGGGCAAAGTTGCGGTCAGCCCCCACGACCGGCCAGCAGCCGCGGTCCTCCCTTAAGAGATGGCGAGAGGAAGGACCACAATTTTCCTGGTTGCCTGAGGCCCAGTGGCCACCTTTTCCACCTCAGCTACTCCGCGCCAACCGCCGCAGCCACCGCCATCTTGAAACCTCAGCTAGCTAGATTTAAACCATTATGTTCACTCAAAACTCTGCACGTAAATGTTTATAGCAATTTTATGCATAATCAAACAAACTAGAAGCAATCAAGATGTCTTTCAACAGATGAATGAATAAACCCTTAGTATCTGCCTACAATGGAGTATTATTCAGTGATAAAAAGTCGTTAGTTATCATGTGACAAAAAGATGTGGATAAATTTTAAATTTATATATGTGAAAGAAGCCAGTCTGTAAAAACTACTTACTGTATGATTATAATTATATGACATTATGGAAAAAGATAAACTATAGAGAAAGTAAAAAGATCAATTGTTGTCAACGGTTTGGTGCAGGTGGGAATATTGATAGGTGAAACAAAAGGTTTTTTTTGTTTTTGTTTTTGTTTTTTTAGGGTGGTGAAGCTATTCTATATAGTAGTGTAATAATGAATACAAGGCATTAAACATTCAGATGTTACGGTACCTACACAGAGTAAATCTAAAGCATAACAGTTAATAATAATATCATTTAGTAGGCCAAACAAATCCAGGATGGAATGTAGAGTGTGACAAAACAATCTAAATGTATTTAAAATGTATGAAACAATACCTTTGAATGAGGATGTCAGAATAAAGAACCAACCTAAGTAAATTCCAAATGAGAGGAGTCTGTAGGATTAAACACAAAAGAAATTGCACATGAACACTGTATTCATTGACAAAGTTTTTCCCCACATGGGAATAGGGTTTAATAATTTTGAAATTATTATGCATATATAATGAAGTTGAATGATTAAGTAAATGAACGGAACATATTAAGAACTAGGTTTTTCACTATTGGAGTAGAATGTTACAAATAGTAAGGCAAAGAGTCTACAGTGATCTTGTGGTAAAAGAATAGAATAGGCAACATCTATATGAACTTATATCTACCTTAATATTGATACAGAGGATTACACACAGAAATGTTAATTGATGTTGTATATATACACAGGTTATGCAAAAGTTAGCAAAAACACATATTTTTCCTTGCTCTGTCAATTGAGGGACCTTGAAACAACAACATGCTAATAACCTTGAGCATGCTTAGCACCCAGATTTGGTTTTTAATACCATTTTCCAATAAAAGGAATCAGGGCACTTCACATAATAGAAGAATCTATGACTGCAGCAGGAAATATACAAAATGAGTGTGGAGCATCTTGTTGTGTCAGAAAGTAAGAAAGTATTGAAAAAATAAAACAAAATATAACACCCTATATTTATGGAGATATGTCAAAGGGATAAGGAGACCAACTGAAAGAGTACCAATGTCAAATCTGAACAACTTGAGCAATAAAATAAAGTGATACTGGATTATAACCCAAAGCATAGTACAAGAATTCTTCAAAAACTTTATGGAAAGATTTGTATTATCTTTTAATTCTATTTTTCCACAAACTTTTTGAAGTACCCTTGTATAAGTATACATAAGTCCATACTGATATAAGTAAATTGACTACTGAATAAATAAATAAATGAAGGAGAAGAGACAAGTCTTCCATGCAGAAAAATTTTAAAAACGTTATTTAAGTACCCCACCACTAAAAGATGAAACTCCACAGGTGAGAGCTGTGTATAGTGACTTCCCTCCAAAGAGTACAGAAAAGAGGAGACAAAAAAACTTACATGGGTAAAACCTGGCAAACACTACCTAAGCCAGCTGATTAAGGTTTAGGTCAACAGTTACAAGAGGGAGTATTTATCACATTGAGAGTATTTATCCTTGTTATGATTTAGCAATTTTCACAATTTACTTCTGTGAATACCCTCCGCAAATATATTACTCTAGTTTAATCATGTTAAAAAAAAAAAAAAAAAAAAAAGTCAGTGATGGAGTTTGGATGTGTTGTCCCCTCCAAAACTCATGTGGAAATTTGATCTTCGATGTGGCAGTGTACAAAACTTCAAAACTGATTGAGTCATGGGGGCGGATCCCTCATGGATGGATTAATGCTCTCCCTGGGGAAGGGGGGATTAATGAGTGAGTTCTTGCTCTATTAGTTCCTGCGAGAGCTCGTTGCTTAAAAAGACCCTGGCACCTTCTCTCTCTCTCTTGCTTCCTCTCTCTTGCTTCCTCTCCCATGTGATCTGCTTGTACCCACCATCTGCCTGCCACTCAGCCATGAGTAGAAGCAGTCTAAGGCCCATGCTAGATGCACCTATTTTAGAATCGTAAGCCAAATAAACCTCTTTCCTTTATAAATTATCCAGTCTCAGGTATTTCTGTTATAGCAACACAAAATGGACTGAAACAGAAAATCAGTACCATGGAGTGGGGTGTTGCTATACAGATACCTGAAAATGTGGATGAAGCTTTGGAACTGGGTAATGGGCAAAGGTTGGAGGAGTTTGGAGGAGTTAGAAGAAGAGAAAAAGACGAGGGAAAGTTTGGAATGTCTTAGAGACTTATGTGGTGGTGAGCAGAATGCTGATAGAAATGTGGGCAGTAAAGTCCATGCGGATGATGAGGTCTCAGATAGAAATGAGGAACTTATTGGGAATTGGACAGAAGATCACTCCTGCTACACCATAGCAAAGAACCTGGCTGCATTGTGCCCATGCCCTTGGACTTTGTGGAAGTTAAAATGGAAGCAGTGTGTAAAGATTTGGAAACTTTGCAGCCTGGCTAAGCAGTAAAGAAGCAGAGAGCCAGAGAACAATGCAAGGATGGAGCAGATAAACGGGTTGCTAAAGACATTATCTTGGTGGTGAGGCAGCCAGATGCTAATAACAAGGACAATGGAAAAAATGCCCTAAAGGCATTTGAGAAGTCTGCAAGGGTGCCCCACCCATCATAGACGCTGAGGCCTAGAAGGACTGAGTTATCTTGGAGTAGAGACCAGGAGCACAGCTGCCCTCAGGATCTTGCTCTTTGTATCCCAGCTGCTCCGGCTGGTGCAGCCCCAAGTGTGGTTCAGGCAGCAACCCTGGAGAGTAGAAGCCAGAAACCTTGGTGGCGTCCATGTTGTGTTAAGTCTGCAGGCCTTCAGGACGCGAGAGCAGTGGAAGCGTGGCAGCCTCCACCCAGATTCCAGGGGATGTATGGAAAGGCCTGGAAGCCCAGGCAGAGACCTGCTGCAGGGGCAGAGCCAACACAGAGGTCATCTACTAAAGCAATGCTGAGCAGAAAAGTGGGGTTGGAGCCCCCAAAGAGAGCCCCCACCAGGGAAATGTCTAGTAGAGCCAAGGCAGCAGTGCTACCTCCAGGACCCTGGAACTGCAGGGCCACTGGTAACATGCAACACTGGCCTGGAAAAACTGCAGGCACCAGTGCAGCCCAATGGACTCTGCCTGGCAGAGATGTGGGAGCAAGGCTGCCTGAGGCTTTGAGGGCCCAGATGCCCAATTGTGCCGAGGATGCAGAACTTGGAGTCAAACAACATTATTTTGGAACTTTAAGACATAATGTCTGCCCTGCTGGGTTTCAGACTTGTTTGGGACCTGTTTTTCCTTTCTTCTGGCCTATTCCTCCCTTTTGGAATGGGAATGTGTACCCAATATCTGTTCCACCATTATATCTTGGCAGTAGATAAATTTGGTTTTGTTTTTCAGGTTCACAACTAGAAGGACTTTTGCTTTTGGTCTCAGATGAGACTTTGGACTTTGGAATTTTAAGTTGATGCTGGAGCAAGCTAAGACTTTTGAGACTGTGGGATAGAATGATTGTATTTTGTATGTGAAAGCGACATGAGTTTTGGGGGGCCAGGGGCAGAATGATGGAGTTTGGATGTGTTGTCCCCTCCAAAACTCATGTAGAAATTTGATCTCCAATGTGGCAGTGTTAGAAACTGAGTCATGGGGGAGGATCCCTCATGGATGGATTAATGCTCTCCCTGGGGGAGGGGGGATTTATGAGTTAGTTCTTGCTCTATTAGTTCCCGTGAGAGCTCATTGCTTAAAAAGACCCTGGCACCTTCTCTCTCTCTCATTTCCTCTCTCCATGTGATCTGCTTGTACCCGCTGGCTGCCTGCCACTCGGCCATGATTAGAAGCAACCTGAGGCCCATGCCAGATGCAGCTTTCCCAGAATCGTAAGCCAAATAAACCTCTTTCCTTTATAAATTACCCAGTCTCAGGTATTCTGTTATAGGAACACAAAACAAACTAAAACAGTCAGACAAATGCCAGTTGAGGATCATTCTACAGAAAACCTAAAGGAGTGTTCTTCAAAACTGTCAGTCATCAAAAACAAGGAATGTCAGAGAAACTGTCACAGCCAAGAGGACTCTAAGAAGACATGAATAATACGCTTAGTGTGGAATCCTAGATGGGATCTTGCAACAGAAAAAGTTTTTAGGAAAATCTAAGAATGTAAATAATGCATGCACCTCTGTTATTACAAACATCAAAATTTAATGAATTTTGACAAATATAAGCTGTTAAAAATAAGAGAAAGAAAATGTGGGATATGTAGGAATTATCTGTATTATCTTTGCGATACTTCTATAAATCTAAAACTTATAAAATAAAAATATTAATTTGTGTGTGTCCAGAAATTTATCCATTTCTTTCAGGTTTTCAAATTTGTTGATATATGGTTGTTTATAATAGTCTCTAATGATCCTTTGTATTTCTGAGGTATTGATTATAATATCTCCTTTTTTTCATTTTTGATTTTTTTAAAATAATGCCTCTGCTTTATTTATGATTTTAGTAATTTTAGTCTTCTCTCTTTTTTTTCTTGGTCTAGATAAAGGTTTGCACATTTTGTTGATCATTTTAAAGAATGAGCTTTTCGTTTTGTTGATTTTCTCTATTTTTTAAAATTTCCTATTCACTTATTTCTGTCATAATCTTTGTTATTTCCTACTAATATTTGCTTTTGGATTAATTTGCTCTTCTTTTTCTATTTTCTTTTTTTTAAATTTAATTTTATTTTGTAAATATACCATTTCCTCCAGATTTTCAAATTTGTTGGCATATAGTTGTTATAGTAGTCTTGAGTGATTCCTTGTATTTCAGATGTGTCAGTTGTAATATCACCTTTTTCATTTCTAATTTTTGTTATTCTCTCTTCTTTTTATAGTTAGCCATGCTAATGGTTTGTCAATTTTATTTATCTTTTCAAAAAATCAACTTTTTGATTCATTAATCTTTTGTATTGTTTTTTGGGTTTCAATTTCATTAAGTTCTGCTCTGATCTTAATGATTTCTTTCTGTCCGCTAACTTTCAGTTTGGATCGTTCTTGTTTTTCTAGTTCTTTAAGGTGAAGTGTTAGGTTGTTCACTTGCCAATTTTCCATTCTTCTGAAGAAAGCATTTAATGTGATAAATTTCCCCCTTAGTACTGCTTTTGCAGTATCCCACAGGTTTTGTTATGATGTATCATTATTTGCATTAGTTTTAAGAAATTATTGATTTCCTGTTTGATTTCTTCTTGGACCCATATGTCATTAAGTAGAATGCTGTTTAATTTCCATGTGTTTGTATAGTTTCCAGAATTTCATTTCTTATTGATTTCTAATTTTAATCCATTGTGGTCTGAAAAAATACATGGGATAATTCCAATTTTTTTGAATTTGTTGAGACTTGATTTGTGACCTAATATGTGATCTATCCTGGAGAATGATCCATGTGCTGATGAGAAGAATGAATATTTGGAGGTTGTTGGGTGTAATGTTCTGTAGATATTTGCCAAGTCCAATTGGTCTAGAATGTTGTTTAGATCTTGTGTTTCTCTACTGATTCTTTGCCTAGATGATCTGCCCAGTATTGATAGTGGGATGTTCAGGTCCCCTGCTATTATGGTATTAGTGTCTATTTCCTTCTTTAGGTTTAATAGAGTTGGCTTTATAAATCTGGTTGTTCTGACATTGGGTGCATATATATTTATGATTGTTATGTCTTCTTGATGGATCAATCCTTTTATCATTATGCAATGGCCCTCATTATCTCTTTTTATGGTTTTTAGTTTAAAGTCTATTTTATCAGATTTAAGAATAGCTACTCCAGCTCGTTTTTCATTTCCAGTTGCATGGTAAATCTTTTTCCATTCTTTCACTCTCAGTCTATGTGAGGCTTTATAGATTTGGTGGGTCTCCTGATGGCAGCTTATAGTTGGGTCCTCCTATTTAATCCAGTCAACCAGTCTGTGTCTTTTGATTGGGGAATTTAAACCTTTTACATTAAGAGTTGTTATTGAAAAGTGTTGATTTTATCCTAGCATATTATTGATTTTTGTTTGGATATCTTAAGTGTATTTTGTTCCTTTCTTTCTGATTTACTGTTTGTTTTCTGTATTTGTTGGTTCCTTGGGTTGTAGATAACTTTTTTTTTTTTCCTCTTCATTACTGGCATTTTTATTTTACTAGTGGGTTTTGGTTTTTCTTGAGTTTTTATGGTAGCAGTTGTTATTTTTCAGGTACCAAACCTAGTAGTCCCTTGACAATTTATTGTAAGGGTGGTTGTGTGGTAGTGAACTCCTGCAGTTTCTGTTTGTCTGAGAAATATACTATTTGCCCTTCATTTCAGAAGGATAGCCTTGCAGGGTAGAGTATTCTTGGCTGGAAATCTCTGTCTTTAAGTATTTTGAATATATCATTCTTTTCTGACTTTTAGGGTTTGTGATGAAAGCCTGATGTTAGTCTGATTGGGGCTCCCTTATAGGTGATTTGACGTTTCTCTCTTGTAGCTTTTAAGATTCTCTCTTTGTCTTTGAGTTTTGCCAATTTGACTGTTACATGTCTTGGAGAAAACCTGTTTGGATTGAATATGTTTGGGGATCTTTGTACTTCCTGAATCTGAAGATATGTGTCTTTTCCTATACCTGGTAAGTTTTCTGCCACTATTTTGTTGAATATGTTTTCAATACAATCTCCTTTCTCCTCCCCTTCTGGAATAGCCATGACTTGGATATTTGAGTGCTTAAGGTTGTCTGATATCTCTCAGATTTTCTTCAATGTTTTTAAGTCTTTTTTTCTTTTCTTCTTTTTTTTTTTTGGTCGGCCTGTGTTATTTCAATCAGCCCATCTTCAAGGTCAGAAGTTCTCTCTTCTGCTTCTGCAAGCCTGCTGGTTAAACTCTCTATTGTGTTTTTTATTTTGTTGAATGAATTCTTCAGCTTGGCAAGCTCTGCTACATTCTTTTTCAGGGCACTGATTTCCTTGTACATTCTTCTTTCAGGTCCTGTATACTTTTCCTCATTTGATGGTGTTGTCTAGCTGAGTTTTCTTGTATTTCATTTAGTTTCCTTAGAATTATCACTCGAAATTTCTTGTCAGACATTTCAAAGGCTTCTTGTTCTATAGGATCTAGAGCTTGAGAGTTATTACCCTTTGGTGGTGTACTTTCTTGATTTTTCTTATTTCTGGTATCTTTCCTTTTATGTTTAGTCATTGTGGCAGGTGATTTCTTGGTCCACTGGTTTGATACTATTGTCTGGCTAGGATGCTGCTGGGGCTGCCAATTTGGTATGGCTGCCTCAGTGTCTGCTCGGTTGGCCACTAGTGCCTTGGGTGCATGGTTGCCTCACATCTTGGGCCTCTCTAGGGAGGTGCCTCTCTGGTTAGCATGCACTCGGCTGGGCTGGGGATGGAGTTGGGCGGCAGTGGCAAGGTCTACCTGCTGGGTTGTGTGCCACCACCACAGGATGTGTGGTCTCTATGGAGCTTCCGCCTCTCTGTCTGGATGCCTCCCTGATCCACATGCACTCAACCATGCTGCTGCTTCTTCTATTATCTGGCTGCAGCCAGCCTCAGCTCCTGGCAGCAGGTACCTCTTCACAGTTCCATTTTTGATTTTTATTACTTGTATATTCTCTCTTCTCTTTTTAGTTAGCCTGGCTAATGGCTTAGCAATTTTATCTTTTTTTAAAAGAAGATATATTTTTTTTTGTTAATCTTTTTGTTTCATTGATCTTTTTCATTTTTTGTTTGTTTGTTTGTTTTCTATTTCATTTATTTCTGCTCTGAACTTAATTATTTCTTTCTATCTGCTAAGTTTGGGTTTGGATTATCCTTGTTTTTCTAGTTCTTTGACGTGAAATGTATACATTAAAAAATCCTCAACATCACATAGCAACTTAACATTCAGGAAATGAAAATCAAAACCACTTTGAGATATCACCTCACTCCAGGTAGGCTGTCTAATGTCCAAAAGACTGAGAATAATAAATACTGGTGAGGATGAAGAGAAAAGGGAACCCTCCTACACTTGGTGGGACTGCAAAATGGTGCATCCATTATGGAAAATGGAATTGAGGTTCCTCAAGCAATTACAGATAGATCTTCCATATGACCCAGCTATCCCACTGCTGGGTTTATATCCAGAGGTATGGAAATCATCATGTTGAAAGGATACTTGTACTCCCACATTTATTGCAGCACTATTTACAATAGCCAAGAGTTGGAACCAGACTAAATGTCCATCATCAGATGAATGGATGAGGAAAATGTGGCATATCTACACAATGGAATGATACTCTGCTATAAAAAAGAATGAAATAAT